>NC_134138.1:47492433-48126524 GCF_033958435.1 Carettochelys insculpta | reverse complement strand
TGTTCTGAGCCCTAGGCACTTCAGATGAAAGGAAACAAACAAGGAGCCTGATCTTCTTATCAGTTTGGTATGTTTGACATAGTTCTTTAGTGCTGTTCTATTAGCTAACATGTGACACAGCTTCTCTGTCAAATGCTGTGGCTTTGGACAGAAAGTAGGGAGGACAGTCTCCTGTGAGGCACGGAAAGATGACTTTGCCTTAGGAAAAAAAAAAAAATTTGGAATTCTTGTTACAACCATAGGAGCAGAGAGGTAACCATGTTTGTCTGTACTCCAACAAAACAAAGCAGCAGAAGTCTGTCCCACAAAAGCTCATCACCGAATAAATAATTTTGTGCTCATTGTCGAATAAATAATTATGTTAGTCTTTAAAATGCTACATTTCTGCTGCTTTGTTTTGCTTTAGTACAACCATGTCATCATGGAATGCCTAAAGCCATTCCTCCATGGCCAGAGCTACTCACTTAACTCATATAGCATGCATGACGATGACCGGAAAAAGAGTTTTGATTGACAGGTGGAATGGAGATTTTGATGTCAGTCAACCAAAAGGATGTGTACTTAGGGCTTTTGCAAAAACTGGTTTAACCACAAGTTTAACCAGTACGATATCCAGATTTCTCAGAGTAGTCAGAGGATGTGGTAAATAGGACACTTCTACAGTGGATACCAGGCACTTTGGAGGTAGGCTGAATTCCTTGTCTGTACTTTTGTGACTGAAGTTCAAAACAAGTGACATACCAATGGCCTTGGAATTTGTGTGTTTTCTACACCACAAGCTAAACCTAGCACAGATAGAGAAGTAGGTCTTTAGGGTTGAAGCTCACCTTGGCTACATTTACACTAGCCAAAAACTTTGAAATTGCCATACAAATGGCCATTTTGAAGTTTACTAATGAAGCGCTGAAATACATATTCAGCGCCTCATTAGCATGCGGGTGGCCACGGCACTTTGAAATTGGCGCGGCTTATCCAGACGGGGTTCCTTCGAAGTAGGCAGGGTCCTTTCGAAAAGGAACCCCATCTGGACGAGCCGCGCAGTGGCAAGCCACGTCAATTTCGAAGTGCCGCAGCCACCTGCATGCTAATGAGGCACTGAATATGTATTTCAGCACTTCATTAGTAAACTTCAAAATGGCCATTTCAAAGTTTTTGGCTAGTGTAGACACGGCCCTGGAGGAGAATATTGTTCTGTCTCTTAGAAGGATAGTCTTGCTGTCCTACTCTTGGATCGTCATCTTGTCGTGGAGAGTGGGCTTGTGTATTCCAGTGAGCCCAAGATTGATGCCACAGGGAGTCTCATGCTCCCAGCAGGGTGACCCATGGTGGCAAGATTAAGGAGAAAGGTCCAGACAAAGACCGATCTTAAGTCTTCAATGGCAGAACAGGCAGAGGATAGCAAAGGTAATGCTAGAACAGCTGTGAAGGCAGATGAAGGCTGCAGTGGACAGGAGACTCCCAGTTGTCATGGATTCCATGCAGTTGGACCTGAGTTTTCTATTTGTCAAGAACCGTGTGTTGGCTGTAATGCAACAATCCTCCTAAGTTAAAAGTCATGCAAGACATTTTCCTCTGTGTACTACTCTCCTAAACTTGAGACCTGTAGTGACTGGTGACAGGAGTAGGATTGTGAAATCTGGAAGCTTTTAGCCATGAACCAGCATGTAGGCAGTGAATGTATGTATCACTCATTCCGTTTTGAGGACTGAGGTGGCCAAATGGTACAGCTGCTGCATCTGTGACTGAGCAGCCCTATTTAGGATCTACTTTGTTCACCCCACAAGGAGAGGGGGCTAGAAAAGGTGCCCTAAACATAGTCCACCTCAGTCTCCTGAGAGGGAGCACTATTAATGAGCTTTTGAACTGTCCCTCCACCATGGTCCTAGACTCCCTTGACGAAATCTCTCAGAAACTGCCTAGAGACGAGTTGGCAACACTTCCTAGCAAGTGGAAAGAGTGCTTGGCTGTCAGTAAAATTCAGTCTTTACCAAATATTCATAAACCTGAATTACCCACCAAGGGAAATAAAAAAAACAAATCAACAGGGCCCAACGAATACCCGGAGACCAGCTACTCCAAGATAGGCCCAAAAAAGCCAAGAACAGAACACCACTGGTCATCACCTACAGCCCCCAACTCAGACCACTGCAATGAATTATTAAAGACCTACACCTTCTGCTTAATCAGGATGCCACATTCCAGAAGGCCTAGGTGACAGGCCTGTTCTCTCCTACAGACAACCTCCCTACCTTGTGAGGATTCTCACCAACAGCCACAGTCTGTACTGCAGGAACACCAGTCCTGGGACTTTTCCTTGCAACAAAGCCTGCTGCCAGCTTTGTCCACATCTCTTTTCTGGAGATACCATCACTGGACCTAACCAGGTTATTCACAGAATCACAGGCACATTCTCATGTTCCTCAGTTAACATCATATATGCCATCCTGTGCCAACAATGCCCAGATGCTTTGTTTATCAGACAGACTTCAAACTCTTAGACAAAGAGTTAATGGCAACAAAACAGCCATAAAAACACTCCTGATCCACAAACCTGTTAGCTGGCATTTTAAAGGAGTGGGCCATTCTATTAATGACTTGAGTTTGCGTGTTACTGAAGAGGAATTTTCACAACACTCTTCAAAGAGAGGCTGCTGAACTCTTTTTATATTCAAATTTGACACATTAACGTGTGGTTTGAACTGAGATTGGAATTTTCTGGGTCACTATAGGGGCCTGTTTGCATACTTGGCTTAATCTAATTCTTGGCTCCCCCCTCTGCCCCTCTACTCTCTGATTTGCTCACCTTCATAATTTTTTTTTTCTGGTCTGTCCACCTTGCTTACTGTTTTTGGTTTTCTGTGCCTTAAATATTGAGTCTGTTCTGGTATGGCTATGGTCTGAAGAAGTGGGTCTGTCCCACAAAAGCTCACCTAATACATTATTTTGCTAGTCTTTAAAGTTCTACTTGACTGCTTTTTTGTTTTGATAGTGTATAGACTGGCACGGGTTTCTCTCTTACTATTCAGTCTTAGTGGTTTACCAAAAATCACACACTTTGAGCTATTCTTGTTCTTCATTATCTCACCTCCTATATGCTGCAGCCATTTCAGCATCAGTACCATCATTACTAGAAATGTATTTGTATGAGCTCATCTGTTTTTACACATGCTTTTTAGAGTCAGATGTCACGAATGATGTCTGATGTGCGCTCCCTGATGGCTGCAGAGAGACAGCATCGGCAAGAGCTGGAACAAGCAGAGCTTGAGAAACGTGAATTAATGGAGCTGCTGAAAGGCCTACAGAAAGACTGCCGATTAAATAATGCAGAAGGAAACAAGAAATCAGCTAACTTTCGCCCTCTAACACGACTGGAAAGTGTGAAACGAAAACCGAGGGAAGTTACGGTCATCTAAAGAGAAGTAAGCTCACAAACGTAGGAAGCAAACTTCCCTCTCAGTTCTAATTGACCTCTTTTCTCTCTAAATTGTGAAAGGTTCAAAAAGAGGGTGGGGAACACACAATTTTTTGTATCTAGCATACTTTGTATATTATACCAATGGTAAAACTGGCTTTTAGTCACTTGAGGGAAGTGGTTGGCCCAGCATTAGTTTTTAAATGTCCACAAATAGTATACTGGGCATTACAACATACTTTTAAAAGGACATTTTCAACTAATTTTAATATGCTGTGAGCTCAATCTGTAGTCTCTCCCTGGATTGTTTACCATAGTCTCCTTACACACTTGGAAATTAGAATTTCAGCTAGGTGAAATGAATTTTTTTTCCTTGTTATTGTAATCCCTCTTTTTTTCTCACCTGTGCATTAGTGTACTGAATAATAGCTGGACTGTGTTCTAAAAATCTTACTAGTTTAAATTTTAGAAATAGTATTTAAGTACTATGGTCAAGCCACCAGAGGAAACTAACAGATTTGGAAGTATTTGTGTCCTATAGAAACACAATATCAAAGGAGGGGTGGCCTAAATATTAATTCCAGACTGTTGCCAGTGAATATAACAGCTTTAAAGCAGGTCATTGTGGACTTCAAAGGAAAACAGCCAAATACTCCAATCTCCTAGCCCCTTCTGAGCTTTTAATCAAGCTGTTTGTTACCAAAACCCATGACAGTGCAGAATTTTAGCAATGTATTTCAACTCACTGCCAAACTGTTTAGAATTCTCCTTCTGTTTCCATCCTGAAGGACCCTGTGAAAGATTTTCCTGTGGTGATGAGCATTGCTTCAATACTATTACTGCCCTTTCTCATGCAGGTTGTGCCTCCCTTATCTGGCAAACTTGGGACTTGAGTGGTCCTGAATGAGGGGATTTGCCAGATGAGGGGAGGTCAGGCATCCTGGATGGCCTCGGGTAGGGAGTCCACTAGCCTGCTGGACTGGCTCCTTTCCTGGTGTCCCCAGGTTGCCTGAAGGGGGCCCCCCACTCCTGTCAGGCTCCCCTACCCTGGCTGGGTTCTAAGCTGCTGTGGGGCTGCTGGCAGAGCTCCTCTCCCCAACAGGCTCCCCATCGTGGGGTGCTGAGCTCCCTGGGTTCAGCTAGAGTCCCTGTGGGGAGCTTCCCATGGTAGGGCTCCCTCCCCAATGAGGCTCCATGCCACCAGCAGGGTTCTGCTTAGGCCCCCACACATAGCTGGAGCTCTCTGGTCCAGCAACATCCATGGTCCTGCCAGATGAGAGATGTTGCTGGATAAGATGTTCCCAGTTCCAATGCATTTGTAATATTTTCAGTAAATAGTGAAAATAAGTGCATATTCAGCATTTGCCTTGTTACTGGAGCCTGGATGAATTGTGCATACATATCTTTGGTGTGGTATTAGCAATTATTACAATTATCTCTGAAGTGTAATATGTCTGACTATAGAAATATGTCTTTTTTAAAACATACTGAATGCACATGTTGAACGTCTTTAATTTTTTTTTGACAGAATTAAAGCTCCTTGAATGTTTCATTGGCCACAGCAGACCTCAATTTTTTTTACCAAGGACATATGGTCAGCTGGATTTCCATGTGGATACAAAAGAAACTATACAATGGCAATAATAAATCTACAGACATTGAATAATGAATATATTTACCTTTAAGAACTGCAAGGCATGTTAGAAATCTGGAGAGCTCAGATTCTATGGCAATCAGTTAGACCTTGAGCATGTGAGGGCAGCCCACTAGCCACACATCTGAAACACCTCTATGTATGGTGAAAGTTTATACAAATCTCCAGGCTGGCTTGGTCATTTTTTCTTATGGAACTTAATGCTAACCTGAAAGAAGCAAGTAGGATGTTAGTGAGTGCCGTTAAGTCTGTCATGGAAACAGAATTAGCACTTAGATATTAAGACTTCAGGATGCTACGAATCTCTCAAATGTTATTAATTTAGTATATTTATTTTACTTTAGCCAACTAATCAATAATTTGAAAGATACACTGACTCAGTTTTATGACACAGCTCTTCTTCTATAAACACACAGTTCTGGTAGAGCGACTAATGAGCCAGACTAGATTGCTTTTGCTGCATGTCATTGCTTTCTTTATTGAAATATGATAGAATAGTTTTCAGTGAGCAACCGTGGGTTTCAACAGTACTTTGGAATGCAAGATTTTCATGAGAACCTACATAGTTGTAATGTGCCAGTTTGCTGATAATCCTCCCAATTAAGTACACATGTAACTTGTGTTTAAGCTGATTTTAATAAATTACATTTTCATCTCAATCATTATTGTGCATACATTATTAAATTGTTAGCCTAACATCACAATTGCATAGCAGATTTCTTTTCCTTATTAGTAGCAAACAAGTGAATTATGTAGCCAGGAAATGTATGCAATTACTGTAAATATTAGTTGCAAAGTTATTGAATTTTTTACATCTTAAATATTACTTGGTGCTTTAAGTTTTTGCAAAAGTGAACCTCAGACAACAAGCAGGTCCTAGAGGATATTAAAATAAGAAACTTTTGTGAAATTTGCTACTCTTCCTCTGATTTGTTTTTGACAATGCTTCTCTACAACTTCTTTGTTGAGCAGTCGTGGATAATTTATGAATGGTGCCAGGATTTTCCTTTTCCCATGTGTATCTTTTGGCTAGAACCACACAATTAATCCTTGGTATGCAGGGGTAACTTCTCATGTTGAACATTGCCTTTTGAAATAACTGTCTATGCAACTCTTATATTAACAAATGAACTTTTAAATGTCTTCCACCTGCAGGGTTCATTGTGAAGCAAGACTGAAATTTGATTTTTTTTTTTTTAATAAAAGGGAAATGAGCTTAAAAGTGAAATTTTGTGGCTAAATCTCAGTCTATAGTATGTAAAAGAGAGTTAAGAGTTGTAACCATTTGAACTGCACTTTTGTATAAAAGTTGATTAAATTCATAGAAGCAGTTACTCATTTTGCTTTTCTTCTTTCCTTTCTGAAAATAAAGTATCTTCTTTGCCTAATGAAATACACATACATGCAAAAAAAGCTTGTTTTCAGTACTACTTTCAGCAAGCAGAATGCAGGACTAAAATACTATTTTAGGAGCCAGCTAACTTATTAAAATAGGCATAAGGAGCAGGAGGTCAAAGTTAAAGGCCTTCATCTGACTCATGATTGAGATAAATTCAGGCTACATCTACATGAGATGCTTTTCCCAGCAAAACTGGGCTTTTGTTGGGAAAAACTGCAGCACGTCTACACACAAAAAGCACTTTGTCCACACCAGGCAGCATTATACCTCTGTTCAGTGTTCTGTTGACAAAACAGCTATGTAGATGCTCTGGGTCACTCTAGTCAACAGACAGGGCTTCCAGTTCATGGGGCACCCCTGTTTCGGCAAGAGAGGGCCAGGCAGTCTGGGTGCTTTGTCAACAGAGTGGATTGCTCTTTGATCTGCTTTTATGTGTAGAGACAATCTCAACAAATTTTGCCAGGAAATCTCTTCCAACAGTCACTTCTGTTGACAGAGGCTTCACATGTAGACATAGCATCAGACTGGCCAAGCATTTAGTCAAAACAGCAGTCTTCTCAAACACTTTGCATGTCTTTACAAACAGGGGTTTCAGCTGCCACTGTCTCTGGAGGTGTAGGCAGGGCAAGCACACACTGAAGGAAAGATGAGAGCCCTTAAAAATGGCAGGTGTTTTGGGTGCAGTAGGAAGTGCATCTAGGTCCTGATTAGGACATGTTGATTCACATGCTATTCACTGCTTAAAAGGTTCTCATCATGAAATGTTTTGCAGTAATGTCCAAAGGTCCCTTCTGTTGCGGGGGGGGCGGGGGAGGCCTTTTTCCTGAAACGTATATGACAATAGGAAGATGCAGAGCAGAGGCTGAATGAGAGTGCACTCAACAGCTAACTTTAAGAGACTGGCTTCCTTGAGCATCAACCTTGTCTATCACTTGGCTTTTCTGGGAGGCTTTTTTGGAGTGGGTAGCAATCCTATTTGATTTACCATCATTGTGTTCAGCTGCCACGAGGAAAAATATTCAACTTGACTGACTGTTCTTTCAGTGAGAAAGCAGATTAACTAGCTCATAGAACAGCTTGCTGGAGAACATTCCACTTAGGCCCAATGTGGCAGAAAGATGAAAATCTGTTGCACACACCTTTCCAGTAAACTTAGAGGTTTGTAAAGTATGCAAAATGTGAAGATTACATACAGACACACATACACTTGGAATTTTATAAAGGGACATACCAGCTATGTGACCATTTGTCATGAAAGACCCAACCATCTTTATCAAGTTTCATGATACCTGGCAGTTTCAGAAGTCCCATATCTTGAAGGCTCCAATTTGATCAAGGAGCTTGCTTGGATACAGAACAAAATGTTTGCAGTGATTTAACTTGGGCAACTGGGGTTAATGATGCTCTACATTTTTACTCTCCTCTCCCTTCACTTGCTTTCTTGAGCCATGTTTGTGTATTTTTCCTCATAAGAAAACTAAGCTTGTGACTTAAGAACTTTGTTTTTCAGCCCTGAACAGTTAACCTAGCTGGTCCAAATGACTCACTAGTACTCCTGAATTAGTATTAGTCTTAACTCTGCAGTCACACAGGTACACACAAAGTAAGTCCCATTTTGCTCAATGGAATTTGCCTTTTTAAGTGCTTTCAGGACTCAAGCCAGAGCCATTAATTGCCGAACTGCACAGGAAGAGCAAACCAGATCTATCAGTCCTGTCTATCCCTGAACTGTTGCCTACACAGAAATGATCAGCAGAGGAGTAAGTGAATCAGACTGTTTGCCTCAGATATTCTAGTTATAAAAAGGTAGCAGAACAGTAAAAGCCACTATGAGCTAACAGCTACATGGCAGAAATATATCTAGATTGACCGAAATGTCCCCTTCACCTCTTAACATAGATAGGAGCAGCGGTTGCAAAAATAGCCGTTCAAATGTTTGTAAGCAATGTAACATTCAAAGATGATTTTTATAGTCTAATAAATTTCCATTAGGAGAAAGCACAAGTATTCTAGCTGTGGTAACACTGCCTTATTTTGCCTTAGAAGAAGTCAATGGGTCAGCTTGCAAAGAAAGCTGCTATTCAACACTAACCTGATCATTTGGCATTAGCCATTTCTAGTACTCTAGTCAGACACTAAAGTTCCAAGTTAAATTAAAAAGCAGACTTTAATGTTTTAAACCTGAGTTCATGGTAAATTCAATTTAAGTGGATCACATCAACTAATTTAAACACAGTATTTACAGCGTTATTTCAAGTTAAGTTAGCCTTGAGAGAGAATTCCCACAAATTCTAAAAGTCCTATGCAACTGCAAGTCCTAAAAGTACGTTTAAAGAAACTGTAGACATACTGCTTAGGCTGACTAAAGTTTTACTGGGATTTTATTCATCATTCTCAACTTTACCAGCCTTTTATTTTTGTGTGAAAAAGACATGGATAACAGGCTGTATTTCAAACTTTCAAGAACCAATATTTACAAGTTAGTTCCATACTTGAAGCTTTTTTCTTTTCATTCCAAATCTTCTGACTGGAAACAAGTCACTCACATCGCTTGCTGCAGTTTCATGAGTTGTACAGTTTCTAAAAATATAAAAAAACCTCAAAACACATGGTGTAAAGAAGCCTGTCTGCTTTACAAAATATTTATGCAATGATCCTCAATTTAAAAAAATTGCATTAAATACGTTTGCTAGAACATTACCCGTTTTATTCATGACAATTGTACTAATAGTTCCGTCTTCAGAATCTGATGCTTTTTTCACAATTCAGATTCTTCTGTTCATTTTCCTGACACTCACTACCTTATAAAATATTAAAATATACAGCTGCATAAAATTATTCCTTTTAGCCATGCCCAGTTAATTAGAACAAGCTTATCCAGACTGTATCAATAGCTTTGTGGGAATTAACAGATTTGATAGACACTTGTGGGCCTATGATGCACATGTCTTCTCACACACTGCTTCTTTCCTATAATTGCTCTCCCTATGATTTCACTTTAAACTTTTGAATGCAATTTAGTCAACAGGGATAAACAATGCATTAAAACATGTTCTCTTCATCTAGACACACATGAAAATATTGTTTTCTATTTTATATAGGTGCTCATCACCATAGCATCACAGCCCCTCCCAGCAGTGAAGCAAGCACAGCAGACTAACATTTATTTCTCTTCCCTTCCACAAGAGAAGTGCAGGCAGTGGAGGGTCTAGTCTGGGTAGTTTACACATGTATTTCTTAGAGAAAGTAAAGTCAAAGAAATGGGCCTTGCCTTTAGAGTTGAAGGTATTGAGTTTGTAATGTTCAATTTTTGCTTGCTTGCTGGCTAACCAAAGATCAATTTTAACTGGAATATAAAAACTACCTAGTCCTGACACTCATAAAGATGAAGTCTCATTTACACCACTCCAGTAATGTAAAAGGACCTATGCAAATCAAAGTCTAAATTCAAGCAGGTGTCTACCATGCGTTAATGTATATAAAGCCTTTATAATGACAGCTGCAGCTATCAAACCCTTCAGTTCCTAGTAATGTGGGACAAATTTCACAGGGATGTAAAGAGATTTAACATTTGAGTCGAAAACATTTGAGTGTTTTAGCATGAAAGAAATGAGTGTAACTGTACAGATTTTCTACATGCTCCCAATTTTCAAAGCTCTTCCTCATGCACTGTATACCTCAACTTCAGGTCATCTCACACACGTACACAAGCAAAAAGTTGAAATGTCCATTTAAGGGAAAAGTTTATCTCCTGCTTTCTTAGGGGATTGTTTAGTACTATGGAAGTGCTTTTAAACTCTCCTCCCCCCGCACCCCAACTACACAAGTCTGCAGGCTACAAATGATCATTTAACTCCAGCTAGCTTATGCTTATACTGAAGGTACCTCACCCTATAATCTCCTTATAGCACATATTAGACAAGGTAGGTGAGGTGATATGTTTTACTGGACCAAAGTCAGAGCAAAAAGCTTCTGAGCTACACAGCACGCTCCCTTCATCAGCAGAAGTGAGTTTCCCACAGACCAGAATACACGCAGGTCAAGCAGCCCCAGATCCTGTCAGAACACATGCAAAATGTGCAGTCATCTCTACGTTGCTAGAATGATCAATACCCTCTCCCGCAAACACACCTTTCAAGATCTATGTTACATACATGCCTATCCTAATGTATGACACATCCAGTGCTCTAAATGCCTCAATAACAGTGACACTGGACAATTACACTTAGATGAAAATGATGATAAATAAAAATTCATATGGGTAAACACTTCACAAAGTTCTCACTCTGACCTCACAGGCCTCAACCTCAAAGGAAACCTCATAAGACTTTCAAAAGACTGCCCTGTAAGCTTAAATTCATTACTTTGCTAGACATTAAAAATCATGATCTTACTAAAGACACTGGATTTATGGTTTATTACAACAATCTTTAACCCGCTACCCCCATTTTTGTCCTCATGATTCAAGGAGGGTTAGTTGGTCACCTTGAATAATCCCTTCAGACACATGTTATCTTGGCTAGAACTAACTCATCTATCTTGTATTTAGTTGTAATTCTGATTACCTTTCCCAGACTTGAGGAAGAGCTCTGTGTAAACTAGAAAGTTAGTTCTCACAATCAGAAGTTGGTCCAATAAAAGATATTACATCATCATTATTGTGACAAGCAGGCTCTTAACAAACAGGCTTAGAGTGATAACATATCTAAAAGTTACATTCTGCCCTTAAACTTACTCTTACTGAAGTCAAATGAAGTTTTCCTACTAATTTCTATAGGTGCAGGTTTGTGTTTAATGTATGCAAAGGTGGTAACAGTAATTATCCATAATGTGGTTTTGGGTTCTTTCCCATGTTAAGTCTTTCACATTTACTAGGACCATTGGTAAGACGGACCTCATTCATTTAATAACTAACAGACCAATAGGAAACTGGGCTACTGATTCTAAACCTGAGAAGAGAATCTTAAGCTGCCTTAAATATTACTGCAAAATCAGCACACCTCTACCTTGCTTTTGGCACAATTAATATTTTAGAAAAGAAATATTTGAAGTCTTAATTCACACAGGTTCCTTAGTATTGTCTGCATAAGTCCACAAACGGGTTAAAATGTTCTTTCAAAAGGAACAAAAAAGATATACAATTGTACACAAAAAGTCTTGAATTTTATTGAAATGTCAAGTCTTGTATCAAACAAAAACTGCTTTCTTCAGACAAAAATATTCTCTCGCTGTCTCCAGATATCAGTAAGTCTAAATTGGTCCGTCAGTGCCCCCCCTTTTTTTTTTGTCATCATCATTGAAAGTTGACACTGCTGGGTTGTCCTGTAAGGTCTCATTTTTATCGTGTGAAGGAACGTACATGACGACCTCGTCCACTGCCTCCACTAACAAACTTTCCTCTTGAGCCACCACTACCACCACTATTAGCACTTGCCCAAGATGGTCCAATTCCACCACGGCCTCTGGAAGCACGATCACGAGGACTGGGTCGATAGCCTTAAAGTAAAGAAAAACATATTAATAGTATCAGTGCTAATGGTTAGAGGCTAAACCAGGCATGTCCAACATGTGGGCAGCTCTTTAAGGAGCCATTTACAGCTCACACTGCTGCCACCTGACTCCTCCAGCCTGCTGCACTGAAAGCATAGCACTCTACTGAATTGATTTAATGGCCTGGGGGCACCTTGGGGCTGCCGGCGGGTGGTGTCAAGCCTGGGAGTGGCTTGGGGCTGCAAGGGGTTTAAGCCTGGGGGCACGTTTGTGTTCGGCCCTCCCAGAACATGTAAGAAATTGCCTTGTGGCCCCTGATCAAAAAAAGATTGGACACCCCTGGACTAAAACAGGGATACACAGAACCTACCTTTTGTTTTAGTAGTAATGCAAGATTAGGATTGTAAATTCAAGCACTCAGATCAGTGAGGTTTGTAAATTTATACCAGATTACATTTTAATGACAGTTTATATTAGCCATGTATTTTGGCTTAGCCATTAATAAACCACAGTTTATATATATATTTAAAATTTTAGCTGTATTTCAATAAGCATCATTTAAAAAAAGAAAAATGCAATTCCAGGAGCTTTGTGCATTGTGATGTCCACCTGCATGTACGGTATAAAGAGTACTACACACCTGCAGAACTCAACGGTCGCAATGGTGGCAGTGGGCCCCTGTTAAAATTGCTTTGACCCCCTCTGCTTTCATTGTAGGTTCCTCGTGGTGTACTCTGTGCACTCCAGCTTGAACCTCGGGCTCCTTCACGACGACTGTAATTGCCTAAACACAAAATGCAAGTGCTGAACACCACTCCTAGATTATTCTGCATTTTAATCTCCATAATGTTTACTAGTAGGCTGCAGTACATGACTGGTCTACTCACAATAATTACATGCTATGAGCACAACAAGAAGGTTATCTACACACAATGCCAATGTTTTAAATGAAACAGGTCCCTTAGGACCTGAGCGGTGACGAACAAGACAATTTGACAGACCATGGGAGGCAACAGTACCAACACTTCCACTGCTTACTGGGCTCTTAGAAGACACTTAGCTGTAAATTACAGCTAAATAACAGTACAGAACACTGAGGGCCGGCACTGGTGACTTTATGGGACCACAGGAAACTTGGCCACACCCAAAATAAGTGGCTGTCCAATTAACTAAAATCATGCTGGATTACAGTTTTTGCCAGATGAGAGTGTGCCAGATTAGAGAGGTTCAGCCTGTACAAGGGACCAAATCACTATATGCCTGAACAGCACTTTATGTGGGAGTCAGGATGGGGGAAATTGGTCCTGCTGTGAGGGCCGGGGACTGGATTCGATGATCTCTCAAGGTACCTTGCAGTTCTAGTGTTCTAGGATTCTAATTTCCAGGGAGACTCATATATTAACCAAAAGATGGCTTGAGTCTACAGCACATGCACCAAGGTAGACACTGCGTCAAGCTGTCAAGCCTAATGGAACAGGAACAGGATGTACACTGGTAGGCTTTGGCAATGCAGAGAGCCTCCTAAATATACCAAGCTCCCACTGAACTCCGTATGGATGAGAAGCCTTACTGGTTTGATGCAGTCACATTAAACTCATTCAAGAGGCCACATATTATATAGTCTGCCTCTGAACTAATGCCTGGAAGAGTGTCTCACCAATAACAAAGCCAAACAAGGCTCAAAGCAATGAGGACCTCAGACACCAAGAAAGACATTAAGGGAAAGACTCAAGTGAATAAGATTAACCTTGAGTACTTTCAAGATACCTCACTATTAACAGGAGAGGTGAAACCTATCCTCTGCCACTGCTTTCTCTTAGGGCAAAGTCCCTTACTTCTGCAGCACACTGAAATGTACCTGATTTTTAATTTGCTCACAATAATGATGTTGACAGCAAATTCCTACAAATCTCAGCAACCCTATGCTTTATCCAGTTAACACAGCCCAGACCATTTTCACTTCTCCATGTGCCAGAGTATTTTTCTTTTTTTAAATCAACTGTATTACAGAAGCTATAATGGCAAAGCTGGAGGGTCTAGCAGCTGGCAAGGGGCTGGAGACTTATAGCACCCAGAAAGCTGTTGAGGGTTTTGCACCTCAGAAGTGATTTAACTTCCTCCTCTTTGTGCACATGGGTAGAGGTTAACTTGACTTTTCCTTACATGGGGGGCAGGACAGGGGAAATTGGGGTACATCCTGGTCTTGGATTAGAGCTGAACAAATAACTGATTCTTCACTACAGTGGCTTAACCAAAAAATGTTTATATTACTGAAATTTAATTCTTTTATTTCCTCTCAATAAATGAAAAAAACTGAAAAACAATTATTCAAAAACATCAATTCAAAAGGGTTTTGGCATTTCTGGAAAAAAAAAATGTATCAGTGAAAAGTCACCAGATTTGCACATTCAGAACTCCAAAAATGATTTTGGAGAGGTGTGGGGGGGTGGAAAATAAATTTGCTATTCATCACTAAAAGAAAGTTTTAATGGGCTCCAGTTAGGCATCTATTGGAGGTAGAAGAGAAAGCCTTATGGAACACTGTAGTGTTTTTAACAATAGTGCTATGGGCATTCTTTCCACCTTTGTATTGCCTATCAATCCTCGTAACTTCTCAGTGCCAAGTTTTTAAGATCTTGGATGGACTGGACATGGCCTGCTGCAACCTTCACTGTCACAAAATACGGGTTTTTTTGTCTGCTAATTTAAAGAACAATTAAAATCTGCTACAGAGTCCCTAGCCAGAGAATCACTGCAAACACAGGGCCCCGCATAGTCTACTTCTGAAGATGACAGAGGAGCCTTTCTAATCAAAATGCATGTAGAAGTTGATAGTACAGTTATGCTTCAGTTGACAAATGCCTGTATTATTTCATAACAAGGCAGGGTTTTGGTTTTTGTTTTTGTTTGCGGGGTGGTGGTTTGGTTTGGTTTGGTTTTTTACTGGTACGGCCACAAGCACTCCTCTGGCCATTGCCCACAACAGCATGAGAGCAAAGAGTGAAGCTCTAACTAAAGTCTTTTGTAAAAATGCACCTCAGACCATAAATAAAAAACAGTTAAAGCTCTGCCTTGACTCTAGCATGCACTAGATAAATATTTTTATCCTAGACAGTAATCCACTTATTTAAGAACCTCATAAGGGGCAAGATACCTTTTGAAGCAGGTGGTGTAAAGAATCTGTTTTGACTGTGAAAAGCTCCCCGTCCTCCACGATTCCCTGAGAACCCACCACGTGAAGAAATCTTCTGGGATACTTTTGGTGGCCTTTTAGGTGGTGGTATCCCATCTGGAGGGACCACTTCCTTGCTCTCTGCAGCAACAAAATCGTCCACATGCATAGAAGGTGGTCGGCTTGTATTCTGCTTCCTTTGACGAAAGATATCATGCGGTCGAATCCCTTGTCCAAATCCTCCCCGACCTCTTCCTCTAGGAGGTGGCACAACATGTGCTCTCTTTGCCGGTTCTATGTACTCAGATTTTCCGCTATATAGCGAAACAAAATTAACAGCATTATTTACTGACCTAAGAACTTATTCCAGCCCATTCTGTGCAATAGCTTTTAGTAGACACTTAAATTCATAAAAACTGTGGAACGTATCTGCCAAGATAGCTTAATATTGTAGGCATGCTCTTTGAAGAAGTCTTTGCTCCCTCATACTATCTGAGCCTCTAATCCAGCACCCTCAGGACTAGATAGGTGCCAAATGAGAAAATTTACCAGACCACAGGATGTCAATATTGTCTAGCAACATTAACAACACTTCCACTGCTTACTGGGCATTGAGGGGTAAATTAGAGCTAAATAACAGCATAGAATACATGGCTGCAAGCAAATTTTATGGGACTGTGGGAAACTTGGCCCCGCTCATGATAAGTGGTGGTCATGCCGGATTCAGGACGTTGCTGGACGACAGAGTGCCAGACTAGAGAGGTTCAACCTGTATTTACTAAATGGCATCATCCATAATATCTCACTGCCAAACTGCACAGCTTTAAATACACTGCTCAAAAAACTGCTTTTGGTTAGTACACAAGATCCATCTCAATTTGAAGTATCTATATCAGCAGGAAGGTCTGCCGACGCAGCCAGACTCCTTTAACTGTATACTGATTCAAAGTCAGCAATACAACTTGCCTTGAAGTTATAAAGGTCTCATGCTTGTGCTTGCCAAGTTTGAACCCTTTTGTTGTTTTTGTCCTACCGGGGGATGAAGGTTCTGACAAAAAAGATCTTTCCAGTTCTGCCTGCAAGTCAAAGTCACTGCAGCCTTTCTCTGAGAGTTCGATTAAGTCCACCTTTACCTGCAATGATAAAACAGTTACACCAAAGATACCCGACAATGTTGGCCATGGTTAACACTTCTCCTGTTTCAAAAATACTCAAGTGTAGCAGCAGAAGGAGCTGCAGTAGCAACCAGGGAAGAAATCAGCCAGAGTCCCATCCTGCTCTGGAATTCCACATGGCCTCAGAGATCAACCCCTTCAACTCCAGTCTTATGAGCTGGGAGAAAAGACAGCACCAAATAACAGGAGCTGGAGCAGCAGCAGCTCTTGGACAGGCCTAAAGTTCAGATTTTGAATTTGCCAGCCTGCTGTCTGATTTAATTAAATCTCCAGTCCGGAGAGCAGGTTCACAAATTCAGTAATGTGCCTCCCTCCTGTACAGAAGGGACAGGAAGAGATGGCTTGCTAAGGAAGACATTTATGTACATAATATCTATCTTTGTGTATTAGCAAGAAAAAAAGGAAGGTAAAACTATGATGAGATCAATAAGAGTCAAGTCTGAGATAAGAGATATTTGACAGTTATTTTCTAAGTATGACAGACTTTTCAATTTCCCCTGTATCTGTTCTTGTCTAACTTCAAAGACAATAACGTCCAGGAATAACATCTGATCTGGGATAGCCTCACAGCATTCTTTTTAAATCCAAATTTGGAAGTCACGTTTAGATAGACAAATGTAGGTTTTTACAAATAATTTAGCGTGTAACTATGACCTTTTCATAAAGTTCTATAGAATGCAAGTTCTTTGAGGAACAGGGTTGTCTTTTTTCCTACGTGTATATGAGTCCCAGCATAATCCTAATACAGATTTCTAAATACTTCTGCGGTGTCAATAGGTGAAAAAGTGGAAGGAAAGAAATAATTTTTCCTAGGTAACTTATACACCTAAGTGTCAAATAGCTCCAGGAAGTGATAGAGAATTTAGGAACAGAAAAGCAGCCATACTGGGTCAGACCAAAGGTCCATCTACTCCAGTGTCCCATCTTCTGACAGGTGTCAATGCCAGGGGCCTCTAAGGCTACGTCTACACGTGCACCCAACTTCGAAATAGCTTATTTCGATGTTGCGACATCGAAATAGGCTATTTCGATGAATAACGTCTACACGTCCTCCAGGGCTGGCAACGTCGATGTTCAACTTCGACATTGCTCAGCCCAACATCGAAATAGGCACAGCGAGGGAACGTCTACACGCCAAAGTAGCACACATCGAAATAAGGGAGCTAGGCACAGCTGCAGACAGGGTCACGGGGCGGACTCAACAGCAAGTCGCTCCCTTAAAGGGCCCCTCCCAGACACACTTTCATTAAACAGTGCAAGATACACAGAGCCAACAACTAGTTGCAGACCCTGTATATGCAGCACGGACCCCCAGCTGCAGCAGCAGCAGCCAGAAGCCCTGGGCTAAGGGCTGCTGCCCACGGTGACCACAGAGCCCCGCAAGGGCTGGAGAGAGAGTATCTCTCAACCCCCCAGCTGATGGCCGCCATGGAGGACCCCGCTATTTCGATGTTGCGGGACGCGGATCGTCTACACGTCCCTACTTCGATGTTGAACGTCGAAGTAGGGCGCTATTCCCATCCGCTCATGGGGTTAGCGACTTCGACGTCTCGCCGCCTAACGTCGATTTCAACTTCGAAATAGCGCCCAACACGTGTAGACGTGACGGGCGCTATTTCGAAGTTACTGCCGCTACTTCGAAGTAGCGTGCACGTGTAGACGCAGCCTAAGGGAATAGAGAGAACAAGTGATCCATACCCTGTCACCTATTCCCAGCTTCTGGCAAACAGAGGACAGAGACATCAGCCCTGCCTATCATCACCAATAGCCATTGACGAATCTATCCTCCACGAATTTATCTAGCTCTTTTATGAACACTGTTACAGTCTGGGCCTTCACAATATCCTCTGGCAGAGTCCCACAGGCTATCCATGTGTTGTATAAAGAAATACTTCCCTGTTTTTGTTTTAAACCTGTGGCCAATTATTTCAACTGGTGACCCTTAGTTCTTGTGTTGTGAGAACAAATAAATCAACTTCCTTATTTACATTTCTACAGCAGTTTTGATTTCATGGGGCTCTCTCATATCTCCCTTTTTGTCAAACTAAAAAGTCTCAGCCTTTTATCTCCTCATATAGAAGCTGCTCTATGGCCATTTTTGTTGCCCTTTTCTGAACTTTTTCCAATTCCAAGATATCTTTTGAAATGAGGCAACCATGTTTGCATGTGGTATTCAAGATATGCGTGTAACATGAATTTATAGAGACCATATGATATTTTCTGTCTAATTATCCATCTCTTTCTTAACAATTCCCAACACTGTTTGCTCTTTTGGACTGCCACTTCATGCTGAGTGGATGTTTTCAGAGAACCAACCTCAATGACTCTAAGATCTCATTCTTGAGTGGTAATACTGAGTTAGACTCCATCATTTTACTGTATATGGTTGGGATAATATGCCCCTTGGCATTTATCAACACTGAATTTCATCTGCCATTTTGTTGCCAAGTCACCCAATTTTGTGAGATCCCTTTGTAATTCTTCACAGTCTACTTTGGACTTGACTATCCTGAATAGTTTTGTGTCTGCAAATTTTGCCACCTCTTTGTTTACCTTTTTTCCAGGGCATTTGTTATTGAAATGCACTGGTCCCAACACAGACCCCTGTGGGACACCACTTGTGACCTCTCTCCATACTAAAAACTGACCATTTATTCCTACCTTTTGTTTCCTGTCTTTTAACCAGCTATCAATCCATGAGCGGATTGTCCCATTTATCCCACGGCAGCTTACTGTTCTTAAGAGCTTTTCGTGGGGGACCATCTCACAGGCTTTCTGAAAATCTAAAGTAAATGTGTATGCACACTAACTAGTCTGGAAAGAAAGATTACTTTCATCAGTATTTCAAGGACTTCCGTGATTCTCCATGTGCTTCTGCTTACACTTAACTGTGTACAATATTAATCTTTAAGAGGTGCCAGCCAGCATCAGATTGCAGGGCAATGGGTGGAAGAATGGGTTACTCACTTAGGTGGCGTCATGGATGCCCACTGGCAGCCCTGTTTTTTTTAAAATTAGCTCATTTCTTAACAAGCACTGAGGCTGGTCAAGGGAAGCTAACCTCCTGCTGCTCAACCCTCAGCTACTTCAAATATCCCACCCTTTTTCCCGCTTCCTTGTGGAGACTGTTTAAATACATGATGATGGAACAATAAGAACAGACGCTTCCTGTAGACAAATTCTACTCTCAGCTTAACAAGGAATACATTCATGACTATTTTTTTCTCAATATTAATTAAGTTTTTACCATATCCAGATCAGTGTCAATTTCTTCAGCCTGGAATGGTGAGAACCACATAGATTTCAACTGGTCATCCATCACATCTGCCAACACATATGTTGTCCTGCATCAACGATTATAAAACATAAGCTTTAGCAAAAGTATGAAACGTACTATACAATTAGGCTAATACAGTAACTAGAAAAATCTACTGAAAAATAGTAGTAGGCATCCTTCAGTCTGCATAGACTATGGATCGCGCCCTTTATAGTTTCAATTGAGGACTTCATTTACAGCATCTACTGTGACTATGAAGAACCACACGAGAGTAAAATACTTCAGTTGTAATCACATCCTTCTATAGTCTCAGAGGGGTGGCCGTGTTAGTCTGTAGCTTCACAAATCACAAGCAGTCTGTAGCACCTTAAAAACTAAAAAGTTTATTAGGTCATGAGTTTTACGAAGAGGGTCCTTCAAGTGCTGTAGGACTGCTTGTTATTTATCACTCCACAGTGTTATATTTACATTTCACCTCATCTCAAATTAAGCTGCCTAAACAAAAAACAGTTTCTTTCACTGAATTAGCATGAAAAACTTTCGTAAGGCCTATGGTGGGAGAAAAATCTGTAACATTAGCATTAATATGAATTTCTATCAAGAAGAAACTATCAAATATAGTTTGTTCTCCTCCAATAAAGATATACTAATAACAGTAAACTGAGACTATGATGCACAAAACCTGAAAAATAAAAGCCTGTCTTAAATCCTTCCCAGAATGTACCAGCCCAGAAATTGTTGCATTTTCCCAAGTTAAGCACACCTGGGCTCCAACATATTTACTACTTTACCTATTATTGAACAGATTCTGGAGAGAGTCTTGTGCAGGAAGAACCGGTTCTACATCTTGGTCACTCAATGGACAAGGATCACCTGCCGATTCCAGCATCTGTCGAAGTCCAACTACATTGTCCAATAAGGACTCAAGGTTGTCATCTTCTTTAGAACGTTCCTGTGTAAGAGATATGACAGGCATTCTTTTTCCAGGGAGAAAAATTTAGAACATGCAACATTAAAATGTCAGATGGAAAAAGATATCCTTCACAGGGTACCTTTTTCTATTTATGTTCCACCCACCCATCTATAGCTTAAGGTAGAAAGATTCAGCAAAGCAGATAAGACAGCAGAGGGCACCATAGTACCTTAAAAAAAATCCAAATAGTCCCACTTCTCATGGAGTCTAGCCTTCATTTACGTAGGAGCTGACTTGTAGTTGCTAACAGAGAGACCTGGTGGAGGGGAAGTAGCAACCTTTTTGAACCAAATTCTGTTGGACAGAGAAGCTTTCAAAGCTTAAAGAGAGCTCTTATTCTGCAGTGGCTCAGCAGCTGCTTTAATAAACTGGTCCCAGCACACGAATCACCTCTCTACCATCTTATGCTCCATGTCTGTTCTATTCACCTGCAATCATCTGCCATACATAAAGCACTCAAGAACAGGGATTATCATCTCATATATGAAAACAGTGTCTTAGCACAAGGGGTTTCCAAACCCTGACTGAGGTCTCTTGTAATTAAAGGCACAAATAAATAATAATAAAGCCAGCATATAAACAATTCTAGGCATCACTCATGAAACCATTTCTCATGCATTTCATTACCTACTGCACACCAAGAAGAGCCTTCTTGACTAACAAGTAGACGTGCATCTATATAAACACCACTGTAAAGAGAGTTTAGCTAAGGACATAATATAACTTGGTTATTCAAAATTGCTTTACCAAAACATGTTTCTCTAGTTCAAGAAGCAAATTTTCTGGAGATTCTTCTTTGTTCTGTAATAAATGTTTTAACTCTGCAGTAGTAAGACCCAGTGTTCTGGCAGGATGGGAACCATCTACTTCCATAAGGCTTCCATCATCTCCACAACATCCCTGAAAAAAGTTACATGCTAAAGGTTTTTTACCTTTTTAAAAAAAAAAAAAAAAAAAAATCTTTGCGAGCCCTAAAAGAACTAACAGCAACTCGGACAAACTTTGGAACAGAAGACAACAATCTGAAAATTTTTTGGATTTTCACCAAAAATAATTTTTGGTGACTATGTAGTGAAACCATTACCTCCACGCAGGACACATGCAAACAGAAACAAATGATACTCAGCTCAACTAATGAAGAGACAATACACAAAAATCTAGGAGGAAATTTTTTTTTAAATCTATTTTTAGTAATTTAAAATAAAAACCACACAAAATATGTCATTTAGTGATGTATACTCAAGAGGATAAGGTTAGCTCATCCCATCAAAAGGTTTCTTTTTCACATACATTGAAAATAGGTTTGTATCAGAACACTGAACATTTCAGGTTATTTCTATCCATGTTGATTTTTCTTTTTAATTTAAAACTCAAAATTCAGAAACACAACAAATCTCTTGTCATGACAGACTCAGATCCAAACTCTGGACACTACCACACTGACCACTTCAGAAACTACACTTAAGGAACTCCACAAAATCATCTGCCTAAGGGTCTTACACACTTATGTGCCCCCAATATTACAAATGCTGTTTAAGAAACAAAACAAAAACTCTCTGATAAGTTATCTCCCACAAGTGTATTTCACTATCACTACACTCGTGACAATCCCCATCTCATGTTAGTTAAACAACCAAAACTGTAATGTCCCATACAAAATATTTTAAAATTGCTCTAACAAGTCATGACAGGCATTTGTGTATCTGAGCTGTTTTTTAATTGAGAAGTTAATGTAAATATAGAAAGGAATCTACTTCCGAGCTTCAGTAAATTTTAAAGATGAAAACTGCTTATAGAAATACCATAGTAGGTACAGAAATATGGGAAAAAGCAAGCATTCCAAATATTAAATCCATGTAAGTATTATCAAAATTTTTGCAACACTGACACTGAATTGATGATAAAAATATATGAAGGCCAGATGACTGCATTTTCTCCAGAAGAATACAACTGAACTTTCCTCACCTGGTAAGAAAAATGCTACTCTTCACTAACTGACCCTCTTTGCAACATGCAGCAGGTTTTGTTAAGCAATAAAGAATGCACTAAATTATTAATGGGAGAGGCATTACACACAAAACTATACAGCAAAGTGCTTTTTGAGATAGTAGTTTTACTTTTATATCACCTCTGTTATCTGTAATAAAAGCAGCAACAACCTTTGAAAAATGTTCAACATAAAACCACTTACCAGTGTGTCGGAATTCAGAATTTGTCTCAAAAAATCCAAAAAAGAAGAGGCCAGTTCACCTGTATCCTTACTAAAGCTATTTACTACTCGCTTCAGTACAGTATACAGAGCATGGTTGTGTTTTCTCAGAGAGCTGTTTTCATAGGAAAAAGACCAGGGAAATTATTTAATATTTATACCACATTATGCAATCATTGCACCTTATTTCACTGTAAAAATAAAAGTTGCATTTAAGGAAAGTTATTGAAGTAACAGAACATTGTGTAGAATAAACTAAAATTCTCCTGTGATGCAGTGTGACAGCCACTGTGTATCCACCCTCACAAAGGGGAGAATACGTAAAAGCACATCCCCCCACTTGATGACTTGCACTCCTGTTATTGGAGGACAAAAAAAAAATGCCACAAACCATCCAATACCCATCTACAAGGCCCTACCAAATTCACCGTCCATATTGGTCAATACGGTAGATTTCATTAGAAATTTAAATCTAAAATTTCACTGCATTGTAATTGTAGAGGTCCTGACCCAAAAAAAAATGTGTGTAAGAGTTGCAATATTTTTGTATGGGGGTTACGGTATTGCCATCCTTATGACTGCCCAGCTGCTAAATGCATTCACAGCAGGGCACGTAAAGAGGGCTGCCTGTCATCAGAGCTGGGAACGTGGCCAACATTACAACCACCACTCTCCAGTTGCCCACCTCTGAAGGCAACACAGCCTTAAGAGTGGAAATACTGTGACCCTTTTAAAATAATGTTGAGAGACCTCTGCAGCTCCCTTTTGGGTCAGAACCCCACAATTTCAGCAGCACTGGTCTCCCCTGTGAAATCTATACAGTACAACGTAAAAGCACACAAAAGGTCAGATTTCATGGTCTTTGCAGGGCTATGAATTTGCTAAAGCCCCGATCGTCTACTAAAAATCATTAGCTCTTATCTGTCCCCCTTGAATTTTTTCTTAAGTTTCTCAGCATGAAGCATTTCTGCACATGAAATAATCAATGCCTTAATATTTTTGGCAATGAAGAAACAGAAACTGTACCCCGCAAAATGATAATTACAACTATTATTGGGCAGTTGGGAAACCATGTAGTCCAGTGACTAGACACTTGATTGGGACTCTCAACACCCAAGCTCTGTTCCTGGTTTCCATCGCTGACCTATTGTGTGGCGTTCAGCAAGTCATTTCCCATCTCTGTACTTCTGATTTTCCTCACGCATTTTTCCATCTTATCTATTTAAGGCTGTACTCTTCAAAGCAGAAACTACCCCATGTGTTTGCACCGTGCCTAGCACAACTGAGCTCTAATCACGCTTAGGGTTGCTAGACACTACTGTAATCCAAGTAATACATCAGTAGGAACATATTCTCTCTCTACATCTTTGTTTCTGAAGCTTGATCTGATTTTAAAATTCTAGATCATGAAAATGTTGTTCCCTTATAAAACAGTTACCTCTTTAAGTGGTAGAATCCATAATCATGCTCTGTAAGGAACATCATGGTCCGGATACATGTCAGGAGACAATTATAACTGGTTTCTGCATTAGCAAGTGTTTCCATCAAACAGTCACAGATTAAGGACATCAATTCCTTGCTTGGTAATGAATTGGAGAGTTGTTCTAATTCAGAAACAGATCCCTCTGAGGAATTTGGCGAAATCAGTGCAATGTCCTGTGAAGAGAAACCATGGCTAATTTAGAAGCATTACAATATCAATTACATGTTGCAATGGTAAATATTGACTATTTACTTTCACTCCCATGAAGAAAACAATACATTTGCTATGTAAATATTCAGAAATTTAAAGTGTATTGGATTTTTAAAAGAACGTATTCACAATTAAAATACTATAGCTTAATCTATGAGAGTTATAAATACTACATTAAACTGTAATTTTTGAACTTTTCAGTTGAGTTGAGCAAATAACTCTGACAAAGAAGAGTCTGAAATTGTCAGGTTTATTGTTTTACTGATTTGTACTCAACACAAGAAACCCAAAATAAAAAAGGACAGTTTAAGTGATGCAATTACTTGGGGGAAAGTGGGGGGGGGGTTAAATATACATAGGCTAAAAATGTTGGCTCAGACACTGCTAGAAGATTATCTGTTTTTAAATGAATCATTAAAGACCTGCTATGTTCATTGAGATAGAGCTACATAAAATGAAAGGGCTACCTAGGCACACATGCAGTATACTACACAATTTTATTGTATATTTGTGTATATTCAAGTTTCCCACTCTGACATAAAGTTAAAATCAACCATGATGAATAATTTGCAATAAGTCTTAGATTTGCTAATGCCTTCGGGAAAGTTTGAAATATGCTATTTTCCACATCTTGTAGAATTTCTGTTACACAAAATAGAGCGAGACATGATGTACATATGCAGACGGATTATTAAACTCTTTACTAAGCATACACAAAGCCTGTTTGGTATTCACAAAATGAGGCAGCTGTACATAAAGTGCATATGTGCAGATGAATGTATGTACCTAACTAAACGTTTGCCCCTAGATGTTCTGGTTCTTAAATATGCAGTTTTCAGATTAAAATTCCTATTTTACTGGATTAATTACACCTGACAGATTTTCTTAGTGCTGGAATTTTATACTAAAAGCACGTAACTAGTATTCATGTTTGTAAGAGACTTCAGGCTTCTAGCATGAGAGAAGAGATCTATTTATTCACTGATCAGGTTAAAGCCAGGGCAGTCTGGCTTCCCACTGTCCCACCCACGTGACAAAATCTTCACATTATTCAGTCTCCACGTCCATTCAATTCTTGGTCTCCAGTGATGCCAAACAACGGTGCTGGTTGCAAGACAGATTATTTTATATGTGGACAGCTGTTCACTGAGCTCAGCACTGAGAATACATCCACTTCAAGGAATCCAGTTAACAGCCATCTAGCTAACATTTGCGTCATGTACTATTTATTTTAGAGTTTGCCTGTTTGATCAAAAACTTCTCCTAACCAGCAAGAATTAGGACCACCAAATTCAGTATACTGCTTCCTCTTACCATAATTTAAAGCAATGTTAAGGGGTTGCTTATGCTAGGCAAATGGGATGTGCATGGAATGGGATTGCTTTTCATGAAACCAAACAGAAAAGAGACAAACACCAGAACAAGTACAGTCCTCAAAATCAACGTAACTTAACAAACGTTGAAAGAGACCAAATCAGATGAGCCAGAAAAATAGGATCAATGTGGAATAGGAATGCTTTTCAATAAACCTTACAGAAAAGAGATAAAACCAAGAAATTTGGATGTTTTGGCACAATAAAGTTTGAAAACAAGACAAAAATATTATTGGAAACTAAACTGACTACAGGACTTTTTTGTTAAAACAGAGAATTTAAGAGTTTATAGGGATGATGAAAAAATACACTGGATGGAATTTCCATTAAAAAAAAAAACAAAAAAATAAACAGACACATTTTAACAATCCCCTTTTTTTTCTTTTTATGTAAAAAAAAATCTTAATTGAGTTAAGGACCCAAGCAACACCAGGTAAATCTGCTATTATGATATAAATGTATCTCTCCCCACAAAATGTTAACAGTAATTTCCCCTAATATCTGGGGAAAAGAGATACTTGATTGTACACATCACAGATTTTTGTACCTCCCAAAAAACAAAACATGTAACATTACAGTATACTAAAAACTAAAAAAAACTGTACAAGAATTGATAAAGTTATCACAACAGTTCCCATCTAACAACAGATGAACAATACCCCAGTTATCATGGCATTAAGATTACAGGTAAAATTCAAGACACTATAATAAACCCTCAAGAAGCGTGATTTCGATTTGCATTTAACTCTTATTAATGAGAGTTGAGTGCAAATCAAAACTGCCCCCCCACTTCCAGACCACAGCTCCTCCAGCAGGGGAGCCCAGCACACAGACAGAGGCCTGCAGCATGGTTTTTGGCAGCTGGGAGGAACCATGCCACAAGTGGCTGTGTGCCTTGCAGCTGAGAGAAGCCAGGGGCTGCATGGTTGCCCCCCCGCCATCCTCCAGCTAGGGGAAGCCGACAGCCAGAGCCCTCTCCCGTACCCGCCTGTCCCACCAGATGTCCCCCAGCTGGGGTAAGCCAGGAAGCATCTCTGCAGAGCTCTACAGAGGCTCCAACTGCCCTCTCCCCAGCCAGGGGAATTCTGGGATTTCCCCCCGCCACTCAATTAACCCAAAATGTGATTTACATGGAGGTTGCCCAGGATCCAACCTCCACACAAATCGATGGATTACTGTACTGCAAACATAAAGAAAATATTTTTTCAGTGTCATATAACCACAGCAATCTAGAAGTCTGTGTCCTACTGATTTCCTCTCTCACACACACTCCCCAGATTATTTACAATGACATATAATTATTTATATTTTAACTGTGTAAAATACCTGATCACAGAGGGACTGCAAAATGGATGCTACATATTCAGCACACTGTTGGTGAATGACATTGTCCCCAGCAGATCTCATTAAAGACAACAGCTCCTGGAAAACTTCTGCATACTTTTCATCACCCTTAATAGTCCCATTAACTAGATGCAAAATAGCCAATTTACAAGCTTTGTGTGAGGCCAGTGCATCAAGTAAAGCAAGTAATCTGGTAGTCTGGCCAGTGTACTGTTTCTCTTTATCTTCTGTGCTGCTGAAACAATATCAATGCACTTTTAAAAGCCGTGATCCTACATATTAGAAAGCCATTAAATAGCCTATCTAGTACAACCATTTTCATATAAGTAGACTTAAAACTCAGCTTGAATTTTAAACAAAAGTCAGTTTAAATTTTTTCTTAATTTATATTGCTGGAAACCAACCACAACTACTATATTACATGTATGGTTATATTGCATATAAACTTATTATCAATATAAAAACTTATTGTCCACCTATGTATATACATATAGATTTTTTTTAAATACACTCAATTATTGTTTCAATTTCTCACAAATATTTCCTATAAACATACAATAATGTGACATTCTTTATATTAAAAATATATTGTTTGCTTAGTTGGCAACAGAGGATACAGTAGTAGACCTGAGTTCAGGACTCAAATCAAGTTTGTAACAGACTAAAAATGTATCCAAAACTTAGTGTTCTTCACCTAAGAAAACTACTGCAGAGAACAGGGATGAATTCCACAGCTATGTTTTAAAAAATCTTCATGCAATGGAGAACAAAGATACCTTTGTAGATCTTCCACAATCAGATCCAATACAGTCCTCATGATAAGAAGAGCAGTTGGTGATGCCAAGTCACACAACTGAACACAAATACGCCTCAGCATATGCTGAATAGGCTGGCAAGTTGAACCAGAGAACGATCGAACTATTTCCTGTAGCAATTTGGCTTGAACGTGGAGATGCATGCTCCACAGTTTTCTGGTGTTAAGTGCCACCGATATATCATGTGGTTCAATAACCTATGGAAAAAGCATAAACAAGTTCTTTAAAAGATTTTTGCTTTATGGAAAAAAAATCATTTGGGACCAAATTCTGCTCACCTCAGATACCTGGCCACAAATCAAGCAATATCAATGAGTTACAAGCATATATGTCAGGACAGAATTTGGCCATAAATTGTAAATTACTTTGTCATCTCAACAGACTAGGTGTTTCTTTGAGGCACAGGTTAATCTCACACCACTGTAAACACAGTCACCATCAAGCTGTTAATTCTCACTCTTTTGTTAAACATCAAAAATGGAACATTAAAGCTCCCATCTCTGCCATTACAAATATATACTGAAAAGCCCAAACATCGCTATGCAGCCATTTCAGCTCCTACTTTTGTATACAAAAGCTGCAAGGTTCATAATCTACTATATATTTGAGACAGTTTATCTGTCTGTTCCTTCAAGAACTTCTCCCAAATGCTAAGCACCAAGACCACCAAATTTGGTATATAGCTGCTTCTTCTCCTAATTTAAATCAAGGTAAGGTTTTGGTTGTGCCAGAAAATGGGATACGCCTGGAATGTGATTACTTCTCAAAAAACCATACAGAAAAGAGGCAGAATCGATAGGCAGATGAAAGGGGCTAGCTGGTGGCATCTCCTCCCTCCCTCAGCCCTGAATCTCCCACCAACATGCTTCTTTTATGGAAGGGGGGCAGAGGGACAGCTTCAATTCTCTCTCTCTCACATGCGCACGCACGCGCCAAGCAATTCATACAGGGACATTGCTGGCTGTTCCCCTTCATCAGGGAGCCAGGGAAAAAGGCTGACCTTGCTACATTGCTCACTCTGGCAAGGAACCCAAGGGATAGGTAAACCTGGACCTGTCCCAGCTGGGGAACAAGCACCCCTCCCCCAGCTGTGCCCACAGAAGATGTAGTGGCCATGGAGAGGCACTTCTGAGCTAGCCCCAAGCTGGTGTGGTGAGAGAGGGCTGAGGTAGTCCTCTTTCCCTCTGGCAACCTGCGTACTGAACCCCTTCATCCTCAGCCCCAACCCCATAAAACTCAGGCCCAGAAACATGTACATTTTAATTCATTTTCCAGAAAAACAAAATTAATTGAGTTAAGGATCCGAGCAACCCTGTGTAAATCCTCTATTTTTAGTAACATAGGGGGACGCCAGTGAACTAGCTAGTTAAATAAGTGACCAAAAAAAGTGTCAGATCGACTTCAAACCTCCAGTTATTTGCGGAGCTTAAAATTAGCACAAAAGATGCACAAGTTGATTAATAATAAATTTTTAAAGATACCTCAAAACCACCTCCTTGATTACAAATCCCTTTTTATAAGTCTCCCTCAACCATTTTATTCACCTCAGTCTTTTCCTCAACAAGAACATGATCTTTTAGGCAATACAGAAGTTATTTATTAAATTGCTATTTTAATTAAAATCATACCTGAGTTGTTTGCATGGGCAATGGAAGAGGCAGTAATTCTGAAAGCAGTATAAGTCCAGAGAAAAATCCTTCAGGAATTCTCAAAATTGAAGAGAGGACCTCCTTTAACATTAAAGACCAAGTATTATTGGCCAAAGTTTCTTCTGAAATTGTAAGTTTTTCATTAACTCCCTGGGTAAAGGTCAATAAAATATCAATAATGTCATTCTGAATTTTTTGTTCATCACTATCTAAGCGGCCTGAGAGAGGGATAGAACACAGAAGCATGTGTAAAGAAACAAGTGCTGAAGGAACACGCATGTCTTTAAATTCAAATGATCCACCCCTCAGGAGCTCAGTTAACATGGTTTTCAGGAGATTAAGTGTACATCGCGCCATGGAAACGGTAGTAACTCTATGCAATGTGGTTCCCATGTTGACATGGAGTCTCCAAGGCTGAATAAGAATACTGTTCAACTTTTGCAGAACACGAATGAATGTATCCATTCCTTCAGCAGAAAAGAGCTGAATAACTGCCAGGTTCCATTTAAGGTCCTTCTGCTGACCTGTAAAGGGGGTGAGGAAGGGAAGAAGAATTAATTTTCACATGTTTCATATCAATTATATTTAAACCAGACTTTATCAGGTGTGATTAAATAACAGCTACTTAGAATCTCAATTTTATGTATCTGTAATATACCTTCAACAGGAGGTGGGGGGCAGGCAGCATGGCAAAGAACACGGAGTGCAGTGGGAAGACCAACTCCTTCCTGGGTCATCAAACTATCAATATTCTATTTAAAAGAATAAAGAATATACGTTACAAGAGATAAATTTTAACAAAGATATGCTGGACCCATTATACTAACCTATTCTAACACTCTTCTCATCTGATATAGATTAGTTAGCCGTCACAATACATTTAAAAGAAAAAAACATTAATTGTTATATAGGCCAAAGAATCTGAGCTATATGATATGGACCATTAAAGCAAGTTGGATCTGACTGATATTCATTTTTCCAGCTCTTTAACTTTGTCCCCATTCTACTATGGGCATGGCTGAAATTGCCAAGTATTGCCACTGTTCACTTGTAAAAAGAGCACTGCCCCATTGTCAAAATTTGCACATATACAGTACTTTAGGAAACACTTCAGAACTGTTGCACTACGTTCCATATGTCATTTTCCATTACAGATAACTGCCAGGTCACTAGCAACTTCTTAGAATGCTTACTCTTACATAATCAACCAACTCCTTCCTCCTAATTCAACATCATCACAATTTGCTATGGAGGTCAGACTTTGCAAATGCTAGACTGAGACATCAAGTGTTGAAAAACAGATTGACTGCACAGGCAAAAGCTTTTAATATAACGTGCCCACACAAAGTAACAGCTGTATCAAAAATGACTAACCTGTTTAATATACTCAATGAGATTCGGGATACAATTAATTTCAAATCTAAGATTTTTCAAAGGTTCAAGCCACTTGCAGAGCTCTAAGAAACAAAAGATAGAATATTTTGGTGAACAGAAAGGTCATATACTAGAACAGTGTGTTTTATAAACCCATGCTTAATGAGACGTTTAACTGATACGGAGATGCACTGCCCTCAGATTAAATTTGCTCGGTACAAGCCAAGTATGAATTATAAATAGAAGTGATTTTAAGAGTTTTTATTAACATAATGAGAAAGAAAAAAAACCACATTAAAGTAAGATATGCATCTAGTTTGGATTTTGTGCAAGTTTGGTGCTGAAATGATTTTTTGGCATATGCCCATCTTGTGGCTAATCACCTTCTTAAATGCAATAGGCAACCAAGAACCAAGAGTGGGCCACATGAGCAGCCTTCCTTCATCTGAGTGGGCCGAATGATTGGCAGAGGTGGGCAACCTGTGGACTTTGGCCCACACACCCCTTCTGTCCCTGACCTCCATGCCTCTCACACACCGAGCACTGGAGCCTCGCACTTCCTATGCCTCCCCCTCTCTCTCAACAGCACCATGAATCCAGTGATTCAGGCTCCATCCCTGATCCTCCTTGAGCTTGAACAGCCACGAACAGCTGATTCGCAGACCTTCACACTCTGGGAAGGAGGGGAAATAGTGGAGACAGCGTGCAAATCAGGAGGAATAGGAAGTGCAAGTCTCCAGCATCCCAATGCATGAGAGGCACATGAGGTTCACAGAGGCACATGAGGTGGTAGGCAGCCTGCCACATGTGGCTCACAGGGGTTCATGAGCTGAAGGTAAAACCCCAGTGAGCCACATGTGGCAGGCTGCCTACCACCGTTCTAATGGGAACATCACACAACACCTGGAAAACTGCTAAACTGGCCAGGCATTTCCCATTTCTAGTCATTTTTTGAGGGGGAAGTCCCTAATGATATTGTTTTCAATAAATCTCTCAACTCATTTTTGCTGATGCAAAAGTTGGTTTTGAAACTTTGGTTTACAGTAGTGTATTTTATGTTTGGAAAGGGCCTCAAGGTCTAGACCATGGGAGAAATATTAAACAGCCAAAGTAAGAGTCAATCACTGACTCCCTATTTTTGCTAAATCTTCCCTTCCTAATTATTACCAACAAAGCGTGCAAACATCCTGCCATCATCTGATATTCTTTGTAATGAATATTACACAAAATATAAATTTGGAAGGTATTCAAGTTGAAGAACTCATTATTGTAACAAAAAAATTACACATCTTTTCACTGACTCAACCTAATCATATGCAGCTAAAAATGGAATTGCATTATACCCATTATCAAAACCAGATGATCATGATTACCAACATACAATTTTTTACCACTATACGTTCAGAACAATTCACTTCCTAATGATACATACTGTACCTTGCAATTTGGTGTTATTTTCATCTGCCTTACAAAGCTTCAATAAAGGGGCTGAGTACTGTTCCAACATTTGGACATCACTGGAAGACTGAACAACCAGCAAAACAAGTATGCACGCATAATTATAGGCAACCGACTTCTTGGACTTGGAATCCCTAAAAAAAAAAAAAAAGATACAGGATTTTCCTCTAATTCTAGGCTAACATACTAGAGACTTGTTAGATTTTCCACTCCTGAGGCTTTATGAATCTGCCTACAGAATCTTCTTTGCAAGTCCTCCTACAGAACTTCCATACTGTGGAAGAAAAATCAATCTCTTCTATAGTGGTTTTTGAAAGATAAAACAATTGACAAGACATTAAAATATAAATACTACCTGGTCAGGTTTTTGTTTTGTTATACAGTTATTGCCATTTATGCATTTCATACATTTCTTATGTTTCCCCTTTGGAAACTTCAGTACTCAAAGAAAAGGGAAATGGATAGCACTGGCTATATTAAAGCAAGCAGTGAATACATTTTCTTATGCTGAATCACCACTGTTGTTCAAAAAGCGAATGAACATATCTGCTCAAGTCAGAAATCACTCAAGAAAACAGTGACAATACTTGGCAAGATTTGGAGAAAACTGTTATGTGGAAAATATACCATCTCTTGGTACTGTATGGTCCCCAATCCGGAAAGCCAGAGCAAAGAATAAGGTACAGCTGGCAAGGAAGGTAGAGAAAACAAGGAGTTTGTCAAATACATCACACAGTCCTACATTACATTCTGTAAGCTGCAAAAATATGGGCTTTGTGGAACTACCATTAACTGGAGACATCCTGGGTTACATAACCATAAACAAAGAGTAACTATAATGGAACTGTGTCGATTTGGAGGGAAGTCTCAAGTGGTGTTCTAAAGGGATCAGTTATGGGTTAAGTGCTGTTTTATTTCTACATCCAGGCCATTAATAAGGAGGTTAGAGACCATAATGAAAATATCAGCAGATAACACAATGCTGGGGGGTGGTGGTTGCCAACACTTTGGAGGCCAGAGATAAAATTCAGAGGGATCTTGACAAATTGGAAAGCTGGGCTATAGATAACACAATGATACTCAACAAATTAAAATGTAACAAGCTATACTTAGGGAAGACTAACCAAATACACAAATAAAAATGAGGGATAACTATACAGAGAGATCTGGGACACATGGTGGCTCACTACTTCAACATAGTCAGCAACGTGATGCTGTTGCAAAAAAATCACAAAACAGCAATTTCAGGGAATAGTAAGAGAAGCAGAGTACACAAGTCACAGGAGGTAACAGGACTACTCTTCTCAGAGCTGGTCAGGCCTCAGCTGGAATAGAGTATCAAATTTTGGTCCCCAGCATACAGAGATATTATAGAGAAACTAGACAGAATCCAGAAGCAAGTGACAAAGATATCAGAGAAATGAAATGCAAGCCATGTGAGCAACAGCTGAGAGAAGCAGTTATGTTTAGTTTGTAAAAGTGGAGACTTGGAAGAGGGTGGAGGGGGAGACACAAAACATGAGAACAGTCTTCAAACACCTGAAAGGCTGTCATAAAAACTATGGAGAAAAATTTAGTCTCTCTCACCACAGAGGGCCAGACAAGATGGAGTAGGTTCAAGCTACAGCACAGCAGATTTATATTAAATGCCAGGAAAATCTTCCCAACTGTACAGGCAGCACAACAATGTAACAGGCTGCCTAGAAAGGTTGGGGAAGCTCTTTCATTGGAGGTTTTCAAAAGAAGTCTGAATAGTCATCCGTCTTAGGTGTTTTAGACACAACCAATCCTGCATGTGGGCAATGGATTAGACTAGACAACCTTTACAGTCTTTGATTCTATACCTAGCTTCACAGGGAAGAGTTAAAACTTGGATAAAACATTGCCTAATATATTTTGTAAAACTGACCTGTAGTGAAACAAAATTTGTCTCTACAGCTATGTCTACACAAGAGGATTTTTCCAACAAAACTGGGATTTTATCTTAAAAACCTGTGGGGTGTCGATACACAAAGGCCGTTTCTACAAAACGGCCCAAAATATGCTAATGAGGTGCAGATGCAAATTCCCCATGCCTCATTAGCATAAGGTCACGTGATTTGGAGTCTGTAAGACATTCTTAGGGACACCAAAACGCCATTTAGAAGCGCAGCCCCCAGGAGGTTTTCCAGAAGGAAGTCCTTCTTCCGGAGGCCCCTTCTTCCCAAAAATTTTCAGGAAGAAGGGGCCTCTGGAAGGACTTCCTTCGAGAAGACCCCCCTCTCCCCCCAAGAGCCACGCTTCTAAACGGCGTTTTGGAGTCCGGAAACTCCAAATTACGTGACCTTATGCTAATGAGGCATGGGAATTTTGCATCCATGCCTCATTAGCATATTTCACAAATAAAGCTTCCAGTCAGCTGTTCTGTCGAGAGAGGGCCAGGCAGTCTGGCTGCTTTCTGTTGACAGAGAGGATTGCTCTTTCTATCTGTTTTAATATGTAGACACAATCTGTCGACAGAAGTTTTGCCAGGAAATCCCTTCTGACAGTGACTTCTGTCAACACATGCTTCTTGTGTAGACATAGCCTGTGACTTCTATAGTTTCTACACTCCTAGACCTTTGATTAAAAATGACAGCTGCAGTTTCTATATTATAATTCTATTGTGAATCAATGGTAATTCTGCAAAACCTTCAATGCATAAGGTTTTCTTTTATTGTCTTCTACTACATTTATTTCTTTACAAAGGGGACAGCTAATTTATCAAAAGAGGAGCAAACACAAATATACAATTACCCTAAAGCTTCTTTGGAATAGTATTCCATTAAAGTTATAAGACTTTGGAGGTTCTTCTCAAGACTGAACACATGAGCTACAGCAGATCTTCCAACAGGGTTAAAAGTAATCAGGTAAAGGTTATGAAGTGTTCCCAAGAGATCCGAATGGTCAGTTTCCTCACTGGCTGTGCACCGCTGGAAGTGGCAGAATAATTCTGAAATGCACTGCAACGTCTGTGTAGAGTGCAGGAGCCATAAGGCAAATGCATCATCATTAGCACCCTCTGATTGGAGACCTTCCTCTTGATCTGGATCAGAAAACTGACAAAGTGCTCTAAGCAACAGGTTTGTTGCCTCATACTCAGACAGGAAGAAGAGGAGACCCTTTTGCGATTGTCCCAGAAACTTCAACACATCTCTGACAGCCTGAAGTACACCAGGATGAGCACTTGTTACTGGAATGGATAGTAGCAAGGTGACAGATTCCAAGAAATGGTGACTATGAAGGTACCTGCAGAAACGTAAACAGAAGTCTCTGTAACATGATGATGATCCGCAATGCATATCTAGTACACTGACACAAAATAAATCCTGTGTATCTTATCCTATATTTTGTACTACCAGAATTTATTCTTTGGTGTATTATGAGAAGTCATGTATTAATGATACTTAATAGTGAAACTGAAGAATTCTGCGCCTTTTTTCCAAAATATAATAATTATAACTGTGCACTGAGGATTAAACAAACAGTGTATAGAGTAAAATCACACAGTAAACCACCGCTGCCAATCAGGAGCAAAAACTTTTAATTTTTGGAATATGCTGAATTGTATCCTCCTCTTTAACACCTTAATTCTGCTGGTTCTTTAAGTTAATTTCCTTAAGAAAAAAAACACCAACCACTTTCTTAGGGTTCTTTCTAGGGTTTTTTGTTTATGTATTTAAGAGAGAGATGGCCTTTAAAAGGCATTTTTTCGTAATATGCTGACATCCCTTCCCATTTAGTCTCTGGAGACTTGGCTGCAGCTGCCAAAGATGCCTGGTAATGCTAACTACAATGAAGGATTGTGTGACAGGGATATCCACAAAACATAGTTGGTACAGGTCGAACTTCTCTAGTTTGCACTCTCTCGTCCGGCAACATCCTTAATCCAGCATGATTTTAGTCAGCCCAACAACAACTTACTATGGGTGCAACCAAGCCTCCCATGGTGCCATAAAGTTTGTTTCCAGCCACCAGTCCTGGCTCTCAGTGTTCTGTGCTGTTATTCAGCTCTAAATTTACCCCGAAATGTCTTCTAAGAGCTAAGCAAGCAGCAGAACTGTTGGTAATGCTAGCAAACAATATTGATCTCACACGGTTCAGCAAATTCTCTCATTCAGCACCAATCAGGTCCCAAGCATGCCTGACTACAGCAGCTCAACCTGTATCAAACTGAAGAAAGAACCCAGTCAAAGATACTGAGAGTGAACAACAGCTATCTCACCTGAAAAGGACTGGATAAGGATCATCCCTTTCCGGGGGTCCTGTAATGCGTGCCATTGTTGGAAAAGATTTTACCGGTGGCTGAACCATTGTATGAGGTGCAGTTTCCATCAAATGGAAGATTTCATCTAAGAGGCTAATAAGTTTTTCTACTTCTCCTTCACTGATATTAGAAGATTCCAAAAGATTATCCATATCCATAGGAGCCTCTGAATCATTTTCATATTCAGGGTTGGTTCTCTCAAGTCCAAGGTCTGGTTCCTGCTCAGACTCCGTATGATTAGGAAGGAGAGGAGTGTTCTCTGCTAACTGGTCACCAAGCTTTTTAATGTCTGACAGAATCTCATAGAAATGGCATTTCTGCAGAATTGCAGAACCTGCAGTGACCACTCTCACAGTCTGATCTAATAGAATGAGCTCCAGGAGTTTCTGATAACCACTTTTTTCCTGTACCTCTAACCCACCTCTCAAAAACGTTTCCATTCCCTTAGTCATGCTGATCACACTATCCAAAGCTTTAAAAGCATTAAGTTTGAGGGAAGATGAAACATGATCTGCAAATAACAGTTCAAATAATGCATTAATAACTCCTGCGTGCAAGAGCCCCATGATTCCCTGAGTCCCACATTCTGCTAGCGATGACACCAATTTTGTTCCAGCTTTAAGCTGTCGGACATTCAAAGCAATGGGCTGCCTGAGAGCTACCTGCAAGTTTAAAGCCTGCATTGTCCAGTCTACTAATTGGGTAATATAGTCCTGTTTTGTATCCTTCACTTGCAAGTAGCTCAGTCCTTTTATTATTAAATTTGGAATTTCTTCCAAAGCTGTGACCCACTTTGCACCCCTTTCTTCCTGATATAATTCCAGAAGTTCCATTAGCTTAACTGAGGCTTCTACTGCCCCTGAATTTTCCTTGTCTGGATCTTGATCCCTTATCTTAGCAACTTCAACCTCAAATGTGGTCTTGTAAGGACAGCTGAAGTACAAAAGTGGTCCAAGCTCTCGTTCATAAGGTTCATATGTCACAGGTGGCACTGAGGCTAGATCCTCAGGAGTATATTCAATATCAAAGCTTGGATACTTAAATGTTTCACGTTCCAGATCAGCAATTCCGTCTTCATCACTTGAAATCTGCTCATAGCCATCATCACCTACAAAAGAGTTTCAAGTTCAATTTAAATAAGCAAATCACTTAATATCAAGCCCAACTTATGAATGTCAGAAAACTACTGAAAATAAAAAAGTAACTTACAAATTACTACTGAGAAAATACAAACTATTCAAAACACTGACAGTTTTATTGTACTACTATAATTGGAAGGCAAAAATCACAACACGGCTGCAGCACATCCATGAATCAGGAAGCAGAGCATGTTTACTAGAGTGAGATAGCCAATCATAAAATGATAGTTCTAGATAATGTTATGTAACAGCAGCACCACATCAGAATTACTCTTTTAACATCTGATTATGAAAGGCTGACACAATAAGCTAAATACCTGCTAAAAATCTCTCCCTAATATTTTAAGCCTGAATAAAATTCCACGAGACAATTTGCATTTTGCCCTTCTTAGTGTTCACAGCCTGACTGCTCTTCTCTGCTGGAGCCCCGGTGAGCCAACAGAACTCCTTTGTATTCCTTGAAATGCTGACATTCTATTGGAATGTGGGCACCTTGGTACAAACCAGAGCAGGTCCATGGAACAGCAATGGATGGGCGTCGTGCTTCACACACCTGGCAAGTTCGGCCTCAGAGAAGTAGTTAAACAATTTGCAAGACTGAGAAGCACTCATTATTTTGGGTCACTTTCCTGAGAGCACAAGAGGGTCCTTGGTTAAGTTCCATCTAAGTTACATGGCCTCACAGCTGCCTATTAAACCCCACACAGGAGTCCAGGGGTGTAGGAGAAAGAAAGATGCCTTTCCCCAGTATGCCCAGCACTGAACTGCCACACCCAGGCAAGAGATGCCCCTCCCCTGACCACAATCCTAACCCAGCACAGACATGCTGTGGCTGTGGGAGAAGTGTCTCTTCTCTAGCCCCCATCCAGCCTAGCCTTGACATGCCAGGGCCATGGAGTGATGTCTCTCTCCAGCCAGACCCCTCAAGAGCTGCTACAGTCGTGGAGAAGCACTTCTCATCTGGACCTAAGCTTCCATGATGAGAGAGGGCTGGAAGTATTCCTGTCTTCCCAGGGCAGCCTTCATGCCCTCCAAACACCTCAGCTGCAGCCCCATCATGGAGCCTGCACCTGCACCTCCACTTACCTTGCCCCTCTCCCACCTTCAACATAGCCCTGAGGCCCGTCCCACATCTCAAAGCCTTTTTCCCTGGCCCAACACAAGAGTCTGCAGCCCAGGCCAGAACCCTCACCCACCCATCCACCCACACACACCAACCGTCTCCCCAGGCCTGAGCCCCCTCCTACACTCTTAACCCCATAACTCCCACCCCACACCTGCCACACACCATCCACCTAAGCAATGAGTTTTGTGATGTACACCAATATGGACATTATGTGTCACACATCACCTCCGTATTGCTGAACATTAGAAAATTCATTCTGCACATAGATAAAATAATATTAGCGGGAACACTGGTTCTTGGGCACTGGTGAATATCGACCTTCCATTTTTGTACATTTTCATATATCCTCAAAAATTCAATCTAAAATTCCTTTCCAAAATATCCAATCCTCCATTAACTAAGTAGAGAAGTTTGATAACTGCGATGTCAATCATGAGCAGTAGAATTTGGGCAGGTTTTTTGTTTTTCCAGGAGACATTAGAGAGAGGGTATATTTTAAAGAAAATAAAAACTGAGTCACCATAGCACAGGGATTAATACCAGCTATTTAGACACTTACTCATTCCTTTTATTATTTTCGATATTTATAAAATCAAAAGCATAAGACAGTGTAGGTACAGCACACATTGGCTATGGTTATACTACCAAGTTTTGCTGACAAAACCCAACAAAACAAAACTCGTGGAATATCCACACACAAAGTGTTTTGTCAACAGTTTGTCGACAAAACTTAGCATTTTCACCAGCAGCGTTCTGTGTCTCAGCCATGAGGCATAACATTGCTGTTTACAGTTTCTGTAGACAAAAAGGCTGTGTGGACACTCTTGACGGGGGCGGGGGGGTCCTTCTCTCAACAGAGAGAGCACCCAAAACAATGGGCAGCCCCATCTGCTGTGCTTCTGGGTGCCTGTTTTGTCAAGAGAGTGACCGGGCAGTCTGGCCACTATGTCAACAGAGAGGCACACGCTCCTCCAATTGGCTTTTTGGTATGTGGCCACACTTTGTCAACAGAAGTTGTGCCAGGAAATCTCTTTCAATAGTGACTCCTGTCAACAGAGCGCTGTAATGTAACCATTGCCATCTGTGAAGATATGACAGAAGAATCTGATTTTTATTATTAATAATAATTTACATTTATCGTGCCTTTCTCCAACATTCTTTACAAATTGAGAAAAAGACAAGCTAAGTGATTTGCATCCCTTCACCCCAAAAATATCACCCAATGAAAGCAGTGGTAGAACTAAGAAAAGAACCAGATATACTCATCCCTAGTCAATCTGCTTTAATTTTTGACTACACGGCCTCAAAAAAAAAAACTATAACCTCAGTGATTTCTATTTTGTGTATTACTCACCTTCAACTTCCTCTTCCTCCTCCTCACCTTCCTCTTCTTCATCTTCCTCCTCCTCTTCCTCCTCATCTTCTTCCTCAGGAATACTCTCTACTGTATGGCCATCATCCTCATCTTCTTCCTCATCTTCCTCAACATCCACGTCTTCTTCCTCATCCTCCCCTTCTTCTGGTTGCTCCTCCTCTACTTCTCCTTCATCAGAGTACTGGCTTTCTTGGTGAACAGATGTTCGATCAGGAGAAATGGGCTCAAAGTAATCCTCTCTGTGATCAACATCGTCTTCCTTTTCCCCAGACACTGAGAAAGCATGGGATAAATCTCATTATTACTGAAATCCAGTATTAACCATGTTTATAGGTTTTGTGTGAGGAAGTGAAATTTAAAAAAAAAGAAAAACACTTATTTTTGAAAAACATTCACACGCTTTACTTGGCATTCATTGCAATTATTTACCTTATTAGAACTGTATTTACATAAATGGTGATATGTACTTTTAATCCATACTTAAGACTACTACTTGGATTTTGCAGTTCTTATGAAGGAAAAAATTCAGTGAAGTCCGTGGAAATTTTTCATGGGATATGGAAAGCTTCATCAGGCACTAAACTTCTCCATAATTAATAATTTCAAAAGTTACTCACTTTTACACTGAATAGTTATTGAAAACAGAGCAGCAGAACAAGGGTTCTCCTAGCAGTCCTACACGTACACTGCTTTTCCTAAAGATGAATCTGTCATTATCAATGACAGCAAAAACTCACCTACCACTAAGTAGTGCTATAGGGCCCTTTTCCTCACAGTATGCATTGCTGTGCAGTAGATAGAAAGAAAGAAAAAAAAAAGTAAGAATCTGCTTTATATACCTGCCACAGGCATGGGCTCATCTTCATCATCATCAGGAGGTGGAGGGCCTGGAGGAGTCCTCGGTCCCCTGGGCTGGGGTCTTGGAGGGCTGCCATTGAACTGATCTTCTTTCTCCCCATCAACTATGTTTTTGTTTTTCACAAACAAAAGATTTTATTTTGGAGAAGATGGAAACTGTAGCACATTTTATAATGTAGATGCCAACCTTGATTAGAAAGTACCCTTCATTTAGTATAAGCACCTTTTTCATGCAACATCTAGCAGAAAAGTTAATTAATGAAAGGTGCTCACATGCTGAAGCCACACTTGCTCAAGTGCCCATAAAGATTTAAAGCCACTGGGTGAATTTAGTAGAAACCAAAGAACAAAGACATTTATCATATTAATGAGACATTTGAAATTCATTTTAGAAATGTTTCATGTAAGTTACATTGTAGATTTGTATTTACTTAGCCACTTGACTATTTGCTCTGAAAGTGTCTACCAATGCTATAAATCTAACATAACTGGTTAAAATGACTGAAAAATCAAATTTCAGTCTGAAGCTAAATGTTTGTAGTACAATAGTCATATTTCTAAACTAAAATGGTTAAACATCTGAACAATGCAGTTCTCTCACCAAATCTGAAACCAATACTAAGACGGAAACAGAAACTCACTTGTGATTTCTGCACAGAGCCACTCTACTGGAAGTCACAAAGAGAAGGCTAAGTGAAAGTCTTTCCTTCGTGTCCTTTAACTATTGTTTTGTTCATTAACACTCAGTTTTAGAACAGTGATTTTAGTCACCAACACTTACCCATAATATTTACTTCATGGTAAACACATTAATATACATATTCTGCTGCCCCCTTTCATCAAGTACTGTGTGATAAATCAAAGTCACTTGTTCTCACTAAAAGCATGAGAAAAATGAGAGGAATTTATGGAGACACTCTATCTAAAACCTACAAGGACAGAGTTAAAAAGTCACAGATGGATAATTAAGTCCAATGAAGATTATTTTTTTGCAACTGGGTAATTAATATTAATGAAAGAAAACTTTTGCTTTCTTACTTCAGATAAGTCTGACGAACTTACCATGTTTGGGGTTTCTTTTTAAACCCGGTTGCTGCTGGGGAGGAGGTGGTGGCGGTGGAGGGGGAGGAGGAGAATCTCTCTCATGACTTACTACCCTATCAACTGATCCATATATTGCTAATGTCAGACAGTTGTACCAGCCTCTTAGCACCAATCCATCCGTGTTGACCTGGTTTGTAAAAGAAAAAGCACCTTTAAAAAATTTCAAGTGAATTTGAAAATCTTTACTTAAGTTCACGGGGGCATATCACACCAGAATGCTGATCGCCATGCAGGAAACATTAGACAGACAGAACAGATATGGCAGGAGGTGGGCTACAATCATTAATAACAATTCTGTTCTACAACTGTCAACAAAGTATTAAATTTGAAGAGCTCCATGTAGCACAAAAGCTTGTCTCTTCCACCAACAGAAGTTGGTGCAATGAAAGATGTGACCACAGCCACCTTATTTCTCTAACTATACGCCTCCATATAATAAGCTACCTAAAATAAAAAGGTTAAACCAACTTTATTCAATTGTGATGTTTGGCTTTAGTGTTTTCCAAATGGGCAGATTAAGACTGGTGACTAGACGGAGACACGAAGTGGCTTGGCTCTGTCAACATGATGCAACCCTGCTCTCAAAGTCCTTCCATTTCATCCATCAGGCCAAATTCTGAGCTCAACATCCACTAAGGCGGCTGCAACACCCAGTTCCTTTTCATTAGTAAACTTAATAGGAGCCGCTGAATGACCAAAAATTTTGAAAATAAACCAGATATTTGGAACATAAATTTAGACTAATATTTACAATCATGGACCTAGCGTACTATGAATTTGAACTGTATGGACTGGCTTAAAATATGAGCGCTTCAGAAAAGGGTCTAGCCCTACAACTGCTTTGCACATTGCTAAGCATACTAAATAGCAGCATCATGGTATTCAAATAATTGCAACATAGGGACCACATCTACACAAACCCAAATCTTCAAAATGGCCATCCAAATGGCCATTTTGAAGATTACTAATGAGGCGCTGAAATACATATTCAGAGCCTCATTAACACGTGGCAGCCGTGGCACTTCAAAATTGCTGTGGCTCAGTGCCATGCGGCTCGTCCAGACAGGGCTCCTTTTCGAAAGGACCCCGCCAACTTCAAAATCCCCTTATTCCTGATAAGGGGCCACCAGCACGCTAATGAGGCGCTGAATATATATTTCAGCGCCTCATCACTAATCTTCAAAATGGCCATTTGCATGGCCATTTCAAAGATTTGGGCTAGTGTAGATGTAACCAGGAAGAAAAAAACATTTGCATTATACCATAGATAGGTTCAACAATTACCTTTGCATTGGGTCTAAAGATAATTGAAGAGTTCTCATCATATTCAAGGCTGTTAAAAAAACAAACAAACAAACAAACATGAACTTATTTTTCAATGTTTAATAAAAGTCCTTTACAAACAAAATACAAACAATTCTGTACATGGCTCTTTAATACCACCTTATTTTCACTTGAAGTGAAAGAAAGCACATATCTTCGAGCCAATATCAAAACATTCTACAACACCTATGCGTATCAATTTAAAACCCCACTAAAGGAACAGTTAAAAAAAAAAAAAAATCAGTCGGGATCTTCTAACTTTTAATCATAGGTCTCTCTTCACTCACATAAAGAATGAAGAAGGCAACTAGGGTTTAAGTTAGGGAAAGAGTAGAGAGAGGCAAGTATGGAAGCACAAAGAGGTAGGCCTAGATGCACATGCATCCTCTACAGATTTTCAGGAATAGATAAATTCTAAAGCTTTACAGGTTGCACCTCTCACATACAGTACTCTCTCGTCCAGCAACATCTGTGGTCTGGCTGAACCACGGATGTTCCAGGACAAGAGTACTGGGCTGGGGCTGTGTCCGGTGCAGGAGCCCTGGCCTTCCCCACAGCAGCATGGGTGGGAACTTGATTCGGAGTTTCCAACTGCCCTGCAGAGCCAGTACCGTGGCAGCCAGAGGACCATAGCTTTAGCCCCTGCCCAGCCCCGGCTTGCACCGGAGTTCCAGGGAGGGAGGCTCAAGCCGCAGCAGTCCCAGGAGCCCAGGACTGCCTGGGAACAGAAGCCTGGGACATCTCCTCCTTCAGCAAATTCTCTTGTTTGGGACCTGTCAGTTCCCAGCCATCCCAGACAAGGGAAGTGCAACCTGTACTATCTTTTCTCTTGATCCATCTCCCGCCACAGAAATCTTAAGCATATAGACAAACAGGGCAAGCTCATGGTGGAGGAAATAGAAGCATGCTTGCAAACACAAAATTGTGAGCTTCTGTTCTTATTAACTGCACTGACGAGTAAAGAAGTCAATCCTACACACACTTATTACTGACCATAATACCTAATAGCTTGAGTAGCTCCATTATAGACAATAGGGCTACTCAATTAAGTAAGTATCATGGTAAGCAGTGTTTACAGTATCAAGCCCTAAAGCTTTAGTTTAAAAGTAAGAAACTCCTTCGAGATTTAATAACACTGTGCTATACTTCTCATTCCTATACACCTGGAAATACAGCACATTCTTTTATTGAAAAACAGTCAACCAGTGCTATGCAAATACTCATGACTGTATTAAGTACATGAATTCCCAAATTCTTACCTTCCCAGCCTGTCAAAAACAGGGGCACTTGGCTTGCTGACATTGTTGAAAAACAGATCTAACTGAAATGTATGTGGGGAGGTCTCTCTGGTGGTAAAACAAAGATAAAAAGTAATCACGTCTGGTGTTCCTTAACCAAAACAAGCAAGACCTGAAATCTCTAAGATATTCTTGTTTAAAACCTAAAATAAAATACAATATTTTCAATATTCCATGAGTGTATAAGCAAAGACCACCTCCCTATATTGAATGTTTATTATAATTCAGAAATCCCAATCAAAACACCAGGAGAATGCATCTGAATATTTTAAGGACTTACCCATAAGCTCTATTGTCAGGCAAACTTGTATGAGCTCTTACTCCTGGAGGAATGACACGTACTTCATTTATGTAAACTACACATGGAAAACGAACTACATCTATATTGGTACTTTGCTAAAAACAAAGAGCAAACAAAAGTTGTAAAACTTGAAAAATGCTGTATTGTTTTCACTTTATATTTCAACTTATTTACAAACCTGTGACTTAAAAAACACCAAATTAAAATGCCAGTCCTGGTTAATTTTTTTAACTTGTTGTAACAACATCTAAGATTAATGTAATCAAAAGGTTTGTTTCAGTTTGTATATTTGAAAGCATCTTGTATACAGTACAGAAAATTTCATTGGTTCATATCCAGAATTATTTCCATTTTTATTTGTCCCTTCAAACAGAACCAACGGGAAAAATATTTTGAAAATTACTGCAAAGACAAAAACTGGTAGAGGAACTGAAGCTACTTTCAAAATTGAACTGAATAAAGCCACTTTAAACACTGACAAGTTCATGATTGTAGAAGAAGTAAAACTTGTTCTATTCTGAATACCAAAGGATTGTTTAATTTTTAAGAATAGCTGCCTTTGTTAGAGATATGAAGGACACCCACCAGAATTTGTGAGAGCTTTGCAAAGACAGTATTTGGTGACGACTTTTTTACCTCTACAAGAACATTTGTAACCTCTCAGGGACTCTTACAACTTTCTGCTGGTACTGTGTAAGTTAGGAATGGCAGAGACATTTCAGCTGATTCAAACATTAGGACAGGGATAAGTTTGCACAAACAAAGATATAGACAAAAAAACTGAAATGTGTTGGCCTGTGATGTATTTTAGAAACTGAAAAATAATCAGAGTTTACCAAAGTAAAAGAAACTGCCTTAACAAACCACAGACACTAACAGTGGCAAGTCTCCTTTCACACATTTATAAAACAGGAAAATATATTTATCTGTAAATGCCAAACAATGGGCAAAGAATTAAACTGCTTTTCTTACACACAAGCAGTTACTTTCCCCAAAAGCTCATTCTCATTAAGCAGTTTTCTAATGCCATATATCCACTAGCCTCACAATAATTTATCTACCTAGCAACACATTCTTAAAAATGTTAAAAGATTTTTAAGAAAACAGGAAGGAAGGGAAACTAGATCGCTCATGAGACTGCTTATGGGGCACAAAAATCTCCTCCTCCAGGTCAGACTGGCAAAAACCTTGGGGTATTTTTGTCTTCCTCTGCAGCTTCAGGTTTGGGTTACTAGCTGGTTTAAGTAAACAGTGAATTTCTGTCATTTTAAATCTTGACTCAAGATTTGAGGACTTTCACATTTCTGCCAGAGGTTATGGGCCTACTACAGGAGAGGGTGGTTGAACTTCTGTGGCTTGCAACATGTAGGAGATCAGACTAAATCAGGGATGGACAACCTTTTTTCCATCAGGGGCCACGTGGAAATTTTTTACGTGTTCTGGGGACCGGGCAAAAACAGCCCCAACCATCCCCCAGGCTTAAACCCCTCTCAGCCCCAAAACCCCCATCCCCCACCCCCAGGCTTATCTCCTCTCAGCTCCAAACAGACCCCACCCCAGTCTTAACCTCTCACAGCCCCAAACTTCCCGCCCGCCACTCCATCCTCAGGCTTAAACCCCTCACAGCCCCAAACTACCTCCTCTGCCTCCAGACTTAACCCCTCACAGCCCAGAACCCAGGATTAACTTCCCTTACACAGGAATGTTGCATGCTGCCGGGCCACCATCTTTTCCTCAGCACAGCTGCAAGGCTCCTCCCAGCCCTCCTACTCCCTTCCCCCACACACAGTGCAGCAGGGACAGCTCTCAGCCCCACCACACTGAAATAATGGGATTCAATTTAATTGGTTTGACAGCCGGATCCCTCCTGCAGGACATTAAACCAATCAACATTAAGGTCTGCTTGTTCAGCATGGCAGGGCAGGGAGCCGGAGAAGTGAGCGGCAGCAGCCGCAAATGGCTCCTTAAAGAACCACAGGTGGCTTAGAGACACCCGGCCTGCTTTCAAAATGATATTGCTGTCAGCTCCGCAGGCTGGATGAAAAGGCTCCATAGGCTGGATTCTGGTCCACAGATCATGTGTTGGCCACTCCTGGACTAGATGATCATGATGGTCTTTTCTACTGAAGCCAACGGGTCTATCTATGCACAACATTAAAACAAAGGTGCTGATCTTACTGCTTAAGACTTATGAACAGAAAATCACAAAAGCTAGTTTGCTTTACATATTTTTGCTTTGTTTTACAGATATATATGACACAAACATCTTTCATCTAGTCCAGGAGTCAGTAACCTTTCTGAGGCAGAGTGCTGAAATTTGACCTTTAGACCTCTGCACATGGTCCAAGTGCCGGTGATACTTTTTTAAGTAAACGGTAATACTTACAACAGCTTCATCACTTAATAAATTAAGATGAAGACCTTTACCATTGAGGTGGTTGGTAACATCAGCTCATCTTTTGTTAAGCCCAGGCAGCAGTGCTTTGAGCAAGCTCCAGGCTGCGTGGGGGAGGAGGGGCGGGGCTGAGCGCCCACCTTGCATGCTGATGAAAATCGGCTCACATGTCTCTCTTGGCACCTGCACAAGGGGTTGCTGACCCCCTGATCTAGTCCTCTCATATCTGCTAATACTGCAGAGACATCCTCATTCAGATTTCAACCCAGTAAAGCACTTAAGCATGTGGTTACCTTTAAGCAAGTGCACATGCCTACTGATGTCAACAGCATGCAACATGCTTGAAGTCGCACATATTAGCAACTAAAAATATACACTGAGACACCATCACACATCTAAGACACAGAGTACACAATTCACTAGCATGTAAGAGAAAAGTACAACTGGTCTGAAGACTCCTTTGGACCTTCTCAGCACTAGGCTATTCTGGAAAGTTAGCATAACCCATACACCTAGGTGAGGTCCACTATCCCATGTAGCAGCACCTTGACCACTTACATAGAGAAAGAATGAATCTCCTCTACAACCTGAGTTAAGAGGCAGCTGGCTTGTAGCTCAAACTGTAGCAGCTGATGCACTAAGCTCCTGAAGCCCCAGGTTCAAGTCTGCCTGTGGGGGGGGGTTATGCTAGAAAAGGCCTCTGTGTAACTCAGAAAACTCTAGGGGCCTGTCTAAATATGTCAATACCACAGAAGTATAATTGTACTCCAACAAGGCATACACACACTTGTTTTAATCATTTGAGCATGTGAGAGAAAATCTCCTAAACACAGAGCTTCTCTGATCTCCTGGCTCACGTAGAAGGATGATCTGTGGAACTCTTTGCCAGAAGATGTTGTGAAGACCAACACTGTAACAGAATTCAAAAAAGAACCAGATAAATTTATGGAGCGCAGGTCCATCAATGAGTATTAGCCAGGGTGGTCAGGGATGACGTCCCTTCCCTCTGTTTGCCAGAAGTGGCAGAAAGGGAGGGGATCACTCAATGATTATATGTTCTATTCATTCCCTCTCTAGCACCTGCCACTGGCCATTACCACAAAATAGGATATAACTGAGGTAGATTTTGCTACGTTTTTAATCGCCACTTACATATGCCACAAATGTATTCAGTATTCTAAAAAAAGATGTTTTTCCATGTTCTTTCATTTCTACACTTTTTGGAACAAGAGAGTCTTTTTGTTGTGTGTTACTACAATGCAACAGGGCCCTGATTCATGTCCATTGCCACTAGGCACTTTCCAGACTATTAACAGTAATGATAAATAACAAGGAGGAACTATGGACAAATTATCCAATGCATGTGCACCAGACAGGTCATCACCTGTGTGCAACAAATTTGACAATTTGGCTATATGTACAAATGGCAAGGGTTTGCAAACAGGAACTGCTACCCTGCATCAGACCTGAGCTCCACCCAGTTCAGTACGTTGACAGCAGCCAGTACCATATGCTTGAGAGCAGTGTTTCCTAAAGTGTGCTCCACGGCCCAGTACCAGTCCTTGAAAAAAATACTGGTCCTTAGAAAATATACGAATTATCACTATGTACTATTATTATTGTGAATAAATAATAAACAGTGAAAAATTTTCATTTTTCATTTTTTTTTTAATATACGCATTTATATTTTTGGGCCACAAAAAAATGCACTGAAAAAACCAGGTCCCAGCTATATAAAGTTTGGGAAACCCTGACTTAAGGAAAAGCGTAAGAACCCACACTAGGTAGACACAGCGTAGTCTACTCCTGGTTTAGTTGCATCCTGATCCCTTATAATTAGAGTCTGGCTTAATTCCTTAAACAAGTGTTAATATTACTTCCAGAAACTATGAATTAAGAATAGCCATACCAGGTCAGATCTATGGTCCATCTAATTCAGTATTGTATCTTTCGACAGCAGTGCCAGATGCCTCAAGGGGAAACAAACAGAACAGGCTAATTTATTCAGTGATCCATCCCGTCATGCAGTTCCAGTTTCAGGCAGTCAGAGATTTAGCTACATGCAGAGCATGATGTGGCTTCCCAGGCTAATACCCACTGATGAACTTATCTAATTTGATTTTGAACCCATTTATACTTTTGGTCTTCAAACTGTCCCATGGCAATGACTTCCTCAGGTTGACTGGGCAACATATGAAGAAATACTTCCCTATGTTTTTTTAAAATCTGTTGCCTGTTGATTTTGTTGGGTTCTTGCATTACCTGAAAGAGTAAATAAAATGTTCTTATTTTTTCCACACCATTCACAATTGTATAGACCTCTATCGTAACTCTCACGTCCCTTAGTCATTCCTTTTCTAAGATGAACAGTGCCCATCTTTTTACTCCCCCTTCATACAGAAACTGTTTTATACGCTTAATCATTTTGTTGCCCTTACCTATACTTTTTCCAATTCTAATACTATTTTAAATGAGACAACAAGAACTGTAAGAAGTATTCAGTGTGTAAGCAAATCATGGTTTTATACAATAGCATTATATCTTCTGTTTTAATAGCTATGCCTTTCCCAAAGATTCCTAACATTCTATTAACTTTTTTGACCACTGCCACATACTGAGCACGTTTTCAGAGAACTTTCCTCCATGACACCAAGACCTCTTTCTTAAGTAGTAACATATAATTTAGACCCCATCATTCTGCATGTACATTTAGAACTATGTGCATGACTTTGCATTTATCAACACTGAATTTTATCTAGAACCTAAGACTGGTTGTACTAGGTCAGACGAAAGATCCATCTATTGCAGTATCCTGTCTTTTGGCAGTGCCAGGTGGTTGAGGAGTGAACAAAACAGTTTATCACGAAGTGACCCTTTCCCTGTTGCCCATTACCAGCTTCTTGCAAAAAGAAGAGACCATCCTGACACTTTTTTGCCCAATCATGCAGTTTTGTGGTGTCCATTTGTAAGGCTTCACAGGCTGCTTTGGACTTGTATCCTCTGCAAAATTCACCACCTCACTGTTTACTCCTTTTTCCAGATCATTTACAAATATATTGAATAACGCTTGTTCCAATACAGAACAATACTTTGGAAACTCTGCTATTTAGCTCTTTCCACTGTGAAAACACCAGGCACTTTTATTTAAACACCAACAGACAACCATATAAATATTTAATATATTTTGAAACTAGTTAAATTCTCAACCTTAATGACTTACTGCAGATCTACTTTTAACAATTTTACTATTAACATCACGGTCACTTAAAGACACTCTCTCCCACAAAAAGTAATACCTCATGAGGTGACACAATCACTGACAAAATTCTCTGTTGCAGTAAAAGTATCTTTACAACTTTGGGCTTCTATAGCAACAACATGGAGAATCTGTCTTCAGCATCACCCCTGAGACTGGGAACATGGTACAATCTACCCTATGCTTACTGTGCAATGAGACACAAAAGATGTACATGCCTGAATTAATGTTGCCCACTGCTCCATTAACTGCTGCAGAAATACACCATAGGCTCCAGAAAAGCACTCTTAACCCTGATTTGTCCCCTTGCCCACCTTCAAATCATCTTAACAAACTATCCTTTTTATAATTCCTCTCCCTTGTCCTGCCTTCTCCATCACTGGACCCTCCAACTTCTTCCTCTACCGATTCCTATTTCTCACTCATGTGCCTCCTCATTAACACCAACCTAACCACCCCGTTTCTACACTGCAACTCACCTGCAGGACAACCCACACCAGCGCTGATCAAGCATTTGCCCACACCAGGCTTTACAGCGCAATAGAACATACAGGGGACGTCTCCCTTACTTATGCCGTGATGGTGCAATCACACGCTGCTGTCACCGCTCTCCGCTCCCCCACACCACTACACTTGCTCCTGGGGACTTTCCACGTCTGGCCCTTGGGGAAACGGGGACCGTGCCCGGTCCCAGCCTACTCTGGAGCAGGCAGCAGCACCCTCCCAGTCCTTGCCCCTGCACCTCCACAGCCCGCTCCAAGGCGCGCCTCAGCCAGCTCTCTCCCACCGGTACCCCAGCCCAGCCCGCTCCACCCCAAGCCGGGTCCCCGTGCTCCCAGCCCCGCAGCGGGCCAGCGGAGCAGAAGAAAGACTCTCAGCCTCCCCCTCACTTTCTGTGGGGGCCCGGCGGGACCCGCACGCTCTTTACCTCCGCACTCTGGTGCTTGAAAGTGTCTAAAAACAACAGCTCTGTTGCCGTCTCCGCCGCCATCTTTGCTCCGCATCAGCGGGAGCACTTCCGGGGGAACACAAACGCTTCCCGGGTCATTCGCGGCTCGGGCGTTCACTGGCCTCCCACCGTCCCTGGAGGGACGGTGGGAGGTGGGACAGAGCGCATGCGCACATTGCCGCCGGCCTGCGCGGAGCTTGAGGACAGAAGGCGGGCTGGTGGGTACGGCTAGGGCTAGGGCGCGCTGCGCTGCAGCAGCGGAGGGGAAAGCGGTGCCGCGTACGGGAAGCTCTGGGCTCAGCTGGCGCTGCCTGGTCCGCGTGTCCGTAGTGAAGAGGCGCTAAACCGTGCGGCTCTGCCAGCCTGTCCATGCCGCGCCTAGCTGGGGCCGGTAGCAGCGCGCGGGCACGGCACAGGAGGAACGGGGCTCAGGGAGCCAGGAGCGGAGACGGAGCACCGGCGCGGGGTCCGCGAGCGCGGCTAGGAAAAGGGGCTGACTGCTGATTGCATAGGCACCGGCGACCGGGTAGAGCCCCCCGTTGGGGAGTCCAGTCCCTGAGCGACTGGGTCTGCTGCAGTCTCCCGGGTTGCCTGCACAGCTTGCTGCTGCACGCGTGCCGTGTGGGCCCGGCGCGGGGGCGTGCAGGGCTGGATCGCGGGGGCTGGTCTGTTACGTGTTATGCAGAGAGCTGGGCTTTCGTGGCCGCTTGAAAAGCGGGGACAGTGACTAGCTTTCTCAGGCCGGTGTCAGAAGCAACGTCGACACCTTTTGTTCCGTTGGTGCTGGGCGGAGTTATAATTTCAAATTATTAAGGGGGCTACGCCCCTGCTCGCTACACTCGCCAACCCCTGCTCCCTTCTGGGCTGCTGGGGAGCTGTGGGGCCAGCCCCAGCCTTCCTGGGCCCTCTCCCCCCACTTCCACCCTGGTCCGGGTGGTGCGCCGGGAAGGGTGGGGGAGATTGCTGTGGATGGCTCCGACGGGGCGGTAAGGGAGGCAGTGTGGAGGTGGGTCACCTCCAGCCGTGGGCAAGAGGAGGAGCTGGGAGCAGCTGCTACCCACCGGGTCATGGCAGAGAGGGACAGTGCTTCTCAGAGCCAAGCTCCTGCTGTCCCTACTGATGGGAGTGACCTGCAGTATGTGCTGCATTTCTTTATTATGACGTATAGGCAAGCTGTGGCTAAGCTAAGCCCTATAACCGGATTTACAAACGCCCAAGGCAGGGCACTGGGACTGTGAGGAGTTCAGGGGTTGTAACAGGACCTTGTGTATGTGGGGGTTCAGGAGTCAGGGTGGGGGTGAGATCAAGGCAGGGATTTGATGGGGGGGTGCAGGAGTTGGGAGGTGGGGGACCTCAGGGCAGGGCGTTAGGTACAGGAGGCATGGTAGGGGGTTGGGAGGTGTGAGGTGGCTCCTTGAGGCAGCAGGAGTCACGCTGCCCAGTAGGCAGCTGCTCCCTGGGGACAGTAGGGGCTGTGCTGCCCTGCCCGTGGCTGCCCCCTTGCATGACACACAAGTATAACTGTTCCTGGTATTAGGGATCCCCCTTTCTGTTTGATGAGGGAAAAGAATCACATTCTAGGCACATCCCATTGCCCTGGCACAACCAAACCCTGACCTTGCTTTAAGTTACGATAAGAGGAATCTGTGAATCAAATTTGGTGGACCTCGCTCTTACATTCAAGAGTTCTTGAACCAACAGACTTGGACATATGGGTGACCATCCATCCCATATTTGGGATGCCAAAAAGGTATCCCTTATTTTTCAAAAGGGACTAATTGTCCCATGTTTGGGCCCTCTCCCCGCTGACCTTTTCTGTCAGCAGGTAAGTCACTTCCCCGAGCCTCGGGGAAGCAGGGGGAGTGTGGTGGCTGCAGCGTTCCTGCCTCTTCTCCAGGGCTCCTGAGGAATGCTGGGGACTGCTGCTTCCCTGGGCTTCTGGGGAGGGCCAGCAGCTGCCGTTTCCCCTGGGAGCACTGGAGGCTGCTGCTTTCCTGGGGTTTGGGGAGCGCCGGGGGCTGCTGCCTCCTTCCCAGCTCCCCAGGGCTTGGTGGAGCTGGGAGGAGTCACCCCTCCCAACTATATCTCCCTGTCCCAAATATTTGGGATAGGGAGATATGGTTGCCCTACTCAGACACCGATTGGCAGACACAAACTCTCTACTATACATAATAGATATTCTTTAATAACATTTTTAATGGGGGGGGTAGTTAAATTTGCCAAATTCCAACAAGAAACCAAAAAGACTATAGATGTAGTTCTTCATAATAGGCTTGAGTAGTCAGCGATAATGTGTAATGATTTTAAAACATGAGTTAATCTAATAAAATAGTAAAATATTTTTCAGTTTTTACTGTGATGGTACAGTCCACTTTCACCCTTATGATCTCACTCATCATCAGTCATGGTCCTGTGCCCAAAATTTGAAGCAGTGAAAGAAAGGTATTTCCTTTGATTAATAGGAATCATAAAAGATTTTTCATCACGCTGTGGCTAACTGTGAGAGAGAGAGTTGTCTTCATACTGCATGGTAACCTTCCAATCTAGTATGGACAGAAATAATGAATCAGCATCAGATCATACCTCAAACATAGCTTCTTAATACTGTCTTGCATGTATCAGGACCATGTCCCCTGATGTATTGAAGATCTGACTTTTACTTGTGTTTTGGAAATACATCTAGTGCTTTTTCCACACAAAAAAAATCCATAGAACTGAAGGAGTGAAAGGAGATCAGAGTAGGGTATTTGTGAGAATGATATGATTTTCAAGCATGATAATCTTGTTTGTATTGCCTTTGTATTGTGAGTTATACTGGACCAAGGTGCTGACTGGGAGCCAAATAACTGGAATGCAATAAGGGGAGGCGGGGGGTGTGCACATGTGTTTTTTCTAAACTTCTTGCTAACCGGTGTGAGATCAGAAGTAGAGTCTGTAACTGGGTGGTGAGTGACCTTGGCATTTATAATGAGGTCTAACCCAGGCACCAGCTCAGAACTCCCACTCACTCACAGCTGACAACTGTTGGAAAAGTTCTTTTCAATCTCTACCCCTAAATTTACATTTCTTTCAACTATTGCAAAGTAGTTATATGTAAATTAAATATGTCTTTACTCCTTTGCGAGCTTGAATGCCTAGTCTTTTACTCTGATTCTTCTTTTTCATTTATCCTTCTTGCCAGTTCCTACATGCAGCCAAAGCGCTTTCTATATGGATGGGTGCCATTGAATTTATAGGCACTGTGCCTATTTGTCAGTTTCACAGCCACCCCTAATTCTGTGAAGCATTAGCACTGCTACATATCTTCCAGTGGAAGTCTGAAGAATGATGTGGAACATTTCCTTGCCAAAGATTTGTGCCACTTTTGCCCACACACGTGGGAGCATGCATGTCAAGTCAACTAATGTACCAGATTTTACTTTGTCAGGACCCTGTTTTGTGATTCAACGTATAATTAAATCAGGGAGATATGACTTCTCTAGAATGAGCTGTTTTTCACCCAGGCATGTGGCCACCAGAAAGTGGCATGAGTCACTTTCCTGTAGCAGCTGAATACATTCCATCCTCAGCATTTCAAGGCTGTTTCTACACCCAGAAATTTCAGCAGTTTAATTTCATGTGTGATTTTTTTAAGCCACTTGGGTTAAACAGTTTCATTTGCTTAATTCTGTTCTTAAATGAGTGAAATTGAGCTAAAAAGCCATTTTGAAACAGGAGGAGGAGTGTACACCGAAGCCTTTTCACTGGTTTAAGTAAGCCAGTTTCAACCCACACTTGAAGTTAAATTGGTGTTGGTTACTCATGTATGCAGGCATTGGAAACCAATTTTATAAATGAATATAGTTTAACTCACTAATTAAACAAAAAAACTGCAAACGTGCATGATCTTCTAAGCCAGGGCTAGAGAACCTATGGCCTGAATGTTAGACTGGGCCAATTGACCAAATGAAATTAAGCTACTGAGAGGTGAGCTGGTGCTTGCAGTTCCAGCCCTGTGGGTGAGAACCCTATAGCCTCAATGGCTCCCATGGGGGCTGGAGTTGAGTGCTGGCTTGCACTGTTGTGAGCAGGAAGCCCTGAGCTTTAGAGCCCCTTCTCTCTCCCCTGCCCTCCTCTGGAGCTGCAATTATAAGCTCACCCTGCTGGGAGTAGAGGAAGCCCTTAGCCTTGGCCCATTCCCTTCCCTCCTCCACTCCTGCTGTGGAGAGAAGCCCTGAGTCACGGGTGTCACCAGTAATTGATCTTTTTCTGTGAGTCTGTGATAGAGAAAGATTCCCTGCTGTAAGCACTGGGTACAGAGACACTGGTTCACATCTATGGGCATTGTGAATGCAGAACATTTCAAAGATTAGGTACAAAATTAGAGGTGATGAAGAGAGATTTTTTTTTTTAGGGGATGGGAGCTTTCCAAATTTGACAATGTCTCATTTTAAATCAGGTAATCATTTGCTTCAGTGGATAGTGTTTTATTTCCTGCAGAAATTGCTATAATGATTTTTAGCGTGGGTGGTAGATGGAGTGTTATCTGTCAGATCTATTTATACTGTATTGTGTTCATCACCATATAATTACACAGAAGGGTTCATTTAAGGGGAGGGAGAACATCAAACTGGAGTGGACTAAACTTGATTTAGTCCCAAGTGTCACACAGCATCTGGTTCAAGAGGTGAATATACTTGAACCATTCAGTAATAGCAACTGTAATGTGTATAATTTAACATCTTTGTGGGGATGAGAGGGGAATATCAAATAAGCCCATCACAACAGCATTTAACTCCAAAAAGGGGAACTCTCCAAAAATGAGAAAGTTAAACAGAAATAAAGTAAGTCAGGCAGTGAAATGCCTGCAAGCTGCATAGATTTTTTTTAAAAACACCATAACAGAGGCTCAAATTAAATGTATGCCAAAAATTTGAAAAAAGGAGGACCAAAAATTCTCCATGGCTAAACAACAGAGAAAAAGGTGATTAGAGGCAAAAAGGGATCCTTTTAAAATTGACTCTGGCAAGTCAAGTGTAAATATATACTTAGTCAGGACAGAAAGAATGGGAAGAACAACTAGCCACATACAAAAGCACATTTTTACAGGTAGATCAGAAGCAGGAAGCTTGCCAGTCAGTAGGGCCACTGATCAAAATGCTGAACAGGCAAAGAAGACAAGGCAATTATGGAGCAGCTGAAAGAATTTTTTTTACTTTTCACAGCAGAGTATTAGAGGGAGATTCTTTCCTGTGAGCCAACAAATCTGAGGCACTGTCCCAGACCAAGTTGTCAGTAAATGAGTTCATGGAACAAATTGATAGTCACCAGGACAAGGTGCTGATATTGAACCTAAAGTTCTAAAGGAACTGAAATATGAGATTGAAGTTACTAACTGTGGTATGTAACCTATTGCTTAAATAAGCCTCTCCACCAGATGACTGGAGGATAACTAATGTAATGCTGACTTACCAAAAACAGTTCCAGACATGATTCTGGGAATTACAAGCTAGTAAGCCTAACTTTAATACCAGGCAAATTGGTTGAAACCAGAATTATCAGCTACTAGATGAAAATGGTTTGCTGGGGAAGAGTCAAAACAGCTTTTGTAAAGGAAAACCATGCCTCACTAATCTGTTAGAATTTTTTCAGGGAGTCAACATGTATTTCATCAAGAGTGATCCAATTAACATATACGAATTTTCAAAAAATCTGAAACTCCCTCATAAAAGATCCCCTTAAGCAAGTAAGCAGTCAGAGGATAAAAGGGAAGGTCATCCCATGGATCATAATTGGTTAAAAGATAGGAAACAAAAGGAAGGCATAAATGGTCAGCTTTCAGAATGGAGAGCAGTAAATAGCAGGGTCTCCCAAGCAGCCATAGTGGGACCAGTGTGGATCAACATATTCATAAGTAATTAGAAAAAGAGCAATGAAGTGGCAAAGTTTGCAAATGATACAAAATTACTCAAGATAGTTAAGTCCAATGCTGACTAAGAAAAACTACAAAGGGATTTCAAAACTGGGTGGCTGGGCAACAAAATGACACAAATGAAATGTTGATAAATTCAAAGTATTGTACATTGGAAAACAATCCCAATTATATATGTGAAATGATAGGATCCAAATTACCAGTTACAACACAAAAAAGACATCGTGGAGTCATTGTGGATAGTTCTCTGAAAACACCAACTCAAAAACCTAACTGCATATTAGGAATGAATGAGATAAAATATATCATAATGTCACTATATAACCTGTGGTATACCCGCATCTTCAATACTGGGAGTATTCTGGTCATCCCAGATGAAAAAATAAATTAAAAATGGAAAAGTGACAAAGAAGAGTAGCTGTTAGAACAGCTTCTACATTAAGAAAGGTTAAAAGGTTGAGATTGTTCATCTTGAAAAAGAGTCTAAGGCCACATGACGTCCAACATGCTAGCCACCTTACACATGGCCATTTGGCCAGTTGAGTATAGCTAGTTGGCTTGAACAATAAATACATTTGCAGAATAACGTGTCTAGTTCACTACAGCGGCTACTGCTTCAGAACTGGTTGGACACCATGGGTCTAAGAGAATGTTGTAGAAAATGTGAACAACAAAATACTTTTTGCCCCTTCAGGTAACAGAAGAATGAGAGGTCACTCCGTTAAATTAATAGGCAGCAGGTTTAAAACAAAGACTTAGAGGATTCATTGCAGATCTGCTCAGAAGTGGAAGTTGGGCTGGAATAAAGTTGTAGACAGAAACCTGATGTTGCTGTCACTTCTCTGCTCCCCATCTCTCTCTAGCAGCAGTTCTGCTGGATTCAGCCATTCCCACACATGGCTGACATTCCTCTGCTGCGCATTGTTCCTTGTTGCATCTCTGATGTCTTCATCCATTGCTGCACGCTGTTGACATCAAGCATTGCAATGCTCATTTTTAAATGTGGAAGGGTATGCATTCATTGCTGTGTAAACATTTGCCTATGGTCACGTGGTGAACTGACACTGTATACCTTTTCTGCAGGAACTTGACCTATATATATATAGACACACTTGTATATACTGTTGTGGAACAATGTAGAATTTGACAGAACATTGGGGAACACTGCATGAAGCACTGTAGAATGTGGCAGAATCTTCTAGGATGTTCTAGAACACTGAAGAATTTGGCTGTGGAATTTTGTAGAACATCATAGAATTTTCCAGAATCTGGTGGGGAATATGGGAGAACCTTCTGAAAGGAAGCAGAATGTCACAGAACCTGGTACGGCAACGAAGAGTCCTGTAGCACCTTATAGACTAACAGGAAAGTTTTGAGCATGAGCTTTCATGAGCACAGACTCACTTCATCAGATGCTGGTCCTGGAAATCTGCAGGGCCAGGTATAAATAAGCCAGAGCAAGGGTGTGGATAACAAGGTTAGCTCAGTCAGCAAGGGTGAGGCTTACTACCAGCAGTTGATCTGGAGGTGTGAACACCAAGGGAGGGGAAGCTGCTTTTGTATTTCGTCAGCCATTCACAGTCTTTGTTTAAGCCTGAGCTGAGGGCGTCGAATTTGCAGATGAATTGTAGCTCAGAAATTACTCTTTGGAGTCTGGTCCTGAAATTTTTTTGCTGTAGGATAGCTACTTTTAAGTCTGCTACTGTGTGGCCTGGGAGATTGAAGTGCTCTCCTACGGGTTTTTGTATATTGCCATTTCTGATATCTGATTTGTGTGCGTTTATTCTTTTACGTGGAGACTGTCCAGTTTGTCCGATGTATATAGCAGAGGGGCATTGCTGGCATATGATGGCATAAATTATATTGGTAGATGTGCAGCTGAATGAGCCCACGATGGCGTGGCTGATCTGGTTAGGTCCTGTAATGGTGTTGCTGGTGTAGATATGTGGGCAGAGCTGGCAACGAGGTTTGTTGCATGGATGGGTCCCTGAGTTAAGAGTGACTGTGGTGCGGTGTATAGTTGCTGGTTAGGATTTGCTTCAGGTTGGTAGGTTGTCTGTGGTCAAGGACTGGTCTGCCCACTTTCACAGGCCTTGGGAGGCAGACCAGTCACCGCACCACAGTCACTCTTAACTCAGGGACCCATCCATGCAACAAACCTCGTTGCCAGCTCTGCCCACATATCTACACCAGCAACACCATTACAGGACCTAACCAGATCAGCCACGCCATCGTGGGCTCATTCAGCTGCACATCTACCAATATAATTTATGCCATCATATGCCAGCAATGCCCCTCTGCTATATACATCGGACAAACTGGACAGTCTCCACGTAAAAGAATAAACGCACACAAATCAGATATCAGAAATGGCAATATACAAAAACCCGTAGGAGAGCACTTCAATCTCCCAGGCCACACAGTAGCAGACTTAAAAGTAGCTATCCTACAGCAAAAAAATTTCAGGACCAGACTCCAAAGAGTAATTTCTGAGCTACAATTCATCTGCAAATTCGACGCCCTCAGCTCAGGCTTAAACAAAGACTGTGAATGGCTGACGAAATACAAAAGCAGCTTCCCCTCCCTTGGTGTTCACACCTCCAGATCAACTGCTGGTAGTAAGCCTCACCCTTGCTGACTGAGCTAACCTTGTTATCCACACCCTTGCTCTGGCTAATTTATACCTGGCCCTGCAGATCTCCAAGACCAGCATCTGATGAAGTGAGTCTGTGCCCACGAAAGCTCATGCTCAAAACTTTTCTGTTAGTCTATAAGGTGCCACAGGACCCTTCGTTGCTGTTACAGATCCAGACTAACATGGCTACCCCTCCGATACAGAACCTGGTAGTATCCTGTGGAACTTTGTAGAATACTGTAGAAATTCAGGGCCCAGACAGACAGATGGACACAACAAAAATAATACACATGATGATAAGGAAGTACATTTTTACTCAGTGCATAGTCAACCTGTGGAACTAATTACCAGGGGATGCTCTGAGCACCAAAGATATAACAGACTTCAAAAAAGAATTAGGTAAATTAATGGAGAACAGGTAAGGCAACCATATCTTCCTCTCCCAAACACAGGACAGGGAGATATGGGGTGGGAGGGCAGCTCCTCCAAGCCCTGGGGAGCTAGGAAGGAGGTGGCAGCTGCCTACCATCCCTGAGCCATGGAGAAGCAGCAGCCGCCAGCCCACCCCAGAAGCTGGGAGAAGCAGTAGCCCCCAGTGCTCCCCAGGAGCCCTGGGTAAGTGGCAGCCGCTTGCCCTCCCCGAGCCCCAGGGAAGCAACAGCCACCAGCCCTCCCTGGGAGCCCAGGGAAGAATCAGCCCCCAGCACTCCCCAAGAAACCAGCAGGGATGCAGCAGCCACCCACACTCCTCCTCACCCCCCCACTTCCCTGAGGCTTGTGGGAGTGACCTACGTGCTCTCCAGCCAGCTGCTGGTGGAAAAGATCATCGGGGGTGGGTGTGCAAATACGGGACAATTAGTCCCTTTTAAAAAAGTAGGGACACCTTTTTGGTGTCCCAAATACGGGGGTGTGCTGCCAAATATGGGACAGATGGTCACCTTAAAAAGAGGTGACCTGTTTGCCAGGACAGCTAAGGCTCTGATTGCCAGATGCTGGGAGCAGACTACAGAGTATGAATTGCTTGATAATTTCCCTGTTCATTCTCTCTGAAGCACATGGTGTTGGCCACTGGCAAAAGGAAGGAAACTGGGCCAGGTGCACCAATGGTTTGACCCAGTACTGCCATTTTTAATCATGAGGTGAAATTGACTCTGCAGTCCAGTGATCACAGCACTACCCTGAGAAGCAGGAAAACACTGTTTAAAACTTTTCTCTCCCTTCAGGCAGAGAGCAGGGAACGGAATCAGTTTTCCTCATCTGGGATGAGTGCTCTAACCAGTGGGCTAAAAGCATTAAGAGAGGGAGACATCACCTTCATCTCCTCCTCATCCAGCATTTTTTGAAAGAAATAACTTGGGCACCTACACCTCCTGACCCCAGGATAGGCTTCTGGCTGTGGATACCTCTACAGCAGCAGTCTCCAAACTTCTTATGCCCAAAATTGCTTTTTGAATTTAAGGGCAATTCAAGATTTGCCCTGCCCCTTCCCCAAAGTCCCACTCTGTTAACTGCATCCCCACTCTATCCCACACTCACTTTCACCAGGCTGCAGCAGTAGGTTGGATATAGGAGGCAGTTCAGCGTGCAAGAAAGGGCATGGAATACTTGTTCTGAGAAGGGACACAGGGCTCAGGCAGCTGGTGCAAGAGGGGGTATGAAGTGCTGGTTCAGACAGCGGGTTCAGGGTTGGGCCAGGCATTTTGGGGGCAGGAGTGGGTACGGGGTGCTAGATCTGAGGAGGAGGTTAGAGCTGGGCTGGGGTGGGGTGTCAGGGTACAGGAAGAGGTATGGGATGCCAGGTCTGGCCACGAGGCTGGGATGCAGGAGGGGGTTCAAAGTGCAAGAGAGGGTGTATCCCATCTGCAAGGGGGCTGAGACTTGGCATGCAAGAGGGGTAGGGATGCTGGCTCTGGAAGGGGGTTCAGGACTGGGGCAGAAGGTTGGGGTGCAGGAGGGGGTTTGGGGTGGTTGCTCTGGGCTGGGGTGAGGGCAGGGGCTTGGGATGCAGGAAGAGGTATGGTTGCTGGCTCTGGGATGGAGGTCAGGCTTGGGCAGAGAATTGGGTTGCCGGAAAGGGCATACTGTGCTGGCTACAGGAAGGTGCTAGGGAACAGCCTCCCACCAGCTGGCACTTACTGCCAGTGGCTCCTAGTTGGCAGCACAGCAAGACTGAGACAGGATCCATGCCTATCCTGTCCCCACACTGCTCTTGGAAGGGGTGAACACACCACATGGGCCCCTGTGGATGTGGGGAAAGGCATATGTGGCTCTGTGTGCTGCCCTCTCTGCCAGCACCACCCCCTCATCGCCCACAGCCAGCCAATGGGAGCTATAGTAGGCATTGTTTGCAGGCAGAAGCAGCAAGCCAAAGCTCCTGCCCCTCCTATCCCACATACACACAGGACTGCACTGGTCACTTCAGGAATGAGCGAGTGGCATGGGACCAGGCCAAGCAGGGAGCCTGCCATAACAGCAGCCCTGCTCCACCACCAAAGATTGTGATGGACTAGGAGACTCCCTACGAACGACCGGTCTGTCACAGTTGGTGACCACTGCTCTGCAGGACATATTTATGTTCCTAACTCTTGAAAGGGGCAGGACTTAAGACCCACTATTCTGTCCTCTGCCTCCCCTGACTAGTTGAGATGGCTTCCTGTCCAGTATGACAACTTTTGTACATCCCATTCTTGGGCATCTGCTTTCCTCATGCATTGTAAAGGGTATTTCGGTGTGTCTAAAACAGGGTTTGTATATCCCCCTATTGTTTCATTTCCTAGGTACCTAAAAGTTAGTGACTGCAATGCCTAAGTCCCTTTGTGTATATGTAAACTTAATACAAGTGCTGCAGTGGCAGAGCTTTGCAGACAATTGCTCCAGTGACTGAAGGAGTTTATCTGTCACTGGAGAAAATCCACCCTTTCTAAAGGTTTTAGCTAGGCTGAATGCTTCCATCCCCCTAGCTTTGTTTTTACTGGGACCTAAGTGAGATTGCCCACATCTCTCTCTCCCAAGTGTGATTTTTTTTCATGCCACTGAGCAACACAGCAAGATCAATTCATATTTCAGGTGTAGATCAGGCCTAAGAGTCTGCTCCAAACCCCCTGGAAGTCCACAGAAAGGTCACCACTCACTTCAGAAGGCTTTAGATCAAGCTACCTAGGAAGAGGAACCTGAATCCTAGTGCCTTATCAGCACAAGACTCAAACTTGAAGACATGGCTCCTCATACAAGAAGCCTATTCTGTCTCCATGTCCTTTTGATACCCAAGCACTTGAAACTAAGGAAGCAGATGTGTAAAGGGCTTGAGAGAATTAGCACCATTGGAACTGCTACTGTGTGTAAGTTTCCAGCCTTACCTCTTGGGCTGTGTCTACACGTGTACGCTACTTCGAAGTAGGGGCGCCAACTTCGAAATAGCGCCCGTCATGGCTACACGTGTTGAGCGCTATTTCGAAGTTGAAATCGACATTAAGCAGCGAGATGTCGAACTCGCTAACCCCATGAGGGGATGGGAATAGCGCCCTACTTCGAAGTTGAACATCGAAGTAGGGCACATGTAGACGATCCGCGTCCCACAACATCGAAATAGTGGGGTCCGCCATGGCGGCCATCAGCTGAGGGACTGAGAGATGCTCTCTCTCCAGCCCCTGCGGGGCTCTATGGTCACCGTGCGCAGCAACCCTTAGCCCAGGGCTTCTGGCTGCTGCTGCTGCTGCTGCTGCTGCTGGGGATCCATGCTGCATGCACAGGGTCTGCAACCAGTTGTCGGCTCTGTGGATCTTGTGTTGTTTAGTGCAACTGTGTCTGGGAGGGGCCCTTTAAGGGAGTGGCTTGCTGTTGAGTCCGCCCTGTGACCCTGTCTGCAGCTGTTCCTGGCACCCTTATTTCAATGTGTGCTACTTTGGCGTGTAGATGTTCCCTCGCAGCTCCTATTTCGATGTGGTGCTGCCCAACCTCGAAGCTGAACGTCGACGTTGCCAGCCCTGGAGGACGTGTAGACGTTATTCATCGAAATAAGCTATTTCGATATAGCGTGCACGTGTAGACGTAGCCTTGGTGTCTCAGGTTTACATATTTTAAAAAGGGTATAATAATTCCTAAGTGATAGAAGGGACACTGGTAAGAAAGGCACTATCTGCCTGGAGCCATTAGTTCCATTTAGATATCTTTCTCTTACTGTCCCAAATAGTGTGTAATATTATTGTGTAACAGCTGCCTTTTGTCCCTCCCTACCCCAACCTCCCCCTGGATGCATTTCAGTACTGGTTAAAATGTTCTACAGAACTTAAAAAAAAAATACTGTCTGTGTAAAGGGAACGGAGGGTTAATTAAAGAATTACTGTAAAGTCCTTTCAGATCCTTGGATAAATATTGCTCTAGAAGTATAAATAGGTATCTGCTATGTTTAGTGAGAAAAAGTTTGCAAGTGAGCTTTCTCATAAATGACCTTTCAGAGTAGTCAGATCTCTAGTCTGACACAATGTGCCACGCATAGGTGTCTACACTGGGATCAGAAGGTCAGTTATGCAGCTCTCTACTCACTCCAGTCTCCTTAGCAGCCCCATGCTTCTGGGGGTGGGAGAAGACAGCCAGCTGGGTCTCCTGAAGGGATGACTGACAATCTGGAACCACTCCATGGAATGTAATTGTTGTTTGGTGGAAGACAACACTATGTCTAACCCAGTCTGCTCCCTGTAGACATTGTCACCCTCCTCAGGATCACAGCCAGCTGGAGTAGTACAATCATCCCACCTGCTTTAATGTGCACTCTTCCAAGAGGTGGTTGCTGGCGAGCAGCAGAGGTCATATGAGCAGAAAGTTAAGGAAGTGCCAGCTGCAGGGACAGCTCAGGCACCAGAGGTGCCTGCTGAACTCAAAGCACAGCTGAGGTGGCTGCAGCACTGATTTGATGGAGTCTTTTCAATGTTGTTGCCTTTTCTTACCCTGGAACAGAACACATTTTAAGGGACAGGGAGATGTTCAAAAGCGAATTAAGTGTGCATTATGCCCTGAATTGCTGCTGGGCTCCCTCCTCAGAAATCAGGAGAAAACTGCCTGCCAGCTCCTTCTACTGCATCTGCACAGAACAAGTTCCAGCTGGGCCTGATGGGTGCACCCTCTTCCACACCCACCAGCGACTATATCTGCCCAGCTCTCCACCCATCCACCTCCCTGCCGCTCCCAGCTTCCCTCCTATCCCTCTGGGGCACCTGTCTGCTCCATGTGATCACCTTTCCTTCCAGCTACCTGCCTGCTCTTCATCATCACCTTCCACTCCCCACAATCCACTACTTTTTCCCTTTCGAACCATACTGCCCATTTCGCCTGCCCCATTCAAAGCCTAAGCAGAGCTCATTTCCCTATACCATGGAACCAGGCTTCTTTAAAATGCAGCTTGCCTTGGAGTTTCATCTTCCTGCAGGGGGGTCAATAGGTTGGTGACCCACACAACCAACCAGGACACCCCACCCTCCCTTCTCTCTTCCTTGAACCCCAAAACAATAGCACTGGGGCTCCAGTGATCGCAAATCAGTGCTATAGCTGTGCACCTTTCTCTGGCTTTACCTGTGACTTGCAGCAAGGAGAGGGGCCATTGCCAGGACCAGGCAGAGCAACTGAGGGGCTGGACACAGCCAGGTCTCAGCTTCTTTGGGCAGAAACAGAGAGGGAGCTGTGCTAGTCTATACACTATCAAAACAAAAAGCAGTCACGTAGCACTTTAAAGACTAACAAAATAATTTATTAGGTGAGCTTTTGTGGGACAGACCCACTTTGTCAGACCATAGCCAGACCAGAACAGACTCAAAGGAGTCTTTGTTCTGGTATGGCTGTGGGTCTGTCCCACGAAAGCTCACCTAATAAATTATTTTGCTAGTCTTTAAAGTGCTACTTGACTGCTTCTTTGGGCACTAGAAGATGCCTTGATCTCATCAGGCAACGTTATCATTAGCTAGGAAACACCTTCTCCTCCTGCCCTGTTACCTTCAGGTAAGGGCCACCCTTTTCCCGGGGGGCCCCCTGCTTTCTGCATCCCCCAAGTTTTGCCATTCCTATCACTTCCCCTTCTCCTGGGCCCACCTCTGCTTTTCCATCTGCTCCGTGGCTGCTGGCTGCCCCCGTCTCGCTGTGCTCCTGCCCCTTCACCCTCTTGCTTCCCCACTTTTAGCTGCCCCATCCACCACCTCTTTCTCCTCCTGCAGCTGCTACCCCCTGGGCTGTTGCCTCCTCCCCTCCTGCTGCCACGTTCTTGTTTGAAGGGGCCAATGGGCGGGCTCCGCCAGGTGTCTCTTACCTGCACCACGTGGGGAGGGAGGGAAGGAAGGAAAGCCGCAGGTAGAGCCACATCCCAAAAGAGCGGCTCGTAGCCATTGCGCGCCTCCCCAGGGCGCAGCCTGCGACCAGGTGCCCAACTCAAGCGATCAGCTCCAAACAGGGGGCGCCAGCCGCCCCTCCGCTGCTGAGCAGGTCTCCGGGGGGCGGGGAAGAGCCCAGGGGCTGCAGGTGTGCGCGGGGTGGGGGGCAGGTCTCTTCCTGTGTGGGGTGGGTGCGTGGCCGGCTGTGCAGGCAGCGGGGCTCTTGCCCTCCCCCGGCCATCAGCATGACGGCGTCGCTTGACTACCTGGTGGTGCTGTTCGGGACTACGGCTGGCGCGCAAGGGGCGAGGCTGGGCTCAGACGAAAAGGAGCTGGTGCAGCTCGTGTGGAAAGTGGTGGATCTGACCCGCAAGAAGGTACCTGGAGGCGGGCCCGAGGGGAGGGGAGGCGGCGGGCAGGGTTTGCCGGGCGCGTCCCGCAGGGGGCTGCGGGGGAGTAAAACCCTTGGCCGAGCAGCAGCCCGGGGTGAGGGGCTGGACCCTGCCGGCCGGGAGGAGGAGCTGCACTTCCTGGCTGGGGCGCAGGCGGTGTTGGGTGGCGGCCAGCTCGGAGCGCTCCAGCACCCAACCCCCAGCCTGCCCGGCTTCCCCCGGGACCAACCCCCCCCCCCCCCCCCCAGGCAGGCAGCCGCCCTGCACTCCCGGGGGCCGCGGAGGGGGCGCTGGCTGGGCGCTGACCTCTTTCTCCCCGGAGGCGGGGGCGCTGCACGAAGTGCTGGTCAGACCCGAGCGCTTGGACCTCACCGACGAGTGCAAAGAGACCACCAAGCTGGAGGCGGAGAGCCTGGCGCGAGCCCCGCCGCTGGACCAAGCCCTGCGACAGGTGCCCCCTCCCCCGCGCCGTCTGTGGGGCGCCTCCCACCCCCCTCCCTTCCCCCCCGGCAGGGAGCCTGGCCCCAGAGAGACCCTTCCGGCTGCTGGGTCCCCGCCCCCCGCCGCGGAGTGCCTGGCACCTCTCGGCCGGGTCTGCCTGGGGCACGCGTGCGGGGAGGAGGCAGGCGGGGGAGCAGCAGCCTCTGGAAAGCTGGAGGCGGCTTTTAGCTCCTTTCCCACTGGGGCAGCAGCAAGTTAAGCTGGGAGTGACCCCGCCGTGGTTCCCCCAGAGCCCTTTCAGTGAAGGCTTATTGGGGGTTAGTGCACCCCTTGAATTTTTTGTATTAAACTTCATTGCCTCTCTGCACCTGAGCGGGGTGGAGACAGCCACCAGCCTGCTTCTAATAACCAGGAGGCCCATAAGGTACTGGCGCAATAGTGCTCACGCTATGGTGAGAGCTGCACCCCAATGGCCCTCAACTCCCAGCCTCTGCCAAGAGCTTTAGTCTAAAAAGTTCAACAGAACTGGTCAAAGGAGGATGCTTAAAGTTAGGCTTGAGGCACCTAAATACTCTGGAAGGGCTTTAAAAGGTGCGGGACACCTGTAATCCCCATTAATTTACTCACATTTGTGATGGCTCAGCAGCTTTGAACATTTGCCCAAAGGATTTAGAGGCTTAAATCGGAGCAATGTGCCCTGGTTCCTGTTAAGAGCACTGTATAGACTTGAACTCATTTCCCTTTTCGTGTTCAACAAGTTTTAATGATTTGTAAGTTACAATGAAGCTTTAATAACAGTTCATAAATTTGTGCTGTTTGGTTTTTTTTCAACCTTCAGTTTAACCAGTCTGTAAGCAATGAACTGAACATTGGTGTAGGTACTTCCTTCTGTCTCTGTACAGACGGACCGCTTCACATCAGGCAACTTCTGCATCCTGAAGCTTCTAAAAAGGTAAAGTGGTTGCATTCCTTAAGACTGTGGTGGTGGTTGGCTTTTAATGCAGCATTGATCAGCATCTGTTTGCTTTATGATGCCCAATATGGCTGGTGTGTTCATAGCAGATTGGCAGGTTGAGCTCTCTCTAGCTTATTAGACTCTTGAGGTTTGTCAGTGTTTTCCAGTTAGTGGTACACCTGTTTACGGCATAGCGGTACAGCAGTTTAATTGCAAATCTTAATGTGGATGCTCTTATTGCAGTGTAATAAAGCCTTTGTCTGGTTTAGTTTATGTAGCTTGGAAGCAGTTTAAGCTAAAACAGAAAAAGGCCCATTGCACTAGAATGAGTGTCCACGTCAAGAGTCACATCAGTTTTACTACAGCAGTTTAAATTCACCCTTTACTGTATACTGATATTTCCCATACACACAAGCCCTTGGGTTGCTATAAAGGGTTAATACAAGAACTCACTTGTAGGACTTGACAGGTTTTTTTTTGTGAAAAATTTACAATTAACATTACTTTTGTACATGTTGTTTTGAAACTTTGAAGTAGTCAGATCTAAAGATGAGCACTCATTCTTTACACAATACTCACTTTGCCCTCTGATAATGGTGCTCGTCGGTATTTGTAAGGAGTCAAACACTGGTCTGAGGTCATCTGCCTCACATTTTCTATAATTTGATATATGTCCAACATTACCAAATTATTAATAGACGTGGAAGTCCCCACCTGCCTTCTCAGTGCCAATAGAATTGCAGTGGTATAGACAGACCTCCGTTATAATAAGGTTGTCCCTGCAGTGCATTAAAGCACAGTTCTGTGTTTCAGGATGGTTAAAAACTAATGGTGTTCTAAGAATCAAGCTCAGATTTACTACAGTCTTCTGTCTTACATGGATGTTTTTGAACCAGGCATTTCATTCTCTTCTGTGTCTTATTTCTTTATGTGGCTGAAAGTATGATGCTAGTAAAACAGTAAATCTTACTGCTAATATCAGATAATTTGTTAATGTAATATTTGCTGCTACTATGTACTTATTTTATGCATTTCCTCTACCATTCAATTAGACTACCTCAATATAAGAAAATGCAGGATCTCTGAAAATTGTTTTTTTTGTATTTGTGAAACTTTTTTTGAGGGGAAGACTGACACTTTTCTATGTATCTGTACACTATATAGACCAATAGAGTTAAATTCTATTTAGGGTTTTCAGTTGTTGTTCACTGCAAATAGCTGGTAAGTTGAAATCTGCTCTACCCTGACTGTATGTTTAGTTTTATCTATAAGCTAGTGGCAGTCTGTGGTTTTCTTGTGGATAACAAAATGTTGAGATTAAAGCCTAAGTGTATACCAAAGCCAAACCTTGAAAAATTACTACAGGTTGCTCCTCTGAAAACTGGCATTTTCTGGTCCAGAAGGATGAGGGATGCTCCTGGACCAGAGGGGCAGAGCAGGAGGGCAAACCAAGCTGGCCTCTCAGTAGCCCCACAGAGGGCAGTAGGGCTGGAGCCAGAGGCAGGCCAGTGGGAGCAGCAAGGAATAGTGTGGGTGAGCATTACCCTCCGCTGGTCTGGCAAAATTCCTTGTTCAGGGTCACTAAGATCCCAGGGGTGCTGGACCAGGGAGGTGAAACCTGTAATTGCTTTTAAATGCCTCTGTCTTGGATGTCCACTATGAACCACTTTAACAGCCCCGACGTTCGGAGTGTTATGGCATAGGCAGCTTCAGATTATACTGAATGATTAAGAATAGAGCGGGAGGAACTGAAGTGTCATGAAACCACAACTGGGAAAGAAAAAAGTTTGACGATCTGCATAAGAGTTTCAGGGGGCAAGGTGACATTTTATTTTATAATGTAAAAACTGAACTATTTCATAAGAGCCCGGGTAACAGTTTAAAAAGCATGTTGCAGTTGAGAGAAGGACCTGTAGTTCATCGCTTCTGTAACAGGAAAAATTGCATCTACTTGAGCTGTGTAGTGCTGGTGCTAGCACACTAAGCAATTGCTGAGGGCCCTGAGCAGCTTGAGTGGGTGAGTGGTATTCACTGTTATGCATTGTGTGTTGGGGCGGGAATCTGAATATTCTTACTTGAGGCCCCCAATAAGATAGTACCGTCTCTTCCTTGCATTGGCAGCTGGGCACACGCTCTCAAAAAAAACTGTCATGTGAGGCCCTTCCCTGCTGGTGGAGTTGGTACAAGAAAATAACATTCTAACATCTGCAGATCTTGCACTTGCAAGCCAAATATCTGAAAATGGATGGAGTTTTCACCATGAACATAATACCTATTAATATTCCAAAGCCAAAAAGCAACTCTTTCCATCAGCACTCCCCCATATACCTTCTCACCCCAACACACAATACTCAGACGCAAATTGGCCACTGAATTGTCTATGCAAGGATTTTTTTCTTTGACTTTTGGAAAAGAAGCATTACCTAATAAATAGCTGAAAGAAAAAAGGAAGCTTATGATTACAGAACATACTGACTTTTCAGCGAGATACAAAAAATGGAATTTACATGTGTAGGCTATTCCATGCTCGTTAACGATTCTTGTCTCGGAGCTTAATAGCTTTCAATGAACTTTTTTTTTTTTTTTAAGCCCTTGCAAGGAAGTTACTAAATATCCATCCTTTCCCCCAGCTCAATAAGCCCTTCATTTCTGTGCTTCTGCATTGTATCAGTGTAATCACAATCTTCTATGTGCATTTCACTTAAACAGAAGCTGAACTAATTTTTTCAGACATGTAAAACAATGTCCTGGAACTCTGAATGAATCAAACGTCATAGGTACACATTTGGAATAGATACTTCCTTATTACCAGATAGTTGTATCCCTTGAAAAAAATCACTGTCAACACAATACAATCTAAATTGCATTCCACCCCATTTGCTTATTGAATCTCTTGCATGTTGGTGATTCAAAAGCATAGTTGGTGATGCTATTCCCATAATAACCTTTGTTATATACCTGTGATAGCCCACTTGTGGTCTGTTACCAACCACTCCCTTCTAGGATGACTTCAGACTTTCCAAATCTCTAAGACAGCCAAGTTTCTAATTAACTTCCTGTATTTTTTTTCAAGTTTCCTCCTCCTCCTCCTCCTCCAGATGTGAAATGTCTCCCCTTACCTATAAATAAAATACAATTTGCTTGAACTAAAAGGATTAGCAATAATCAGTCATGTACCAGTGACAGATTTCAGGACTGACTTCCCCTATCTGGGCTGCACCCCCCAGCCTACCTTCTTACTAAAACTTGGTAGAACACACAATTAGGGGAAAGAGAGTTGCAGTGGAATGCGCAGCGCACATATTCCTCAGTGTTTGAGATGTTGGACTTGTAACCAGGATACTTCTATGTATATAAAAAAGTTATTTTTTAGAGGTTACCCTGCATTCATTTTCTTTCCCTTGTCCAGCTGGGTTTGTGGTATTAAGGGATCCTGCCTTCTTCCCATAGGAAGAAGAATTAAACAAAACTATGTGAGTTTGTGCGTGTATAGCAATAGTGTATAATGGTGCTTATTGGCTTTTAAGTGAGATTAGCTGTATAAACTCACTATTGGCTTCCCTGCTCATTAGTGATGCATACATCACAAGCACATACCGACAAACCTTTACACCACATAACACTGTGGCTATATCTACACTACAGAGATCTTTTGAAATAATCTCTTTCAAAAGAGTGCATCCACACACACAAAAGTGGATCAAAAGAATGATCTGCTTTTTTGAAAACATGCCAAGGATCAAAAATGAAGACTGCCCTTCCCAAAGAGGGGCCCTATGGAGCATTTACACATGTTTTCTTTTGAAAGAAGCTTTCAAAAGGGGGCACATTTCCTGAAACGAGAAAGAAAGTTTGATTTCAAAAGGAACACTGCATTCTTTCGATTTACTTCTGAAAGAAAGCTTTTTGTGTGTAGATGCTCCATGGGCTCTTTCAAAAGAGCCCCTTCTTTCGAAAGAACTTGCTAGTGTAGATGCCACCTGTGTTGTCTGTATTCTAAAATACCAAAACAACTGTTTGAAGTGAATTATACGCTGCAAATAGACTGACTTCCCTTCTTTGAATATGCCCAGTCTATATACAATTTAAAATGTGTTCTACAAGTTTCCTTGGCTCTGCAATTGAGCTGTTATCCCTCTGCTTTGACAGGACCAAATAATGCAAATTGGAACCAAGAACGGTTAGGTATATTGTAGTAATATGTATCTGATGTCACACAGAATCTGTAGTATTATTAATAAGGAGCAAAAAGCTTTTCCCTTTTTCAGTAAAGCAAACTAATATCTCTAACTAAATAAAGGGAACGGGCTTATTGAGTAAAAGATTGATTATATTCGTCACTGAGAGAGAAACCTTTTAAAAATGTTTGCTATAATATACTCAGATGAATGAAAACTATTTGGTTGCAGAGTGTGAAAATGCAAGAGAAAGTAGGCTGGATTCACCTTGGTTTACAGTCATTTCTGTGTCCTCTTACAGAATATCTTATTGCCTGAATGCTTCTACTCCTTTTTTGACCTGCGAAAAGAGTTCAAGAAATGTTGCCCTAGTGCGTCTGATGTTGACAAACTGGATGTTGCTGCTATGACAGAATGTATCCTTTTTAAACATTGTAATTTGGTTTATAATGGCAGCTTAGTACTTCTAGAAACACAGCACAGGAGTGTTCATAATTCCCATTTACAAACAGTAAACAACATTGAATAATGGCAGAGAGGTAGCCGTGTTATTCTGTATTCTGTCAGAATAAAAAAGCAGTCATGTGGCACTTCAAAGACTAACAAAATAATTTATTAGGTGATGAGCTTTCACTGGACAGGTCCACATCATCACCTAATAAGTTATTTTGTTAATCTTTAAGGTGCTACATGACTGCTTTTTCGTTTTGATAGTAAACAACATTGTGTCGTTGTTGGATATCCTACTGAACATGCCTGCTATCTATGGTAGCTGTGCAAAACTTTGGGATGCCTTACCAAAATTTTGAACAGCCTGTAAGAGACTTTGAAACTAAAGTTTGTCCTTTTTTTCTCTAATTTTTTTTAACCTCTGACTTTTGCTGTTACCAGTCACTGCCTTAGTGTCTTGTTTAATGTCAAATTTTAATAAACTTAGACCCCTCATTACTAAAAATACATGTAGGAAAACACTGAGATAAAATTTGTATGTTAGCAGCGTGCTTGTCATAGCAATTCTTTCATCCTGGTTGGCAGATATTAGATTATCATGGATGTTGTGAAACCTCAGTTTAATTTCTGGAGCATTTCTGAACTATTGTGCTGTTCAGCTTTTGAATAGAAAACAGGGTTGCTTTCAATACCAGAGGTTTCCAGATACGGGTTTCATGTAAATTTTCTGGAGTGTATCCTTAAGCTTGCAGTTAGGCTAGGAATCCTGTCACTTCAGCGTCTTCTCTCCATCTCTGGGCATACAGTGGCTAAAAAGGCTTTCGCAAACCGTTCTGAAGTAGCCAGTAGCACAATTAAATATAATTTATTAGGTGGTGAGCTTTCACGGGATAGATCCACTTCTTCAAACCAGATGGTCTGAAGAGGTGGGTTTATACCACGAAAGCTCACGACCTAATAAATTATTTTGTTAGTCTTGAAAGTGCTATTGGACTGCTTTTTTGTTTTGATAGTATATAGACTAACACAGGTATCTCTCTGTTACAGTTAAATATAGTTCTTAACCCAGATATATGTTTTTGTTTTTTGTTTTTTGTTTTTGTTTTTTTTTTAAATGATCAGTCTGCACTGGAGATAATCCATAGCAACAGAACCTGGCCTTCAAAAACGTCTGCTAGCTAGAATCTTCCTCTTGTCTGTCTCTGGTGGCTAGTCTGTTAGGCCTGCATACGTTTTTGTTTTGTAACTTGGAAGTAGAAAGCACTTCGCTCCTCGAATGACACAGTCAAAGGGAGTTGGCTAAACCTGGTTTGTCAGGAATGATATGAATTCAAAGTACTTGTATTTTTCAAAGCCAAAACAAGTATTGGTCAGGAACTGTTGGTTTAGGTTATGCTTCATATGTAAACACCTCTTGTAGATGTACATTCATTACCATGAAAGCTGGCCTGCCACTCCGTGACATCAGAGATCGTACAGCCTAAATAAAAATAGGCAATAATTGCAGTTTCTTGCCCATGACTATGTAGCAACAGTGCATAAAGTAGTTGCTGTTGTCAATGTTTTAATTGTGGAATCCAAAGCTTGAAAGTAGCTCAGGTGTCAAGTAGTTAGTGGGGGAAAAAAATCACTTATGCTAAGGGAGGATGTGCTTTATTTATCTCATGACCTTAAAGCAAAAATCTGGCTGTAGATTTGTTAAGATGCAGTATCTCTGCCATTTATTAGGCATAATGGTGTCCCTTTTTTTTTTTTTTTTACTACTCATCTCAGCAAATACGCTAAGTATTTCTTAGCAAACATAAGAAAAGTCCCTGCTTCGAAGAGCTTAGTCTAAAGTTTATTGCAGCATCCCTAAACAGTCAACAACTTGTGTCTTTTGTACAAAGCACTTGAAACAGACTGCACAGGTGAGAGTCTGGTGGGTAAGAAGTCTGATGTACCTCTTTCCACTTACCTTTGAGTACCAAAAATTCTGACCAACCACGGGAAGGATAAAGATTCAGTGACCCAAACTGTGTGTTACTGACCAAGACACAAGGGCATTCATAATATTGGGAAGACAATAATAAATCTTATGCTGAGAATTTGACTAAAATATTTCTATGGCCGTTGGCCTCTAAATGTCTCTTATGCCTACTCTGATCTGGGTTGGATGGCATGGTGCTCACAACTCCAGTGACTTACCTGAAGCTTAGTTATCTACATGTAACAGTGGGGTGTAATCTACTGAAGTTGTATGCCCCCTAATTGTGGGTGTTTTGGTTAATATTTGTTGGTATAAATAGCAGTGTAGCTGGTAAGAGACTAAAGCAAATAGACTGAAGACCCACCAGAGCCTTAGGTACATAGCTGCATGTCTAAGCTGTGTATCCCTCATCTACACTGCTATTTTTAGTAATGTTATGGTCCCATTGCTGGAGCCTTCCCTACCATAGTGAGACCCAGGCCAGGGTGAGATGGTGGGGAAAGGTTCCAGCCATGGGGCATGGCTGAAGCCTTTCCCTGCTGCATCCCACCAGCACCATTTATTGCCGTGGTATAGCTACCACCCGCAGAGTACACAAGGCCTGTATTGTAGCTCTCATTGCTACTTTCCCCAGTGGAATTTCAACAAAACAGCCTATTGTATACCTGAGCTATGAACTGAATAGATAAGTTGCACATCTCTCTCTCTCTCTGAACATAAAATTTTAGTCACTTGTTTGGGAGGGGAGTGGCAGTGTTGTCTCTGGTGCCTGATTATTTGACTGATTTGTAGGGCTGTCTGCATTGTCGACTTCTCATTGTGAACCTGTGCTGTTCTGTTTACATGAAGAAATGGCTAAAATAGTCATGTCTGTGTTTGCTTCATTTGGCTGGAGAATGGATTTTGTTCTGGTGGTGGTGTTTCTTTTGTGTAACTGGCTTAATTAGTTACAGAGTGGCCTTTCTCATCTGTCATTTTTTGTCAGACTGGGATAGTGTTTGTGTTCTTAAAATAGTGGTAGAAACTGGTAAAAACGTTTTGCATATAATCATTTCCTGTTGTTGGGAAAATAGTGTAGAAGTTGCTTGCTTATGACACCAATGTCATTAATTGATGGCTGGTAACTCTGCAAAATAGTTTCAATAAACAATTAAACAACTTCTCCATTCTCATTACCAACTTACAGTCACATTTCTCTGAAAGAATTGGTACCATTAGGCTCTTCCTTTCAAATAAGAGCAAGTTGTGTCATAAAGGTAGGCAGACTCTGGGGGGGAAAAAAGGGACCACAAATTTGAAATAGGCCTTTAAAGGAAAAGCCAGAGCTGTTGAATGTGAAGTCGTTGGAAATGAAACTTCAAAAATGTTGCATACTCTTGTAGAATTTACCCAGTCTCTCTGCTCTTAAAGCAGTGGATTATCTTCCATTTGGTAAGGGGAGAGGGGGCACAGTCTGAATATATCAGGCAAATACTCTAATCCAAATTCTCTGTTGTCCTGATCTTTCTTTGCCTCAATTATCCCCATTTTATAGATTGGTGGGAGACTCTTTTGAGAGGAGATATGACATCTGTGGAAGTAAGAGAACTGTGTGGTAATATTATTACTAAGAATGGTACCTTTGTGCATTCTCACGAGTGTGGCTGCACTTGATACAGGATAATGGACAATTTAACCTTGTGTGGGTGACTTGTATAACACACTTGAGTAAGACAATGTGATGTGGTGGTGGTGGTTAGTATATTCATTGTCTCTCTTCAGCTAACCATAAGTAGGCTCATGTTAAACAGCGTTTTATGATGCTTGCTCACATTTTTTTCCAGGGAAGGCAACTTCTTGTGAAAACAGTACAGAGATATTAAACTGAATGAATAGCTGGGTAGCTTAATTTGCTTTTAGAGCACATTTATAACCAATGTCATCAGCTAAAAATACCCAAAGTGTCTGGTTTGGGGAAAAAAAAAAAGTGTAGTGGTGGGGTGGGAAATTCAGGTTTAAAAAATTCTAATCCGTGCAGGGGAAGCACTCTTTCTCCTCACTTTCCCCAGTGGAAATGCAAAGTATTTCTCTTTAAAACAAGAATGGCTGCTGTGATGCGAAGGAAGGGAAATAGAGATGGTACTTTTAGAGCACCAATTCAAGGATTTGAGGAAGAACAGGTACTGCCTACCTAGGAATCTCTCTTAGACGTCTCTTCTGCCAGTTTTATTAGGGAATCAAGCAATGTTTTGCTGTGTTGTGGCAAACTTTTTTTTTTAACATGAACTGAGAGAGATAATTAGTGTAACAATAACAGGAAAATTTAATTCCACAGAAAAGCCATAAGAGAAGTGAGCACATTCCTGCTAAGAAAGAGACTCCTGATTTTAATCAGCGAATTTTGTTCAACTCATGCAACTATACAGAAGGCCAGGGCGTGTTTGTTTTGCACCTCTGTACCTCTCTAATTCACTGCACTTCTTGATTTGAAAAGCTTGCTAAGCCAGTTTTCATTGTTGTGAATGCCTTGCGGGTGAAATGAATAAAGCTTGCATGACTATTCCTAGATCATACTCCTTTGCCCAAAGATCAGGCGTGCCATTAAATGGCAAGTAAATGAAGGTTATAACTGGAGCAAGAATAGCTCTCTTGCTTCTTTCTGGGCTTAGTGGGAGGAGGACTTGCTTACCTGAGAAATATATGTTGAAGAGTAAGCAGTCTAATACTTTGAAAAAACCATCTTGTTGTTGCTCTGTGAATCTGGGATATAAAAATATATGAAACAATGAAAAATCAGTACATGATGAATGTAATCTGGATATCATAGTGGCAGAAATGGTGTTTGAAAGCTGTACATAGTTGTGCTTCATCTAATGCTACGTAGTAACTAGAAACTCAGTTTTCAGAGAGGTTTTCGTCTTAAATAGTCTCCTCACCCATGCAAGTTATCTATTCATAACATTTATTGTGGTAGTGCCTAGAGACCACCCACGATTAAAATGTATAGTGCTAGGCTCATTATTTTAGCTTTAAAAAATTAAATGTCCAAGTCTAGGTTGGTGATGCAATTAATTGGTTCAGATGGCGTGGAATGGGTAGCAGCAACAGTGCCAATTAAAAGCATTTTGGAGCCCTGTACCCTTCTAGGAGTGGAGCCAGGAGGTACTTGAGTGGAGTTTTGAACTGGCATATGGCAGGAGTAAGCAACCAATATAGCAAGAGCCATTTTTTAATTTAGTAAAAATGCAGTAATTCAAGAGCTGCAATGCACCTCAGTATGAGATGGTCCTTAATAAATAACATCAAATTGTACTTTTTGTAACCCCTGTTTGAAGAACAGCACAATCACAAGGCTTTGTAAAGCAGTACATGTTTACTGCAGGGCATTCACAAACTCTCTAAATATTCTGTTTTGTCACTGTGTGGGTGTGGGTGCGGGTGCGCGCGCATGCGCGCTCCTATCTTCCCAATGTTTACTCCTGAATACACTTTAACTATGCCAGTTTTACTTCACATTTAATTTCAATTTTTTCTTAAAATGCATGTTCCCCTTCACAGCTGGAATGCCGCAAGGTTCCTTTTGATTTTGAAAATGAAGACTTTATTAGCAACGTGATCAAAACACAGATGCAGTAGCATCCCACAATGCGCTGCACGTATTAAAGGGGGAGATTTGTTTCAAAATCACATTGTTTGCTAATTATGTATGAGTTGTTCATTGTTAGGCTTTTAGGTGATCACTGTTCATCAACAGTAATCAGGAGGGGTTTTTTCTTTTGCAATTAGTGTTGGGAGCCACAAAAGTCCTTAAAGAGGTGTGTATGTGGCTCTGGAGCTGCAGGTTGCAGAGCCTGGGCACATAGGGTCACAGTGCCACTCAATTTTGGCCTGTCTGCCCCTCTGTCAGGGAGGGAGCAGTTGGGCTAAATTTGAGGGAGAATTGGTGTGACATGGAGTGCAGAGTTGCAGGTCCAATTATTTGTCTCTCCCTTCTGCCCCTTGGGCCCTTGGTAAGGGAACAGGACAGTAGTCCCTCAAGTTACACGAGGGTTGCTTTCCCACGCACCCGCATATAATTCAAATTTTGCATGAGTTGATGGGGATGGCTTTTTTCCCTGGCGGAACATACGTTCCGCAGCCGGGGAAGCAGCAGGAGCTCCTTTTCAAAGGTAAGTCATGGGGTTGGGGAAGGTTAAGCCTGGCGGAGGGTTGGGGCCATGGGAGGGGGTTGGGGGGGGGTTAAGCCTGGGTTGGGGTACGAGGGTGAGGGGTTACATTGATCTGGGGCTGTCGGGGGGTGGGGGGGGACAGGACTGAACAACGGGGTGGGGGTTGAACTGGGGAGGGAGTGGTGAGCCAGGGCCACATGGTGGGGTTTGAACTGGGGCGGTGAGGGGGTTGAACCAGAGCCATGCCTGGGGGCGTCGAGCCAAGCCCCATGGGGTTTGAACTGGGGGGGTGGTGGTGGTGAGCTGGAGCTGTGGCTGTGCATGCGCGGTGAGCCAGGCTGCCGGGTGTTTGAACCAGGGTGGGGGGGTGTTGTTGAGCCAGCCTGGCGGGAGTGGGATCTTGAGTTGCAATGAAAGTTAACTTCTGTTAATGCGAGCTAGGCACAACTTGAAATTGCGCATTTTGAGGGTTTACTGTACATTAGTTGACCTGAATTTGAGCAGATGGACCACTGGAAGATGTGTGTGACATTGTTGAAGCATTTCATAGCTGGCGGTCTCTTTCAGCAGTTCCGAAAATTGTCTCTGGCTTCATCTTTACTACAGCAAAGATCAACCCTACCAAAGTTGATCTTCTGGAGTTTGATTTAGGACACCTGGTAGGGATGCGCTAAACTGAACTTACAGGACATCAGTGCCAGTACTCCTGTCCCTTGTTAAGAGTTAGGAAAGTTGACGGGAGTGAGCGCTTCTGTCCACCTCCCTTAGTGGAGACTGCACAGGGGCCCAAATTAAGTTATGTCAGTTCATCTATGTAATTGACATAGCTGGAATTGCATACCTTAATTCAACCTTTGGCTCTAGTGTTGACCTGCCTACTCTGCCACTGTTCATGGAGAAGGCTGGTACGTCTGCCATGTGATATGTGAGGGAGGATCAAAGCTGACCCTGTTCCAGTGAAACAAACCAGCAGTCCTGTATCACTTTAAAGCCTAACAGAATGATTTAGTAGGTGATGAACTTTCATGGGGCAGACCTGATCTGAAGAAGTGCATCTGCGCCCCGAAAGCTCATCACCTAATAAATCATTTTGTTCATCGTTAAAGTGATACAGGGCTGCTGGTTTGTTTTGCTAGAATACAGACTAACCTGGCTACCTCTCTGTTCCAATGGAAGTGAACACAGAGGTGTGTTTTGAGGGTACTGACATCCTTCCATCTAGCTCTCCTTTATTTGTTTGGAGAAACCCTAAGTCCTCAGGCTCCTGTACTGCAATTCAAACACCAGTGTTCTGGAAGTTAGGTTGGAATCTCAGTATATTTAGGTCTGGGAGTATTCAGAGAACCTTGTTCCCTCAACTATAGTGGCTTTTCTGAAGAACTATCATGTTGTGACAAATTTTGGGATAGTGGATAAGTGGCAATATTGAAAGCCCTGTGGGACAAGCTAATTGAAGAAAAAGGCAGAATGGGAACGGGAGACAGGTTCATTCCCTACTACCATCACCTCCTTCCCCATGCTTAGTCTTACTCAACAGCTTACTGCATATGACCTCTCTCTACAAATGGGCCTAAAAGTAGAATGTTTGTAGAAACTCTCCCTCAAAGCTACAGAGTAAGTTGGTGTTAGAGTGGGGAAGTAAAATTCAGGAGTAACTGGCTCTGTCTTGTTTTTGTGCAAGTACAACACTTATATTTTGCCTCTCACTCCGGTTAAAGTATCAGTGCATCCGTGGTTGCCTTGTAAATAGATCCTGTAGCTACACTAGTATTGTTTGGAGATAATTTTGGACTTCCGTATGCCCACAGAGGAAAGGCTTAAGACTTCCTTTAAACATGCTCTTCCTCATCTCTACTATGGAAATAGACTGTTCCTCGAGGGGAATAGCTCCCAACACTTGGAGTGCAGCACTATCCGCACTGGCACTTCAGAGCACTGTAACTGGCAGTGCTTGGAGGTGGGGGTGGGTTGTGTCGATAAAGAAGAAGGTTACCGTGCAGTAACTGCCAGCGTAGACAAGCCGTTTGTTCACATTCTAAGTGGAAAGAGGCTTCTTTTAATTTTGTTTGGGTAGGGATGATATGAAAATCCTGAAGTTAAGCCTAAAACCACGAGGTAATGGTGCATAACATAGAGTGAGATGAAATTCTAGAGTAAAAAAATTATTTGGGATAACTCTTAAACTGATCTTTTCATTAAAAGAAAGTCTTTCTTCTCTCCCAGATTAAAATATTACACTGGATACTTCTTCAATGGGGGGAAGTTACGCAATAATGAATAGTGGTAGTTTGGAAGAAGTGGGTATATGTAATGAGAATTTTAATCCAAAATGTAATGAAAAATATTGTGTGGGATTTTTTTTTCTATTTTTAAAAAATTGTTTCTTTAAAGTTGTAGTGGTGAAGGCCTCACACACATTCAGAGCCATAACTGCAACGGTGATGTCAAAAATGTATATTGTCCATAGTTTGATTTACAAATAGCAAAACAAACAGCAAAAAGCGCTCTTAACTCTAAATCCAATGTTGTTGGGCCAGTTTCACAGCACTTCTTAAGGACTTAGCTTCACTGCAAAGTTCACTCAAGTTGTAAGCTGGGTGTTGTCCATTACTCAAGTCCCATCTGTACACAGAAACCCTTAATGTAAGTTGGGTGATACTCTTGGTTCAGGATGGCTGGCCCACCATGTGGTATAAGCTAAAGTTTGAATGAGCACAACTCATTTCTCTGCAACTCAAGTCTTATTTTGCAAGGGACTTTGTCTGTGTAGGATAACCATCTTCCAGTACAAAGATGTTGATGTTGAGAGCTTTTTTCCCTTTAATGTAGCTGCACTTACGCCAGAGATGACATCAGCATAGCTGTCACTTAGCGGTGTGTGTTACTTTTGTTTTTGTTTTGCATCTTGATGCATGTAATCTGAGCTCTCTTCCATACTCCCAGGTTACACCTCGCTTTTACTACTAGCTCACCAAATAAGACCAAAAATACAAAAGTGTTACAAAAATTACTATTACTGAAATTACTTTCTCATTTTTACTATAATTGTTAAATCAGAATATAAATATTCTACTTAGATTTCGGTTTGGATTTTAGAGCAGTATAAAGGGGTCATTTGTATGAAACTTTAGTTTGCTAGTGCTTTTTTTATGGAGCCCGTTCTAAAACTAGGCAAGTATCTAGATATGTTGATGTATCCCTTGGAAGACTTCCAGGGGTACTTTTGGGGTACATAGCTGAACCATTACTTTAAATAAGGGCTATATTTTTCCCTATATTATGTAAGGTTAACCATACAGCATAACTTTTTCCACAGTGGGACTGAAGCAGATTTGCGCACCCCCACAAGCTCTTTCTAAAAATCCTTACCCAACAGGAGGAAATGAGATCCATTTGAAAGAACTTGGGAGCTTTATGTAACAAAGAAAAATAGCATAGTAAGTACAATTGAAATGGCATAAGAACATGGGGGAATTTGGCTTGAGTTTGAATAGCATTCTCCAAAGATGGAAAATTAATTTAATAATTTCACTACTGTAGGCAGCTGTTGAAAACAAACCACGTCTGCCATTTCCTCCTATGAGAGGATTTATTCTTACTTTTTTCACATTGAAATCTTTCCACATGGAAGAAGGAATTAGGGTAGTCCTAGGTGTTACCAGAATTATGTGTCCTTAACCATTAGTATACTTATTGTATTTAATATTAGATTGGCAAGTACTTTGTTTTGTGCAAATAGGTAAAGTTGGAGGTGCCACCATTTCTGACTTGTATCCAAGTAGGAAGTAATATGCTAGATCTAGGGAGTGGAGCAAGGCATGACATGCCAAGTAATCTGCATTAGGAAGTACTAAGCAAACTTGTGTTTGTTTTTGTTTTTAAATGAGCTTCCTTTCACTGTTTTTAATATGGCTTTTCCTCTTCCACAGAACACTGTTTTAATCCATGTGGCATATTTACAAAGTTGGGGGGGGGGTTGCAATTATGATGAGATTTAAGAGATGAGACTGCAGTCTAGTCTGATTTATTATGGGAGCTCTTCTAGCATCTCTGCTGTCACTAACTATTTCCTAAATTGCTCTCATTTGGTGGTGGTGGTATGTGGTTGGGCAGGGTGTTTGAACTGTGAAGGCAACTAAATCATGAACAAGAACGCAGATTTAAAATAATAAATGTAAATTAACTCTAAGGTGCCATGGAAGCTTGTTGACCCATTTGCATTGTAGGGAATACTGTTTAATTATAAGCTCATTTACTTGATGGCTGTTGTCCTAACTCCAATTTACAGATTTAAATCTTGAGAAGAGCAGTCTGGCATGGCGTTTTGGAGCTTCTCAAGTGGAAGATATGGGGAATATTATTTTAACGCTAATTTCTGAAGTATACAGTAAGCAACTTCAGTAAATTTGGGTTTAGTGATTTACTTTTTCTCCCATATGTTGGGGAAAGATAATTTCTACTGTGTTTTGTAGATCACAGATTTGCAGATCCAGAAAGAGTGAACTACAGATTTGAAAGTGGTACCTGGTAAGTGGTGTGGTTTGTGGATTTGTGGGGTTTTTTTGTTTTAAAGTGCTACAGCCAAGACACACATCTAAACCCTGACCTACACTTAAAATTTCTGTGCTTTGCTATACTGGCAAGTGATTTTTGGATTTTTTTCACGTCTTAGTATGTTTGGAAGTTGCTTCCGGGGTGGGGAGGGGCGGGGAGAATTGGTTGCTTAACTGAGCAGATGGGTTGTAAAACAAAATCATATGCTAAGTATCCTATGCTGAACTTGCATGGTATAGGTTAGGAGCTGCTATCATCTCCTGAGCTGTGTTAATTATCAGTGATGATATCCTATTAAATGAGAATAAATAAGTTCTTGTGAATAATCCTATTGCGATTGGCTTGAATTTGGCTTAAGTGGTATGGAAAACAATATTTGACCAACATGAAAATGTATCTTCAGGTATCAGACAGTATGGCAATCAGTGTGATGTTTTTCTAATAAATTATAAATCTGATAGTGTCCTTTTTAAGTAAGGGTAGTAATGACAACAACCTATGAAACTGCAGTGGTGCTAATTAAGATGCAGATTTATTAATCGCAGTCATCTCTTTTTAGCATATAAGATTCTTCTTGGGGTAATACTACATGGTTACTAAGCTGTGCTCACAACAAATTGATGTCAGAACTGGTATTGTTGAGCATCTTCTTGAATGAACTGGAGGAGGGAGTAAACTGTGGTCACAGTCTCAGATGCTACTTGTATTTGCAGCTCAGCTCTTTCTAGCTCTGTAAGGAGACAAATAATATAATCTAAAAATACCATAAATGTTGGCAGACAATGACATTGATTTGGTAAAAGGCTATGTAATGGGAGAGAGAAATCTGGACAGTAACTGAAATCTGGGAATGACTGTGTACAGCAAGTTAGATATGAGTTGGCAATGAAATACAAGAGTGAAAGTTACTGCATGCAGTACTGATTTGTTATCATAAAGGCATTTTTAGAAGGGCTAATATTTTTGTTTTATGAAATATCAAACTTTGTGCTGATTGCCTTTTTAGTCTGTAAGATGCATTTTCTTCTGCGTGGATAACTCTGAATGAGACCAGCAAAAATGGCTGAAGTGGATTCCACAGCCCAAAACATGATCTCTTCACAAAAATTACAATGCTACCTATTTTTGAGTCCATAAGATAAGTCTGCCTTGATTGAGTCAATCACATGCTTGCAAGTGATGCAGAGGAGTGCTAGTGAGTAACTGGGGCCCTAAAGCAAAGTTCTGTCACCTAGCATCAGCCAGAGTTTCAAAAGGTTAATTTAATACCCTGCAGCATGATTCAGATCAGAATCCAATAACTCTGGGTCTATTGAGTTCAGAGACTTGCAGCTGTAATCTTTATAGCATCACCTTCCTGCAAATATACATGCCCTTTACAAGATGGGGTGAGAGAGAGGATTTGTCCCTGTTCAGGAGGTTAGTTCCATGTATTGAAACCATGTCATCCAAAGATGAGCCACATGATTGCTTATCCGAATTCAGCAGCACAAGTGTCCTTGATTTATCCAGGAAGCTAAATTAACAGCCAGTGCAATGGGATTTTTGTAATGCTCAGTCACATATGTGGCAGACAATCAATAGACTTCATATTCTATAAATTCATAGTTGTAGAATTTGCTGCAAAATCAGCCCTCTGCTGCAGAACTGTGCTCCAGTAAAACAATCTTTCTTTTAACTAAACTTTCTGGCGCTGTTGATTGTCAGCAAAACTTCCCAGCATGAACAGCATGTAAACAATGCAGTGCTGTATACCCTAAAAGTTGGAGGATGAGTGAATCTATAGCTTTCAGTGCAAAGGGAGTTTTTAAAAGGAAAAGCAATATAAAGCAGTTGGTAAAGCTAAAAGTCTGTTCCTGACTTTTTATTTTATTTTATCTTATTTTGAAAGCCATGTTTATCAGCTACCTTTTAGACTGGCTTTTGCATCTTGCTTTCGTGTGAGGAGGAGGAAGTGATGAGCCCTTGACCAATTTATGGCATCACTGGATGTTGCAGACTCCCTGCTGATTACTGTCCTCGGCTATCTGAGGCTGTGTCAGTCCTGTGCTAAGCTGCTGTTGTGGCTGGTAGACACATCATGGGTGGTGGCTAAATAACATGAAAGGTAGCATGATAGTGCCTGGGCATAGGACTTATAAATTCTAAGCCCCGGACAGGGACTGTCTTTGTTCAATTTATATAATGCCAAGCTCAGTGGATTCCTTGTTCATGAGCAGGGCCTTCAGACACTAACTTTCTCTGTGTTCCTGGACAAGCACAGTATCCTCCGATTTGTCACATGAGAAAATTGGAACTGAGAAGTACTTTTTGCAGTGGGTAGTGCAATTTAATTTGTTAGCTCTCACAGAGAACTGTGTGAAAGGAACGTGTTGGAGTAGGGAGCCCCTGGAAGAGGCACATGCAGCTGTAATGGAGATGAGACACTGAGGAGCGAAGGAGACAGACGAAAAGAGAGGAAGCAAGAAAGTGACTGCTTTTATGAGTTTGTGTGGTCTGTGGTTTGTTTTTGTTTTTGTTGTTTTTTGCACCAACCAAGACCAAGTGTAAACATGAAAGAATGAGAGGCAAGTAGAGAATAGTCAACAAAAATGAGGGACCATGGCAGTGGGATGGATAGAATGAATCACATAAGGGAAAACAATGCTCATGACCCTTACCTTGTGCAACCTTCCTAGCTGGATTAAACAAGGGCTGATTGCTGACAAATGTTGAACTTGAGTTTAACCTTGCGAATAAATTACAGTTCTGCTTGCAGTCTGTAGGGTGGATGATGAGGATGGGAAAACTGTAGTGGCTTTTTTTTTTTTTTTTTTTTTTTTTTTTCCCCCTGAAGCAGCAAGATGGAACTCATAGACGATAACACTGTAATCCGAGCAAGAGGCTTACCATGGCAGTCATCCGACCAAGACATCGCAAGATTCTTCAAAGGCCTGAATATTGCCAAGTTAGTTACTAGCGATTATATCCATTTATGGCTCTGCAAGAGCCAAATGGTGTTTATGCTCCACTGATTCACTTGTGCCTCCTTTTTCCTTTTCTTGACCCTTTAAGGGGAGGTGCTGCACTCTGTCTCAATGCGCAAGGAAGGAGGAATGGGGAAGCTCTTGTCAGATTTGTAAATGAAGAGCATCGAGATTTAGCACTACAAAGACACAAGCACCACATGGGGAATCGATACATTGAGGTATGTTGCAGGAATGGCTTGTGGGTTTTTAATTCACTTTTTGATAGGACTACAAATGCCATGCCACACACAACTGATCTGATTGCTTCTTTCCCTAGGTATACAAGGCAACTGGTGACGATTTCCTTAAAATTGCAGGAGGTAATCCTTTTTTTGCCTTTTTTCAGGGTGGTGGGAAGGAGGGTCAAGACATGGTTCTCTTCAACTAACACCTGCAACTTTTTTTCAGTTATCAGTTGATATCGCTCTCTGTGTTGGCTCATGGGATGCATAGGTAGCTGAAGTGCTGAGATTGCTGCCTACTCTGCTGATCATGACTATCTTACAGTTGACAGGGCTCTTCCCCTAATGCCTACTTATGCATAAAAACAGTAAGGTCTCTGGTGCAGGGACGGTCTTCACTCTGTCCACAGTGCTGAGGCAAGGGGCTCTGATCCCAGAGGAGCTACTGTGGTATAAATAAATTCTGTATCTTCCTTTCAAGCCATCAGTTGTGGCGCTCACCAGACTCGCTCCTGAATTTTATTTGCTACATAATTTTCCTATTGATTATAGGAAAAACAGCTTTAGTGTTGTTGGGAGTGTTTTTCCCTCCCAGAGCAATAATGTAACCCTGTTCTCTATTGTCATATATAATCTCTGGCAAAACAAATTGGTTTAAAAATGCTGATTAATTGTATTTTAGGGATGGGTGAAACTTGTTTTCATTAAACATCTCAAACCTTTCCTGTGTCCTAAAATGATCTTTCTTCTGAGGGAAAGTTCATTACTAAACATTGGAAGGACACAGAAGTGTGTTTTGAACCTTGGCGCCCTCTTCTCTCTCAACTCCTCAATTAAGACCACGTGGGCAAAAGAGGGCATTGGGTAAGGCCCAACCAGCTGCCACCCACATCTGCATCGTAGGGTCTCATTTCTGAGGACCCAGACAAGTGTGATGTAAGAATGACCTGCTTCCCCATTTGCTGCAGTAACCATGTTGTTAGAAGCAATAGATATTGCTAACCTGAAATGTTAAAGGCTTCCTAGAAGGGCACTCTGTGGCTGGGAGGGTTGGTAATGGCGTTTTAATGGTGCCTTTCCCTTCAAGGGTTATGGTTAAACTAGACACTGTGTTTGTGATTTGGTGTCTGACACCCTTAGCACTTGCCATCTGGATGTAGGTAGGATGCCTTAGATCATATCATAAACCTCTCTTTTTTTGGTCCCCTGTGATGTGATATTTGGAAACACAAACGGTGCTGATAGACTCCCAGCTATTTACTGAAGGCAAAGTTGGCAAGCTTCTAAAGGTAACAGTTGTATCAAGGTGGAACCCAACCCTGAACTTTCCAAAAAGCACTTTTTGCTGGTAGTTCCCAGGCTGTTGTCTCGAGTGGTTGGTATCTGAAACAAAAACCTTTCAGAAATACGTGTTTTGAAGTGAAGATTGGAATTCACCCCAAAAGCCTTTCCAGCAGCATCTGTGCTACCATGTGAGAGAGCAGTGCTCGCAGACTGCACATAGATTCTGAAAGCTGTAAATGCAGCCTACTTCTGCCCTTGGGTCAGGGTAAAACTCTCCTTGGAGCAATCAAAGGAACTGCAGTCTAAGCTTCAAAGGAAGGAGTGTCCCATAAGCTGATATTTCTGGCTCCCCAGGAGGCTTTTGACTGGGAGAAACAAAGTGAGTCTCAATTCTGTATGCCAGGTCAGGAGCAAGCAAAATTTTTATGTCTGGCCCCACTTTTCATCTCTGCAATTCGCAGGGGCCCGCCAACCTATCTAATGTAATCCAAAGTGACAGAAATGTTGGTTATGTTCATATGAAAAAAAGCCCCTTCTGGCATGTGTAAGAAAATTACTATGTACAATGTAAAAACTTTATTAATTGGAATGTAAACTGTATTAATAGGTATGTAAATGTCAATTAACTTTAATTGGTATGTACATAAATAAAAACAGTAACATATTTCAACATTTTTTTAATCAGATGGCACCCAGAAGCCAATCTTGCTGTGCCTCCCCTTATAAAATATCAGACCACCCCCAAGGGGGCTTATCCCCCAATTTTGCTCACCCCATCCTAGGTCGCAAACAATGCACACAGGGAAGGGATTAGCTGTCTTAAATATTTGTGTCTCAACTTGGATTTTCCTTTGTCTAAAGGTACTTCCAATGAAGCAGCTCAGTTTTTATCCAAAGAAAACCAGGTGATTGTCCGGATGCGAGGTCTTCCTTTCAGTGCAACGACAGAAGAAGTGCTGATGTTTTTTGGCCAGCACTGTCCCGTCACAGGAGGAAAGGAAGGAATCTTGTTTGTCACATATCCTGACAACAGGCCAACAGGAGATGCCTTTGTGTTGTTTGCGTGTGAGGAATATGCACAAAATGCACTGAAAAAACATAAGGACTTGCTGGGTAAAAGATACATTGAACTCTTCAGGAGCACAGCAGCAGAGGTTCAGCAGGTAAGGTGAAAGCTTCCAAATCTTTTGTGCTCATCGAGCCAAAGAACCAGTTAGGAATACGCTATGGGTGGGGTCTTGTTATGGGAGGAGGAGTGTTTGCTCTCTAAGGATGATCAAAGTCAGAAAATGTGCCGTCTAAATCGTTTCATAATCAAGAGTTCTGATCACTGTGTGTGTAGCCAGTCTGCTGACTCTACTTTTTACTGCTTTGTACTCCTGTTAGCCATGCAAGCAGTAAGAGGATCAAACAGGACTCTTTACCAAGTTCTGACAACTCGTAACTCTGCATGCTTATTGCATGTGCTTGGTTTGCATAGGCATTGTGGAAGGCCTGATTTGGCTTTCAGAACCTTGACTGGAGATGATACAGAAGACTGCACTCAGGCTGTGGTCAGGGTTCTGGCAATTACAATAAGAACTTCTAAATTGAATATGCTTTGTGGAGTCACTGGGATAACAAGAAGAGCATCACAGTCCTACTAGTCATTTCTTGGCTTGACCTGCATTTGAAGATTCTCATGAACCATTCAGGTGTCCAGAAAATCATGTAAATTCCCTGCCTTTCTGTGGTATAGAACATAAGTTACTAGACCTGATTAATTTGTCTAGTGATGTCTAAATTCTAGCAAACTAACCACAACCACCAAAACTCTTGTTTTGAGTTCAAATTAATAGCTGCCTAATGTTAACTTCTGTCTAACTGACAGGAGGCTGGTTACTGCCATTTATTGCAAGCTGCATGGTTTGCTTTAATTTCTGCAGCAAGACCTAGATGGTGAGGACAGCAGTTGAAGGGAGGGCAGTGCACTCTGGGATATTTTACTGCATAAGGACGTGCAAGGAAATCACTATAACTACTTATGGAGACTGAGTTCTCTCCATGCTGCAAACGGTGTGGTGAACTGGCTACCAGAAGTCTATATTACGTGCCAGTCTTGGCCAAAGAGATTTGGGCAGTGATGAGGAAAGGTCCTACCACTGCACTAGCACACAAGTTGCTCAGCTAATTGGCACTAGCAATCCCACTACTTAATACCCAGGTAGCCTGGCACCTAGGTGTGTTTCATAGATCTACAGGTCAACACTTTCCATGAAGTCCTTTCTGTTTGTTTGCACTGAGGAAAACCCTGAATAATATTACCATATGCATAGAAGTCCTGCGTAGATGTTGCCAAAGGAGATAGTTAAACATTCACGTAACTGGTTGGCAGAGCTCTTTCTAGCACTCTTGAAACTAGCAACAATAAATCTAAACTGTTACCTCTTTTTGGCCAAATATAATTATTACATGGATTACTTCAGTCATTAAACTCATGAAATAGTGGGATACCCTATGCTATAGCAAATGAAATAAAAATCTTTCAGGACTTTTCCTTCTATTCAAGTGTAGTGTTGTGTGCTGTTGAACAACTGCAGCCTTTGTAATCTAGGATGGCTGCATTTTATTGGAAACAGCTCTTCTGGGGATACAGCCTATAGAATGCTTTGGGATCCTAAGGATGAAAAGTGTTAGATACATAATCAGTAAAATGCTGTTCTGGTCACATTTGGTATGTAGCTCTGCAACTTGCACTCTGATCAAAAACACACCAAGATAACTCTTTCAAATAAAGCTACCCAAAGACTTCAGACTTGAGCTGCATCTACACTATGAGAAATTTGAATTAAGGCAGTTACTATGTGACTGTCTTCACTCTAAATACCATTAGCTCAATTTGGGGAGCACTAATATTGGTATAATGTCATTGGTACCTGCTTGGTACAGCGTCAAGTTCGAATTCCAAAGTTCGATTAAAGGCCAGTGTCAAAGCACCACGTCTTAAAATTGAATTCATTAGCCTCCAGAGGTGTCCTGTATGCAACCCACAATCCCCCCACGGTGCTCTGCTCTGCCTGCTGCTTTCTAGGTATGCAGGAATTGGGTAACAGAAAGATGGTGAATTTCAAATGGGGACTAGGAAGCCTGTGGCTGTGGGGTCATGTTTGTATGAGAATTTCAGAAATATCTTTCTTTGCTGTTAGCACTGTGAGCACATCTACCTAGTACAAATAGAACCACGAACTCTGGGCTGGGGCTGTCTCTACAGTTGAGATATTTTTCTGTGCTGCCTGGTGCCAGCCGCTGCCCGGCCGCAACATGTTACAGCAAGGTTGTTGTGGGGGTCGTGCTTGCCTAAGAGGCCAAGAAACTTCTCAGCGGTTAACATTTGTGCGTGCCCCTCCCCCACAGGCACCATGCAGTTGGGGTCTTTCCTGCACTCAGCCACATCATACGAGTAGCCCCCAAACCAGTAAAAGGACGTGCCTGCCATTCAGGGCTGACCTTGCTGCCAGGCAGCACCATGTCCTGGCTTGCATGTGGTTAGGGCTCCAAGGGCAGGAAAGACTTTTGGGGGCTTGTTGATGCCAGGGGGAAGTCTCCCCCAGCTATTAAGATTTTCAGTGACTACTTCAACTGGCCCCCAAGCAAAAATATCTTTGGGGCATTTTTGCCGCTGGGGGTCAGGGGAAGGTCTCCATTGGTGGCTAAGATATGCAGGGTGGACTATTTCAACTGCCACCCCCATGTCCCAGCAAGGGGGTGGGGGGGAGACTCTTCCCTGGTGCCTAAGATCTTCAGGGGCAGTGGAACATTTCAACTGGTTCTGCAACTGCAAACCACAACCACCAACCCCCACTCCCTGCCAACAAATATTTTTGGGTGCTTGCTGCCCATTGCAGCCACCTGCTGCTTTTGCAAAATCTTCGATATTTCAGTTATAAAATCTTTTTCCAAACCTTTCCTATCCTCCTTCATGATCTGACCCCACCTCACAACCAAAATGAAGTGGAGGGCCAGCTGAGATTCTTGCTTCAGTTATAAATTCAATGTGTGAGATTTCACTGCCATCCTCCGTGTTGGCAATGTCTGTGTAGTGAAGAGGGAAGACAAATCTTTTTTCCTAGCCTTTTCTATCCTCTTTCTTCTAAGTTTGCACCCCTTCACGCAGGGAAGAGTGGGTGGAGGGTCAGGTGATAGACTGTGCACAGAAGCTGAATAGTGCACTGGGAAGCCAAATACCCTCCCCTCAGCAACTTTTTTTGGGGAAAAAATTACGATCAACTCTTTCCTCAAGCTTTTAATTGTCCCTGTGTTGTTTTTGGGGATCAGATGCAATCAAGGGAGGGGGAACAGTCAGTGGAGGGCCAGTTGATAAGACACACACTTGCTGATTTTTATGAAATTCTTGATAATTCCGTTACAGAAGAAAGATGTCTGTTAATTTTGCCATCTCTGTGGATGCCCCACTTTTCCTTCCTTCCGACTGGAAAAATGGATGTTTGCTTTACGTGGGAGGGGAATGAGGTGAATGCAATGTGGGAAGATGTCAAACACCAGTGAACATACCCAGAATGCTATGGGGATGAGAAAACTGGGATAGGTTCCCACAATGCACTGCTGCAACAGTCAATGTATGCCGATTGTGTGGCAGCAATAAGTTGACTTTTTGTGCGAAGCACATGAGGAGGTGAGGATAGTCAAAATGGAATTTAGAAGTTCCAGTTACAAAATTGATATCGATTTGACTTTATCTCATAGTGTAGATGCAGCTTAAGTCAGAACTTAGTAAATACAGGTGTATTTTATCCTTGATTTTTAAAGCCCTGGTTCCTGAGATGGTGTACCATCGAAGTATTACATAAGTTAACTATAACTTACAAAATTTCCATCTACAATGGCTTATACAGAACCAGCTTGAGGGCTCACCATGTTTTTGTTTCTATGCAGGTGCTGAACAGATACTCTTCCACACCTCTCGTTTCCCTTCCAACACCATCTGCCCTTCCCATGTTACCGCCACAGTTCATACCTCCCACCAGTGTCCGAGACTGTGTACGTCTGCGTGGGCTTCCCTATGCTGCCACTATAGAGGACATCTTGGAATTCTTGGGGGAGTTTTCTGCAGATATTCGGACTCAAGGGGTTCACATGGTGTTAAATCACCAGGTAAGTAGACAACAGGAGAATGCAAGTTATGGTAGTTTGTGTATAATGTAAGGCATGTATTAAACATGATCCCCTGCAGGTCTGATCAATAGCGGACTAGCAGGGAAGCAGCCTTGATAATTCCCTAAATTCACAAAGGTGAGGCAGTTGCTGATTGTGTCACCCAAAAGTGTAATGGAAATAAGTCTTCACATAATCTAGCTACTTCGAGGCTTTATCTTATTTTTGACCCAGGGTAGCAAATAAATTGCTAAGAGGCCATCTGAAAACTGAATATTCTTGTTAGTGTGTGTTGCATTTATGTAGAATTATTTCTATTGTCTATAAATGAGTAATTCATGTTGCACTGGTTGAAAGCAGGATGCATTGGGTTGTGTCTGGTGAAACATAACACCACACCTAAAAAGATTTAAAAAGTTCAGTTTTTTGTCACTAGTGATAGGTGAGGTAGTGGGGTGAAGAATCTGTTACGTGTTAAAGAACAAAACAACTCCTTAAAACTTGTCTACTTGCTAGCCAAAAAATGTTAGCTATAATTTGAGTGACTAGACATAAGGGTTTCTTTTGTATGTCTTTTTGTTTTGGGCTGCCCATATTAAGAAGCTTTTTAAAAGACTCTCTTTTTAAGAGGGTTGTTCAGCATTTTCTGAAACCAATCCCTTTTCAGGCTTCTCCAGTTGAGCAGCAAAAATCATTAGAGTTATAGGCCAAGAGTTATAAGAGACTCTTCATGTTAATATGACCTAGTATGTTAATTTCAAATATTTAGTCACCTAATTGTGATGTAGAAAAGGACTTATAAAGAATGTTAGTAACGTATTTGTCAAGATGCAAATGCTACACATCTCTCAAACTGCCAAAATCTCTTAACGTTATAAAGGCAATCTCAAAACCGTCACTTTAATGTGGAGAAAAAACATAACTATCACGTGCTTTAATATCTGTTGCAAAACACACACCGAGGGACAAGCATGTGTTAGATTCTGTTAAATTTATCACATTTAGTACCTTATGTACAGATTTGGCAGAATAATTCTTTTAAAATTCAGATGGCTAATGTTCCATTTTGAGCATTATATTTATCTATTTAAACTCTTACAGTTATGGGAAATTATGGATGGCTTCAAATACACAGAGTGACAGGCAGTTGATGATAGTAGACAGTGGGATTCAAAAAGTTAAAGCTTTATAACAGCTAAACCAGTTATGGATGTTACATGTCAAATCAAGTATTTATTTTATATGCTTTAAGGATATGAAGCAATGTTTGTTTGTTTAACTTTGCTGGTCTATAAATTGTAATGATAGACATATTTTGGTCAAGTTTTGTAGGTGATTAAATAAACACCAAAAAAGTCTAATCCTCTGAAGCCTACCTATATAATCAGAAACCTGCAAAAAATATTGCCTCTTCTATTGGAAGAAGGCTAAACTGTTCCAAAATATACAAACTGAGTTGATTTAATTCTGTGATACTAGTGAATTCAACTGCACAATACCCACATTAAGGGGAGCTGATCACTCCATTACACCAGTGAGGCTATTAAAGGACAGAAGGTTAAACTTCTTGTCCAAGGTAAATGGTGGTCTCTATGGCAACATCTCTGCTATAGCCTGGATCCACAATCTGAGATGATCCACTGGCAGTGGCTTTTTTGCGGGTCTAGTGAAGACTTGCCAAATCAACTGTCAGTTGCACTCAAGCTGACCCTTGTATTCTACTCCAGACAAGACAAGGTAAATCGGTGGCACAGTTTCTCCCATCAGCGCCACCTCACCTCCACACAAAGTATAGATCCTGCAGTAACTCCACCTAAGGTACGGTCAGATTACTGCAGCAGTGTAGACCTACCCTTGCACTTCTTATTAAGGTGCGAAGGTTCACATCTTGTAAGATTAGCCACTTTGCAGGTTAATAGCAGTATACTTGCCTCTGCTCAGTAAGAGTCACCAGATATTTTTAGGAGATCTTTCTAAGATTGCAATTTGATGTAGATGAAGGTTTTTTTGCAGTGTTGTGGCTTTATTGGCCCTAGATATTAGAGGAACTGTGTGAGTTTTGGCCAGTGGAGTGCACCCCGTTCTGGCGATGTGGGCCTCAGCACCTTTCCCAAGTTGGGGCACTACTGAATCTGGGACAGACAACAGTCTCCCTCAAGCCTAGTCCCCTTTAATGGGGCTGCAGGCAGGTAATGTGTGTGCCTTGGGGCCAGCTTGCTGCCCAGTCACAGCCCTAGGTCTGGGTGAATGTCCAACATGGCCAGCAGTTCAAGGTGCCTCGGCGGCTACAAAGCACTATTAGAGAGCTCTGGCCCTGGTTCAGGGCGGTACAGCAACAAACAGTCAGCAGTGCAGGTTGCCCAGGCCCTGGCACAAAACGGGGTGGCAAACACCCACCAAAGGCAGTGTGGGTTGGGAGAGGTGAGGGGCTGCCTCTCCGGGGGTGGGGGTGGGGTAGGGTTACTCAGACCCACCTACTCCACTGTGCCCAGGCCTGGGGCCCGAACAACAGCTCTCCCCATGAGCCGGCTAGTGGGGATCCACACCACAACATGCTACCATGGGCTCGGGTGGAGCATTCCCTGGGCTGCTTCCTACCTCCACCACCATTGGTGTCTGGTCCCACTTGGGGTTCTCAGTGAGTTCAGGAAGGCGGGTCTCCTCTGGGTAAGTGGCAGCTGGCAGGCCCAGCCAGTCGGGCATCTCCATGTTGTTCGGATAGTGGACAGGGGCAGGATCGTGGGCTCTGCCAGGTCCGAACGCTCAGGATTGCTAGCGGTAGGCAGGACTCCAGGCTCATGCCTGTCTGGGTTCCCGGGGTATCTGGTCACAGGCAGGTTCACCAGCTCTGGCAGGTCCTTGGGGTGTGGGGCTTGCCACAGGCCCAAGGGCCCCAGTAGATTGAGAAGGGCCAGGTTCCTTGCCAAAGACAGGCTTGGCTGTGGCCCTTCGAGTTGGTCAGGGCGTCTGGCCAGTGGTTCTTGCTGGCCTGGCAGTTTGGCACAGGCCCTCTGGCTCACAGAAGCCTGGTCAGAGACCTCTGCGCTGCTCAAAGGCCATCCTTTTAATGAGCCTCAGGCCCAGCCCCAGGTGCTGCTTGTTGGGGGGTGGGGCACAGGTGTTCTGGGCCCGTCTATCAAGGTCTCTGGGAGGCCTCCTCAGCCTTTGAGTCAGGGGGAGACCACTGCGCCTCACTACGGGGACTAAAGTTGATCTGATGAGATATTAACTCACCTGCCTTGTTTCCTTAATATAGCAAAGGAATAATTCAAAATTGTTCCCATAATGCATGTGAGAGAGGATAAAAATTTTTGTCTTGATTGAACTGTTTGGGGGCTTTAAAATAGCATTTAAATGGTCAAGCCAAGCACTGAAATTAATGCGTCCCTAACTTGAATACTGTCATGTCTTTGCTTATTGCTTTTTGCCTCCAGAAAACATATTCCTCTTTATTCAGGGAGATATAGTCTCTGAATACACAGCTCAAGTTGTTAGGCCTTGTGCACACTGCAAAGTACGTGTTTTGGGAAGGAAGGGGGTTGTGTAATGTACAGCATGGATTTAACCCAACAGTTGCACAAGTAGAATCGCCCTTTGCCTTACACTCCCCCCAGTGCAGGTGCTCTTATTCTGGTATAAGCAGTTTTGGGGCTTTGCGGGGAATGGCGAGTATTTGTCTGTTTTTGTTTTTTAACTGAATTCCCTTTCCAAGTAGCATAGTCTCAAACTGAATAAAGGCTCTTATACTGGAAGAAGTCCTTCTAAACACTTGTTTTTACCAAAGCTATACTTGAAGCTGAATTTTCCCGCCAGTGTGTTGCATTTTTATTCTCTATTCTGTGCCATTAAAAAAAAAAAAAAAGGGGGACAAGCTGTTATCTGTAGTATAGCCTATTTAAGACAAATAGCAGAAGGCTGAGAAACACTAATGTGATGTATAGTGGGCAGACTATAGACCCAGGCAGTGGCGAGAATTTTAGTGTAATAGAACCACTGTTTGGTACAGGAGTCTGGATGATGATGGACAAATGGTCTTTGTAAAAGATATTGCTAATCTTGCAAGTGACTCCTGTTTTGGAACCACATTGGAACTCTTGTTCCTTTCCTGGGTTTCAGGGCCGTCCATCAGGAGATGCATTTATCCAGATGAAATCTGCAGACCGAGCTTTTTCAGCTGCACAGAAGTGTCATAAGAAGACCATGAAGGACAGATACATTGAAGTGTTTCAGTGTTCTGCAGAGGAGATGAACTTTGTATTAATGGGGGGCACATTAAACCGAAATGGCTTGTCCCCACCACCATGTAAGTTACCATGTAAGTTTTGCATGGTTCTTGGTGCTGCTCTACGCTGGTGTTGGTAGGTGTTGGAGCTTCTTTCTCTTCAGTTCTTAATAAGATATATTAAATTGGGGTGGTAATGCAAGGTTTAAAATCTGAAATCAGCAATAGCTTGTGGTGATTTTCCTTTTTTGGTTGTGGATTACTGTGAAGAATTACTTTCCAATTACCCTCTTCTCCACTGACACGCTTGTTTTCTGCAACTTAACTTGCTCTGGACAAGCAGTAACTCTCAAAGAAAACTTTGCCCAGTGAAGCCCAATAAAGCACAGTTCATTTTTTAAAAAAAAAAACAAAAAAACCCCCACACAATCAATTTATCACTGTTTGCAGATTCCAGGTCCCTCCTTCTCTTTTAAAGGCTAATTCTCGCAACCACTTGTAATTCTATTTTCCGAGTCTAAACACACACATTCTAAGTATTTGAACAGCTGCTAACCCCTGGACTCTTCTATGGACATCCAGAATGCATGGAGTTCAGGTTGCAGGTATGTGAGTAAAATATGTATTTAGACATGCAGTTAAGCTAGCCAAATGTCATAGTGGATCAGAAAACCAAGTACTTTGTTCCAAGCTGTGCTCTTTACTGGGTGTGAGCCATTTGGGCAAATGGGATCTTACTTGATGTTTGTGGGGTGGTTGTTTTGTGTTTCGGGGGAAATGCTTCAAAAGGGTCAAGGGCTGCCTTAATCTGTCTAAAGTAATATGTCTTTGAACCATGGGAAAATAAAATTTGATGTAGATTATAGTTTAAAGCTCAAGTTCAAGGGACACAGGTGGCAGGATAACTGAGGTAGTACCCTTCCTTCTGTTTATGGAGAAGAAATGGAAAGGCTCAAAATCCAGCCAAGTTGGGTATGACCAGGGCTGTTTGTTTACCTGGTGGCTCCTTGGTAGCCTACAGAGAGTTTGTCATGGTCTAGTTTCTAATTGAGAAATGCTTTCATCAGAGAAACTACGACCATCCTAATTGGCCGCCTTGTCAGCAGAAAGGCCAAGCTGAAACGAGAGTGAGGGACAGACGGGTCATTTTTCCTAGAGACTGGGCATTCTTGTTCAGAGACTTTTTTTTTGGAAAGGTTCCCTGAGGATGCTAATGCACTTGGCTGAAATCATGGAAAATATTTTTGGGTACCTAAGTTTCACCTTATGGCTATGGGCACAGTTGACTAAAGAGTCAAACAGGCTATTTTTCCCCTTGTCCACTCATGATGTGGGAAAGGAAGAGCTGAGTTATTCAATGGTGTATACAGCTTGATCCCAGTTTTGCCATTCCAGGGCATTCCTAGTCTTGTGCAACTCATCAGAATATACTGGTGGAAGAAGGAGAGAGAATCTGTTCTCCAGAACTCATATATGTGCTTGTAGAAACATACTTTGTGTTTTGTATTTGCATCATGGGGGAAGTATCAAGGACTAATATAATGGACCTGTTTGGGGATGAAAATCTCTAAATGGAAGGGGTGGCCTGCATAATGGGGAAGATCAGGCAGGTATACATCTTGAATGAGAATCTTTGCCCTTCTCTTTTGAAGAGAGGAGATTTAACTGGCAAGTGAAACTAGACCAGTAAACAAGCTCATCTCTTTGGAAAGCAAATTGGTTTCCACAAATGACAGAATTCTAGAAATGTAGAGCGGGAAGAGACTTGGGTAAGTTTATCTGTTTTGGGTCTCCTCCACTGAGGCAAGACTAAGACCATCCCTAACAGGAGTTCAAGAACATAAGGATGGGCATATAGTATCCTCTCTTCCTATAGTGGCCAATGACAGGTGCCCCAGAGGGAATGGACCGAATAGGTAATCGTCAAATGATCCATCCCTGACACTCATTCTCAACTTCTGGCAGAGGCAAGGGACACCGCCCCTGTCCATTCTGGATAATGGCCATTGAGGAACCTATTCCCATGAACTTACCTAGTTCTTTTAAGAACCTTGTTAATCTTTAGCCTTCACAACACCCTCTGGGAAGGCGTTCCACAGCTGACTGTGTGTTGTTGAACCTGTTCTTAAAATCGCCAGTGACCTAGATTCCACTCCCTCCCTAGGAAATTTGTGCTTAATGGCCCTGACGGTTAGGAAGTTTTTCCTGATAGCTAATCTAAATCTCCCTTGCTGCCATTTTTATGCCCATTACTACATACCCACAAGGGAGTGATGGGCCCTGAGAAACACCTGGCATAGACACCTGAAAGCAGATACTAAAAAGACAGGTCAGAACTGGAAAAGATCGCTCAAGACAGGATGCCAGCGAATGGTCATGAATGGCCTATACTCCAAGTTATAGGAGCGGAAGAGGCTTACTGCTATGTGCCCTGTCCTCTGTGCTTAAGGAGAACATTTTATGATGCGCCTCTTTTAGGGTGGGGGTGCTGAGCTGTGCCCCTCACTTCCCCAGGCTTGGATCACACCTAGGGTAGCAAACTCTCCTTGACTGGACACCATTGCTGCAAATGACATCTGGCCTGTTCAGTCAGTCAGAATTGGTAACTGAACCACAGTTGGCAGCAAATGCAGGGCCCCAGGCTGGCAGCAGGACCTAGGGCAGCATCGGAGCCAGTGGCTTGGATCCCGGGAGTGCTGAGGCTGGCAGGATACCAGAGGGGCTGCCCAGAAAGCAGGACCCGTGGCTGGTGGAGCTGGCCCTGGGCATGGGGAAGCTGGCAGGAAAGCGTGGTGATGCTGCAGCTCCCCACATGCTCCTATTTCCCATGCATATATGTGCCTCTCTCAAACGACCTTGAGAAGAAGAGGTGGTTTCTGTGTACTGTCCTCTTTGGTTTTTGTGATTTCTCCCCAGATAGTTTCCTTGCTTTTTTATTTACATAAAGTTTTTTTTCCAGGTTGGAATAGCCCTGGGTGTAGTTTTGTGCTGTCTTGCTGAATATGCTGCAATTTGGTGAGGCATGCTTATCTATCCTTTTGGTTCCTTTAGGTCTTTCCCCTCCTTCCTACTCACTTCCAGCTCCTGCAGCAATTATTCCAACAGAAGCTACCCTTTATCAGCCCTCCGTGCTTTTGAATCCACGAACGCTCCAACCCTCCACAGCATATTATCCCGCTGGCTCTCAGCTCTTCATGAACTATGCGGCGTGCTATCCCAGGTGAGGAAATGAGGCAGTCACAGAAGTCCCTTAACAGCAAATGTATGAAACCCGCTCAGAAGAATATTGGCTGCCATGCTGAGGGCATGTGCTGTAGGGATTGACCTGTGCTGTATTTGATAAGGGGAATCACTTCAGAATCTTCAGGAGTTGTTCCAGTTTTAGACTCTCAGGTAGCACTTTTTTTTTAGTGTGTGTAAGATATTGGTCACTTGACTAACATGTGACTTTTTGGTAAGTGACTTAGAAGCACAGTTGTTGCCCGTCTGGGGGAACTGCCCTCTTTATTAAGAGGCTTCCTGTGTTGAGTAAGAATCCCCTGGTTTGCATTTTAAAATTAGATTTGTACTAATGCACAGAATTTTCCCTCTTTCCTCCCTCAACTTTTGTCTGGCAGCTTGGGCTACGTCTACACGTGCACGCTACATCGAAATAGCTTATTTCGATATAGCAACATCGAAAGAGTCTATTTCGATGAATAACGTCTACACATCCTCCAGGGCTGGCAACGTCGACGTTCAACTTCGACGTTGGGCAGCACCACATCGAAATAGGCACTGCGAGGGAACGTCTACACGCCAAAGTAGCACATGTCGAAATAAGGGTGCCAGGAACAGCTGCAGACAGGGTCACAGGGTGGACTCAACAGCAAGCCACTCCCTTAAAGGGCCCCTCCCAGACACAGTTGCACTAAACAACACAAGATCCACAGAGCCCACAACTGGTTGCAGACCCTGTGCATGCAGCATGGATCCCCAGCTGCCGCAGCAGCAGCCAGAAGCCCTGGGCTAAGGGCTGCTGCACACGGTGACCATAGAGCCCCACAGGGGCTGGAGAGAGAGCATCTCTCAACCCCTCAGCTGATGGCCGCCATGGCAGACCCCGCTCTTTTGATGTTGCGGGACGCGGATCGTCTACACGTGCCCTACTTCGACATTGAACGTCGAAGTAGGGCGCTATTCCCATCCCCTCATGGGGTTAGCGGCTTCGACGTCTCACCGCCTAACCTCGATTTCAACTTCAAAATAGCGCTCGCCACGTGTAGCCGTGACGGGCACTATTTCGAAGGTAGTGCCGCTACTTCGAAGTAGCGTGCACGTGTAGACACGGCTTTGTTCTGACAGATTTCCTCCAGCTCCAGGATAAGTGCTTTTCAGTGACCATGTGCAGTTTAGGCAGAAGGAGTCATGTCAGTCTGTATCTTCACAAAACAAAAAAGCAGTCCTGTAGCACTTCAGAGACTAAAACGAATGATTTATTAGGTGATGAGCTTTCCTGGGACAGACCCACTTCAGATCTGGAAATGCTGTTAAAAGTAAACTGACAAAATGAAAATTTAACAAAGATGGGGAAAAAAAAGAAATGAAAACAGATGAATCAGGACAGAAGGAAGTGGGAGGGTACATTTATGATGGGGAAAGTCACTAGATAGATGTAAATAGTCCATGATGATTCCATGAAAGTTGCTGACTAATATTCTTTCCCTTCTCTCCCCTGCCCCATTTCTCTTCTCTGTGGGCTTCTTAGCTTTTCCTGATTAAAGGAAACAAACACCGGTCTCTTGTGGATGGGGTAGAGTGTGTTTAATGTATACTTCAGAGTCATGAGGGAACAGTTCATTCTGATTGGAACAGCCAAGTATTTCTTACTGTTAAGATTGTATGCAGGCCTGGTGTATGCTATAAAGTTATGTCAACCACCTGGTTTCAACCTAGTTGTGCATGTTTACATTTAAAGTTGTCTCTTGCTGGTGTGTGCGCCTCATTACAGTGACACAGTAACACTGGAACATTGAGTCATGATTGATATACTGAGGTCAATGCAGTACAAGTTGAAACACTGTTGCTTATGTCAACCATAATATTCCTCTGGCCGATGTTCCACAATGCCTCACACTAACAACTCTGCTCACAATGGTAAAGGCTGTTGGCCAGAGGCTGCAGAAACTAAACAGCCTCTCTGTCCCATAAATCTTTGTATATATTTGCAATGATGTTTTCTGATTGCCTGGCTTGGTGAGTGCACCTAGTTGCTCTCCCCTGTTGGGTGCAACAGCCCAGCTGGTCGTGCAGCCCACTTGCTCCAGAGGCACACCAGGATGGAGTAGACAGGAGATGGTGAATCTCTGTTCTTTCAAGGAGAAGTGGCTGTGCACGCACAGCTAGAGACCAACCAAAGAAGGTGGATCTCTGTGAGCAGGGTCTGCAGGCAAAAGGATACGACAGGCATTGGAACTGCTTCAGGCTATCAAAAGGCCAGTAAGGCCAACAGTCAATCTGGTGCTGAGCTTCAGACCACCTGCTTCTAAAAAGAGTTGAATACTGTACTTGGCAGAGGCCACCTCACCACCACTCCACAGACCCATGAGGACACCTCGGAGAAACTCAAGTCACAGGCCCTCAGCAATGGTGAATAAGAGGCAGAAAAGGATGGGGGATTTGAGACTGGGATATCCTGTCTCACTGTGTAGCTGGACCCTTTTGAGACTCCACCACCATCCAATTGGTTCTGGGAGTTGAGCATGAGTGAACCCAGTTCAGAGGAAGGAACCTTGGGTAAGTGTGTAAATTTAATTTCCGTTAAAGTCATGGTGGTCAGCTTATCAGGACACAGCTGTTGACTCTTCATTAATTTACCTGGCTTAGAAGAGGTATTGCTACTATTGAATTAAGGCATACAGCTAAGAAAACGGGCCCACGAGGAACAATTTTTTTTATTTTAATGTATACAGGGATGTCTCTTGAATCCTCTTGAATGATCTCAGTGAAGCTTTAATGGCGGTACTCGGCAGTGTTCTCCAGAAACTTTTTTTGGGGTGGCCACCTTAATCCTTCCTCTGATAAGGATACTGTCCCATGCTGGTCACTAATAATTTTGAGAGACAAAATGCAATTATTGGCCTACTTTTGTTGGCGAGAGAGGCGAACTTCCAAGCCAAACAGAGCTCTTCCTCAGGTCTGGGAAAGTGGTGAGCTGGGTACGTTACCTCCTGGCTTGAAAGCTTGTCTCTCCAACAGCAGTTGGTCCAATAAAAGCTGTTACCTCAGCCACCTTAGGGGTGTGTCTCTCCTATTGGGGAATTGACATAGCTACAACTGTACTGCATACAGAAATAACTTTGGCAGATGCCATTGCAATACACAGGCCAGCAGTGTACAGGCCCTGAAGGCCTCAGGACATCAGCAGCTGTGCTCTGTGATATCCTTAGGAGGGAGAGAGATCAGGTAAATTCAACACTGCCTATGATCAATGTTCTCTTTAACTATTCCTGTGCAATTGTGGAATTAATTTTATGTGCACCAGTGTGGAGGTGATGTGTGGTGGGCATCTAGCAAAGGCATTCAGACTGTGGGAGGGGACTTAAGGATGGGGCGGAGATTTCAGTGGGGGAAGTTCCAGTTTCTGGTGTGGGGCTGGTGAAGTGGGGCTCAGAATGTGAGAAGAAGCGGAGAGTAGTACTGGGGATGAGGCCGTCCGTCTGAGGGTGTGGGCTCTGGAATGGGACTGGGCAAGGGGAGTTTGGAATGCAGACCCTGGGCATTCTGCAGTGGGGAGAGGGGGCTGGGGACAGTCCTCTCTCCCATAGCAGCGTCTGGGCTTGGTGGGAGAGGCTCCTTCTCCTGGTCACAACAGCCCTTGGGCCTGGGGAGAGGTGCATCTGTGCAGCCCTTGTGGGCTGCTGCACAGCTTAGAGAGAACTTAGCTTGTGGTCCGTGCCATTGCCCGAAACACACAGGTTCCTGAAACAGAGCAGTTCATTCTCAGTTTTGCCTCCCTTGATGAGCAGTGCTCACCGGTTCTCATGGTACTTCGTGTGAGCATTCTGAAGCACAAGTGTCTAAGAATTTCTGGTGTTAAATTTTTGGAGAACAAGAGAATGGAGTTCTGAATCTTCACTTTCACTTTCCACTGTGATTATACTGATCATAGTACCTCCGTTTTATCAGCAGGTGCAGCCATTGCAGACTTGAGGGGGTTTTCTCCTCCATCCCCATGGAACACCTGAGCCAGATGAGGGGGAAAAAAGAGAACTTAGGATCTTGCTGAATGTGTCATCCTGCAAGCTAGTGCTGCATCAAATCATGAACAAGGGGCCTGGAAGGTGAAAACTGTAGTCAACTTGTGGAAGACCTAGGAATCGTAGAAGGAATAAGCAGAAGCTCCAGAACATAGTAGAGCTTCTCCAGCAGCACAGCTAGATGCCACAGACTCTGCTGGACCTATAGGTTCAACAATTGTGGGCTTGCCTCCCTTTGCACTTCATGGAGAACTCCATTACAGCATCTCCCTATGTTGCTCCCCTCCAAGGTTCCACATGGTATTAGGGGTCCACATCCCTATCACTTCGCCCTGAGGGACATTAAGGATAGCCACACTTTTCTCATACACTGACCTGAGACTCCTGATTGCTGTACATGTAGCAAAAATGGACATGAATGTTCTTTCCCCTTAAGTTCTTCTCCACTAAGTTGTTCTTAAATTGCACAGACTTCTTCTTGGACTGATTTTGTTGCTGAATAAAATTGTATTTGAAAAAAGAATTGATCTTTATTCTTTCACAGCATACACTGCAGAGAGCTTAGTGTTTCTGAAAACACCCTCTTGTTGCTGTACAGCGTGCCCACACATAGGATCAGTGAGCGATATGTACATGCACAGGAAACACTGTGAAATTTACACTATACATCACACAATTTTTAATAGACCCTGAAATAGCAGGAACCAAGTAGATCACATTCCACCACCATGCTCAGTGCTGAGCTCTTCTAATAGCTCTTGTCTAGTTATTGAAACACATCAAACAGTCACTCTTTTCCCCCCCCTTTGCTTCACAGATATTACACAGACGTCAGGCACTTTCTCCCCCCACTTCCCCAAACACACACCAATCCAATCTTGTGAGTGAAAGGATGATGGTGTTGCTGTTTTTAATCTGCCAAAATCTCATCCAGCTGTCCTTCATCTGCCGAGCTGATGAATCTTTTCCTTGGTTCTGAGGTGACCAGCATACACCTGCACAAGCCAAGGGAACAGCTGGTGATGGTGAACCCCCTGGTGGAAAATCTCTGCTTGTAGTTCTGTTTTGAACAGTCCTGTGGTTTTTTGAAGATGTTTATATCATGCACCACCTCTGATGGTGGCTCGGCTGTGATGATGCACCAACAACACTTCATAATCATTGAAAAATAGTCCTTTCTTAGCATTTCTCTGCAGCAAGGTCGTCTGGTGCCAAAATACAGCTACACATGTCCTCTATTGCTTCATTGCAGTTTGGGAACCCCTTTGCTGCAGATTCAGCTAATCTGTCCTGCGTTCTGAGTCAGAATCCCGCATAGCAGGAGACTATCAATGGCCCCCAAAAAAATGGATTTTTCATGTCCAGTGTGATTTCGCCCCCACTGGTAGGAATCCAGCTCTACAAGTTTCAACAGTGCAGTTGCTGCTCACTACTGCAGTGTTAATGCAGCTACCTATTTTAGTGTCCCTGCATGGGCAGGCTGGGGTGAGCTCAGCGCACAGATCCAAAAATGTCTCCTTGCATCTCCAAAAGTTCTGCAGCCAGAGTTTGTCATCCCAAGCCTCTAGGATGTGACCCTGCTGGTCAGTGCCTGTTTCTTGAGCCCAGAAGCTGCATTCTACCATCTGCAGCTGCTCTGAACAACCACCACCTTGAACTGGTTTGTGCTATCTCCCGCTGCAGTCTGTCCTCCGAGAAACAGTGTCTCCCACTAATTCGGTGGTTCTTACAGCTCTGCAAGTATTGGAGGACTTTGTGTTCTGTTCTCACAACACTTGCAACAATAGTGCAGAACTGTTCAGGCTCTTTGCTTCTGTCAGAGATGGTGGACAGCAAGGAGGGCCTTGTAGATTTTAAAAAGGTACAAAAACTATGGAACGTACGTGGTTGCTTGTTGAGTAGTTGACTCCTTGCTTCTAGTGACCCTGTGCAACTCCCATCTGCTTGGTTGTCTTTTCGGGAAGTTTTGGCAATGACCAATAGGTGCTGGCTGGTGGTGGGTAGCACCATCCACCCTAGTGTGGTGACCCATATGGGTGTTTATTACCATGAAGCTGAAGTGCAGGTTGAGCTCTGGCATAGCTGAGCAACAGCCCAGCAGTACTGCCCTTTACTTTAAACTAACGACTTTGAGGAGATTGGTGTCATCAGTGCAGTCACCACTGTTGGTACTTTCTGAGGATACGCTCTGCCAAGGGCAGGGTCTATCCTGCTGTCCTCTCACCTTTGTGGATCTCTCACTTCAAGCTTCCTCTTTGTGACTCAGCATCCTGGTGGGCATCACTATGTTGTTTTCCCCTTCCGTGGGGTAATTGCCTTTCCAGAACAAATTGTCCTTAGCAGTCCACTGCCACGTCCCCAGTGGCTGGTAAAAGAACCTGTCTCTTCCCTCTACTCTGGTTCTAACTTAGGGCATTCCAGCCAGCAGCTAGGGCCAGTGCTGCCCCATCTTGCTGTATTTTTTTGTTTTTTGGGTTCGCCCCACTTCCTGGCTGGTCCTATCTTCTTGGCTTCCCTGCCAGTGCTAGATTCACCTGGCTTCTAACACCATCTTTTTTTGGGGATTGACAGCAGCTTGCTTTTCTACAGCTCCTATCTGTTGCCAGTTTCTTGGTTTATATAGGCCCCTAAATCTGAAACCTACTTCCAATCAAGTCCATGTTCCCTGACTGCTCCTCCAGGTACAGCTTGTGGAGCCTATTGGTCTTCTTTCTAGTCCTGTCAGGGGTAGAGACCTGTTTTACAGATGGGTTATATTTTACTAAACCAGTATGGACCGCTCATATTTATCAGCCCAGGAAAAAATGTAAAGTGGAAATTTCAAAATTAAATCCTCTTAAAACTAAGTTTTGTTACACTTGCCTGTCATGTTGCTTGCCAGACTTGGCCACTGAATGTAACAGCAGGGAAATGAATAGATAAGCACCTCCTAAAACTTGCATGGGCCATATTTTAAAAAAAAAAAAAAAAAAAAAAAAAAAAAAGCCCTTCTCAGTAATGGAAGCATATCATTCTAACACAGCAACCCTAATTCTGACCAAAATTACTATTCTTTCTTTGTCTTTCAACAAACAACCCTTCTGGAAAAAACAAACAATGACCCTGTAGAGCAATTTATGCAGACGTGAGGGTCTATCAGTGCAGACCCCCTGCACTGCAGTCAAAGCATTCTTCGTAGGCGGAGAGGTCCTACAGCAAGGTGGTCAGGGCCTGTAGGTACACAGTAATTTTGCATTTTGATCTACCTCAGAAACAAATCCAAATTCCCCTATGAAATTATCTTTAACTGACAGTTGCGTTCTATCCCTGAGAAGCTAAATGTGACACTATTGCAAAGACTATGAATTGTAAGTGCTTTACCTTGAAATTCCATTTTCTTTTTGTATGTGATAGCATCTGTAAGGGCCCTAGCTAAATACCTTCTAATTATTAGGAAAAGTGTTCATTTAACAAATTTGTGGTTTGGGTAGTTGAAAATAAAAGCCATCATATAGAAAGAAACATTTATTTAAGCAGTATAAGACTAACTCCACCGGTTTTTGTAAATGATGAAGGAATTTGGTTTTGTCCTTGAGTATCCTTTTTTCTCCCTCAGTTGTCTGGAATTTAGAATAATGCAGCAAATGTGAACTAAGTGCAAAGAGAAGGAATGGGTCTCCTCAGTGCTAAATTGTATATTTAAATGTGTGGACATGGAAAAGCAATAAGGAGTTGAGTGGCTAATGACCAAACCGTGGCCTATAAATCTAGTAAGTGAGCATTTATGCAAAGAAGAAAAGCCTCCTTGAGCTACTACCAAAAGGTTGAATAGCTCCTTTTGACAATGTAGAGGATTACTACGACTGAATGAATGTTGATGTAGTATTCTTTGCTTTTCTTCTTTAATTCTGACTATACCATCCTAGCCCTTCAAGTTTTGTGCTTGTCATAAGCCCCTGAGAGAGACCATTTCAGCAGTCTTTCTTTCAATGTACTAGATAACTTTTAGTAGTAATAAAGCTGCTTAACGTAAAGGAATATGGGGGAGGGCAGCAGGAGGGAGAAATTGAGGCCCTGTCTACATTAGAGTGGAGTTGACTTGTTACATTGATCATAAACCACTGTAATGACATCATTCGTACACGTTCACACAATGTGTCTAGTGTCAGTGAAGTGCACCCCCAGTGGGTGAGCAGTGTGCAACACTTGTCAAATCCTCACCTTCCCGCATGAGGAGTCCTGGGAATGAAGCACAAGTGCAGCTTGAGGCAAAATCCCCACCTCCATGATGCACTATATTCCAGTCCCTGATTCAAAGGGCTTTCATTCCATTTTTCAGCTGGTGCCTGTAGACTTTGCACCTGCCATCTCCTCCTCAAAGCATGCACCTGCATTGCTCGCCAGTCTTGTGATAAGCGTTGGGAAGGCGTAGCGGATCATGCAGTATTTCATGTGCTGTGAATTTGAACAGGAATCCGTGGCACACAACAGGGCAGGCATCATGGAGGGGAACAATTCAAGACTGATGTTGTTTGCAGAGAGCTGCATGCGATGGGCTGCCACTACTGGGCTTGGGAAACAAGTACGAAGTGTTGGGATCAGATTGTGATGCAGGTAAGGATGACAAGCAGTGGCTGCAGAACTTTTCTAATTGCAAAGCCACCTTCTGGGGTATGGAATTTGCCCTCGCCCCGAGAGCTGGTTGGCCTCCCTTGCCTTCTGGTATGCCTGTCTCAGCTCCTCACTCTTAGCACATCACAGCTCTGTCCCATTTGTACCCCTTCCCATCCCTGTCATGAGCAAAATTTCTACAGCTGTAGTTGAGCTACAGCCATACAGCCTCTTCTCTCCATATACCCAACAGATTCAGCACCTCTGGTGTGCTCCAGTGGGGGAGCCCATTTGCTGTGAATAGCTGGGTGGTCAGCTGGGAAGATGTGAAGTGAGGTGTCCATGCTGAGGAAACAGGAAATGGATTTTTAAAAATTCCTACTGCTTTAAAGAGTGCATGTCTGTGTACCTGGCTGCAGGACAGAGGAGTAGAAATTGCTGATCAGTGTGGGCATGATGGGCATTGTGGGACACCTCCTGGAGGCTGCATTAGGGTAACATGAGCATGTGCAGTGTCTACACTGTGTCACTCTAACTTTTTGTCTTTGCCACTCATTGTGAAGGTTATATTATATTTGGTGTAGCAGCAGAGTTAAATCAGTAGGAGGAGCATTGTTGCACATACATCTCCACTGTTGATAAAACCTGACTTTTGTCAACAAAACTGTTGTATAGACAAGGTGTTAAAGTATCTACTCAAGTGTTGGGAGGGAAAATAAACTATCTGGGGTCTAAACTCTAAAAATAACCTTTTATCTATCTCAACAGCTTGGTCTGACAGCATGTGCACAGTCTCTAACTCTGTTTCCATTCTTTTGCAAAAGCCTGGGAGTAATAGGATTAACAAGGTGGCTTATTGAATGAATTCTCAATAGACAATGAATTTATTTGTAACTTTGTCAATGGTGTTGTGCCTAGAAAAATGGACAACCACACTTTAAAAATTTTTTGCTTTAGTTTTTGTTTTGTTGAACCACCTGCTGTGGGACACTCTCGTGTAACTTTAAATTGTTGCTAAAAGGACACTGTTTTCTCCCTCTCCACACCCTCTGTTTCTCTCTGGCATCCATCCAGTTCTAATATTGTTTTGATCATTTTAAACCGTGGTTCTAATCTTCCAACAGCAAAGTTCATGTTAAAATGCTCACCTTAATCAGAGCTACATTTTAAATACAATTCACGTCTCGGACAGGTGAGAAGAGCCTTCTGTCTTGTAAATTGAGATGCTGACTAAAATAGGAGCTAATACAACTGGCTGCTTAGAACACGTTGCTTCTGGAATTTAAAATCAATTCCCTTAAAAAAGCAGGAGGATGCTTGCAAACCTAGACGCTGTCTCAAGCTCACACAACATGAGCATCTAAGGACTGTAGTTACTTGTTGGTGAGCTTGCTTAATAGATTGTTTTGGGTACCATGATGCCTGCTCCTAGTGGCTGACATCAGAGAGAATAAGAGCCTGTGGGTTACTGGAATTTTCCTTTAACTCAGTGCTAAGTGATGAAAGGCCAATGTACAAGAACGGACAAGTTGTCATTGGGAGTAGAAGTCATGAGTTTATTAAACTTCTTTCACAATTGGTGTCCTCAGCAGAAAGTCAGGTTTTCTCTTGGTACTTGTAGTGCAGGAAATGAATTAATCACAGACTTGCCTGTTTAGAGGCATATGTAAAACAGTGTGGTAGCCATAGTGCTTCACATAAATTTGTTCCTTCTTCTGAGTGCAATAGTACAGTAAGCCCTTGAGTTGCATGGGACTTGCATTCTTGCAACCCCCACATACTCTAATTGTCATGCAAGTTGAGGAGAGACAGGAACCTGGCTGCTGCCTGGTTCCCAGCAACCCTGGGCTTGCAGGAGCTGGGAAACTGACCAACCCATTAGGGCTGGTCAGTTTCTTGGCTCCCAGAGTGGCAGGGAGCTAGGAATCAGGGGCCAGCCTGGTTCCAGTCTCCCCACTGCTTGCAGGACCTGGGAAACTGACCAGCTTGTGACTGGTCAGTTTCCTGGGTCCTGCCAGTGTAGGGCAGCTGGGAACCAGGCTGCTGCTTGGATCCTGTCTCCCTGCTGCTTGTGGACGTGGAAACTGACGAGCTCATGGTTAGTCAGCTTCCCAGGTCCCGCAAGCAATGGGGAGCTTCCACGCAGCCCATTCCCTCACAGTCCCTCCACACACTGCCCACTCCTTGCTTAACCATGACACACACATGCACGTATCTCGGGGGGTTACTGTAGTTAAAGCTTCTGAAGATTATTCACATATTAAACTAGTATATTGCAGACCATATCTTGTGCTTATATAGCAGCCAGCATGAGACCTTGATCTGTTAGTCTGCATGAGCAAAGCATTGATGATAAAGAACAAGTGTACTTCAACAGCTAGTCATGGAGGAATGGAAGGATTCTTAGGGAGAGATTTACAATTTGCCACAGACTTCCTGTGGGTCTTGTCAGGAGGCTGTGGGGTGAGGGAGTCGATCTCTGCCAATTTTACTAATCTCTAGAACAATACTGGCCTCTAACTTTGACGTGTGACATATGCAGCTTTCACTGGGATCCTTGAAAGGTTCTGAAAGTGCCATCTATATTTATGTACATCTAAAGGGAGTGAAAACCAAGATGAATTTCTGAATATTCAGTGGAGGAAAAATAACTCGTGTGGAAGACAACAGCTGCGGTTTAAATTACATCACTCTGCATGAGGTGGTAGTTGATTTTGGATTTCAAAACAGACGGCGTACCTGTCACTTTGTGCACTGTGGTTCTGTCAGTCAAACTTCCACAACATCTTGCAGTGTAACTAAATGTTATGTAGCAGTGATGGCAACCTAAAAGCTCTTGTGATTTGATATTGGTCATGGTGATCATAGGCTTAGACTTGTAAGATTCCATGTTCCAATATCTCCAATTCTTTTTTGGTTGTTTTTGCTTTGTGTGTAACTGGAAATACAGGTTACATGCTTATTGGCATGTTTCAGTCCCTAGAGGAGACTTTTTTTCCAATAACAGTTAGCGAAACCTTTCGCAGAGCACCAAGTAATGCCCAGTCTTCGCTAAATATTGCCCAATGGCAGGCTGCTAGAGTTCCAAAAATTTATTCAAATCCAAACATTCCCAAAGTACAGGCAGAGAGGTACTGCGGGGCCTATACCTGTCACGTGTATTTTCCAATTCTTTTGTTTTAGCCAGAGAGAGAGTGATTATGCACTGAAAAGTAGCTGGAGATGCAGTATCCGTTAGCTATGCCAGGGTATTTCGTTAAATAGAAAATGTTGATAGCAAACATGAAAAAGTCATCAATTTCTAGTGACTTCTCAGTGTTTCAGAAGGGCAGTTTAAAATACAGGTTAGTAAGCTACAGCCACAAAAATCTAGAAGGAGGAGCATTTTTTGTGGAGAATAGTTTTGTATCAATATCGATGTTTAAATGGCAGATAGGGAAGTCTAAAAAGATACTTGTACAATTTTAGAAAGAGCTTGGCTCCAAAACATTGCTTGTGTTCAAAATCCATTATCTCTGATCTTTATTGATGGCAATTCACTAAGGAATGATGCACTAGTATGGCTTGTCTTATGTTGCAGGTAAAATACTACACTAGATGGTCAGTTAGTATAGAGACCTCATATAGGTCCTAATTCTAAAAGAGTTAAATAGCCTGTTTGTAAAGCTGTAGTAAATGTAAAAGGCTTCACAGCACCATCATAATCATTTTTCCAAGTAGTCTGTACTGTTTCCCATTTAGCGAGTCAGCTGTCTTTCTGAAATATTGATAAAAGTGTTCCTATCTGGATAGAAAAATACACAGTTCTGTTCCCGTCTGGTTCTGTTTAAAAAATAAAAAAAAAAAAGCATGGCAAGTTTTGTGAGTTCAGGGTGTAACATTTGGCTGGAACACTTGTGCTAACTTGAGCAACTTCTTTAAATATATGTGAAATCCACTTCATGTTCGAAGCTTGAAGTGGTACATTACTGTGTATCATATGCCAATGGGAGTTTTGTAAGTTTAAAACTGCTAGGGGAAAAAGCACTATCCTAGAACTCTGTCTCAATAGTGATGCTTACAGAGACTGTGCTTTAAGTTTGTACTGCAAGCCAAACATCCCAAGGAGGTTTTGAAAGAATCCTGAGGGGGTGATCATCCAAAATTGAAGGAAGATTGGTTACTGTAAATAGCATACATAGCTTGATCTTTGGGAATGACTGAAGATGAATATGCTGTGTCAATCACCATTTCTGTAACTGGGGTCTCCCAGAGTCCCCTGGGGTACACAGGCCTTGGTGATGAACTCCTTTCCTCCTTCTTGGGGTGCCTTCAGCACACAAGACACAAGAAGCCTGCCTTAGCCCCTCTGGATTTTAAACTATCCTGGCTCTGTGTCATTCCCAGAAGTAGCCAGCAAGTACTTGTAGCCCAAGATGTGGGGCACAGGATGTCTCCACGCACTGCCCTTGCCCCAAGTGCTGACTTGGCTGCAGCTCCCAGCCAATGGGAGCTGTGGGGTCAGTGCTTGCATGCAGGCGCAGCACTTGGAGACCCTGAATGCCCTGTCACAGGAGCCATGGTCAGGGACATGCCAGTCACTTTCAGCAGCCTCATAAGCTAAGCACTGCCCAGGTGAAGCCTGCACCTCACTCCAAACATCCTCTCTCAGATGGTACCCCTGCTCTTCATTTCCAGTATTACTGGCTTGAAAAGTGTCTTTCATTTAAACTGTGAGCTTTCTATAAAGCAGACTTCTGTGTGAGCCCTTGGGAAGCTCTCTGGACTGCAGCTTAATATATATGGTGCTGCCTCTTATTGCAGACAGCTAGTCTTAAGACCTTCTTACATAATACAAGTCTAGGTGTGCGTCAAGAATGTTATATTGCTACATACCTTCCTGCCTCCACCTAAAACATGCAAGTACTTGAACCTACTGGATACTGGCACAGTTACATCAGCAGAAAGAATCCATCCTGATTCTCAGCGCACTCGTGCTGAAGACTTCTTTAAGGTGAAGCTTCTCTTGCCAAGGAGTATTCCAACTTTAGGTCCAACTGAACTGGTGCTGTGCCTTTAAAACTCCTATGCTTAGGGGGTGGCTAAGGAGATGTCCAGATAGGAAATTTTATACTTTCATATTGTCCACACAGAGTGGTGTACTGGTATAAAACTACCATGTTTTAACTGGCAAAACTTTCCCATGTAGATGAGACCTAAATCTGGGTTCAAGTCTTACCTTGCATCCACATTAAGGCTGTAGCTATGCCATGGCTGTAGCTTGGTTGACCAATGAATGCTTCCATTGAAGTAGCTGCTGTCGCTTGAGTAATTAGTGTTCAGTAGTAATGGGGAAACCCACCCATTGCTGTAAGAAGTGTCTATACTACTGACACTGTTTGCTATGCCATCATAATGCCTGTAGCCTAGATGCAGACTGAGAAAGAACTGGCTTAGTTAAATAAGGTCAAACTAAACTCTACTGTTTTTCCTAGTTAAGACCTGGTCTGTGTCTTCATTGCAAAAAAGTGAGCTAGCTCTCTCATGTTTAAAATTCTAGTGGAGACAAAATATAGATAGCTTATTCTTGACTAGCTATAACAATGTAAAAACTCTGTACTTTGTCACCGGAAGGATTTTTAGAGAGAGCTCTTGATGTGAAAAAGCACACCCCCTTTGCAGCAAACTCATTGTTTAAGGATTAGTTGTTTGTCTCGTTCAGTTCAGGGAGAAATCACTCCATCGTGCTATATGCTATTTTCAGTCAGACCTTCACGGGGAAAGGAAGAGATGGCAATGGTCTCTTTGTATGCTGATTCTACCAGGGTGCAGGGACCCCTATAGCCTAAATAATCTTCTTACTCTCTTTGTGCATTTGAGGTACAAAGCTTTGCAGTTTATAATAGCAAAAGACTACACATGTTCTTGTATTCTTGACCACTCTATCAAAGGGGGTAATGTTAGTTGAGATGGTGCCACCAGCTAGTCAGTTGATAGTTTATGGAGGGAAAAAATCTCTTCAGTCCTTGAGGCAATAATTGATTTGATTTATACTGATTAGGTTGCAGTACTATGAACATAAATATACCCTGGACTTTCATACGTCTGTTTCTTTAGTGCATAAGAAATATGGTGGTAGTTGCCAGACCAGAACACACAGATCTGTCAGATGAAATACCTGATGTCATTAATTGTTCTTGCTAACTGATGCAGAAGACAAAAGCATAAAGCCCCATGGTTCTGAAACGTTTTGGTGGAAGGAAAGGAGGATTTCTCTTTACTCCCAGATAAATAGCTTAACTAGGTGTCGTGATTTTAAACTGTTTTTTTTTTTTAAACAACATTGTTCCATCTAGCATATATAATATTCTTTGAGAGCAGCACCTGACTGTTTGTTTGTGTGAGCCAGCTCCACGTTTCCTGTAAATTTATCATGGTGACATGGAATGATCCAGCTTGGAGTACTGCAGTGAGTCAGGAAATAATAGCTGACTTAGTGGGGAAAAGGCCTTGGTTGACCTGATTATTCTGATCCTCCTCCAGCACACCTGTGTACAGCTAAATGCTTGATTCCTGAGAATGGGATTACAAACTAATGCAGGTAGCGCATGAAATGTCATTTATTGGTAGATCTGGACTGTAATACTGCTACTACCTAAGTAGTACACAATCTTAAACTGCAATATTGACCATCTTTATATAGTTCTTGTCTTGGATTTACTAGAACAAAATCATTCAGATATCTTTTTCAGCTGAACTGTTGACCTGGAAATGGGCTGCATCTGAAAGTAGATAAATGCAGTGCTGAAAAGCTACCAGATTAGTATGCTAGCTTTCCAGATGTGGAGGGTGGGGGGTTGTTTTGCAAAACGGCACATTTAACCCTTAATCCTAAATTAACCTACTTCTTACTGTTCATCTTCCAGTCCCCATAGCTGTGTAATACTCGGTTTAACTTCTCGTCTCGTACCAGCTTGCTTGATGAAACCTCTTAAAGATCCTCTCCCATAGTGTCATCCTGTACGTGCATTCTATCTCACTTGATAGCTCTTATCTCTTGTTTCAGTAGTGATTTGAGTGCTATCGCTGCTGAATAATTCTTTTAGTGCTACATAGAGATGAGAGGACCACGTACCCTAAGATTTGAACAGATCAAACACTTAGAAAGAATAGGGGAAGCAGGGTAATAGGCAAACTGTGCGTCATGGTATTTTTTTCAATGTGCAATCAGTGTTTGATAATGCCTGCCAGCATCTTTACTGGAGGTATCTTGGTAAAAAGTGAATCTTGAAGAGTTTTTTGGTGGAGGTCCTGGTAGGCTTATTAATTAGTTTTGAGGGTAACAGCTTGCCATAAGGGTAGTGGAAGAAAGTGTGGAGGTACTCGTGAACCTGGCAAAATGGGCAAACTGATGTTAGACAAGTGTCAGCAGCAGAGCAAATGAGTGGGGCTGACTTGACACATGCAGATACATACAGAGGAAATTATTGCAGGCTCTTCTCATCTTTGAACTTCTGTACAGTTGTCTCAGGAGGAAGGAGTAGGGACAAGAAGGTGCTAGCTTTAGTTTCATTCAGTATAATGATTTGTTTAATGCATGCATCAATAATTTCTGATCAGTCTGTAAGGCTCCACCTAGTGGCCCAATTGTCAACTTCACCCTTCGGAGAGTTGAAAACAAGTGCACGTTGCTGAATCACATATCTGCTAACCTCAGCGTGGCTAACACCTTGTTACATTTGTACTGTGTGTGTTGATAGGTAACTGGATTTTTAGAGTCTTTGTCTTCTGAGGCTGTGTTCTCAAAATTGCCCGAGCCTTTTATTTGAGACTGGTCCCAGTCTCGTTTGACAGCGTTCTGTTTCTGTAAGTTTGCTTACTTCAGTTCACTGAGTTATTAGATGAGATGATTCTGCAGCATTGCTGCTGTAGCTGAGATTTTTGCATTCCAATGCCATGATGACAGGAACATTACAAATACTTAGATTTGTAAATTTTGTTGTCTGAACCGTGCCCCGAACTTCAGCAAAATCGTGGCTGCCTTCTCCTGGTTCTGTTTTCCTTGCTTCTGATCATGTTCATGTTGACTTGCATTCTAGCATGCAGCAGAGGATGGACTTGTACACACAAATGACGAGACCAGGGCATTGCCCAAAGAATGGATTCGCATTTAAAGGTCCAAGCAGTTAGACTTCATTAGAGACGGTAAGGAGAAAAGACTCAGGTTATTACTTGAGCTGTCCAATTGCTGTTTAACTGCTTTCAATTACTCGTTTGTATAAGGATCTTGCCAGCTGTCAATGTATTCTCCTTTGAATATTGCATGCTGTCTTTCTAATCTTCACAGAATGTACAGTGTCACTTACTGACTTTAAAAGGGTCTCTTGGTTCCCTGATATCACTTGCCTATCTAAAGCCGTTATAGGCACAACTGACACTTGAGGCGTAGAAGGTCTACCTCCCAGATCTTATAAAACCACAGTGCATTGCCATTGGTGTTGGAGTAATTAGTTTTAAGATGAAAATAAGGGTGAAGACTTAAAGGAAGACCATCTTTAAAGTAAAGCATCTTAATCCTAAAGTTGCATCTTGAGGTAAAATATGAATTTGGCAGTGCTGTGAAGTAGTGGAAAATGACTTTCTGCCTCACAGACGTTACCTCTCAGTTGCACCTGAATTTAACTACCAACATCTATAGTCATGAATTTGCAAGACCACAGTAAACCCCTGGACTTCTACAGTTGGTGGCTTATGAAAGCATTGAAGTGGCCTAATTGGTGGATCAGACCAATTCAGTGTCTCTTGAGTGTGGCTTGTATGATGCTCTAATACAGGAACAGTCAATTGATGAAGTCAGTTGAAGAGAAAAACTAGTGCAGAAAAATGCAAGCTAAGCTAAACTAAACAGCAAAGTATTCAAGACACAGCATACATGCTTTGACATATGCATTAGTTCTAGGATAGAGCACTGCCTTAAACTCACTCTTGGATGCCACATGTCATTTGATTTTTTTTTTTTTTTTTTTAAAAAAAAAAGAAGATATATTCAGGAGAAAAGTTATGTCCCGTCCTCAACAAATGTAATTTGTGGTCTGCCTTTCCATCTGCATAAAGGAGGGATATCCCATGGGCATAATTAATTTCTTCATGTAAATCTTCACTTCATATCATGTTGCTACTACACCACCAGTGTAATTCTGTTCCCTTTAAATCTGCGTGGAAAAATTCTCCACCATAGCAGTTTTAAACTAGATAAAACATTTCAACAGACTGGTTTACCCATACAGATTCATTAGCCATTCTCTAAAGGCTAATATAATGGTCTGATATTGTAGTATTGTGTTTTGTTGAATAAATGGAGACTCATGTTTGAGTGAAGTATATCCCACCTTCTTTTAGTAAAAAGCAATAGTTTTTGGATGTAAAGCATTATGTGTGATAAGGAAGCTTCCTAAAATAATTTCCACTGTTTAATTTGTATAACTTGTTTATTCATCTTGTAAAAAGAAATAGATTGTAGGCTAAGGAAACAGTGGATAAGAGCAGAACAAAACTCGTGGTCCTAATGTTCAAATTTAATTGTGTACTTCATGCAGATTCCTCCTAGCTTTCCGAAGTTTGTGAACAACTACAGCCAGACAACTGGAGATGTTGGTTACATTCCTAGTTCTTCTATTGCCCAAGCCAGCTGTTCACAAGAAAAACCAGAGAACCTTGGAAATCATCATATGGACCTGTATCTAATTTTTTAAAAATGAAATACACAATATCCACACAAACTGACATACACAAATTGTCACTGGAGCCACTGAGCCCATCACTGAGAGCACAAGTCCTGGTTTTTTGGGTTTTTTTTGTTTGTCTATACAGAAATTATTAGTGTTTTCCACATGAAGAGAATTATAATTTAAACATTGTAGATTGAGGACATTATCTTAATATACAAAAGTAGGTTTGAAACCTCCAATTTATCCAAGTTTTTTATCTAATTTGCACACAGTTTAAAGCTTTTAAATTATATATAAAAGGACCTTTTCCTAGTGAAGTCAACATTTTTATAAAGCACTGCTTTCTTGTCTTGTAAATATTTGATTGATCTGTGCAAAAACCCTTCTGTATACTTTGTCATATTCTAGCCAGGCTTACTTTACGCAGTGCAGAAATTATGAATGTAAAATGGATTACCTGAAAATTATTGTAACTTTGTAAAATACATGAAGTATGAAATGTTAAATGCTTTCATCTTGTGCATTGCTTATGTATAATGTACATTTAAGTAAATTTTACATAAAGTATAATGGGAAGTGATCTCAGATCAGACTGCAGTGGGAATTGAAAGATGGATGCAGCTAGCTTCAGTTGACAAAAGCTAACTACACCAATCCCATTGCTGATCTACCCATCTTGCCACTTTCCAGATTCTTGGTGTGATGAGTGTTAAATAGCTTTTTATCCAAAAGACTTTCTCATGATCTATTACAAGACTCAACTTCAGAGAAGTTCTAAAAATCAGTGAGAGGCCTGGCTGGCTTGATTTGGTAATGAGAAATGGAAACTCTCTCCTCTAGGTTACCGGTTCTTATCTAGCTCTCAGCGGTAGTAACTGAAGGATGATGTTCACCTGTCAGTCATCAGTTATATGTTCATGCTCTGTGCTATTTATTGATTGGGCAGGCTTCCATTGGCCAGATATAACCAACATTACTAGCAGTCTGTGCAGAGAAGCCACAGTCTGAGGACAGACTGATATTCTTAATCTCACTTAAGTGATGTTCTTCTAGAACAGATGCTATACAGTTTTGCTAATAGGCCACACATGTCTGAAGTCTCCCCCTCTGTGTGCATGTACCCGTTTCAGCTTCTAGTTCTGTCAGACTGCCTCGTTCCATGAGTTTTAAGCTATTTGTTAAAACACCAAGGAAGAAGAAAAATCCAATTCTCCTGAATTTGACTAAAAATGAAAAATATTTTAGATAATGAGGCTTTGGGTACAATAGAGGTCAGTTGTTAGAAGGCATAGGTGGGACTACCTTACTCTCTGTTCAAAATATTGCCAGAGTCCTGGATTTCAAACTGACTTCTACAGCAGTAGCTGTCTCAAATCTTAAGTGGCGCTTAGCAAACAGAACAAGTAGTCTTGTGGCACCTTATAGACTAACAGATATTTTGGAGCATAAGGTTTCGTGGGCAAAGACCTGCTTCATCAGATGCATGAGTGGGGGCGTGGTTTGAGGGGTATTTAAAGAGTGGCTGAAACCACCCTCCACCCCCACTCATGCATCTGATGAAGTGGGTCTTTGCCCACGAAACCTTATGCTCCAAAATATGTTAGTCTGCAAGGTGCCACAAGACTTCTTCGTGTTCTCAAAGGTACAGACTAACAGGGCTACCTCTCTGATGCTTAGAAAAAAAATCTGTGTTAATTTTTACCAACTGCCAGGCAAGATAACATAGATAACAAATTGATCAGTTGCATTGAAAAACTCTGTTTGGCTACAATTCTAGAGCTTTGTGTAAAAATACATTTGTGTTCCTGGAATCTTATTTACTCATCTATCTTAGAAAACAGATGTGTAGGAAATGTGAAAGTTACTGGAAGGTAGTGGCAGAGGGGAAAGGTGAAGCTAAAAATACTCTTACCTGAAGTGAGGCAACGTGTTTGGGTAAAGGGAATATTTGGTAAGGAAGAGCCTATTTGAGGCTTATGAGAGTCAAAATCTACAATGTAATATTTCCCCCACCAGTATTTACACAAGTGGAGTCTTTTGTTTTTTAAATGTTAGAATGATTTTTATTTTTAACTTATTGTGGAAGAAACGAAGCTTCACTCTGCATTTGGTTAGAAACTGTCAGAGACTCTTTATTACAATATACAAGCAACTGCAGGGGGCAGCACCAACTGACAGAGTTTCCCCTAGCCAGTTATAGGTGTCTCCCTGAACAGCAATTGGGGCAGATGCATGTACTTTTACAAGTAAAGAAAACAATAGTCACGTAGCTTAGTAACAGACAAACTTCAAAGCTTACTCTCCTCATTAATAGGGAGCTGGCACTGCTTGGGTCTGGCTTATCTCAAAGCTGCTTGGTGTTTATCTGGATGCATAGTACCCATCATTCCTTTCAGGCCAGGCTATAGCTTGACCAAACTTTTGCTAGGCCTCTGGTCTCTTACTTCCACACTCCTGCCTTTTGTGCTGTAGCACAACCATCATAACATACAATTTTATCTTGCTGTGCCTACATATTAAAGCATGCCTACAAATTGCAAGATAATATATATCTCACAGAGGAAGGGATTTTTTCAGTCTTTTACAACACTACTGGACACAGAAGGTTTTCTAGTGCCCCAAGGCAAAGAGAACCTAAATATGCCTTCATGCTTTAATTTGGAGTGGCAAATCCTCTTGAGGCAAGGGAGGAGTGACTAGCAGAATCACCCCCCATTGGGGCTTGGTCTTTACCACCAGCCCAAGTTGGGTGTCCAAGGTCACAGTCTATTGACCCAGTCCTTTTTCTGGTTGGCGCACCAGGGAAAGGGCGGCTCCCAGGATGGAGAGAGATATTAACTGATATCAGGAGCACATCCACCATCGTTTCTCATGTACAGACCACAAATATCCCAAGGGCTAGTGGTTTGAGCTCACAGGCGCATCAGGTGCGGTGGTTGGAGTGGGTGTTTCAGTGGGGACAGTAGTCCCCTTGCAGTGAGAGGTGTGAATCCATGTTTTCAGTCCTTCTAGCTTGACAGCTGTATTAGTTGTCAACAAGACCTGGTAAGGACCCTTCTAACGAGGTTCCAACGCTGACTTTCTGTGATATATTTTGACATGCACCCAATCGCCAGGCAGCAGGGAGTGACATGGCTCCTCAGGTTCTCTAGGGAGTGCTTCCTGTACCTGTGAATGGAAGGCCTTGACACGCTTCATTAATGCTTGACAATAGTTTGATGACACCTCATCAGTCAAGTGAATATCAGTTTTTGATGTTGACAACAGCAGGAGTCCAGCATCCTTATAGGCCTTCCCATAAAAATCTCATGCTCCACAAGGCTAATGGTATGGCATCTACCCATTTTAGGCTAGGTTCTGCAGAGATTTTTTGCAAGCTTGTCCTTGAGAATCCCATTCTGTCTTTCCACAGCTCCTGCTGATTGTGGGTGGTATGGGCAGTGAAAATTCTGCTGAATTTGCAAGGCATTACATATCTGCTGCATAATCTGACCTGTAAAATGATTCTCTCTGTCACTGTTGAGGGTCAGTGGGATTCCAAACCTGGGGATGAAGTTCTTTAACAGAATTTTGGTTACAGCGTTTGTATCTGCTTTGGTCGCAGGATAAGCATCTACCCACCCTGAAAACATACAAACTATCACAAGTACATATCGATATTTATGACATTTTGACATTTGAATGAAACCAATCTGGATATTTACAAAGGGTCTGCGTGGTGGGGGATGTGTTACTCTTTTGGTCTTTACAGGTTTCCCATCATTATGGGCCTGACATACTGGACAAGCCTGGCAATAATGCTGGGCTATAGAAGGAAAATCTGGAGCATACCAATCGTTTTGAATAGCAGTAATCATTTTCCACTTTGCTGACATGAGCCATGCCGTGGTGCACGCAAGCAAGATGAGGGAGAAGGACCTTGGGCACAACCAGGCAGCCATCCAGGGAGCGCCAAAGGTGGTCAGGATGCAAAAGGCATCCAACCAGTCTCCAGGTGGCCTTTTCTGAATCTAGGGCCTGATCTTGGAATAGTGCAATATCAATAACAGTTGCAATAGGAGACTGGGAGCCTGTAAAAATAGGAAATATTGAAGTGGCCTGAGAGGGGAAAGGGACGCAGTCTTAGCTGCTGAGTTAGCTGAGGTATTTCCACGTGTAACTTCATCATGAGTAGCCTGATGAGCAGCACACTTGATAACTGCAACAGCACATGGTAACTGCAAGCTGTTTAATAAGGCAGCAACATACGGACCATTTTTAATTTGCAAGTCCCCCCACCCCCTGAGGTAAAAAACCCTCTTTACTTCCATAATTGACCATAATCATGAACAACTTAGAAGGCATAATGAGAATCGGTAAAAATATTGACAGGTTTGCCTGGGGCAAGGATACAAGGTGAGTAAGGGCAACAAGTTCAACCACTTGGGCAAAATATACGTTAGGCAGGGGACTACTTTCAGTAACTTCATATTGGGAATACACCGCATACCCAGCTACTAGGTTTTCCTTGTCATTTCTTATATACCAGTCAGGTGGTGTTACAAGTGTTGATGGTGTGGCTGGAAGAACTGTTTTCCTTTGCAAAGAGTTTAGGCACTACGACACCATTGCTTATGTAAGCAAGTTAATGTAGGAATCAGGTTTTAGCTGTTTTCCATACCTTTTTCCTTTAGTTTGCCTGACAAAATACATTTGAGGGAGGGTGGAGTTGCTAGGCACCACACTCATTAGTCTAGGCAGCTGCTGCGCAATTTGGTTTGTAGAGCTGATACCATTGTTACCAGCAACGCATCAGATAACACATGGCCTTGACAGAAAAACTGCAAGTTGAAGCTTCAAAGCACTTTGGGCAGACTTTTGTACCACCGGGGTTTACCTTTTCTGCTTTTTCTGGGTTTTGCCTCACCTGGAATGTGTATTTTTATGTTTGTAGAAATATAGACAACTTAATAATGCTATTAATAAGATATGCACAAATATAAAATACAAAACCACACTCTCCATTTTGAAAGGGGATTCATGATGTTTTAGGTTATTCTTCAGTAAATACCAGTTTTTCTGTGTTTCTGAAAGACAAAAGAACACTTTTCTACACCCTTTTAGGGGTGGCAGATTACATCTTAAAATACGCCATTTGCAAATATGCTTAGTTCTTTTTAAACTCTGCAAGCTACTTTGAATGTTCTCCAGACACTTCAGAGTTAGTGATTTACTCTTTCCTGCTAATCACATGCTTGCTCCCTTGAAAATGAAAACTTTATTACTTCAGATCTCACCAATTGAAGGTGTTATTACAGGGATCTGACTTTCCCTTTGACTTTTATTACTTCCCTTATCCCTGCCAATATGCCATCAGGGCACTTAGCCTATAGTTTTCTTATCTATTGCTTACCTGTGTGGGCCCAATCCTGTTTTCATAGTCAAAAGATTTCTCTTTATGGACACAGGCTTTAACTGGTTGACAATATAGCAAGGAGTGTGGGCTCCTTGACTACCCCACACACACACCTTTTATCACGAGGGATGTTTTTAATTACCATTGTGAATATTGCTTAAAGACTTTCCCTTTATTAAAAGACAGCCATATACATTGCACCTTATTACAGGGTCACTCATGTTAAGTGCATACTTTTTTTTTCTTTTTAACAGCTGTTGCACTACTCTAACTAATTTTACACTGAGTACACAGCTTACATTCTCTTTCATATCTTTGGGGCAGTTAAATTCCAACAGAAACCCTTTATCTTCTTTTAGCAAGTTTTACTGAATTATGGAGATTTAAATTTGATTATTTCTTTAGAACTGGCCAAATTTGGGCTATTGGAGGGGCTATGGGTCCTAATGAGGACCTCTTCCTTTAGTAAATCTTGGATTAACTTTAAAGCTGAGAGCTGTTGGCAGATTGGTATTAAACCCTTCTCCTAACTTACATATTTGACTTTCCAGACCCTGCAGGTCCCTGTGGTACTGCTGGGCATAACCATTAGCAGGTGATTTCAAGTACATCTCACCCATTATTTCTATATATTGATGTTACCTCTATAATTTACTTAATTTTTACAACAGAAGAGAAAATTTAGCTCTGTGAGCCTATTCAGGTTTAACACAACTTCTGTTCTCGGTAGTAAAAAGTGTCCATATCGGAAGGTGTCCCCTCCCGACTACACCAGCAAGACAGACAGACAAAACTACCCCAGACTGGTCAAAAAGCAAAGAAGCTCCAAACACAAATGGATGAGGAGTGCCGATTAGTATGGATTCTAATTGCCAGACACTTGGCAGTACAAAACCGAAACAGCTCTTTGTTGCTGCAAGGGCAAGTTATCAGATTCTGACACAAAGGTGTTAGCAAGACAATTAAACAAAACTCCATGACATATACTGCAACATAAATGCTTGCATGACTACACTCGGTACAACAAAGAGTTAAGGAGTTGGGAAAAAGAAGTTGAACTAACAGCTTTCAGAGTTGGGCAGTTTCTTCAAGATCTTATAGTCTGGGCTTTTGTCCAAAAAGCTGTTTCTCACAGCCCAGATGCAACTGCCCTGATATTCCTTACTCCCAATAACTTATCAAAACAAAAAGCAGTCAAGTAGCACTTTAAAGACTAGCAAAATAATTTATTAGGTGAGCTTTCGTGGGACAGACCCACTTCTTCAGACCATAGCCAGTCGAGAACAGACTCAATATTTAAGGCACAGAGAACCAAAAACAGTAATCAAGGAGGACAAATCAGAAAAATATGATCAAAGTGAGCAAATCAGAGAGTGGAGGGGTGGGGGAGGAAGGTCAAGAGTTAGATTAAGCCAAGTATGCAGAGGAGCCCCAAAAGTGACTCAGAAAATTCCCATCCCAGTTCAAACCACCTGTTAATGTGCCAACAGGGGCTCATCTGCATACTTGGCTTAATCTAAACCTTGACCTTCCCCCCCCGCCTCTGATTTGCTCACCTTGATCATTTTTTCTGATTTGTCCTCCTGGCTTACTGTTTTTGGTTCTCTGTGCCTTAAATATTGAGTCTGTTCTGGTCTGGCTATGGTCTGAAGAAGTGGGTCTGTCCCACGAAAGCTCACCTAATAAACTATTTTGCTAGTCTTTAAAATGCTACTTTACTGCTTTTTGTTTTGATAGTGTGTAGACTAGCATGGCTCCCTCTCTGTTACTTCCCTATAATTTGTGTTTGATCCCATTCTCCTGCTGTGACTGCTGCAACCTGACGGATTGCAAAGTTTAGCTTTTGCTTAAGCTGTTGAATAATGGGTTTGCAGCGATTATGATTGCAGGGGCTCTACCTTGTTTTAGTGTTAGTTTCTTTACCATGCCCTGTAGGACCTGGTTTTGAATTTGAAAGGTCAGACTGATCAGTCTTATTTTGTTGCTTCAATTCCTTTCCATGCAACATCAGTTTATTATTGGAGTCCTTAAGACTCCTTACCTGGGATTCATTTAAGAGCTTGGATGTTTTCTCTTGTTAGTTTCATCATACCAATCAAAATATACATCCCACTGAGTCTGAGAAATTTTGCTACCTTTTGATTCTAATGCCCTCCAGAGGGAAATAGTTTTATCTAAGTCAAATGTACCCTCTTAGAGGAAATTGCTTCGAAGGATCATTTCTGGTATACCAATTTCATTTATCCAAAACCACAAACACTTTATGGCCATAATGAGAGTACCTCTAGTATGCCGGGGTGCCTTTTGGTGGGGCTGGGACCTCCTTGGACCCACTGCCCCCCATTATCTCAATTCACATAGGGCACTTACACAGGTGTGGCTTATTAAGGATTAGGTGACCAAGACCGAGCGCAGCGCTCAAAGCAGTGTCCTAACGATCTGACAATCACACTCACCTGCGAACGTTCAGAAGGAGTACCATGGAGGGTATAGGGAAAGAAACCACACAAGTCCACTGGGTCACAAGGTTCAGCCTGGACAGCCGTGGGAATGGGTTGGGGTAAGAAGGGCTTAATCATTGAACCATGAGGTTCCATTGACCCCCCCCACCGTGCTTTCAGAGACTCCTCATATGCGGGGAGCCCTGATGCGGCTAGAGTCACCTTAAGTCCCAGGCTTGGTCAAAAATTTATACAGTGATTCTAAAGGACAACACATCCAGTCCTAGTCCCAGACCTGATAAGCTGCTCATCTCATTCATCAATCAGGGAGGGGATCAGCACTGCCTCATCCGAGACAGGGCATACCATGGACCTCAATTCACACACAAATGGGCAACCCCTATTGTCTAGACAACTTATCTAAACCTCAGTTCACACCAATATACTTACCAAACCCCTGGGAGCGTCTTTAAAGATTTAAAAGTCCAGATAGCATTGCCTCAACACCCACGGGCAGTCTTCCACCGAAAACCCTCTTAGAGATTTCAAAAGGTCTCTTACCTCTCAGGTGATGCCAAAGGTTTGGGAGGAGAACGGTCTACAAGTTGTCAAAGTTCTAACCAGGTGTTGCCATCCAAGTCACAGCAGCAGAATTGTGGAAGAAACAAAGCTTCACTCTGTGTTTGGTTAGAAACTGTCAGAGACTCTTTATTAGAATATACAAGCCCCTGCAGGGGACAGTACCAACTGAGTTTCCCCTAACCAGTTATAGGTGTCTCCCTGAACACCAATTTGGGCAGATGCATATACTTTTACAAGTAAAGAAAACGATAGTTATGTGGCTTAGTAACAGACAAACTTCAAAGCTTATTCTCCTCATTAATGGGGAGCTGGCACTGCTTGGGTCTGGCTTATCTCAAAGATGCTTGACGTTATCAGTATGCTAGAAGTCTTGTCTCCGCATACCTTTAGTGTAGTACCCATCATTCCTTTCAGGTCAGGCTGTAGTTTGACGAAACTTTTGCTAGGCCTTTGGTCTCTTACTTCCACATTATGAAGACTTCAAATATAGCGTAAGTAAAGTCAGTAGGATTTTTCACTGTAGCGTGTTAAAACATAAATTGAAAATCTGTATCTGTATTTATGAAGGTGACTGTCTTCAGTCATAAATCAATGAAAAGTGTTGCTAATATTTTACAGTAAAAACAAATTTGTTCACTTACAAAAGCAATACTTGGAACAGCTATAGTTAAGTTACACCACTTTCTTCCTAGATCCACATTTTCAAGGATTTCTCAATTAAATTCCTGAGTCTTGGTTTATCACCTTTGTGTTTGCTTCTGTTTTTTAAACTGATATCATCTTGCGCTGGAAAAGCGAGAGGGGAGAATAATTCATCTTCTAGAAACCGAGTTCAGAAGTGAGTGCCATACTTTCCTTTCCAATAAACCAGTTGTGGCAGAACGCAGACCACAGATGACAGGCTGCAGCAGCCTGATTGAAGGGATGTAGTTTGGGGACTGGATTAATGGCTTCTTGTTTCCCAGCTAGGCTCTTGGAGTGCAACCCAACAGCTGGCTGAGGCAGTTGTGACTCATTAAGGACCAGCCTTCAGGGAAGGGCCCACTAGACACCTGTTGTGAGGGGAAGGTCGGCTGGGTCACTATAAAAAGGCCTCCCCCCAGGCAGACAGGGAAAGAGTTGAGAGGTGCATGTGGAGGAAAGGCAGGATGTTTGAGAGCCTGAGGACAGGATCACCAGCAAGGTACAGGGGATAGTTCCAGAGTGAAGCAGCCCAAGGAAAGGTTGCTGCATTGGGGCACAGACAAAAACCCCTCCAGCTGCCTTTCTCCTAGGATCCATGGGCTGGAGCCCAGTGAAGTGTCCAGGCCTGGGCTCCCACCACCCTTCCCTGGAGGGCTGTCCTACCGGACAAACGAGAGCAGCCCAAGGACTGCTGAAGAGGGTGTTTCCTCATTCCTCACACAGAACTTGCCTGTGATGAGAGTGGCTCAGTGAGCAGGGGCCTTTGCCTGTGGGAAATCCTAAGGCAACAAAGAGGCCACCATAAGTCTCAGCGCACAAGAAACTGCTGAGAAGCACAGAAACCCCGAGGGGACTGATAAGGAACCTGTTGCACAGTTTTGAACTGAAATTTCAGAAACCGTTGCAACTGCATATTGAATAGTAACAGAGAGAAAGCCGTGCTAGTCTACATACTATCAAAAGTATAGAGACAGAAGTGGGTCTGTCCCACGAAAGCTCACTTCATAAATTATTTTGTTAGTCTTTAAAGTGTTACTTTACTGCCTTTTTGTTTTCATTGCCACTGCAGTTTAGTTCTACTTTAATCTGCATCTACCTGAGTGACACAATACTGTACGTTATCAAGAGGTTGTGTCTTTTAGAAACATATTAGAAATTGCTGGCTGGTTGATATAGCTAGAAACATTTGCCTTACTCGTATTTTGCTCAGTTTTTCCAAGGCAAATTGGATACCCAATCCTGCTTCCTTGAAAATCAGACATCACTGAGTTTTGCCATTGTTGGAATAGGATCTGGTCCTAATTGTTTACATTATCATGCTCTCTTGAGACACAGGTGGAAGTACCATTGAAGAACCAACTCTTTAATGTTAAGATTGTGGATGAAGTCTGAAAATGTGAATCTGTGGCTTATGGACAGACATGTAACTGCTCTGAAGGTAATATTTGGAATTTCCCATCTAGATAGGAACTGTGTTAAATGCTATTGGTTCCTTGCAGAGTATATATTTAGAGCCATTCACTTTTTTTGAAAACTATATTCCTGGCAAAAATCTGCATTAAATCGAACAAATTTATTTACCTTGAATATCTAAATTCATGTGGAGCCTAAATATGCCCTACACATCATGTTTTGTGAGGGGTGGGATTCAAGTATTTGCTAAACTCTTCAAAGGCAGTGATAAAAATACGCTTTAGAATTCAGGCTTATACCTTATTTTGCACTTGTTTTATGAGAAACTGAGACAAACATGAGCAAAGGACATAACGTGTTCAGTTGAACTTTTTTAGTGTCCCAAGTCTGGTTGACTATACTTCAAACTAACCACTTACAGTATTTTGTACTTTGTGTACACAGTCTCTGCATGATCTGAATGTTAAGGTCTTGATTTAAACTTTTTTTTTTTAATCAAACATTGCCTTTGCTGCATAGAGCAAAGTTGAATTGCTTCACTATGAATGTTTACAACATGTGCTGCACTGTGTTTTTATGAGGCAATCTATTAAGCTGATCATTTTTTAAAGTTTTGTGAACTTAATTTTTTTGCGTAGAATTTTCAGAAGTGCTTCAGAGTTTTTGAAATTTCTAACTTAAACCTTAATTCTTCTGTCTCTGGCTAGCAATACAATCATCTGTCACAGTATTGTCAGAAAAGTGTGCATGACTACTCCTTATCAAGCTAATCTTGCATCAGCAAACCCATTAAACAGTTGCGGCCAAATGTACATGCCCTTCCTCCCCTCCAAACTATCTGCAATTAGCATGCAAGTTTCTTTGTGGATCTTAATATCTTAATGTGAACATTGCTCCCCACACAAGGTTACTTTCCTCACTATGTGCTTGCTTTATTCTTATCAGATGCAATTGAAATATTTGCTGTTTAAATACACAATGCCACTGCCTTGTACATGTACAAAAACAAAGGGACTGATCATGTAGATGTTTTTAGAGGCTTAATTTTAAGTAGGTGAATGCTCCCTTTGAAAATAATGGGACTGCTCACGTGTTTGAAAGTTAAACAGCTGTGTGTGCAAAAAGAGAGCCCATACTAATATGCCAAGATTTGCAAGATCAAAAATACATCTGCTCCTAATGTGACAGCTTGAATTGCAGCAAAATACTGTTGTCTAGAGAGATTCCTTTTCAGTAGTTTCCATTCCATTTTCTGTGACTCTTAAAAATACCATGTTCTAGAAAGCAATAAATGTCACTAAAAAGTATAATGCTTGTGTGTGTGTGTAAACCATACTGTCTCACTGTCTTATTGCCTCAAAGATAACTTGTTTAAAATGTAGCGCTATTGTCAGTGTGGTAGACAGAGGGAGGAAACACTAATATACTGCATTAATTTTGTTACTGATACCTGATTTATTGGACAATAAGTATGAATATCTGCTACATAAGTGCAATAGTGGCAAGATTACAGAATATAGTACATGTTCTAATTCAAAAGGGGAAAAACAGGTCTTCAAATAACTGTTACTTCAAAAACAAGTCCTGTGGCACCTTATAGATTAACAGATATTTTGGAGCATAAGCTTTTGTGGGCAAACACCCACTTCTTTAGATGCATCTGATGGAGTGGGTCTTTACCAACAAAAGCTTACACTCCAAAATATCTGTTAGTCTATAAGGTACGACACGACTTCTCATTGTTTTTGAAGATACAGACTAACTCGGCTACCTCTTTGATACATGAGTTATTTCACTGTTTGCTTGAAAGTGAGTGTGTGAAATTTGGAGTTATGCAGATTTCTCGATGCTGTTTTTATTTAATCATTGACGTTTGAATGGAAAGCCAAACCATTTCTCATCCCTGTATCTTCCTTTAGAGCTTTGTCCAAAACGATCCTTTGAAATACATCAGGTTAGACTATTTGAAAGAGTTGTTCTGGAGAGTAGGTCAGAACAAATAACTAAGAGGAGCTTACTTTTAAATTACTATTTGAACGTGGTTTGAAAGCTTATGGAAAAGTTGTATGGTATTATTGAGGAAATAATGTTTTATTGTATCGGGCTGACACATTTGGGAAAATGTTCTTTTCTAACTCTTGAATGTCTTCATTTAAATGGTCAATAGTTTTCTGGTTTAATAAGTGCCACCTGGTGTCTGGGATTACATTATGGAGAGATTTTTTTTCCCAGTAATGGAACCTATACTCAAATATTGGTGTAAAAAGATGAGTTCTGCAGAATTGGAATATTGCTACATATGTGATGGAGACAAGCTGGATGGGGTGATAACGGACCAATTTCTGTTCATGAGAGAGACCAACTTTCAAGCTGACATAGCAGAAGAGCTCTCTAGGCATCTCTTCCACCTCCAGAAATTGGTCCAATAAAAGATATTACCTCCCCCAGTTTTTCTCTTTTAATGCCCTGGGACCAACACAGCACATATATGGTAATGTGGTAACTTAGGTTAAAATAAAAGCATGTTGCTTTCTCTTTGCTGCTGTTTTTCCATTTGAGTTAAAGCTGCTCCTCCAAGCTAATGAGCAAAGTTGCTGTGTCCTTGAAGTTCTATTGAGGTTTTGCTGACCCAAGTTGAGAACCACTGTAGTGAAGACCTTCCCTAGAACTGGAACTTTAAGAGTTGTCATTTTAGCATAGGTTCAAACACACCTTTTTCTGAAGGGAAGAAAGGCTGTGGACTTCCGTCTCTCTGCAGGCCAGTATAGGAGAAACAAACTCTTGGAACTGGACAAAGGGAAAGCAAGGCAGGAAATAAAGTAAAGAAATCTGTGGCAAAGCCAGGAACTGATAATTTCCTAGCTTCCAGTCATAACAGTCGTAAAATCTTTACACCCACTTTTTCCATCGGTGGGGGAGGGGGAGGCTCATTGCCAGCCATAGACAAAGATACAGGTGTACATTCCTAGGCCAGAGGCTGTATTTTCTGTCCTACACTTTACGTAGGTGAGCATAATTGACTTCCTCCTCCATTTGTCATGTGCGAGGAGAAATGCTCATGATTCCCCTTGAGGACTTCAACTTGCCTGCATGGGCCAGTGAGTGAGTAGTATAACTGCGGAGATGGAACTGTCCTCATCTTTGAGAGACTACGCTCTCCACTGCCCGCTGAGTGACCTCTAGAAAGAAGGAGTAGCATTCATGCAGTGGAAGACTGGGCCTGTGAGGGAAAATAAGCAGCAGCTGCATCGCTTCCCAAGAGCTAGGTGATCTTTCAGGGCCTTCAGCTGAGCATCTCATCTAGTCCAAAAGTCTGACAGTTCCAAGACTGGAATGCTAGAGCTTCTAGCATCCAGTTGCTCTTAGAAAGCCCTCTAGACCATGTGTATATTACACCGCTCTTGCGATAGAGAGCAACCACACAGTCCACATGCTTTCGAAAGAACGGGCCAAGGATCAAAAAATCCGGCCCCATGAGGACTGCTCTTTCAAACAAAGGGCCCCTGCAGCGCTTACACATGCTTTTTTTTTCCCATGAAATAATCTTTCAGAAAAAGGCGCTCTTCCACACTGAGGAGAGGAAGAGGACCTCTGGAAGAAGAGCTGTGTTCTTTCAAAAGACCATATTTTTTGTGTGGACGTGCCACTTGCTCTGTCAGCAGAGGGCTTGATTTTTCCTAAAGGACTTGCTGGTGTAAATGTGGCCATGTTGTACGTCCCACCTAGGAAAATATTTTCCTATCACGTGGCTGTGCACTTAACTGAGGTGACTGTCATCCTGTTAGCCTAACCCTGAGCGTTATCTTAGCCGAAGTGCAAAGCCATGCCCATCGTCAGCGCTATGTGCACCTCTGTGTGTCTTTAGGATGTGTATGGCCACACTAGCCATTTTTAAGTGATGCAGTAGGCCAGGAGTGGAAAACCATTTTTGGGTTGGAGGCCACTGACCCAGAAAGAAGCACCAAAAAACAAAATCCCCTCACTGATACAGCCCTGGCTGAGACACCTCATGCCCCAAAACCACAGGCAAGGGGTTGCAGAAAGTGGGGGTCTGAAGTTCAGAGCTTTCCCCAGGCCAAATTAACTCTTCTAGGGGCCTTGGGTGGGACCAAAATTGGCAGTGGGGTCAGAGTTTAGTGTGCAGGAGGGGGCTGCCAGGGAGTCAGCTGTGGGCATGGAAGAGGAAGGGTGCAGGAACACCCCAAGGGTGAGTGGCCTGGATGGGTTGGAGGGTGCAGGAGTGGGCTGGGGTTTGGGGAATCTGGATGGGAGATAAAGTTTGTAAGTGGCCTGGGAACAGTGGGGGAGTTTCAGGAGCAGGCTGGAAGCGAGGGGTGTGAGTAGGAGGTAGGGGGCAGGAGTGGAGTGGGGGTCTGGGCGACAAGGGGAAGGGTACAGGAGTGGGGTGAGGGTCTGGGCAGGAGGATTGGGGCAGGATCAGGGTGTGGGTAATAGGGGGTGCTTATCTCTGTGCCCCCTCCCTCAGGAGCAGCAGTACAGAGAAAAGCTCCCGGGAGATGCTTTTCTCCTGCTGCTCCCAGGTAGCACCCCCATGCTCTGATTGGCCAGAATTCCAGCCAATCGGAGCTGTCAGGGGGCATCCTCCAAGTGCTCTGTGTTGCCATTCCCCCAGCTGTGGAGGGGCAGGGGTATGGCGGGGGAGCCAGATCCACTTACTGTCCCCACCATGCACAACCTGTGACCTGACTCCCACCCCAGCCTGCCTGACTCCAGCCCACAGGGCTTGGGACTCCGCACCCCACATTTGCTTCAAGCTAGATTCTGAGGAGGGGAGTTGCATGCCCCAAGGGCCGGACCCAGACAACCTGTGGACCAGAACCAGATCGCAGGCCAGGGATTCCTCACCCCTGCAGTAAACTCTACAATTCTGCTTATTTTGCAGTGAGTTACGGGAGAACTGTACTGCAGGGGAATTGTAGGAAGGTATTGCAGGATTATCGACATATGAGTGATTTAGCCTATGTGCTCCTTGCAATATGGGCAGAGTACCAGCTAGCCTGCGTATAAAGCAAACCCTCTCACCTGAGGTAAGTGGTGCATGTGTGAACAGGAGCATGTTAGGAACAACCCAAGGTACCTGTGCAGTGAGGACAGCCCGAGTAGGTATAATAGTGGTGGTTTTTGTTGTTTGTTTTTTGGGGGGGTGGAAATTAAAGACACAAATGCTCCACAAACATCATCTTCTCTCTGAGCATGGCATATGCATCAAAGCAAACTCTTTTCATTAAGGGAGAAGACAGCAGCCTTGCATTCCTTATGACAGGACCTTTGTACTAGATTACTTAAGCAGACTTTGGTTAAGAAAACTAATGCCTCTGCAGACAGGTGGTTAGATAACACAAGCCAGTCCTATAAAACCTGAGGCCAGCATTGTGGTGTACAGCTCCAGCTACACTCACAATTTAGACTATAGGCCTGTCTTGCCTACCAGTGAAGTTGATGCAAAAACTGTGACTGACTAAGGGCCTAAATGCTGACAATCATAAACCTCAAAGATAGAAAAGAGGTTGCCTACATGTTTAGGTTCTCCCTGCCAGAAGTAGATCTATGCACACTACCTAGCAATGGAGTTTCAACACCACCTTTGGACTAGTCTAGTGCAGCAATTCTTAATTTTCTTATTAAAATTACTTCTTTCACTTTTTTTTTCAAATTACTATTCTTCTGTTATCCCCAAACTGTAGTTCATGTATCATTTTCTGTGAACAAACTTGGTAATTTAGCTTACAGGCATTGCTGAGATTTAAATTCTCGAGTTTTGAATATTTTGCAGCTTCTGCCACCTGCAGGTCTCCATAACAAACCAACTTTCAAGATTTCTGTTGCTGCAATGCAGAGGGTCCTAGACTGACCCTTTCCAATGACTCTTCCTTCATTTTTTCAAGTTAACTTAAAAGTAAATCGAATCACTGAAAGCTTTATTTAAAGCATGTGTATAGAAGTTTATTAAAACCTGATAGCATAGACATGATGGGGGATAGAAGTCAACGGTGGCATTCTTTTGGGCCAGAATAGGGGAGTGCACTGAAATGAAGCAATCGCCAGCAATATGAAGAAAATTAAAGACTATGTAAGTTAGTCGGTATAAGCTGCTCATACAGAATCCTGTGTGTTTGGATCCATAGGAAGAATAAGTGACATTTATGCAAATGGGACAATTTTTAGTTTTTCAGTATGTTAGGACTGTACTCTGACAGCCTGGATCCCACATACTCTGTGTTGAGTGCAATGGGGAAGTGAAGATCAATAGGGTGACCTTTGTGGGTCTGATACTTGTGCTGTTGGTCACCAGTTCAACCTGAAGAAGCAAACTTAGGCTGTTCTAACTCGTACTACTTGCCCTGGTCCCCAAAGCATTTCTGGCAGCTAAGATTGCTGTAGTACAAAGAAACTCTAGCCACAGTCCTTTTTCCCTTTTGTTCAAGCTACTTTCCTTGCTCATCCGCAGAAGCAGAGGAATGATACAGGCCTCCTGTAAGTGTTTGATGCAGAATCCCCCAGGCTTGTTAAGCTAGCTTTCAGCAGTGGAGCATGTCAGGTTCCGGCACATAAGAGCTGTAGGGAGGACTATAGTGATTGTCCACCTGTGACTATTTTGAAGCTCAGCTTACGGCTTTCAGGGCACGGTACACATCCCAAACTAATGTGCCAGGGAGCCTCATTTTGGTTAGTAGGGTTTTGCCTCCAGTGCTCACAGGACATAATGTGATTCAAATGTTTTTTTTTTTTATAAACCATCAGCCTTACCTGAGCAAAGCTATAAGATGGCTTTGGTTACATAGTACCTAGAGGCTCTGGAAGACTCAGTCCTGAAACTGGGTCCTTCAGCTGTAATATGCTGTACACGTCAAATAAGATGTGAAGAAATATTGTATTTTACCCAGCTAACATCCAATAGAAAATGACACCCTCCCCAACCAGTTGTAAACTGAAACTATCTGTATTCAGTTGGTAATTAAAGTGCAGCGTTAAGCTGAGAAAAAACATATGAATAATAGGAAGTTTCATATTCATTATCTCTCAAGGGCTTCAGGTGAAAAATGCTTCACTGATATGTAAACAAAGGTTTTCACCCCCACCTCAACTCAACCCCGTCTCTGAGAGTTAGTTATTTTTCCTTTTGTACATCATCACTAGTAATAAATGTTCTGCGGATGAACTGGCCTTAGTGGCAGTTGTCTAGCCCTACTGACTTCAGATAATGCCCTTAGTTTCACCTGGACAACTTTGTTTTGTTTAAAGTGTTGAACCAGTGTAGCTGCCTGCATTGTAATTGTTCATGAAGTCCCAATTATACACAAAAAGAAACAGAATGCAGCTTGTTCTTGCACAAATTAACTCAGTGATATTAACAGGCGTTAATAGACATTAAACTTTTTGGAGCACTACAGTCAGACTACATGTGTGTAAGCCAACAAAAAGTGGATCTACTGGATAGGACAATACTGATTTTTTAAAAAAAATTTTAAGCTACTTTTCAGATCTGAATTACACTTCATTGCTGGTATGAATGAAAGTGGTATTTGGAAAGTAATAGGCTTTGATATAGCCACCTGGTCCGTATACAAATATTTACATTTGGTTAGGAACAGAGTTTGGGAGGCAACTAAGAATGTTTCCCAGGCAATGCATTACCAGGGAAAAAGCCAGATGATTAGGAACAGGCAACAAAGGAATCTGAGCAATATGCTTTTCTCTTTTGATCAGCTGCACAGATAAGTTTTTATCCAGTTATGACCTCTCTGTATTTCTTCATTACAATAAAGTTGTGAGGAACTGACTAGTGACCAGTTTTCTGGGTAACATGTAGAGACCATTTCTGAAAAATAAAGCTGTTAGAATATTTCAATTCCATTTTAGGAAATAACGGCCTGGAATTCAGCAGGCAGGTGCAGTGCTGGGTGTATTATTGTTATCTTTGATCTGAACACAGGGGCTTTTAGTTGGAAATAAAAGGTGAAAGTGTCTCCCAAATCTCTAAACACATATGTAGTTAACTATTTGAACAAATGGATAGAGGCTGAAATAACTGGGGGAAGGAAATTCCTAATGGGGAGGTCAGTTTGGGGTTTTTTATTAATATTATGGAAAAGATAAGAGCAATTTCAGTACAAATGTGTGTGTGAGACTCTTGCTCAGCTTCAAAGTTTCATAGAACAGTGACAGAGCAAAGTATCCTGATGGGAAATAACCTGTTCTACGCATGTCTTTGGTAGGGGGGCAAGAGTAGGTCTCTGTGCCATCTCATTCTGTTTCTTACAGGGCAATTCAAATGTGAGAAGGTTGTGACTGGGTTAGGCAGCCTTCTAATTTCTTACACATTCATTCATTTGCGAATTCCCAGCTCAAAAGGGATCATTATAATTGTTGAGTAATACAAGCCACAGAACCTCCCCAAAAGAATTTTAGAGCAAATCTTGAAAAAAAATCCAATCTTGATTTAAAAATTATCGGTGATGGAGAATTCACCACAGCCCCTGTCAGATAACCCCCCAGTTCCTATATGGTTCCTTTGTGGCTACACACTGTGGAAATTCAATATAAAAACTATAATGAAACCCTTTCTGAAGAAAGCTGTAACCCTTCGGTTTGTTTCATTGCTCATGGGGAAAAAATTCTGTGCAAACTTATGCAAGCACAATTCAAATACATCTATCCAGTCAAAATGTTTATGTATGAGGTTACAAGGGACTACCGTAGCCAAAATCAGTGAAAATGAATTAAAAATAGAAACCAATTGAACTGGCTAAACAATTAATTTAAAAAACCAAATTTCTAGGCAATTATAAAATGCATTGGTGGCTGTTACAAAAGAGTTCTGAGGTACCGTCAGTCCCTACAATGTACTCACTGAAACATCTCTTTGTTAGAATAAATTAAAATTTATTGATAAAGAAAAATGTCAGACCTGTCCATTCAATGAGCGCTAGAAGGATGGGTATGACATCACTCATAGCCAATAAGAAAGCTCCCTGTGTGTTCAGAGTTCTGCACCCACTCTGCACTGTGTATTAATGTCTCAAGCAATTTGTATGTTCTCTGCACTGCAGTATGAGCGATTGCTCTAACAACAGAGCCCATTCAGTGCATCAGAAGGGCTCTTAATAAAACATGTAGAGAGAGCTAAAAATCAGTCTGACTGGCAGAATAATGAGTTAAATGGCAGCACAGCCTTTTAAATGTCTGTTTAAAAGTAATGAACAATTTAAAGGGCAAATCAGTGGGGGGTGTCAAATCACTGTGAACAGTCTTTATAACAGAATATTATTTTCAGAGACTAGATATTTAGCTCAGTTGCCTCAGTCCTTAGGGGTTTAGTATGTTTTTCCTGTCTCTGCACGTAGGTCACTTAATCAATGATTATGCACACACAGAGAAGAGAAAATCCATTAGGTGATGCCTAGTGACCCTGACCAAAGCGTATATTGGAATCACCTGATGAATCCTGTATTAGTGATGGATAAGGGTTTGGATCCTGACAGATGAACAGAAATCTTCTTGAGGTAGAAAAGTGTCTCCATTCAACAATGTGAACTAGTCACATGTCCTCAACTTGCTTTATTCCACTTAAAAGCCACTTGAAAAGCACCTTACAGATTATGTTCTCTTAGAGCTTTTTAAAAGCTCACACACTGAAAGTACATTTAAGCTAAAAAGGTGGCTTTAAATTTCACATGCATGACTTCATACAATAGCTGTAGCATTTCATCTCAGCACCAGCAGCTCCACTAAGTGCAACACTCCCCAATTAACTGAACATAGTAGCGATGTCTTTATTATTTTGTAGCATTCTTTTGGATTCTAAGTTGTTAGACTCTTAAAGGGAGCTGTTCAAGCCACTTTGGGTGGAAGGTTTATTGACAATAAGTAGCACTTACTGCTAGGCACGCAAATAAACTTCAAGGCAACACAGCTGCAATAAAACGGAAAACTCAGATTTGCTGTTTACTGAACTAGGGAGGCAGCTGGGGTCTGTGATGTTACGCTTCCTGAACTGACACTGTCCCCCGGCTCCCATTCTCATAATCATATGTATATATTTATATTGCTGGATTCCTTCTATTGTTTGAATATGCAGGACATCAATTTCCAATAGTTGTAATTACAAAAACATACACACACACTTGCACACATGGCCACACACACACAAAACTCCAGGAAAGAGTTTGGTTCAGCTCTTCTCTGGTCAGATAGAATGCATTTGTCTAGCATCTATCACTCCCTCTTTGTCACTATCAGCTACTGAGGCTATGTGTTTACTACCAAAAAAATTAATAGCTAACTTGGGTTAGCTACAAAAGTCCTCATGAGACAAAGCACAGGAAGCTTTTACCTCACTGTAGCTAGGTGAGATCAACACTCAACACCTCCCACCCGGGGTTGGCTTCAGTTAGCTGAAGTGAAATTAAAAACCACCTGTGCCCAATCTCAAGGGGACTCAACAGCAAGATTGAGAACTCATGTTAGTTAGCTCAGTTTAAAAATACACTTTTTTTTTTTTGGAGAAGACATAGCCTGAGTATTCCAAAAACCAGCTTTTTCTCGTGAGCCTCAGAGATTGAGAGGGATGTCCCTAAGATGCAGCTGAACCTGAGGGTCTGAATGAATTGGCTCCAGGCCATTTAGCTAGCTGGTCCGCTTTTGTGAGGGCCGTCACCATGTGCTTAAGGATCTAAACTTTAATTTAAAAATGTTTAGCCTTATCATTTTAGACCAGCCTACAAAATAAGAACAAATTGGGAACTGAAGGCAGGGTGGAAACAGCAGTTCTGGCATGTGAACTGGTCTGCTTCATCTCAATGAGATTTTATCTATCTGGGGCGACCGTATCTCCCTGTCCCAAATATGGGACAGGGAGATGGGGGAGGCCACATGTCATGATGCTTTACTGCAGGGGTGGGGAACATTTTTCGGTCGGTGACCACTTACCCATAGACAAATCAGTTGGGGGCCACATAAGTGAGAAGCGAAAAAACTGTAGGAGGGGGCCAAGGCTATGGGGTTTGAGTAGGATGGAGGATGAAGGAGTGAGAGCTGGGGAGGAGTGATCTGGGCAGGAGTGGGACGGGCTTGAGGGGTGTGGGAGAAGGGGGGTGTAGGAGAGGGGTGGAGGTCTGGGTGGGAGGGGTTTCAGGAGCAGGCTGGGGGTGTGGATCTACCTGGGAGGAAGGGCACAGGAGGCTTTTGGGTGCTGGGGCAACATGGGGATGGAGGGTGCAGGAAGGAGGTGGGAGTAGGGGTGCAGGAGCTGTCTGGGGCCATGGGTTTGGGTGGTTGGGGGTGCAGCTTATGTGTTCACCCCCAGATGCATATGGCTCCCTGCTGCCACCCTCCCTTCCCAGGCACTGCCCCCTGCTGCTCTGCTTGGCCAGAATTCTGGCAGGTCCCCGAGGCTGCTGCAGCTCCTCCCCTCCCCTTTCCCTGGCTGGGGGAACTCCAGCCAGTGGCAGCAGAGCCTGGAGCTGCATCCTGCCCCCTTGGCCCTGGCAGCACTCAAAGTCTGGATCCAGCCCTGGCTTGCCTGATCCATCCCAGGAGGCTCAGGGCTCCAAACCCTGCATTCTGCCACAGGCTGGATGCTATGGAGGGGAGCCCTGCACCATGGGGTCCAGATCCTGACAAGCTGTAGTCTGGATCTGGACTGTGGGCCAGGAGTTCTCCACCCCGTCTCAGTGGCACTGAATCCCTAACTCCTCTGTGCTCCCCAGAGCGGTCCAACCGAAAGGTTGACTAAGAGGGACTGCAGGACTCTCCAACTGAGTGCTTTTAGGGGTGATTCTACAGACAGTGCGATAGCATTCTTGTATTTGATGGTCTGTGTGGCTGATTATTTTATATGGGTTACCAATACACCACGTAGGAGCTGCTATGTTGGTGTTCAATCTATCCCCCAATACAAATAATAAAACACTCCCACTTTAATGGAAAATAAAACGAAACGGAAGGCCTGGTTTGGGTAGTGCTTTAAAGACACTGGAGCTCTTAAGTTTGGCATGTATTGCTACAAGTATTTAAAATAGAAAAATTCTAATTTGCGTCTGGTTGCTATCATACGTTGCAGCAGCAACAAGCTCTGCTGTACTGGTCTGATGCAGGAGAAGCAGCAGGAAGTGAAGAGAAACAAGGAGGCCAATTGTCTGATTTTTTTTCTTCTGCAAATTAAGGGGCAGATAGGCACCTCTACAGGTTTTTTTTAAGCATAGAAAGCAGGAGGTTTTTGAGCTGAAACCTATTTCCTTCTGCATTCCTCTGCGTGGAAACTTAAGGGAGGACTCCAGGAACTGCACTGAGCAGCTGCTTCAAGGTACCAACAGGGCCCAGGAGACCAAGGGAGTACGGGATGCAAGTCCAGTTTAGAGCTAACACGGGCTGGTTGCAATCTCAGATAAAATGTATTATACAGGCAGGGCCTAAAGCAGACTTAGAACTATGCTGTAGCTCTAGTAGTAGCAGCTACCTAAGAAGAGAAGAGCACAATGCTCAGCCATGCCAGCCCAGGAAACCCGTCAGAACACTGCTGGCACCATCTGTGTTTCAGGGTCTTACACGGATGAGCGGATTCTAGTGTGGCTAGGTCCTGAGCTCTGATCTAGCCCAAACACATACTGTTTTGGGGGACTGTTACAACACAGTAGTCTCCCACTGCGATGAGAGCACAGTTTAGTCCTGCTGCCCAGGCTGGCTCAGCCTGATCTGATTTTCAAACGCTGGGACAGCCTTTGTCTTTACAAGTCTGCAGCACAGTTTGACCCATTGGTACATAAGAGGATTAAATCATGTTTTTAAACTGTTTGGGAGCGGCGTGGGGAAGAAGGGAAGAAAATACCACCCCCTCACCTGCTATGGTATTTGCTACAATGCAGACTGAAAGGAGGCAGGTAATCCATTCCAAGACTAGGGTTGTTTGATACATATTCATGATGTGGGAAAAGGAGTACAGCAAGTAAGTGTGTCCTTAAAAATGCTCAGAAGTTGAAAACTGCCAGCACTGTTATGGTTTTGTAGCTCAAATAATAAATGATTCAACAACTGTACTGTTACCATGGGGACGGTTTCTCATTGAGCCTAAAATTGCCACACTGCTGACAAGGAACCTATTTTTAGTATCAGCAGATGTGTATCTTTAAAAGCAGTGGAGGAAACCTACTACTCATGTGTCTGTCTGTGAGTGTGTGTGTTTGTTTTCTGGTGTGAATAAGAAAGGCAAAGAAGATTAAATGTGGTTGAGCTCTGAGACAGATGATGCAGTAAAAGAGGATGGGGGCAAATTACGTTACAATTAACATCCGGTAAATAAAAAATGAATTAAAATGGTAAATGAAAGTGCTCAGATTGCCAGGCTATAACTAAGCCCATGTGAGAGTCATATAATCAGTGTCATCTAATTTGCTATAGTAATAGATATCTCTTATTTTCCATGTACATTAGTATCTTTGAGGGCATTATCATAGACTCACTACAACCTCCCGCCCTACCCCATCCCCAAAAAAGGCATAGACTCAAACTTGATACCTAAACCTCTGGCACAAATACGGATCACTACAATCTAAACCTGCATCTCCACAGTTCTGCATTTATTTCGTGCAAGAGGGAGAAGTAAGGCTAATATCAGAGTACGCAGATTAGGGAAGGTGCTAATAAATTCTGATAAAGAGGCTGCAGGGTGAGCAGATTTTTCATCAGTAAATGTCAGTAAATATTGATCTCACCATATGCACACAAACCAAAAAATAATATCACCACTGATAATAAACATTTAGAGGGAAAGTAACAAAATTCTACAGTTTGGTTTATGAATATTTACTTTGTGTATTTTGAAATGTGATGTTAACAGTTTGTGTCAATAATAAAGCTATAACTGTTTGGCTGCATCTACACTACCCCTCCCTTTCGGAAAGGGCATGTAAATGCAGCCAATCAAAATTGCAAAATGTGATAATTTGCATATTCAGTGTCTCATTTGCGTAATGGCGGCCACTTGCAGTTCCAGAAGAGCTGTTTTCGAAATGCAAAACAGCCATGTAGATGGAGTTCCTTTGAAAGGAAGCTCTGCTTTCAAAACCACCTTTCTTCCTAATATGTTTGAGGAAGAAGGGTGCTTTCGAAAGGAGGGTTCCTTTCGAAGGAACCCCATCTACATGGCCATTTTGCATTTCAAAAGCAGCTCTTCCGGAACAGCGAGTGGCTGTTGTTATGCAAATGAAGTGCTGACTATGCAAATTATCACATATTACGTGCCACTTCCGAAAGGGAGGGATAGTGTAGACGTAGCTTTAGAATCTCAATATCTACTGTCAATAAATAATTACTGTCCGATCTGCTCATAATTTCCCACAAATGTAATAATTTAATTCAGAAAAAAAATGCTTTAAAATAAACATTATCTGTTGAAATTATTTAAAAAATAAATAAAATTCTGAGTCTGCCAAGCATACTGATAAATGAGATAATGGTATCCAGTAACAACACCAAAGAAGCACAGTGCAATGCTTTCTGGTTACATACCAATTTACCATACACCTTCTCCATCCTCACAGTGGTATCAGAAGGAATTATACTATAAATCCATGGTGACTGATGTGACTGTAAAAGCACCTGTGCTCTGAGGCTCTGATCCTGCTCCCATTGAAGTTAATGGGATTTTTGCCACTGACTTCAATCGATCATGTTCCAACCATCAGCCTTTTAGGGACTGAGTATTAGAGGGAAGCCAGAGGAGTTTGCCCTTAAGAACACCTAGGCTACGTGTACACTAGCCAAAAAACTTCGAAATGGCCATGCAAATGGCCATTTCGAAGTTTACTAATGAAGTGCTGAAATACATATTCAGCGCCTCATTAGTACACAGGCGGCCGCAGCACTTCGAAATTGACACGGCTCGCCGCCACCCGGCTCGTCCAGATGGGGCTCCTTTTCGAAAGGACCCTGGTTCCTTTGAAGTCCCCTTATTCCTATCTGCTCATGGGAATAAGGGGACTTCAAAGTAGGCGGGGTCGTTTCGAAAAGGAGCCCTGTCTGGACGAGCCGCGTGGTGGCGAGCCGCATCAATTTTGAAGTGCCGCAGCCGCCCGCGTGCTAATGAGGTGCTGAATTTGTATTTCAGCGCTTCATTAGTAAACTTCGAAATGGCCATTTGCATGGCCATTTCGAAGTTTTTGGCTAGTGTAGACACGGCCCTAAAGAGCTGGCACAAAGTTATTTTGGCCACATATGTGGCCCCAAACGTATTGTTTTAGTCATGCATCCATCCAAAATCCTCACTGTGGAAATGCCAATGTGGTAAATACATGTGAAGAAGTGAGTGTACTAATGGGTCTCTCCTCTTCAGCAGCACAGGTTATACAACACTCATGTAACATGCTCCATCTAGAGCAGAGGGACATCATCAGAGGCATTCAGTGGAGACCTCTGCAAAAGAACATGGAGAATGTTTTAATGTTTTTATATAAATCAGTGCTATGGCCTCATTTGGACCATGGTGTGTAGTACTGGTAACCCTATATCTAAACCGGGTAGTACTGAACTAGAGGGTGTACAGAGAAAGAACCTACAAAACCTCATATGCAGGAAAATGAAACATTTGGAATTTAGTTCATTTTAGACAGAAAGGAACTGAATAAAAAGTGACGTGATACAAGTATATAAAATAATGACTGGCCTACAGAAGATAAACTGGGGAAGAACAATTACTTAATTTACAGAAACTGGTTCTCCAAGGTGTGTTGTCCGTATATGGTTTTGCCACTCTTGGTACAGATTTACCACATGAGCTCAAGACTGGAGTTTTGTTCATGCTCTGAGTGCCATATGCCTTCACTTGAGGGACCAAAAAGTGTAGGGGAGCCAATTTATTCTCAGTTCCTTGCCAGTACAGAAGCCCAGTATCCAAACCTGCCCCTTCCTGGGCATACACCTTAGTCAGCAGTCGTGTCTCTTCATTGCTACAAGTAACCTGAAATACTGAAAATGTTGCTTGGAGTTTACATGAAGACAAATCACAAAACAGCTCTGTCAAAAGAGGCAACTGACCTAGATGTTTCTACCAGGAAATAATGTTTTGTGAATGTGGGGATGGGTCCCAAAAAAGCTGCTGTGCAATGGGAAAACTTTTCAAAGAAGGATTTAAAAGTAGCCATTCTAATACAAAAGGAGGTTACCATAAGATTACACAGGGAGACGTCTGAATTGGAATTCACTTGCAATTTGACACTTTTAAATTAGGCATTAACAGGGATCTCAATTATCTTATGCATTACAAGGGCAATTTGGCTACCTTTGATACTCGCTGGAATGGAACATATCCTACTTAACTTAATTTGCTTCTTCTACTGGTCCTATTAGTGATCAGTAACCCCCTTTTTCTCCCTTCCCCCTTCCACACCATGCTATATAAACTCTGGATTCTAATCGTCTACTCCAGTGGCTACCAAACTTTTTGGCATCACGCCCCACTTTTGATTTTTGAGAGACGCTCATGCCCCCCCACCTCTTCTTTACCATCATCCAACCCCCCTTTTAACAAAAAATTAAATTAGTAATTTAAAATAAACACAAAACCTTTTGATCTAAAAATGTTATTTAAAATTAAAAATAAGCGCAAATAGTTTTTCTTGACCCCTTGTGGGTGCCTGGTGGAGCCCCAGCTGGCCAGCTGCCTGAGCCCTGTGCCAGCCTCCAGAGCTGTCCACGTCAGCTGCCTGCCTGCCTGAGACCTGCACTGCCAGAGCCACCTGCACCCCCTGCTGCTGGAGCCAGCCACCCACCCACCAGCCCGAGCTCAGTGCTGCCAGGGCCAGCTGCCTGCATGCACTCCAGCCACTCAAGCCCCTCGCTGCAAGGGCCTACCACCCACCCATAAGCCACCCCAGCCTGTCACCCAAGACTTGCATTGCCAAGGCCAGCTGCCCTCCCACCAGCCTGAGCTGCCTGAGCCCCATATTGCCGGGGCCAGACGCCCACCTGCCAGTCTGAGTCACCCAAGCCCCATGCTGCCGGGACCAGCCGCCCACCCGCCAGCCACCCAAGCCCCACATCGCTGGGGCCAGCCGCTCGCCCACCAGCTGCCCGCGCCACACACTGCCAGGGACAGCCTCCAGCCCACAAGCCACCCCAGCCAGTCGCCTAAGCCCTGTGCTGCTGGGGCCAGCTGCCCACCCACCAGCCAGAGCCGCCTGAGCCCCATATTGCTGGGGCTAGCCACCCACCTGAGCCCCACGCTGCTGCCAGCCACCTGAGCCCTGTGATGCCAGGGCCAGCCACCCGAGCCCCACAAGTCCTGCAAGCTGGCCACCCGAGCCCCTTCCCTCCCACAAAGTCAGGCACCACCAGCCGCCTGCTCTTACTCCATCCCCATCCTGCTCCCCTGAGCCAGGCACCCCCAGCCCCCCATCTAACCCCATCCTACTCCTCCTCTGCCCCACACCCACACTCACCTTTGCAAGAGGCAGCTAGCTCCACATGGGTCTTCAGCGGCTGCCTGATTTTTGTAGCGTCTGAACCCAGTCACCCACATTAAAAATGGCAGGGTCTGAGAGCCGGAAGCAAAGGCCGGCTCGTTCTTTGAGTACAGGGAATGATGGGGTGGGGCTGGGTCACCTCATTCCCCCCCCCCCCCCCACCCGCCTCCGCCCCGGAATTTCTTCATTCCACCTGGGAGGGGGGGGTATGTCCCACCCCCCACCAGTTTGGGAAACAACGTTCTACTCCAGATCTGAGGAAGTGGGTCTTACCCACAAAAGCTCACTACCTAGTAAATAAATGTGTTAGTCTTTAAGGTGCTACTAGCCTACCTGTTATTTGTGAAGCTACAGGCCGAGAGGGCTGCTCCTCTGAGACTTTTGAAAGAAGTTGCACAAACTGCCTGAGCTTGAATGGAATGAGCCCTGGCCTGACCTAGATGATCTGAAGTAGCTAGTGGAGAACATAACTTAATGAAGTATCATTTTGATAGCCTTTTGCTATAGTTACACTACAGCTGTCTGTCAACAGACATCACTGTTGGGAGAGTTTTCCTGACAAAACTACTGTTGACAGAACGTGGCCACACGCAAAAGCCTATCAGGAGAACACTCAGCTGTGTCGGCAAAACAGTCGGATTGCCCAGCCACTCTCTTGACAAAACAGGCACCCAGAAGTGCGGCAGACAGGGCTGTCCATTGTTGCAGGTGCCCTGTTTGTCCAGAGACATGCCCCCCTCCAGCCACCCCGCACCCCCCCAAGCAGCCACAAAGCTGTTTTTATTTTTTTTTGACAGAATCTATCAACAGCAGTGTTCTGCCTCAAAGCTTTGAGGAGAATGCTGCCAGCAGAAGTGCTGTGTTTTGTCCAGATGCTGTTGACAAAAAAATGCATTGTGTGTCAGCACTCTCCACAAGTTTTGTTGACAAAAACCAGGGTTTTGCTGGCCCAATTTCCTAGTGTAACCTTTGCGATTAAATGGCCTGGGATTTCATTCTTGCATAGGCAACAAACAATGTAGGTGAGGCCCTGAGTGGTGTATCTAGGTAAAATAAAAGGGCCTATGTACATCTTTAAAGGGATTACACTTTCCACTGATTAGAAAGGGGTTTAGGAAAGAACATAATTAGATGGAGCTTCTGATTTAGATGGATGTCTGACATCAGCTCAGGAATAAATTCTAGAGGGTGGGGAGGGCCAAAAGAACCTAATGTTTATGATACAGTATATGGAGGAGCTACCATGAGTGCTTGCAATTTCCAAGTTCTAGAGGCTGAAGCAACCACTACTAAGAATAGTAGAACACTGACACAGACTGCTTAGGACAAAAACCTCACTGGAGGTTATCAAACGGTCACTGCTAGCAATCTGTCTTGGATGATTTTTTAGAGCTATCCTGTCCATAGGCTAGTTCAGAATGTCTGCCCCAGGCCTCACACTTTGAGGGGGGGGGAACCCTACAGCAGCTGTCTCCCACAACCTATGCACAGGACAGTCCCCCATAGTAACAGGAGCGTGTGGGTCCCAGGGTGGCCTGTGGGGGCCTGGCACAGGGAGGCAGCAGGAGCTGCCCCCCCGATGAGGCAAGAGGAGCCTGGGAAGTGGAAAAATATAGCAACAGCCTGCACTGCTCCTGCCGTCTACTGGCTGGATTGCTCTGCTTCACTGAGGTGGTGTGAAGCTGAGTGGCCCAGCCCCAGCCTACTGTGCTCTGCTCCCACGAGGACAACTCAGGAAAGTGCAGCAGGCTCGGGTTCTCTGCTTCCCACCACCTCTGTGAAGAGGAGCACAGCAGGCTAGGGGAAGGGTGGAGCACAGCAGGCTGCTGAGTCACCCTGGCTCCCGCCACCTTGGTCAGTGTGGGGGAAGGCCCAACCTCTGCTGCCACCCCACACAAGGCTGCCTGGGTAACTCCCCAGCTGACAGGGCTCAGGAGAGGGGGCTTTGGGGAAGGGCAATAAGAAAGGGCGAGAGAGGCAGGGGGTGGCGCTGGGGCAGGGCTTAGTGGAGGGGGTGGAGTGGAGACAAGGCAGGAAGAGCTGAGGTGGGGCAGGCTCTGAGGTGCTGGGGTGTGCACCACACCCATGCCCCCTCCAGGGGCAGTGTTGGATGGTTTAGATATAATAAATCCTGCATTTTAGTGGCGGGGGGGTTAGACCAGGTGACCCTTGCAGTCCCCCCCACCCCGTGACTCTGTGTAAAGGACACAGATTCATGTATGAACAGGACAGAAGGGACAACTGCAGTCATGGAGTCTGACCTTGTGTACAGCACATGCCATAGGACTTTCCGGAATTAAAGCCTGTTTGAACTACAGCATCTCTCTTAGAAAAGAGCATCCAATCTCGATTAAAAAAGTGACAGGGACGGAGATTCTATTGCAGGCCTTGGTCACATCTCCCATAGTTAATTACCCTCACTTTAAAAAATTTCTGTGGATTTCCATGAAACCAGGGACACAAACAACAGCTCCATCAGCCCGGGTAACACGACACTGAGAGTCCAAGAGGGAAGGGTTTTCACAATAATGGAAATACGCGCAGCAGGCCTTTATGGAACCTAGCCACTATAGGAGGTAAAGACACTGTGTGATGCTCCTCCAAAATCAGTGCACTGGTATAACCACCAGGTGCATGCCTAGTGAAGTGATAAAGCTCTGAGCCTTTTCCTAATGTTAAGTAGTCCACAATATTTGAAATGTCTAATTTGGCTAAAAAACCAGGGTATTTGGTGTGCCCAAAGGAAAAACCTTTGCATATCAATGCTTCAGTGATCCCCGAAGAGCCTTCCATTGTTATATGAAAATGTCTTAGACATCCTTAGAACAAATTAGCTCCATGGAAAGCAGCCAAACAACATCTAAGCAGTGAGGTACAAGGGGGCTGAATTCTGAGGTAAGCTGGTCCCAGCGTCCAAAAAGACTATGGCTGTGTCTACACTACGTCCCTCCTTCGAAGGGAGGATGGTAAGTAGGGTGTTGGGAGTTTATTGATGAAGTGCTGCGCTGCATATGCAGCACTTCATTAAGCAAATTCCCCCCTGTGGCAACTTCGAAGTGTTAAACTTTGAAGTGCCAGCTTGCGTCCAGCTGCAGCTCACCCACCAGTGCTCGGGGTACTTCGAAGTCCCTTTACTCCTCAAAATTTTGAAGTACACTTTGAAGTACCAGCGAGTGAGCCGCAGCTAGACACAAGCAGGCACTTCAAAGTTTAACACTTTGAAGTTGCCGTGGGGGGGAATTTGCTTAATGAAGCGCTGCATATGCCGCACAGCACTTTGTTAATAAACTCCAAACACCTTACTTACCATCCTCACTTTGAAGTAGGGAGGTAGTGTAGACAAGCCCTATGTCTGGCTACACTGGTAACATTATTGGAGATTGAGCTGAGAGTTTCATGAGGTGTAGAGGCCAGAACTGCCTGAACCAAACTGGTGCAAACCGGATCATTACTGCAGACAATTGTTTGAGGGCTTTTTTATAAATGATCGCAGTTCCAGAGGTGTTACCAATTTGTTACAAACACAGGTCTTAGAAAGGCCTTAACTGATTTAGTAATTAAAGAGCCCTCCTGATAATTTAGCATGATTGGTTTTATTAAGAATTATTTAGACAGCCTTTAATAGAAGAGACCACATTTCTGCAGCCTGTAGCCTAATCAATCAATGCACATGGTATGCCTGGTCCCGATTTTGAGGTTAGCTTGCAACTTGGTACACTTATAGGAGGGCTACCTACCCTTTTATACAAGACATTTTAGGTTACCCATAAATTTCCAGTGTATTAACATTTGTTCTTCATCTGCTAAACTGAAAGTATTTGTATTTCTACTCCCTAAAAATATTTATTCTTAAACTGATAATTTCTTGCAGGCTAACATTTTCTCTTCTTAGCATGACTTCCAAAGCGTCGTGAAGCTGGCTGGCTCATTGGCATGCTCTACATCTGAAAATAGTCTGCTTCATAGGTCAACAGGGTATCATATATCACAACAGGGGTCCAAGAAGTGAAAAGTGTGTTTTGGGGTTCTGGATTCAGGCCTCCCTTGGAGCAAAAGATGGGGCATGGGTTTATTTCTGTAGCAGGTAATTCCAGAAGAGACTAGCCCCACCTTTGAAAAACTCTCAGAATGATAGTATCCTATATAGCCTTTTGCTGGTCTTCTGAAAACTCCTAGCTCTAGTGGTCTGCTAGAGTGCTATGTAATCCAAGTAGGTGCACATGTACCAGGACAATGTGTCAGTGGTTGGCCCAGTTCCATTATCAGAGTGCTTCTAGACACAGACCCTGTGTCTATACAAGCCCCTTCCTTTTGGAAGGGGCATGTTAATAAGCAGGTTCAAAAGATGCTAATGAGGTGCTGCCATGAATATGCAGCACCTCATTAGCATAACAGTGGCCACAGATATTTGAAAGTGTGGCTTTCGAACCGCACACCACCTGTGGAGCCAGGGACCTTTCCAGAAGACACCCCTCCCCCAGTTTTTGAAAGCCCCTTCTTCCTATCTGGTGTTAGGAAGAAGGGGCTTTTGAAAACTGGGGGGTCCTTTTGAAAGGTCCCCACCTCCACTACAGGTGCCATGCGATTCGAAAGCTGCACTTTCAAATCACTGTGGCTGCCATTATGCTAATGAGGTGCTGAATATTCATGGCAGCACCTCATTAGCATCTTTCAAACCCATTCATTAACATGACCCTTCCAAAAGGAAGGGGCTTGTGATGATTCAGATGCTTCTCATTTCTCCATATATATCAACAAAATCATGCTGTCTGTCATCACTTGTGCTGTCCTGCCTTGAATAAAGATGGAAATGCTAACCAAAGAGAAACAAATTTCTCCAATATATTTATGTGAAGCCCAATCTGCTCCTGCAACCACAGGCCCTGCCGTTGGTCAAGATGTGCTCTCCTCCACAGGTTGGAAAAGTCTGTCACTGTTGTCCTTGAGAAAAAGAGAAAGAGAAAATGGAATCACATGAATGCCTGATAAGGGCTCTTCCACCTATCTAGTGACTTCAGGACACCTGGCAGATTATGGGTTAGTGTATTTGTGTGATGCCTGCAAGGATGGTGTATCAACTTCAGCCAACCTTGCATATGATGGGTTGCAGATGCAGTCTGAATCACAAATGTGCCTGAAGCTGTGTGACCTGACAGCCTGAGTGTTGTCTGAGGTTTTACACAGCTATGGGTTTGGATCTGGCCTGGGGGTAGGTATGCTCTTGCTGTTGCGTACTTACGTGCATGGAAAGGCTTCTCCAGGCTTATCTTAAGACTTAAAGTGACAAAAAGCTTATGATGTGTTGAACATTGGTTCATACTTGTTGAGGTGAGCTACATCCATGGTATGGATAAGCTTGCGCTCCTTGCATCCTTAAGTAGGCTTAAATATATTTCTACTACTGCAAGGCATTCACGAAAACCCTGGAGACAGTTGTTAACCTGAATGGCAGGCCTCTGCACTTAGAGAAGTTTCTAGTAGGAATACTTCATTTTAGGTATTTCTTGTGACTTTGCTGAATGGAAATATGCAGGTGGGAGGGCAAGAGCTGCAAACCAACTCTTCAGCATTGAAGGCCAAGATAACTGAGGCAACAGTCATTACTTTGGACTCTACCCCCGACTGAAGGTGCTGAGTTCCCTTGCCTCTAGAATAAGGCTCCCTTTTTCTTGGGAATTACACAGTAAAGGAAAAGAAAACCTTTCTGTGCAGCAGAGTAGAGCCCTGCAAATCCACAGATATCCCTTCCATAGCCACAGATGCAAATAGCCAGGATTCCTTCTTACAGGTACTTGAGCGGATGCACATGCTATGAAAAAGGCTCTAAGCTGCTGCTCATTCTGCCCCCCGCCCCCCCGCCCAGTGCTTACAGGGCAGCATGAGTTGTCAATCCTAGGGTAACAGTGCACAGGCTATTCTGCATGCAATGTCACTGTGGACAAGCACTTGAAAAGACTTCTACTGCTGAGTCAATGCAAGAACAAGGCCCCACACTAAATCAAAAGATGGGAAATTCAAAACTTAATAGGAAGACATATTTTTTCAGACCATGCATAATTAGATTGTGGAACTCCCCAAACCTGGGAAGTTGAGATCAAGAACCTCCCAGCTTTCAAAAGTTAGATGGAAATAGATATAAACTCTCATGCTTTTAGGCTTATCCACACTCTAGCTGTTACACATCACTTTAGGTGGAGAACAGATTAATCTCCAACTTCCTTCTGTGCAGTTCTTAAACCTTCCTCTGAAGCTTCTTGTACGACTAGCCGCAGTCAAAATTGACTTTGGGTCTGATCCAGAACAGCAGTTCCAAAATGGAGTCATCTTCTCTCAAAGGGTCACCTTTAGTGTGGATCCGTTAATCTTCCCTGCTTAGTTTTACAAGGTCAGTAGAATGGAAGCATGCTACCTCTGAAGCTGAAATAGTCCACTAAAAATCATTTCACTTAAAATAATAAAATATCCCTGCCAAACCTCTAAAATTAGAACTTCCCATAACTTAAACTGTTTCATACAGGAAATGCCAATATTCCAGCAGGATCTGAATACTATATTTAGGACTATAAACCACTGTTTAATATAATCTAACCACAGACAGTACTGTGTTCCATGGTTTTCAAATAATGCATCCAATGGGCAGAAACTTCCTACGCTTTGTCCCATGCAAACAGTAAACATTTGTGTGTGCAAAGTCTGTGAAAAACCTCTGCAGACATTTTTATGAAAAAGAGGGGGAAAATTACTTTTCCTTTTGAAGAAAAATAAATTGTAACCACAGATTTGGGTTTTTTAAAGAAACAACTGAACAAAAGAGATACAATTTAATACGTATCAAGCTAGAAGGGACACTGATGATCAGATAGGCTGAGCTCCTCCATAAAAATTTCCTCCAGTAATACCTGAATGAAGACCCTACACCTGATGTATACATTTGGCACAGATATAGTCCTTACCTAAGATGATGGTCTTTGCTTGTGTAAGGAGAAATATTAAAAAGCTCTGAGTGACTGAAATCTCATTTCCTAGCACACACAGTGCATTTGCTAAACTTCTCAGAGACAAAAAAAGATTCGTTCTTTGTAACATCAATACCAGAAGCGGTCTTTGGGAGACTTCTGTATGCAAAAGCACTGTTATACCAAGAAAGCAAAATCCTTGATTTCCCATAACATGATTAAAATGTTATACTTTTGGCTGGATTACACAGCTATGCAAATTATTTTGTTACCTTTCAAAGCATCTCACAAAAAAAAAAAAAAAAAAAAAAAAAAAATCACAAAACCCTTGAAATTTTCATATTTCCATTTTAGACACAAAGAAGGCCCAAGAAAAAAAAAAAAAACCTCAAAATCCCTGCCTCCCATCCAACGCTGTTGGCACTGAGCCACATTCCACCGGGCGCAGAACAATTGTCTTCCTTGCCCCATAGTCTTATCACAAAAGATACAGGAATTGTCTGAAAATAAGGCAGGAACTACACTTTGGCAGGGAGCGTGAATTCAGAACAAGACTAATGATCAAGAAGCTGTCACAAGTAGCAGAGAGAAAGCTGTTAAGAAGGACAGATGGACTGTAACAGTGAGGTGAGCAGAGAATAAAGTGTATTTTCTTATATGTCTAAAAAGGATTTTAGAAAAGATATCAGATTAGAATGGAATTATCATGTACAACCAAACCCTCTCAGGTATGTTCAAAATGCCTCTCTCCATTCAGCTACAACAGAGGGATTAAACACTTATTATTATTTTCCCTTTTCTGGAAAAGGCAGCTGTAGTATCTATGTATACCTGCACATATCTTCCTCTGAAGTAGTTTAACTGATGATATGGGGGAAAACAATCTTATAAAGATAAAAAGGCAAGATAATGTGAATTTAAGAATGCCAAAGTTTGGGTTATTTGCTTTAACTCTGACTCCTTGATTTTATAGATTTAAGACTTCCAATTAGAACAATTTCAGTCATACAGGTAAAACAAGCATCTATCTGCCTATAGCAGTAAAATACTTACAGCAGTAATATTTAGGACTAAGACAGCCAGAATTCAATTCCTACTATTAAAATATGTTTCTGCTGCTCTCTCTTGTTTCCTTAATGCTCCTGCACAACATAATGTGCAATGAAGGGCTCTTTTTTTCCCCCTCATTTATTTCTGCTGCTTAGAATAATCACACTGAGCTGTGAAACAGCAGCCTTGCAGGATTATCAAATCAATCAAAGGCCACCCTCTAACTGGCAACTGATGGAACAAGCATCAGAACATGGGGGGTGAGGGAGGGCAGGGGAAATGAAGTTTCTTTGAAGGCACTGAAGGTGAACCTTCAAGACTATTTCTACAGCAAAAACCTCCAAGGTTAGATTCCCAACATATTGTTACTTCTTCATATGTAGCACAGGAGCAGCATCCTTGTTTTAGCATCTTTAATTTAAACTTTTGTCAGTTTTATTGACTGCTGTAGGAAGTGAGGTAGAAGAGTTTGGTTGCTTTTCCAAAACAGCTTTCAATCAATACTCTCCTGCTGCAATCCTATTTGCTTGTATTTTAAAGAATTTAATGGTAGCCTTTGCTAGCTTATACCACCGGACTACCTCACCAGAGTGCCTCATGTGCAGCAGAAGTGCAATACCATTCACGTATATTATTTCATATAAAGAGATGTAACTGCATGTGTATTTATTACTAACATTTCAATATCACAATAACTTTTCATGGCATTTTACAAGGAAGTCAGAGTCTTACTTTGGACTTAATTGAGATCAAGATTTCACCCATGGTTCCTACTGTTCAATTTAAAATTACTTTCATTTTTACTTCCATCCTTCCTAAATTCAGCAAAAAATTAAACTGTGAGTTACGTAACAAGCAAGTCAGATGATATCAAGAAGAGATGCTATGACTGGGCCAGAGAACAAGGGGGGGGCAAAGTGAGTGAGATAACATCTTCCATTGGTGGAAGAGATGCTTTTGTCAAGAAGTTGGTCCAATAGAAGACATCTCACCCAACTTTGCATGGTAAAATTGATTTAAGATCGAATTGTTGGTTTACGATAAGTTTACTTGCTGAAATTGTTTTAATGTTCTATGCTAATTCAGTAATGCTGAAAATTGCTTTTATCTTGCCTTGATAGAATTGTTCTGTTTGATATTTTCTGTCTTGTTAGAAGTTTGCTTTTGAAATTATCGAACTGTTTTGAGTGTGAGAGAGAAAATGTGGAATGTGACTGCGGAAAATGAAAGATGACAGTCAATTACAGAAGTGGAAGTGAAGAAGCCAGACACCAATGTCATCGTCTTGAGATCCTTATGGCCACATAGGAGTGCAGACTAACTACCCTAAAGTGAAAAAGTCATCTACCCTAAATCAAAAACAAGTTACAAAATTTATAAAAAATGGACAATAGCTATGAAAACAATGTGCTGTGAATGAAAGAAAAACTGTGAAAACAACCAGTTTGATTAATAAGCCAAGCAGAATACAGCAAAGTCCTTAGTCGTACATGAAAATGTTATATAAAAGATGAGTAAGAGTCAAAGGGCTTTGGTTTCATCCTGAAACAGAGCAATGGGTTGCAACCAACAGCCCAGCTCCCCTCACTCATGTTCAGTCTAACTGGCCACTAGATGACTAGAGCAACAGTAAGAACTGGTAATTAGAACACTAGCTGCAGCATCTCTCCATGTGTGGTGTTTGAACATATACATAGTTTGGTATCTCTTCTATACTTTTAAATAAACACTGCATTTTGCCTTGTCCATTGGAAAAAACCGTATGCATTCTAGAAGCATAAACTTGTCTCTGTCCAGCAGAGATTCAGTCAGAACAAAACTGGACATCAAAGAAGAGCAAGGTAAAAAGTGCACGCAAAGAGGAATTTGGGGGAACAAGGCTGCTTACAACAGAGGAAAAGAGGTATCAGTCACATAGTTGGGACCAGCATGAAAACAGGTACACAAGCAAGAGTCAGAGATAATAGCAAAGGGAGCCACAAAGTGATGCGCAGAGCAGAGAGCAATGGAGAGGATGTGATGCAGGTGGGAGAGAGGAATATGAACTTCACGTGGAAGCCAGTGGTGGTGTTTTGAATAAGAGTCAAACTGTACATTAACTAGCCGTGTTCTTCTCCCTTCAACTGTATGTCAGTTACACTGAAGTTTTATTGTAACATTAGAATGTAACCACTCAAGACAATGGCCATATATTTCTGTGTAGCTCTACTATGCCTAGCACAATGGAGATCCAATCCTAATTACAATTTCTGGGCACTACTGCAATTCAAATTGATCTGAAGGAATGAGAGACATGGCCAGAGTAGCAGACAGAGAAGATTACTGTAGCAACTAAATGTTGTCACCTTCTGTCAATCAAGGAGAAAAAGTACAATAGAATAAGTAAGATGAAACAATGGTGTGAAACCAGGTTTCATCCAAAAGATCACAAAAACATTGCTCTGCTCTGACAGATAATTCAAAATGTTAAAAAAAAAAAAAAAAAAGCTATTGTTTATCTTAATATGCAACTTTGTGCCAATACTGGCTTAATATACAATGAAACAATTACTCCTTTGTATATTTTTACAATTATTGAGATAAAGATTCACCAGAAACAGAACCCCATAAAAGACTGATAAGCCTCAAATATATTACTGTACCACTTACAAATCTGTACACCTTTTGGACATGGGAGTCGTAACTCAACTGCCAAAAGGCCTTGTTTTTCTACCCAGTTTCCCTTCTGAGGTGACCATGAAAAAAAGAGGAACCCATTAAAAAAAAAACACACACACACAAGTAAATTAGGAAAACTGTACATGCATTAAGAATTTTTTGGGGTATAGTAACAATTTGAAAGCATCTAAATTAAAACCAGTGGAGAACTGATTTTTTTCCTTTCAAAATGGAACAAACTGTGAAGATTAAAGGCCATATGTAATAAATCAGGTCTTTTTAAAAAAAGCGTACCTAAGTTGAGGCAAAACATATTTAAAGAAATTTAGGAAATAGTTTATTTCACTGCATCTTTTATCTGTGCACCAATTAGCAAACAATCAAGCAATTCAAAAAAAGTTTCACTTTCACATTGTAATGTATAAGACAATGCAGCAGTCTTGGCACTGCAATGCAACGTTGGGAAGAGAGATTTAAAAAAAAAAAAAAAAAAAAAATCAATAAATAGAAAAAAATCATAAAATTATTGGACCTAAGCAGTGCCAGTCTTGTTTTCCAGAATCAAATGGATAAACAGTTCAAATCTGGTCTATTTGTGTAAATAATGATGTAAGCTCTATTTTGAATAGGCATCTTCTTAAGACATATATGGAGGGGAATGTTAAATGGTCATTGGCATGTGTTTAATACGTTCATGTTACAAGTGATAGAAGCGAGTGCCAAAATCCTTTTATACAAACACCATCACACACTCTGTACACAATACTTAACTCAATGGAGTCCTTTTGCATCCCCAGATGTCTGAATGCCACACAAAGGAAAAGTAAAGTCTATTTTAAAAGCAATTTAGAAAGCTTAAAAACCATCTAGTCAAATGATATTTATCCTTGTTCTTGCTGTCCCATTTCAACTGCAGGTTTACTGAAACATATTATTCGAGTAAAATCCTTTGAAGGAATGTCTCAGTTTTTTTCACTGACTGCATAGGACACTTGCAAAGTTCATGGTTTTCATTAATATACACAGATATGTACTGGGTTTGGAGGGGAAGTGTACACTCTCTATGCATGAATTTCAGCAATAAAAAAATCTCATAGGTAAAACCAGTATGGGAATATTTTATTTGGCCTTTACTTATTTAACCAAAGTTGCACAAATACTGACACTGCATCAGCCAAAATTGGGTATTGTCAAAGAATTACTAAAATAGGCCCAGATATTTAAAACCTGTGAGGAATAGTTTTAATTAAGCCACTGGCACAGTGAGTGCAACCTTCGCCTGGAACTATAAGGCAAAAAAAAAAAAAAAAAAAGTGAAAACGAACAGATTTAAGAAGTCACAATGGCAGGTACTACATTTAAAAATTGATATTGTTTTATATCTTCAACTTTAAAAATTTAAAGAATTGAATAGAATTTCTATTTTAAAATAACTCCTCTGCAACATTTACAACCTAAAACTATAAAACAGTACACTGTTTATTTATGACCACCTTAGGAAAAAAGCCTGAAATCAGTAAGTCAGCAGAACATTAAGCACAATTAAATACTGAAGATTACATGTATCATTCAATGCTAGCACCACAAAACTATGTCGACATAAGTAGTATATAAATCAAATTTGACCTTCAAAAAGAATGAACTGTGCAAATAACTAACTGCTCAGACACAAGTAAACATCTATATTCTTTCAAGTGGAATCATACCTTCAAATGAACAGCTTTTGCCCCAGTGCTTGTGGAGGAGGAGGAAGAGAAAAGGAGAAATTGTTTCCTAGTGCATTTACAAATCAATCTTAACACTCAGATTTTGACTCTTAAAATCTAACAAGATTACCCTAGTAACCTAAAGCATTTAGAATGTTTAAAACTTAATTAGCATCATAAATTTTGAACAAACATGCTTAAGTCTATCTCTACTAAGACGTAGGAGCCTACATCCTTCTCCCCTCCATATTTCAATTTAGTTGCAATGCTCTTCTTCTCTGGGAAATAAAGAACGTGAATAAACAACCAACTTCATCTTCCTTCCTCTCTCAAATGGGATACACTAGATTATTAATTTTCCTGTCAAGTATGATTCGACTTATGAATTCCTATGGCAACCTTGAGAGTGCACAAAAGGGTGTCCCTTGGCATAAGAAAGAATGCTGCTGGTGAACAAAGGGGCTCAATTGCATCTCAATGCATTAATAACTGGTGTCCAACTGCATCAGACTATGTGGATTGTTTTTTTTGTCTGCAAAATGCAGATCTCTTAACTTGAAGGGAAAACGATGTATTATATACATTTTCAAGATCGTCACTATTGCTTAGTTCATATAAAGGGGTTTACATCTCTTGATGTCAATAAGACACAGACCCAAGCTAAAAACAAGACCACATTTATTTAATACAGACATGTTAATTAAGACAAGTCCTGTAAACCAGGAACACAATTCAAACACTCCGTTACGAAGTGTATATACTTTGACAACAGCCAGGATCTTTTCAATCCAGCCATTGAGGTTTTGTTTTGTTTTTTTGGAAAAAGTTGTTTAGCTACCATATGTGAACAATGTATCTCAGTCTTAATTCACTCACACTGCATAATGATCAGTTCAACAGCTTTCCAACTTTGAGATTCACATTTAAAAATCGCTGGGTTGTCACAATGAGAAAAGTGTGGAAAAGAAACCCAGAACTGGGAAAGGGAACACACACTTCCCAATAAGGTATTTTAGACTTATTGCAAATGGCTCCTGTGAGACCACCAGAGACAAATAAATCTACTCCCGTGTAGCGAGACAGACTCGGAGCTGGGAGTGCCCTGGCCCTGGGATCATCAGGGAAGGGGTGTGAAGAGATAAAGAACCTTCTCTCTGTGTCCATCCTCCTGGAGTGAGGCCCCGAGCAGTAGTAATCGTAGTAAGGCCGGGGGGACTGTTGGGGTTCTCAGAAAGCTTGCTGTAATATGACCCTGTTTCTGAGACTCCCACGGGTAGGAGGAGCTCTTGGAAAAGGAGGAAAAAAAAAACGAACACAACTCGGATCGGGCAGCGTGCACGTCCTCAGGAGACTCCCAGCGATTACACAACACAGGGCTGGCCCACAGTACAGTCAAAACAAGCTAAGATAAGGTTACTATCTCCCACCGGCTGGTGAAAACACCGGGCGTGCGCTCTGTCGGGGACTGCGAACGGTGACCTTGGGGCCGAGAAGAAAAGGAGCCAAGAGATTTTAAACCCGCCACCCACTGTCGCCCCACACGCGTGCGGCTCCCTTCCACAGCAGTAGGGACAGCTGCACCAATTCAATGACCGGTCGGGACTAGGCCAAGGGGGTCGTCCCTATCCCCGCCCCGACACACAGCAGAGAGTTGAGGGCGCCTACATCTCGGCGGAGCAGGGCAGGCTCGGTGAAGGCCGGGGGGGGTCCCTGTCTTCCCCACCCCTACTACTGACCCCTACAGACTTACAGCACCTCGGGGCTAGCACCACCTTTTATACAGAATAGCCAGACCCCAACCACGGGGTCTTACTGTCAATAGTCTGTTTCAAGTATGGGGGTGGGGGGCAGATCCACCTCGCCGCCGCCAGCTGGCCCCTGGCAGGAGGGAGCCCCCGCCTGGCCCTCCTCCCGCATGCGATGTCCTGATCCCGGGGCGGTGCACGGGCTCTCCGCAACCCACGGGGCTATTGCAGAGGCTGCAGGGCTGCTGCTTCCCCCTCCCCGCTGCTGCCGGTGGTCGCTGTGGCCACCGCCGCCGCCGCCAGCTGCAGACGTCTGACCGCCTCCTTGATGAGGTTACCGGAAAGGATGAGCTGCTGCAGGAGCCGGTGCGGATCTTCCTCTTCGACCGCCGCTTCCCCGGGCCCCGGCCGCTTCCTCCGCAGCCAGCCGCGGCCGCACAGCTGCTTGGCCACCCGCTGGCTAGTCTTCCCCGGGCGCTGGGGTTCCGCGAGCTGGTGCGGCTGTAAGGGAGCCGGGCCCCGCGGGGCCAGGAGGCCGCCGCCGCGGGGGGCGTAGGGTGCGGCGCGGCCCCGGGCGCTGGCGGGCGGCGGGTGCTTGGGGCCGCGGGGGGCCGGTGCCCGCTGGGCGCTTAGCTGCAGCACCTCGCCCAGCTTGGCCACCAGAGCGTCCACCTCCTTGGAGCCTGCCTGCCCCACGGCGACCGAGCGCTCCAGCAGCAGGAAGCGCTCCCCGGGCCGACACGGCATCTCGGCCGGCTCCACGCGCCGCGACGCAGCTACCCCGACTCGCAGCAGCCAGCTGCTGGGCTCGGTTTGTAAACAATGGGTGACGCGAGAGCGTGGGCAGGTCCCACCTCGCTGGGCGGGGGGGCAGAGGGCCCGACCACAGCCGAGCGCGGGGACCAACGCGCGCGCCCACGGAGCCCTCCCAGCCGAGCTCCTGCGCCCTCTCTGTCACCCCTATCAGCCGCCAGTCCCAACGGCGGCGAGAGGCAGTGGACGAGGGCGATTCTGATCTCCCCTCCCGCTTCGCCGTATATGGGCTCGTCCGCTTTCAAACCCCGCACCTCGAGGGGCGGGGCGGGGTTTCTCTGATCGGTAGGAGGAGCCTGCTGGGAAAGGGGCGCGAGACAGCGAGGGTGGAGCCCGGAGGGGCACGAGGCTGTGTGGGGGACGGAACTTTTTTTCTTTTTTTTCCCTGAGGGTCCTTGCGCGGTGCGTTGCCCGCGAGGTGTCCGTTGGGGGCTGTAGGCGTGTGTGGGCGGAACGACACTCGTCCCCGTTGCCTCGCGGCCGTCGGGGCGTTGGGATAGACCAGGGACCGGGCACGGAGGCGCCCCCCAGTTGACTGTCTCCTGGCCAGTCTCTTTCAGGCACGGGACCGGATTAAGGCTAGTCACGCGGGGCCGTGCAAACTGCCTTACTTCTGGGGCGCGGAGCGGTCTGCAACCCGGTGGTGTTGGTTCCCTTTCCTTCCCTGGCTCGCGGAGTAGCACCGCGTGCGCCGTGCTCGCCGAGCCGCACACTCTGCCATGCCCCCTCAGCCCCTGCCTGGGGCCCTGCCTCGGCTCTCTCCATCCCCCTCCCTCCCCTGCTGCCTCTTCCCCGCTCTCGTTCATTTTCACTGGGCTGGAAGGGGGGGGGGTTGGGTGAAGGGTTTTGCTGGGGGTGTGGGCTCTGGGCTGCTGCATGGGGTTGGGGGTGCAGCCTCTTGGAGGGAGTTTGAGTGCAAGTGGGAGTTGGCCGAGGGAAGGGGCTTGTGATGTGGGAGCCGTGAGGGGTGTGGGCTTAGGGTAGTGCTGATCTTGGGCAGCTCCCAGGAAGCAGGAACGTGACCCTCAAGCTCATAGGTGCTGCCTCTTGTCTGCAAGTACTGCCCCCCATCTTCTCTTGGCACTGGTTCCATTCCCATCCACACCTTATTCTAATCTTTTTTCTTATATTGCACCTGTCACCTTCGTATCTAAGCACCTACGACTTCCCTGGGATCCTATTTAAGTGTTTACTTTCTGGACTTCAAAATATTTCTTATTAGGAGTCTGCATGCTGTATGTGGTTACTCACAGAAGTGACTTCATTTATTGCAGTAATTCAGGTGAAGCCAGCGGGTCTACTTGCACAAGTGCAGTTACCTGCACGCGTAACTGTTACCTGGATATAGTTCTAGGTTAAAAGTAAATATACAGGCATTCTCTCCCCCATACCTATGAGCCACTTACTTAAACTGAAAGTGTGCCTATGTCAAGATTAAGGCAGTGACATGATTCATATCATGTCCAAAAATATTTTTAACATTCAGAATTTTGGAAGGTGAATTTACACAGTTGTGAAATATTCCATATTGAGACCCATTTGTCCACAGAACATCAGCAAGGTTGCCTCAGTGATGTGCGTCAACCTTTGCTTGGAGAAATTGCCTGTGGTGGCAGTTCAGTCTCCATGCCTGTTCTCATCCTTTGTTTCTCTTCTCAGATTGGCAGCAGAAAGTAGTCAGTCATGATGCTCTGTATATAAGAGAGAAAGAGATGTGGATTGGGGTCACATGGGAACTTGACTGAGCTTTACAAGAAATTTATCGAAAGCGATTGTCAAAAATATGGTGCTGCTGAGTCAGGGTAGATTAGGTGAGCTAGAAGTGAAAGATACTGTATTTAGTTACACTCTTTCTTACTATGTAATTATTTATAAATGCTTTATCACCAGCATAGTAATATCTGCAGGCTCCTCTTAAGATGGGGACCCTGTTGTGTTAGATATTGGGAAAGCATACAAGATACATGCTCTGCTCCCTGCTGCAGAAATCTTACAATGTAAAAAAGACCTCTAATAATCACTGTACACCACTGTGGGGTGCCTATCAGGGTTCTATGTGTGGCCCTTGAGACATTTTGTTTATTGCCCACAGGCAGGGTTGCCAGACTCCACTGGTTTGTATCCATGTATTTACTTCCACCATTCTTAATGAAGTGACACACATGTAAAGCAAGGGCACATGAAATGAGGTGTAAGCTGATTACACATACTGACTGTGAGAGCCATGTGCTTCTCTTTATCCAATCAGAGTGCTGCTATGGTTCGGTTGGCACACCTTGCAAATTCTAGATACCCAAGTGCAATTAGCAAAACTATCCTGGGAGACTCTTTGTTAGGTCAAACTTGCATCCCACTGAGATGAAAGAGGGCCACTCCTCTGGCCCTTTCTGTAACCTGGGTTGCCCATCACTGCTAGATATGTCCAAATATGCATTATCTGAATATTCTGGTCTGGGCCCCTTATCTCTATAGCTGTGTTGATATAACCTCCTAGTGTAGATGCAGCTCAGTCGACCTAGCTACCACTGCTCAGGAAGACTGATTACCTTCAGTAGTGGAAAAACCTCTTCATTTGCTCCAGCAAGTGTCTATGCTACAGCTATACCATGGCTTTAGTTCTCTAATATGGATATGGCCTGAATTTATGTTGTGTACCAGTGAGGTCCATACACTGTACTTCTTTCATTAGTGTTGTATTCTGACCTCTGTGTTCACAAAAAGAAGAGCAAAAAAAATCTTTAAACGTGAAAATGTTTGTTCTGGAATAGACAGTAAAACCATATCAGCTCTCTAGGAACACCATACATTGCTACAATTTGTGGATTTTCCATCCGCGTGGATTCCTATTCTTGGACAAAAGGAAAAGTTCTGTGATCTTTTAAATTTCACTTTGCTCATGCTGTCAGATTTGCTGTCTCTTACTTAGACCTTGCAGTGCCCAGCAGACCAAAGCCTAAAAAACTTTAAAAATCTGGGCCCTTTATTCCAAATTAAAGTGGCCTTAATTCAGTTTAGTTTAATTCACTTTGCAAGTGAATTAAGCAAACTCAAATTATGGACGGTTCAGTCCTGAATGAGAGCATCTAGAAGGGGCTTTAGTGCAATTTAACTAATTCACTTCACATTCATACCCAATACAACTTTAACATTCCTCAAGGTCCCCATGAGGACAAGCTCTTAGTGACTTGCTCAAGATCATGTAAAATGTCTGCATAGCACATGGCTCCCTGTGCTGCCCCTCTGAAATAACGGAGCTAAATTGAATTGGTTTAATGGCCAGCGTTAAACCAATTCAATCTAGTTCCATTATTTCAGTGGGGGCAGTGCAGGGACCTGCCTGCACTGCATGTGGGGGAAGTGAGCAGGGGGAGGGGAGGGGAGGCCATGCCTGCCCCTGCTGAAGCTGCTCAGCCAGCCTGGGGAAGAAGAGATGGGGGGAGGCTTCCTATGAGTGCAGCTTCCCTCCACGTGGGACCAGCACCTCCTCCCTAGTAGCGTAGTGTCCCCCAGCTCCTCCTCACTCCAGAACAGCCAACAGAGCCTGTTCAGCTCCCTGTAGGAGCTGGCTCCAGTACCTGGTGAGTCTGGCACTGGTGCCACTGGGTGGGGAGTGGCTGGGAAAATTGCAGATACTTTTTGGCCTGAGAAGTTTAGAGGGAGTCTGAGGGGCAGGGGACCCAGAGCGCATGCAGGCAGGGGGACCCAGAGTGTGTGTGGAGGGAGTGCAGAGGGTGGGCAAGTAAGATCTGGATTCATTGGGCAGGTTGGGGCAGGGCAGCTGAGGCGAGTTAAACCTGGGGATGGGGGGGTAATTTGGTGCTGATAGGGGTTAAGCCTGGGGGTGGGAGGGGTGTGATGGGGGGGTAAAGCTTGGGGGTAAGGGGCAGATTTGGGGGCTGAGGTTGGTAAAGCTTGGAGATGGGGGTAACTTAGCTTTCTAACTGGTACAAATCGTGTGTGTGCACTATTCTTAAAATACGGGTTACAAAGTACAGTTTGATGTTATTTATTAAGGATCATATTGTATTTACGTGCATTGCGGCCTTTGAAGTATTGATTTTGTAACTGAATTTCAAAAAATGGCTTTTCTCACTATTTTGGTTGCAGACCCCTGCCTTAGCCAGTAGAGCCCAATGTGCATCATCTGGACTGCTATTTTTAGCCCACTAGCACAAGCCCCTTTAACACGAGTCTGTTGGAGCTAAAGTGAGAGGCTCCCTCCCAGATACAGCATAGACCTACCCATAGGAAGTCTGTAGTATAGGTGGGAATTGATCCTAAGTTTCCTGAGGCTAAGTATAATGATGCAGTAATGACACCATTCTTCTCTATGGCATACAGGAAGTACAGTTTTTTTGTTTGTTTTTTGTTTTTTTAAGATGGTATTTAATGCTGGTAAGAACATCCGCACCTGGTCTACACATCATTGTCACCACTGAAAATTAATTTTGGGACATTGTTTTCTCTTGAAGATAAAGCCTTATCTGATTCTGATTGGAGAAGATCTGATTAGAGAAGGTCCAGAGAAGAGCAACTAGAATGATAAAAGGTCTGGAGAACATGACTTATGAAGAAAGGCTGAAAGAATTGGGCTTGTTTAGCTTGGAAAAAAGAAGATTGAGGGGGGACATGATAGCGGTTTTCAGATATCTTAAAGGGTGTCATAAGGAGGAGGGAGAAAACTTGTTCTTCTTGGCCTCTGAGGAGAGAACAAGAAGCAATGGACTTAAACTGCAGCAAGGGAAGTTTAGGTTGGACATTAGGAAAAAGTTCCTAACTGTCAGGGTGGTCAAGTACTGGAATAAGTTGCCAAGGGAGGTTGTGGAATCTCCCTCGCTGGAGATATTTAAGAACAGATTAGATAGATGTCTATCAGGGATGGTGTAGATAGTGGTCGGTCCTGCCGTCGGGGCAGGGGACTGGACTCGATGGCCTCTCGAGGCCCCTTCCGGTCCTAGTGTTCTATGATTCTCTCATTAAGAAAATTAATATGAAGACTACACAAGCTGGGAAGAATATCTTCCAAAAATAAATGTAAGTGGAAAGGATGAACATAAACCTATGATTAATACAGCTATGTGCACATAATCTTTGACAAGTTAAAACAGGGTAATTAAAAAGAATGCCTAACAGGTAAATTAACAGTCGACTTGGCTGATGGGTGGATGTTTTTTAACCTTGGCCTGACAAATTTCTTTGGTATTGGCTATTGTTCCATTTTGGAGGTCATCAGAATTTACCACAACAAACAGTCATCTAAGCCATTTTATTAAAAAAGTTGCCATAACTGAAAACAGCTGTGGCTGAGAGGTGGTTCCCATCTGCCCACACTCCAGTCCCAACATGAATGGCTCTCCTTACTGAGCCCCACTTCCCTGGAGGGATGGGACAGGGGCCAGCTATCCTGTGCTGACTGAGGTTCCATGGTGCTGCTGTATCATTACATTTAGGGGGGATTCTGACTTAGAGGTATTCAGTCATAATCCCACAGATGATAGCTTTGTCCCACTGGCTCCTCAGACAAGCACATACACCAAATGTCTGAACCTCTTGTACTGAGCAGGATTACTATTGCAACACATCATCAATAAGGCAAAATTAACCTGTCTCACAAGGGTCTAAACCCAGCTCATGTGCCTTATTAGTGGGTGAGCAATTCAACACTTGGTGAATTCTGCTTCACAATGGTAGGAAGAGCCGACATCGAATGATCAAAAAGCGACATCGCTATGAACGCTTGGCTGCCACAAGTCAGTTATCCCTGTGGTAATTGTTCTGACAACTCCTGCTTAAAATCCAGAAACGCAAAAAGTCAGAATGTTCATGAGGACCTACTTCCACCATCTGTATTTATACTGAAAATTAAGATCAAGCAAGCTTCTACCCTTCTGCTCCATGGGAGATTTCTGTACTCCCTGAGCTTGCCTTAGGACATCTGGGTTACCGTTTGGCAGGTGTATCACCCCAGTCAAACTCTCTGCCTAACGCTGTCCCTGGAGCAGGTCATGTGCACTTGGATCCAGAAGCAAGAGCCCCTTGGGGCTCGGTCCCGTCTTACCGGCTAAGTGAAAAAACTATAAGAGCGGTGGTACTTCACTGGCAGCCCAGGAGCATCCCACTCATTCTGCACCTCTCATGTCTCTTCACAGTGCCAGACTAGAGTCAAGCTCAACAGGGTCTTCTTTCCCCACTGATTCTGCCAAGCCTGTTCCCTTGGCTGTGGTTTCACTAGATAGTAGGTAGGGACAGTGGGAATCTTGTTCGTCCATTCATGTACATCACTAATTAAATGACAAGGCATTTGGCTATTCCAAAAACTCAGGCAAGTTTCTTTTTTGGGTTATTTGAAGTGTTTCCACACTCCTGGTGGCCCATCCAACCAGTTTTGCCAAGTCCAGTAAGCAGTTACGAGTAATATAATCATTATGAGAATCCCAGAAAAGGGGTGGGAGAGATAGTATGGATAAGAGAAAGTTAGAAGCTAGGGGGTCAACTCATGAGGGATAGTGCCTCATGGAACATCACTTGATTTTAATAGATTTTTTTCCACTATTGGTAACAGTGTTTATCACATTGGTAGAATACAATTACATTATACGACAAAAACCTGACTTCCTTTCAATCAGCTGAGGACAACGGAGGACATTGGCCATCCCTTCAGAACGGTGCTCGCCTATTTCTCAGGAATGACTGACCCATGCTTAACTTCTCTTCACGTGGAAAACTGAATGACCTCCTGGAACGGAAAGTCAGTCGTCTGAGTCGTGAGCAACCCCTTATGGACTTCAAAGAAAAGCTGGCCACCAGGTATACCCAAAAGTTTCATTGGCCCCAGAGTACACTGGCAACCAGGTAAACCCTGCATAGAACCTTCGACTAGGTTGACCTGGGGCCCAGCCAGACTTTGAACAGTTTTTGCCCCCCCACATCCCCTTTCCGGCCAGGGTTGACCTCATATCTGCGGCTGGACTTTTTGTGTTCCCCCCACTGCCAGCCACGATTGACCTGGTGGCTGGAGCTTCCCAGGGTTGACCTGGTGTCCACAGTCAGCATTAGTAAAATTTTTGGCCTCCCTTCTAACCGGGGTTGACACCCCCAGAGATTCCTGGGGTTCACCAGCTCACTCTGTTGGCCATGTGTGGCCCCACTGAGTCTCACAGCTGGCTGGGTTTTCGGAACACTGGGTGGGCTGATGATGCCTCTTGTCCTCACACGACCAAAGCGTCGAGATGGCTGGAGGGGGTCCACGCCACCCACAAAAGAGGCAGCACATGAGAGGGCTGGGGGCTGGAAAGCGGTGTGGAAAAGAACAAGGAGGAGGGGCCCAGTTCACCTGAACACCAGACTGACCCCAACCCTTTGCGGGAAGAGTGCTGGCCTGTGAAGGGCCCTCCCCATTGAGCCCATGAGCACCCCATCCATCCGAAGGTGGAGCGAGAGAGGCACTGGACTCCTCCCTCCACACCACATAGGAGGTAGGTGAGGGTGGAGCCAGCCATCAGAAGTCAGACTCACGCCAGCTGGGTCAGCTCCAGGGAGGAACCAGGGTGGCCAGAGCCAGAAAGAGCCAGGAAGGAAAGTAGGGTGGGTTGCGTCCCAATGCATCCACCTTGCTCCCTTCATAGAGGTTAGGGAGAATATGGGGATTGGCCCTGAGGCTCAGCTCTGGTTCTCACCAGGTCCCAGAGAGGCCCTGAGTTACAGAGGGAAGAGGTCTGGGTGGGTGTCTATGGAAGAGGTCTGCCCGCAGTGCCCTGGAAATTGAGAGCTGTGGGGGAAGGCGGTGCGAGGTGGGTCTTGGAAGCCTGAGTCATACCCCACGCCCCCACATGCATCTGCTAAGCACCCTGGTTGAGGTCCTAGAACTCACTTTGGATCTGCTCCTTAAGTCCTGGTCCCTGGAGGTTTGGGCCCAGGCCATGCCTTGGACCCAGCGGATGTTCCTGCAGACATCTGCCAAGCGCCCTGGTCGGGGCCCTGGAACACACTTTGGATCAGGCCCTTAAGGCTCATTCCCTGGAGGCTCAGGTGCGAGAAACCTGTTTTTAAAAATCTCTGCGGACCTGTCAAAACTTTGGAGGTGAAAGTTACATCACCGTCAGTCTGTGGGACCGACCTGGAAAAGTGAACAACCCCCTGGAATGGAAAGTCGGTCGACTTAGTCATGAGCAACCCTTACGATCATCTGAAGAAAAGCTGGCCACCAGGTAAACCCAAAAGTTTCAATGGCCCAAGAGCGAACCGGCCACCAAGGTAAACCCCATATAGAACCTTCAGCTGGATTGAATTGGTACCCCAGCTGGACTTTGAACAATTTTCGACCCAGCCCCGCCACCTTCCAGCTGGGCTTGACCTGGTGGCTGGAACTTCCTGGGGTTGACCTGCTGGCTGGAGATTCCCAGGGTTGACCTCTCTCACAGCTGTGTGGCCCCGTTGAGCCTCACAGCTGGCTGGGTTTTCAGAGCCCTGTGTGGGCAGACGGTACCACTTGGCTTCAAGTGACCAAGGCATTGAGATGACCAGAATGGGGGGTCCCACCACCCTACCCACAAAGGAAGCAGCGCATGAGAGGGACAAGCGACAGGCCCGTGCCCGGTCCCCACCGAGCCCATGGAGGGGCAGAGGGTTTCACCCTCCCACCCCAGGCACATCCCTTGGAACGCAGCTGCAGAAAAGAAAAAGAAGAAGGGTCTCAGTTCCCCTGAACACCAGACTAACCTCTACCCCCCGCAAGAAGTGTGCAGACCCACGAGTACCCCAGTGACCAGAAGGAGGAACGAGAGAGGCACGGGACTCCTCACCCACATCCCGTGGTGGGGGAGGGTGGAGCTGGCCATTGGAAGTTGCATCCACGCCTGCTGGGTCAGCTCTGGGGAGGAAATGGGATGGCTAGAGCTGGAAAAAGCCTGGAAGAAGGTGGCTGAGGTTGTGCCCCAATGCATCCATCTTGCTCCCTTTGTAGAGGTCAGGGAGGATACAGGGATTGGCCCCCAAGGCTTGGCTCTGGTTCTCGCCAGGTTACAGAGAGAGGAGGTCAGGTCTGGGCGGGTGCCTCGGACACGGCAGTGGCTCACCTGTGGTGCCCTGGAGATGGAGAGCCATCTGGGAAGATGGCACAGAGTGGGTCTCAGAAGCCTGAGCATACATCTGCCAAGCACTCTGGGCGGGGTCCTGGAACGCACTTTGGATCAGGCCCTTATGGCTCGTTCCCTGGAGGCTCAGGTACAAAAAACCTGTTCTTAAAAATCTCCACGGACCTGTTGAAATCTTGGAGGCAGAACTTATATCGCTGTCAGTCCATGGGACTGACCCAGAAAACTGAACAACCCCCTGGAATGGAAAGTCAGTCAAGCAACTCCTTACAGACGTTCAAAAAAAGCCGGCTCCCAGATAAACCCAAGAGTTTGGATGGCCCAAAAGTGAACTGGCAACCAGGTAAGCCCTGTATAGGACCTTTGTCTGGGTTGAACTGCTGCCCTGGCTGGACTTTGAAAAATTTTCACTACCCCGTCCCCATTTTTGGCAGGGATTGACCTTTTGTCCTGGGCTGTCATGGGTCTGGCCTAGTCCTCTCCTCCCCTTGGGTATGCTTGGAGAATTTTTTTCCTTAACTAAGGGTTAGGGTAGGTAGGTAACCCTAACTTGAATCGTCCTCAACAGCAGAGCATGGGGTCGGCAGGGGGCTGGGTGCCTACTGCCATACTGCACCAAACACCCCGATCTTGGAAGGTAAACTGTTTCAAACCTGGCTAGTACTTGGATGGGGGACCGCCTGGAAATCCCAGGTGCTATAGGCAGTTTTTGCCAATCCCGAGGATGGTGTGTGGGGCGGGGAGGGTGCGGAACACATATGCCTTATCCACCGTTGCTCAGGGATGCTGAATAAACTGTTTCCCCCCGTGCTGCAGGGAAGGTTGTCAATCTATCATAATTATGTAGGCTAATGATCTGCCAGTTTTCAGGGACATTTAAAACAGAGATTAAAAAGACTGGAGCTTTTCATCTTGGAAAAGAGGAAACTAAGGGGGATATGACAGAGGTCTATAAAATCATGACAGGTATGGAGAAAGTAAATAAGGAAAAGTTATTCACTTGTTTCCACAATGTAAGAACTAGGGGGTAGGCATAAAACAGACAAAAGGAAGTTTTTTCTTCACGCAGCGCACAGTCAGCCTGTGGAATTCCTTGCCAGTGGATGATGGGAAGACCAGGACTTTAACAGGGTTCAAAACAGAACTAGATACATTCATGGAGGTTAGGTTCATCAGTACTTATTAGCCAGGATGGGTAGGAATGGTGTCCTACTAGCCCCTGTTCATTAGAGGCTGGAAATGGATGACAGGAGAGCGATCAATTCAATGAGGACCTGTTCTGTTCACTCCCTCTGGGGCATCTGCCATTGGCCACTGTTGGCAGACACGATACTGCACTAGATGGACTTTTAGTCTGTCCCAGTATGGCCATTCTTATATTCTTATGACACATGTCAAAGTATGAAGGCCAATCACATGCCTTCTTTAGTAATCCTGAAGAAGCAAGCATATGTCGTGCTTTCTGAGCTTTGCATCCATTTAGTGCAAAAAACAAAATCTGAAGTCCCTCTGAAGCCCTTGTAAACCTATGTAATCTCAGATAGAGAAGTGGGAGCATGTGGACATGTATGCTTGTGTGTACACACACAAAAAAGTGTCGTGAAAATTATAACTCATCATAAAGGAACTGAATTATTATATCTGAAATTTCCAAAAGTTATTATTTCCATAATTTACCTAGTATAATTGTACAAGGTTACGAAAATTTAGAGAGCCATTTAATTTTTTTTTGTATTAAAAACAAATGAATGCATCTTTTTGTGCCCATTTTCTGATGTTTAAGAAGCTTTGTCATGTGTACTACACAATAGATGTGAAATGATGGTGCTTGTGCAAACTAAGCTCATCTTGTTTACATGTTTTGTGTACTTCAGAATGGGTAGAGGCTGGAATGCTAGAATGAAAAATGAAACACATTTAGACTTTCTAAATATTGTTTTACTAACTGGTACCTATAATAGAGTCTAAAACTAAATAAACTTTGCTTTATAAACAACTACATTTGGTAAATGACACCCAAATATTTGGCTATCACATAACTTAAAAATCCAAGCACATTAAAGAAAAGAAAGTAAAAATTAAGGACATCACATTTTTACAGTGCTCAAATATAAAAATATAAATACACTGTCAAAAATTTGAACGATGATTTTGGAAACCCAGCTTGAGACTACTTAAATGGGCCTGATTGGGTACCCAAAAATTGAGATGTCCTAAAACATTAGTTACTTTCGAAAATGTAGGCCTTAATTTTAAATACAAAAACATATTTGGTCAGAACGTCGAAATCTGCTTACATCCATGGATTTTGTTTCCTTGAAGTACAGTGTTCATTAAATTGATTTTGATATTTAAGGGATTGTCATTGGTTCATCTGTCTCCTGAACAGACCCTCATGCCCTGTAGCAAACTGCCTCCTTTCCTCCCTCTTCAGGACTCCTTACATAGACCCCACACACTTTTTCATGTGGTCAAAGTACCCCTCCTATGAGTCAGAAAATAAACTCAAAATAAAACTCAAAATCCAAAATGAAAGTTTAACAGACATCTCTTTTCTTACTCTCACTCTTTCTTGGAGAGAAAGCTCTGCAGACTTCCCCACTGCTTGCTCAGGGCCTCTCCTGGTCTAGCAAGCGACTGCCTGCCTTTCTTAGCTCTTGTCTTGGGTCAAGTGAAAACTGCTGTTGATTCAACTGCATCATTCAGAGTGTGGAAATCCCATCCCAAGTGACATATTTAAGATGACTAGCCCCCTTTAACCTAGCTATGATGCTCAGGAGTAGGAGGTGGTGTATTAACTATAGTGACAGGAGAAACGTCAACACTGACGCACCACTGTCATGCAGCTGCAGCTGTCATTGCGTAAATACAGGCCTCACATTTATTCCAAATCCCACTACTTGTCTGGAGTCTGCCGTCACTGAGCATCATTCCAGTGCAGCTTCCCTGTGTTGTTCTTAGGCGAAAGCACCTGCTCCTTCTCAGCTGTGCCTGTTTCAGTAATCAAGATTGGTGAGACCCTGGCCCTCCAGTTCCGGCAGTGTAAGCCACCCTGGGAGACAGTACTGTTAACTGGAAAGATAAACTGCTAGCTGATCATCAGATGATAGCAGATTTTTAAAAAATTTTGGTAGAAGTATTCTAATTGCTGCTTGCTGAGAATATGTTGCATGTGTCAGTTCCAACTGCCAGGTCTCTCTGGTTCTGCTTCTGGCATCCACCAGGTCAAGATTCCTTGCATTATGGTAATTTGATCCTTCCATATTCCCAAGGATAAGTCCCCTCTTCTCCTTCTCTGGGGAGTCAGCTGTCAGAATCTTTCCTCATCTGCTAAAACAATCCCCCAAACGAATCCCTTAGTGCCAAACATCCTTCCATGTGTCTGTATGTTATGTTCTGAGTTGCTGAAACTGTCCCACAACATCTAAGAGCCAAAGGGTTGGATAGGTTTCCTTATACAGCTCATAAGCCCTGACTTTACTCCACTATAGGGATTGCTTCAGATCTGTGTGTGAAACTTCCTGTTCAGCAAGGACTGTGAAGGTGTCTTGCCCAACATTCCCAGTCCCTGCTAACCTAGCAGAGGAAACAGGACTGGAAACAGAACTTTCAGGTCTCTGTGATGGAATAAACCACAAGTGAACCAGGTTACCTGCATGTCTTTTGTTCAATCAATGAGCCACTAGCAGCTGTCCTTAAAAGTCAGGATAAAAGCTATTTACAGTGATATCATATATGAAGTGACAGGCTATTCTGAATACATCTTGCATGATTTTGTAGGTTTTCCACAAAACTTTATCAATGTTCTCTCTAGCTCCTGCTTTCTCATGTATTAAAATATAGAAATAGGACCAAGTAGAGATTAAATCTAAATCTTGCAGGACAGAAATCCACAGATTTTTGATGAAATGTCTGACAAAAACCCTACAGGTTGAAGAGAAAATTTCATTACCTTCCCTCAACGATTGTTAACCAGATATTTCCCTTGACAGTTCTGTTTAATCAAGCCTATCTACAACGAATGCACTAGAAACACCACAATCAATATACAAGCGTATAATGATGATGAGAAACGTGTCTTGTTCTCAGCATTTAGGCTAAAAAAAATCTTTTAATTGTAATGAAAAAAGACTTGTTGGAAGTTGTATACTAAGGCTCTGATTCAACTCCACTGAACAAATGGGACTTGGATAAGGTTGCAGGCTTCCTCCATTTCAATCCATCCTCAGCACATACTTTCAATATTAACCCACCAAGCAAAACAGAATGTTATTTAAAAAAATTACACCACATGAGATCTGATTATCGTCTCCTACATTCTGTATCTGAACTGTGTTCTTTTTTAGCGTATGAAACTCTTCTGGCTGAAACCCTCAGAAACCTGACCAACCCACCTGAGTGCAAGCTAGTTGGAATTTCTCTCACTTACCTCTGTCCCCTTTTGTGTTCCTCTGAGGCTGGGTCTAGACTGTGAGGAACTGTCAGTAAAAGATACGCAAATTGCGGTGCACAATTTCCATATCTTTTGCTGACAACTCTGTCAGGAGAGGCTTTCCTGACATTTGCCCTGTCCACACCTGGCCAAGTGTCAGGAAAAGCCCCTCTGCAGGGACATCTGCCTCATGGCACAAGGTATACAAGGATGTCAGCAGAATGCATCCACTTTTTTGAGAGTGGTCTTGGAAAAGCGGATGCATTGTTTGTATGTGACAGACTTCCTAGAAACCTCTGGTCGCCTGGGAAAAGCCTGCAGTGTAGCCCTAGCTTGAATGTACCACGTCAGGTGTCAGCCCTTGGGTCTTTATCGGTCCTGGGGTGAATTCTGTAGTTCTCTCATCTTAGATCAGGCACAGAGCTACTGTACCATGTATGTCAACCATCCTAACCAGGGATGTTTTCTGGCGGAACGCACTGGAACAGAGTTCCAGCACCTTTTTTCCGTTAGAACACTAGAAAAATTTTCACCACCAGACCCACAGCAGTGCAGTAGGAGCTCGCACCGGTCCCGCAGCAGCACAGAGACGGGGCAGGAGCTCGCTGCTGGTCTTGTAGCAGTGTGGGGACTGGGGCATTAAAATTGAACATCCTAACCCCTATGAGGAATCATCAGATTTGAGTTCCATCACCCTTTTTTCCAGAAAAAACACACTGATCCTAAGAAAGCAAGCCAAGTAGATTTGGCAGTTGTGGTTGTTCTCTTCAGGAGTGTTTGACCAGTGGCATCCATTGACAGAACAGCCTTCTTCCAAGTAAAGTGTTTTATGTTTAAAAATAGAAACAAAGCGAAAGAAGAAAAGATTTTAAAACAAAAATCTACATATCTGTATTACCAAAAGTTTTACTGTCTCCTTACCTAGACCAGGCCTACCTTCAGACACCTCCAGTGAATGCTGGCGTGTTGTTTGGTTTGCTCACATAGATGCCCACACTTTTGACAGACCCTTTTTATACTGCTGAAGTCCTTTCAACCTTCCTCTGTTTCCAGATCTCTTCCTGATCTGGCATTCTGTCTTAACAATCCTTAAGTGCTCATTGAGAAGTGGCTTGTCTTGAGCAATTCTTTGCCCTTCCTGCTTCTTTTTCCTTACAGCCATCTATTACACGAAACCAATATACTCACACATTAAAAAAAAAGTAATAACCTACTCAACATATGATGTTAATAAATTACAGAACCATTCTATTTCTGTGACTGCAACCATGTCTTTCTCTATGTTTTGAGTAGAGCTAATCTCACGGTTAACATGTAGTGTTCAGGTCAGAAGAATTGTCTTTTCTGTGCTTTTTTAGCACCCTGCATTGAATGGGCCTGTGGGCGCTATCATAATATAAATAGTTACGACTAATAGCAGGTAGGCCATGGTACTTATCCTCTTCAGGGGTGTACAATTCCTGGACTGCAGATAGCTGAGCTTCTGCAGGATAGAACATAAGAACAGCCATTACTAGGTCAGACCAAGGTCCATCTAGCCATTATCCCATCTGCTGAGAGTGGCCAGTGCCAGGTGCTGCAGAGGGGTGGACCAAAGACAATGATTAAGTGACTTGTCTCCTGCCATGCATCTCCAGCCTTTGACAAACAGAGCCCAGGGACACCATTCCTACCCCCGGTGAATAGCCTTTTATGGACCATGAATTTATATAACTCCTTGAACTCTCTTACAGCCCTGGCCTTCACAGCCTCCTCTGCCAAGGAGTTCCACAGGTTGACTGTGTGCTGTGTGAAAAAGAGCTTTCTTTTATGAGTTTTAAAACTGCTGCCCATTAATTTCATTTGGTGTCATCTAGTTCTTCTATTATGGGAACAAGTACATAACATTTCATTATTCACCCTCTCCACACCGCTTATGATTTTATATACCTCTATCATATCCCCCTCCGCAGTCTCCTCTTTTCTAAACTGAAAAGTCCCAGTCTCTTTAGCCTCTCCTCACATGGGACCCCTTCCAAGCCCCTAATCATTTTAGTTTTCCTTTTCTAAACCTTTTCTAATGCTAAAGTATTTTTGGAGGTGAGGTGACTACATCTGTACATAGTATTCAAGATGTGGGCATACCATACTTTTATGTAGGGGCAGTAAGATATTCTTTGTCTTATTTTCTGTCCCTTTTTTAATAATTCCTAACATCCTATTTGCTTTTTTGACTGCTGCTGCACACTGCGTGGATGTTTTCAGAAAACTATCCACGATAACCCAAAGATCTCTTTTCTGATTAGTTGTAGCTAAATTAGCACCCCCCTATCTTTACTGACTGCAGCATTGCTCAGCTATGCCCTGTGCAGAGATCTGAAGTGCTATGGGAAGCAGAATCTGGTTCCAGTTCTTCCTGTTGCACTTTGGTTATATCTATAAATCATTGTACTCTCTTGGAGAGATTAATTCTTGTGGAATAATCCTGTATCCTGTTCCTTCCTGTTAGGCTGTGTTTACAGGGGCACAAATCTTCGAAATAGCCATATTTCGAAGATTACTAAGGAGGTGCTGAACTGAATATTCAGTGCCTCATTAGCACTAGGATGCTTCTGGCTGTGGCACTTTGAAAGTGCCACTTTTGAAAGTGCGCGGCTCGGCGTGGCTACACGGGGGTCCTTTTCAAAAGGACCCCGCACCTTTCAAAATCCCCTTATTCCGATCAGTGAGTGGGATAAGGGGATTTCAAAAGGTGTGCGGTCCTTTTGAAAAGGACCCCTGCGTAGCCATGCCGAGCCTAGTGCTTTCGAAAGGGGTGCTTTCGAAAGGGGTGTTTTCAAAGTGCTGCGGCTGGAAGCGTCCTAATGCTAATGAGGCGCTGAATATTCAGTTCAGCACCTCATTAGTAATCTTTGAAATATGGCTATTTCGAAGATTTGTGCCTGTGTAGACACAGCCTTAGTGTCATTAAAATGAAGAGCAACAAAATAAAAATGTTATATTGCTGCTGATGAAACCTCCTCACTTTTTATAATTGAACATCTTTTCTGTTCCTACAGCTGAGCCTCTCAGTAACCTCTCTTCCTATTGGGCTGGAGGCAGTCAACTACTTTTCAGAGCTGCCAGAGAAGACAGCATCCTTTTTTTTTTTGTGTGTTGAAAGGACATGACTATTGCAATAAATGTGGTGGTCATGAATCCATAGTTAAGGTTGCTCTGAGTGTTTCATTTAAAGCAGAAATTTAACTTTCTTAGTTTTGTTTTGTAAAAAACACTGCATAGCTTCCCCAAATTTCCAGCACTTACTCTTTTTGGACAGAATTAGTTTTCTGAGAATTTACAAGTAATCCATTAATGTATGCGTTTATTTTGTGGTTGCTTCATTCTGGGCCCTTGCTAATTGTTGTGCAAGACGGCTCCTGCCTCAAAGGCTGTGTCTATGCTTGGCCAAAACTTCAAAATAGCCATGCTAATGGTCAAATCGGAGAATACTAATGAGGAACTGAAATGAATATTCAGTGCTCCATTAGCATGCTGTCGGCTGTGGCACTTCAAAAGTGATAGGAATAAGGGGATTTCGACATTTTCAGGGTCCTTTCAAAAAGGACCCCAGTGTAGACGAGCTACGTGCGAGCAAAACACAGCACTCTGAAGTGCTGCAGCCAGTAGCATGCTAATGAGGTGTTGAATATTCATTTCAGCACCTCATTAGTATTCTGTGATTTGGCCGTTAGGATGGCCATTTTGCAGTTTTGGCCAAGTTTAGACGTAGCCAAAGGGTATGTCTTCACTGCAGATGTAACTGGAGTGAGCCTAGCTGGAATAAGAGCTGCCACTCTGCACAAGAACACTCAAGTTGCTGCCTGTCATTGGTGCTGTACTCACTTGCATGTGCTGCTAAGACTTTCAGGGAGGCATAGGCCTTGGTTCTTAGTGCTGCAGTAAACTGAGCCACGCAGATTCATTTCCCATTGAACTGTGGGAGAATTTGTCAGGGGGGTGGAATTCTGTAATGTCATCAGAGGACTAATGAACGTAAGTGCTGTAACTTGTGTCCACATCATGGAGTGTTTTTGTGAGCACATGATGAATTGTCATTTCTGAAATTTTATCGTATAATCCCTCTTGGACCACCTAACATGAAGTAAAGGCACCATCACAGTCTAGTTCAGGGTTTTTGTAAATGGATGGGACTCAGGTTAGGGACAACACTGGAATTATATCTCAAATTAACTTTTCAGTGAAGACAGGCCCAAAGAGATAACAATCTAAAGGTCCTGTTTGCTAAAAGTATTCAAAACCTCGTCAAAATTAGTCTGTTAGCATAGTTCTATGTCCACAATGCAGAGTGCACCAAAGATTAACACTTCTAAGGCAGTTTGTACAATATAAAAACTCCCCGCCAATGACCCAATAAGTAAACATTTAATATTACTTCTCTTCATTCTGATCTTCCTCTGACAGCATACACTAGATGCCATATTTGATAGCTAGGTCATCACTTAAGTTATGTATGATCAACAGCATAAGTTTATAAATTTCAGAAGGTCTTCTTACTTGCACTTCTCAAAAATTTAGTTACACAATCAATGTTAAAATAGGTCTTTTAAAAATTAGGTTTTCAATGAACACTGCATTTTGGGAGGAAAACTCTTCTGCTGATTTAGCCAGTATTTTACTGTTGTCCCACCATGGCACTGTTGACAATTTTCACTTACCAGGCTGTTTATTATATTCTGAAGTGGGGCTCAGTTGAGCTAGTACCAGACCCTGGAGGTAAACTTCCTATGAACAAGCAACACAATGCCTTTGGGAGTAGAGGAGACTAGATAGTTTGGCAGAGGGTTTGAATGACCAGTTGTATAACCCATAGTCAGCGTTGGACATAGCGCAAAGCAAAATTTAAGAAACAATAGAAATAATCCCTACGGCAATTTTGCATTTGTGATTATTCCGCCCCCAGCCTTCCCTGCCTCTGTTCATATTTATGCAGATTTTTATCAAGTGGGTGCTCTGTCTGGTATACTCGTTTGTAGTACACTTGAAAAGGAATGACATTATGAAAAATTAACTGTTGTTGATTATGAAGAAGTTTCTGCTTGCTTTGGGGATTCCCCTGTGCACTCTTATTATCACTGCTGCCGTCATTCAGCTTCTGAAGTCTGCATTCTCTGCTCACTGAAAGAGGTGAAGTATTACATTGAACACTGCTTTGCTTGAAGTGAACCTAAACTGCCCTTCGTACATAAAATCACCCTGTTATGAAATAACCATGTGACCACAAAAACCCCAAGGAAGAACTCTTTTAAGGCATTTTAAAACATGTTTGATAGAATCATAGAAGAGTAGGACTGGAAGGGACCTCAAGAGGCCATCGAGTCCAGCCCCCTGCCCTCATGGCAGGACCAAGCACTTTCTAGACCATCCCTGACAGCCATGTATCTAACCTCTTCTTAAATATCTCCAGCGATGGAGATTCTACCACCTCCCTTGGCAATTCGTTCCAGTGTTTGATCACCCTGACAGTTAGGAACTTTTTCCTAATGTCCAACCTGAACCTCCCCTGCTGCAATTTAAGTCCATTGCCTCTTGTTCTATCCTCAGAGGCAAGTAAGAACAAGTTCCCTCCCTCTGCCTTATGACACCCTTTTAGATACCTGAAAACTGCTATCATGTCCCCCCTCAATCTTCTCTTTTCCAAACTAAACAAGCCCAATTCTTTCAGCCTTTCTTCATAGGTCATGTTCTCTCGACCTTTGATCATTCTCGTTGCTCTCTTCTGGACCCTCTCCAATTTCTCCACATCCTTCCTGAACTGTGGTGCCCAGAACTGGACACAATACTCCAGCTGAGGCCTAACTAGTGCAGAGTAGAGTGGGAGAATGACTTCTCGTGCCTTGTTCACAACACACCTGTTAATGCATCCTAGAATCATGTTTGCTTTTTTTGCAACAGCACGACACTGTTGACTCATATTTAGCTTGTGGTCCACTATAACCCCTAGATGCCTTTCTGCTGTACTCATTCCTAGGCAGTCCTTTCCCATTCTGTATGTGTGACACTGATTGTTCCTTCCTAAGTGGAGCACTTTGCATTTGTCCTTATTAAACTTCGTGCTGTTTACCTCAGCCCATTTCTCCAGTTTATCCAGATCCTTTTGAATTATGACCCTATCCTCCAAAGAAGTTGCAATCCCTCCCAGCTTGGTATCATCTGCAAACTTAATAAGTGTACTTTCTATGTCAATATCTAAATTGTTAATGAAGATATTGAACAGAATCAGTCCTAAAACAGACCCCTACGAAACCCCACTAGTTACACTTTTCCAGCAGGATTGAAAACCATTAATAACTACTCTCTGGGTACGGTTATCGAGCCAGTTGTTCACCCACCTTATAGTAGCCCCATCTAAGTTATATTTGTGTAGTTTATTGATAAGTATATTATGTGAGACTGTGTCAAATGCTTTACTGAAGTCTAGGTATACCACATCCACCGCTTCTCCCTTATCCACAAGGCTCGTTATTCTATCAAAGAAAGCTATTAGATTGGTTTGACATGATCTGTTTTTAACAAAACCATGCTGGCTGTTCCCTATCACCTTACCACCTTCCAAATGCTTGCAGGTTATTTCTTTATTTACCTGCTCCATTATCTTTCCTGGCACAGAAGTTAAGCTGACTGGCCTGTAGTTTCCCAGGTTATTCTTGTTCCCCTTTTTATAAATGGATACTATATTTGCCCTTTTCCAGTCTTCTGGAATCTCTCCCGTCTCCCACGATTTTCCAAAAATGATTGCTAAAGGCTCAGATACCTCTTCTATCAGCTCCTTTAGGATTCTAGGATGCATTTCATCAGGCCCTGGTGATTTGCAGACATCTAATTTTTCTAAGTAAATTTTAATTTGTTCTTTTCTTATTTCAACTTCTAAACCTACCCCTTTTTCACTAGCATTCTCTATGTCAGGCATTCCTTCAGATTTCTCAGTGAAGACCGAAACAAAGAAATCATTAAACATCTCTGCCATTTCCAAATTCTCTGTTACTGTTTCTCCGTCCTCACTGACCAATGGCCCTACCCTCTCCTTGGTCTTCCTCTTGTTACCACTGTATTTGTAAAAAGCCTTCTTGTTTCCCTTTATGCTTGTAGCTAGTTTGAGCTCATTTTGTGCCTTAGCCTTTCTAATCTTGCTCCTGCATGCTCGTGTTGTTTGCCTATATTCGTCCTTTGTAATTTGTCCTAGTTTCCATTTCTTATACAATTCCTTTTTTATTTTGAGAACATGCAAGATCTCCTGGTTAAGCCAAGGCAGTCTTTTGCCATGTTTTCTATCTTTCCTACACAGCGGGATAGCTTGCTTTTGGGCCCTTAATAATGTCCCTTTGAAAAACTGCCAACTCTCCTCAGCCGTTTTTCCCCTCAGTTTAGCTTCCCATGGGACCTTACCTACCAGCTGTCTGAGTTTACCAAAATCTGCCTTCCTGAAACCCATTATCTCTATTGTACTGTTTTCCCTTCTACCCTTCCTTAGAATTGTGAACTTCCTTAGAATTGTGAATTGGAATTGTGATAATTCCATCTCTTAACAGCAAAGCCTTTAACAAGAGCAAACTGAAGTGAGTGATCACGTGAATATTTTTATTCCAAAATACCTCAATTTTGAGAGACTTACAGGGCAACTTTTATTACTCATGAGTAAATTTATTGGAAGCAGTCAGTACTAGAAAAACCTGCCACCAGCATATCACCAAGCATCTGACTGGGTCATATTCTTGCAGTCATCTAGGAACCAAACAATGCCTAAATTTCCCCTGTGCTCATTCATTTTTACAAATATATGATGATGGTAGCCAAATTAGTAGCTCCTGTTTTTATTGTAGAAAATACTGTGATGGGGATTCAATTAACATACAGATAATTGGGGCATGGCTAAACATAATTGAGTATTTTTTCATTTAATGTTTGTAGATGACACCCTACTTGGCACAGTTCCATGTTGCAATGTGGACTGTAAACATGCTTATCTACAAATATGGTAAAAACACAACTGTTGTATTTTAATGCTGTTATAAAGCACTTTTACAAAACTGCTGTTTCAGGCAGGAATCAGATCATGTTCTGGCCCTTTTCTTAGATCATACTTCAATCTTTCAAAATCCGTGGCTTGAATCATCATTTGGGAAGACTTTGTATTCAATCCCATCTAATACTTGAGACCATACTATGTTTTAACTATGTCAGAAGCCAACCATGAGGTCACCAGGTCCTCCAAAATCGAACATAAATGTATCCATAAGTGCTTGTACTAGATTTACTGTAACGTGTACTAAAACTAATTTGTAAATCAGAGCATCCTACGTACAGAAACATCTCAAAAGGGGAAGGCTGTCGAGACATTCCTTTACAGAACTAGGAGTACTGGTAGTCCATTGATCTGATGATGACAAATCTGTGCAGATCATCTGTTATTGGTCTTATGGTGTGCCCTCTGGTGACTGTATAAGCCAATTTTAGAGGTGCACATTTTGCCACAGATGGTGCATGGGAAGTTTGCAGTCTGTGGGTTGTGCATTGCTGATGCTCTGTGACGTCATTCACGTGCCTCTTGTAGATGCCGGCAGCGGTCTTCCTCAAAGGCAATGCAGGTATTTCTAACTGTTGCATCCCACTGTGTTCTGTCACTGGCGGTGTCCTCAAGGTCCCTAGGTTTGATACTGCTGTACTGCAGATTGGCTTTCATGGTATCCTTGTAGCGTTTCCGTGGACGACCTATATGCTGGATGCCCTGGGAGAGTTCACCATACAGAAGCTGGCGAGGGATTCTGTTGGCATCCATGCGGCTGACATGACCGATCCAACATAGTTGTGACTTCTTAATCATCATTTCGATGCTTGTCATCTGGGCTTTCTTGAGGACCTCAAGATTGGGCACTTTGTCTTGCCAGCGGATCTTTCTGATGTTACAGAGGCAGTGCTTGTGGAATGCTTCGAGCTGCTTGATGTGACGCCTATATAGTGTCCATGTTTCGCACCCATACAAAAGAGATGAGAGAACAACAGCTCTGTACACGGGCAGTTTTGTTGACATCCAGATGTTATGGTGGTTTAGAACTTTGACATGCAGACAGCCAAGTGCCTGGCTCACTTTGGATATTCACGTGTTGATCTCATTATCCAGTGATCCATCACTGGATATGACACTACCCAGGTATTTAAAGTTCTCCACTACTTTAAGCTGAGTGCCATCAATAGAGATACTCGGGACAGGAGCATTTGATCCATATGCAGGTTGATGGAGAACTTCTGTCTTTCCAAGGCTGATAGATAGTCCGAAAAGTTGCGAGGCCTCAGCAAACTGGTTGACAATGTGCTGAAGATCGTTTTCAGTGTGAGCCATAAGGGCACAGTTGTTAGCAAAGGGTGCCTCAGAAAGGAGTTTCTGCATTGTCTTAGTCTTTGCGGTCAGGCGACGGAGGTCAAAAAGTGAACCATCATGCTGGTATTTCAAGTATATACCTCGGTCCAGATCTTTCATTGCATGGTTAAGGACGCATGAAAAGAACAGGTTAAATAAGACAGGAGTGAGAACACATCCTTGTTTCACGCCGTTGATGATGTTGAAGGGGGCTGATGTAGCTCCATCAGACAGTACTTCGCCTGCTCATGTCATCATGGAAAAGGCGTATAATCTGGACAAATTTTCTTGGGCAGCCAAGTCGTATTAGAATGGTCCAAAGGGCTTCCCTGTTGACAGTATCAAATGCCTTTGTCAGATCTGTGAAGACAGCATACAGGTACATGTTCTGTTCAATGCACTTCTCTTGTATTTGTTTGACAGCAAACACCATATCTGCTGTGCTCCGGCCAGGTCGAAAACCGCATTGACTTTCAGGTAGATTTGCCTCGGAAATACTGGCTATTAGGCGGTTCAAGATGATGCGGGCGATGATCTTCCCTCCAACGGAGTGGAGGGATATGCCTCTGTAGTTTCCACATTCTGCTTTCTGCCTTTATTCTTGAAAAGGGAGACAATAATAGCATCGCGGAGGTCCTGTGGTATGTTTTCATCCTCCCAGATGCTGATGATCATGCTATGGAACGCTGCTAGTGCTGCTGGACTTGCCGCTTTATATATCTCTGCTGGTATCCCATCTTTTCCAGGAGCTTCTCCTGAACTCATCTGGCTAACAGCTTTCTTAATCTCATCTATAGTGGGTGGAAAATCAAGATCTGTCAGGACGGGTTGTTGTGGAATTTCATTGAGGACATTGTTATTCACGGTTGATGGTCTGGTAAGGAGGTTGCTAAAGTGTTCTCGCCATCTTTCGTTGATGCCCTCTTTGTCTTTGACCAGCGTTGTGTTGTCTGATGAGAGCAATGGGGTAGTCCTTGGTTTAGAATGTCCATAGACAGTCTTAATAGCACTAAAGAACATCTTTGAGTTGTGGGTCTCAGCATAGTGCTCAATTTCTTTGGCTTTGCTCTCCCACCAGCTGTCTTGTATCTGATGGAGGTCTTTCTGGCTACGTCTACACGTGCCCCAAACTTCGAAATGGCCATGCAAATGGCCATTTAGAAGTTTACTAATGAAGCGCTGAAATGCATATTCAGCGCTTCATTAGCATGCGGGCGGCAGCGGCGCTTCGAAATTGACGAGTCTTGCCGCCGCGCGGCGCGTCCAGATGGGGCTCCTTTTCGAAAGCACGCCGCCTACTTCGAAGTCCCCTTATTCCCGTGAGCTCATGGGAATAAGGGGACTTCGAAGTAGGTGGCGTGCTTTCGAAAAGGAGCCCCGTCTGGACGCGCCGCGCGGCGGCAAGGCTCGTCAATTTCGAAGCGCCGCTGCCGCCCGCATGCTAATGAAGCGCTGAATATGCATTTCAGCGCTTCATTAGTAAACTTCGAAATGGCCATTTGCATGGTCATTTCGAAGTTTGGGGCACGCGTAGACACAGCCTCTGTGTTTTGCTCTGAAGGTGCTTGAAATGGTCCCGTTTGGAGGCTGAGGAGGGGTCATTCTGCCATTCAAGAAAGGCTTTTCTCTTTACTTCCAGTGCTGAACATATTTCTTCTTGGTTCTCATCGAACCAATCCTGATGTATTCTTTTCTTTGGTCCAAGCGATGTTATTGCTGTGTCAGTCACTATCTGCTTGAACTGATCCCACTTTTCGGTTACAGTACCAACCAGTTGACCGTGGGATGTTAATTTGTCATCGAAACTCTTCTGAAAATTGTTTAAATGTTGGCTATGTTAAAAGCAGGTCGCACATGCTTAAGGCATTTGTGCCGAGAGGGAGCGATGTAAAGTTGAAGAGACATCCTGACTAATGTGTGATCTGTCCAGCACTCTGCGCCTCGCATTACTCTGGTGATCAGTACGTCTCAGCTGTCTTGCCTTCTGACAACAGCATAATCTATCAGATACCACTGTTTAGACCTAGGGTGCATCCACGTTGTTTTGTATTTATCCACTTGTCGGAACAGAGTGTTGGTAATAGTCAGGTTGTTTTCAGAACAAAGGTTCAAAAGGAGCAGTCCATTGTTCATTTTGCCTACACCATGTGGCCCAGCTACTCCTTTCCAGTTCTCGTTGTCAGCCCCGATTCGGACATTGAAATCTCCAAGTAGGAGTAGTTTGTCTGTTGCAGGTGTGGCCTTGATCAGTCTGTCAAGATCTTCATAGAATTGTTCCTTTGAGTTGTCAGGGCATGTTAGAGTGGGTGCATATGCACTGATGATGGTGGCATGACGTTTGGCATTTAGTGGGAAGCGTAGTTTCAGCAATCTTTCATTGATACCCACTGGAAGGTCTGGGAGTTGACACATCAATGAGGTTTTTATTGCCAGATCAACTCCATGTATTCTATCCTCTGTCTCAGTCTTACCCTTCCAGAAGAAGGTATAACCACTTCCTGGTTCACTCAAGAAACCTTCCCCAGCCAATCTTGTTTCACTTAATGCTGCTATATCGATGTTATAGCGGGCTAGTTCACGAGCAATGAGAGCTGTCCTTCTCTCAGGTCTTGCAACAGCTTCTCGATCCATGAGAGTACGAACGTTCCATACACCAATGGTAAGTTTTCTCAAATTTTTCTTTTGGTTTTGACCGCAAGTAAGGTTGAACTGCCAGCCTCAGCTTGCTGGCCAGTTATTGTTGGAGGGCAGGCAATTTTTAGGCCACCTTTTCTAGGCCCCTCCCTTACAAGGGTAAGCAGTGCTGTCCTAAAGAGGACTGCTCAGACACCTGGGATGCTGCCGGGCAACTCTGCTGCTCCAGGTACAGAGCTGGATGACCACTTGTCCACGGGCCGCCTACGTGCGGGATTGGGACTACAACTCCCAGTGGTAACCTCCACCTGTTGCTTCGCCCCTCCCCCATCACCGCAGGACTTGGGTGATGTGATGATATGATGATTTGCACAGGACCTGTGCGTGAAAGCTTTTTAAGTGGTAGAGCCGTTGCACAGGAGCAATCCCATTCTGTCGACCTTGGAAGCCAGGCATCAGTGGTACGTAGAATTGTCACGACTGGTAACTTCTTTGGTTGCAGTGGATGGCCTTGACATCTTTCGTGCCTTGTCAAGCCCTTCACTTTCCACAACGCGTTGCAGAACTGCCCTCTGGGCCGTTGGATCTAAATGATCTCTTCTGCCCAGTCCGCCAGAACTGACTTCACATGCTGGGTAGGCACATCCGAAAATTCACCGAGGGTTTGATCCCCATTGGTTACTCTCACCTGGTTCGGCCGGCCTGTCAAAGCCGTTGCCTGGGGTGTGGCCGCTGCGCATGCTGCAGCTACTTGGATCCACAAGTGAGAGCTGAGTGACAGGCGGGGACCAAAGTGGACGGACTACCCCCAAAGGGGTACAACAAGTCCATCCAACAGAGGTACTACCCCTCCCTGTATACCCCATACACCCCAGAACTAGCAGTAGTGAGTATTTAATTGGCAGAAAAAGAAAACTACATACAGCGGTACAGACCAATGTTTCCTTCTTGTTCTGGGAACTGAGTCTAGGAATTAGCCCTCACTCTATCTAGCGCCATCTTCCCTTGGTTGCTTGTGCTGCAGTTCCTCTTTCTGTCTGTGAAATGGGGAGCTCCAACTTCATGACCTTTGACCAGGTCAGTATGTAGTCCTCTCCACCACTTCTGGAATAACAAAGTTCTGCTGGGCAAACTGTCCAGATGCCGCGATGGACAGCTTTTCACTGCATTGTTCTGAAGGGATAAGACAATCAGCAGTGGCTACAGAACTTCAGCATGTGAGGCAACTTCCACAGAACTTTGCAAATTGCTTTCCCCTGCCCTGAAGCACAGCAATACCAGACTGAGACCTGCTCTGACAGTTCAGTAACAGATCGCAATAGCTCTGTGGAAGCTTGCAACACCAGACAGCTACCACTCAGCAGGCAATCAATTCAGGGTGGGCAAATCTATAATGCAGGCTGCTGTGATCCTGGTAGCCAAGGCAATCAATACCCTTCTGCTACAAAGGACAGTGACTCTAGGCCAGGGGTCTCCAATCCAAATAGCAAGAAGAGCCATTTTTTCAAATTCAGTTACAAAATCAATATATCAAGAACCGCAATACATGTGAAATGAGAGTCCCAATAAATAACATTAAACCATACTTTTTGTAACACCTATTTTAAGAGCAACACATACAATGTTTTGTACCAATCAGAAAGTTTAAACTACAGTAAGGTCTCCGAGTATGCAAACTCAGAGTGTGCAACCCCGCTCTTTCGCGTCTGATCCTGACCCCATCCCCCATCCCAGTTTAAATCACCTGCAAGCAGCTCTGGTTCAAGCCACCCCTGCCACCCCGCACGGCTCCACTGAAATCCCCCTGCCGGCTCAGAAGCTGCCCTCCCCTACCCCGCACAGCTTCGGCTTGACCTCCCTGCCAGCTCACAAGCTGCCCACCCGCCCGCCTGTCCCCCGCAGCTCCAGTGCAATTCCCCCTGCAGGCTCACAAGCTGCCTGACTGCCTGCCTGCCTGCCTGCCCTCCCACCCCATGTGGCACCAGCGCGACCCCCACACCAGCTCACAAGCCACACCCCCCTGCCCTGCACAGCTCTGGTGCAACCCCCCCCCGCCTGCTCACAAGCTGCCCACCCCATGTGGCTCCAGTGTGATTCCCCCTGCAGGCTCACAAGCTGCCCACCTGCCTGCCCTCGCCCCCGCCCCAGGTGCCTCCAGTTCGACCCCCCCACCAGCTCACAAACTGCCCGCCCACCCTGCACAGCTCTGGTTCTGGCTCAACTCCCCACCCCTCCTGCAGCCCAGCTCACCATCCGCACTGAACTCCACCCCTCGCCCCCTGCTGCCCTAACCCATGTTAAGAGTGAGCCCACTCCTCCCGCCTGCTTCCCACAGCCCCAACCCACCACCAGGCATAACCCTCCCCAACTGTCCCCCCATCCCAAGATTTACTTTTCTGCTGCTTCCCTGGCTGCAGAACGTGTTCTGCCGGGGGAAAAAGCCAGACCCCCACTTGCGTGAAATCCGGGTTTTTGCGAGGGTGCGTGGAACGGAACCCTCGCGTATTCTGAGACCTTACTGTACTTTCATCCCTGGACTGGAGAGCAAGCAAAGACAAGGAAAATGCTTCACATCAACCCTCCACATGCCCCCATTTTCCCAGGCTCTACCCACCCTTGGCCCACAAACCATCCCCCCATCCCCAGGCTTTACCTGCTTCAGTCCCCAAACCTGCCCCCTCTCATCCCAAAGCTTAACCCCTCGCAGCCCCAAACCCACTCCCCCACTCCGAGGATGAACCCCTGTCTGCCCCAAACCTGCCCCCGATCCCCAGGATTAACCAGCCTCACACAACCTCCGCACACTGCTGCTGCTCCTCCACAGCCACCACCCACCTTCCCCACCTCCTCCTCCTTCTCAAGATGGCTGCACAGCTGCAACAGGGGCAGACTTTGCTACCCCTTCCCCCAGCTTTTCTGCTGACTTCCCCCACCTGCAGTGTGGGCAGCTCCCTGCCCTACCACACTGAAGTAATGGAACTAAATTTAATAGGTTTAACAGTTGGATCCCTCCTGTCTTCCCGTACTTCCTCTATGTTGCAATGCAAGATACTAGCCTCCTTAGCATAACACGGATTGAGAAGAAATGGATGATGATTGACTGTGGGCAGAAGGCTAGTCAGTATGCTGTGCTGCCATGTGGTGCAATGACACCAGATTACTTCCTGCTGGCTTGGCATGGAAAGATGTTCCATCAAGAAGGTTGGAATAAGGCAGTCCTCCCTAGAAACCATGTGAGAAAGATTAAAGAGTACTTGTCTGAGAGCTTTATGAAGATGCTTAGGGATGATTGGTGCTCCATCCCCAGACACATTAACAAGTTGCTCTTGGGCGAGTTTGTGTAGATACAGCACCCACCACAGATCTCCCTCAATTGCCTTAAACCACGTGTAGCATGATTCCCTCTCTGCCATCAGGGTCCAGTTGCTAAAAGTCCTGGGAGGAGGGGGTGAGACCAAAGTTAAAAAAATTTCCTGGCTGCTCATGAGATCAGCTGCTCCGTTTGCCTGCTGACCATTGTCATCATCCTCCATGGCTTCCCTGCTGTTGCTGGAGGCTGCTCTTGAGAGGTATTCACTAACTGTATAAGAAAAGAGGTTGGTTCCTTGCCCTAGAATCCCATGCAGCTGCTCATAGAAGCAGTATGTTTGTGGTGATGACCCAGAATGTATGTTTGTTTCCTTTGTCTTCTGCTATGCCTATCTGCACTGTTTTATTTTCATGTATCACGGCTGGGCATCCCTGGTGTATCTTTTATCCACCATGGCCTGTGAGAACTTGGCATAGATGTCCATGTTTCTTTTGTTACTTCGTAGTTCTGCCAGCACAGCTTCATCCCTGCACACAGCCATAAGGTCCTGTGTGTCCTTCGTGCTCCATGCTGGAGCTCATCTGCAACCCTGGGAATCCATGACTAGATGTGCTGCTGTGGTGTGCTGCCTGCTCTGTTCACCATGCTGGCCAAACAGGAAACGAAATTCAAGTTTTCCTGGTATATTTCGTGCATACTTGGACAGCAGCAGTGCTGAAAGTGGTGGTCAGAGTGGGGCACTGTGAAACACCTCCAGGAGGCCAAGCACGTGGAATTTCACAATGCTCTGTCTGCACTACTCTAAAGTCGAGCATGGAAGGTCATTTTTGGCATTGCTTCTTGAGAAGAGCTGAAATACCACAGTTGACCTTAGGAGCCTTGAAGTTAGTGGAAAGGCCCTTGTAGTGTGTTGTGTTTGCTTCGAAAATTGACCTAAGCCAGCTTTGTTTGACCTAATCTAAGGTATGTCTACACTAAACAATTTTGTCAACAAAAGTGGCATTTTGTTGACAAAACCTGCCAAGCCTCCACACTCCCAAGGCATTCTGTCAACAGTAAATAGACAGAATGCGAAACTTCTGTTGACAGTGTTCTGCCGTTCCCTAATGAGGCAGAATGCCTCTCTCAACAGATCTGTTGACAGAAAGCCAGTCTGGCCATTCCAGGCGGCTTTCTTTTGATGGACAGGTATCTTCTGCTAAAAACGTCTGTCAACAGATTGCTCTAGTGTAGACATAGCCCTAGTGTAGATCAGTCCTCAGACCCTTTTGCTATTTGCGTGGGCCCATTCCTACCTCACCTCTCTATGGGTGCGTCTACACTACAGCTCTTTTTTGAAAGAACGTCTTTCAAAAGAGAACATCGAAAGATGGACTTTCAAAATGGAGCATCCACACATACCAGCAGGGACCGAAGGTTCGATCCATTATTTCGAAAGGGCCCCCCTCAGTGCAATTTCGAAAGAGAACAGCCACACGTACCAGGGCACTCTTTCAAAAGAGCAGGGTCAGGAAGTGCCACGGGCAGGGTCACATGGCGGATGAGCCCTTCCGGGGCTGCTTCCTGCTGTCCTTTTAAAGGGCCCCCTTCCCACAGGCCTCAGTCTGCAAGCTCTGAGGACTCCACCCCACGCTCACGAGTACACCCCCCTATGCCCTGCAGGTTGTCCAGGCTATCAACAAGGTGCTCCTGAGGCAGCTGGTCTGCTTTGGAGACCTGGATGATGCCATCTGGGGCTGCCAGGAGTTGGGCTTCCCAAACTGCTTTGTGGCCCTGGATGGCACCCACATTGCCAACTGGGTCCCAGAGCACAGCCGCAGGGCCTATGTGACTCACAAGGGCTACCACTCGGTGGTCCCATAGGCTCTGGTTGACACCAACAGCAGGTTCGAGGACATCTGCTCGGGCTGGTCCGGCCGCACGCATGACGCGAGGGTCTTCCGGAACTCAGGGCTGGGATGTCACATGGCCAAGGGGACTTTCATTCCCCCTGGTGGGAGCTCCCCATCAGGGACACAACGATGCCACCCTGCATCAAGGTGGATGAGGCCTATCCCCTGCAGGCCTGGCTGGTGTGGCCATACACTGGGCATACCCACTTGAGCCAGGACCTTTTTAATGAGAGGCTGAACCAGGCCCAGAACATCATGGAGTGGGCATTTAGCCACCTCAAGGGGTGTTTTAGATGCTTGCACACCAGGCTGGAGGTGGGCCTCCCCAATGTCTTGACAGTGGTTGGGGCCTGCTGCATCCTTTATAACCTAGTGGAGGTGAAACACAAGCCCTACGTATAGGGGTGGGCCGTCGAGGCGGGGCACAGTTATGAACAGCCCCCAGCTGCCCTGTGCCACCAGGCCCAGCAGGATGGGCTGCTAGTATGGGAGACCCTGCTCCAGGCCTTTGAGCAGAGGCCACAGTGACCCCCCACTCCCCGCAGACACACACCCCACCCTGCACACATACACACACCCACCATCACACATCTGGGGGACACAGGGTAAAGTAAAAAATAAACTATTTACTGAACAATTGAACTGTGCCCCTCGATTTGTGGGGGAACTACTTACATGTGGGGGGAGGGTGAATGGGGAACCAGGGTGGGGGGGCCTCACCCCTCGACAGGGCTCAATGGTCAGGATGCCCACATCCGCCCCTTCCACTCCATGTCCGGGGCCCTGCCAAGGCCGGTGGCACAGGGAGGTAGGGGCGTGGCTTGGGTGCGGTCCCTGTGCCTGTGCTGGTCTTGGAATGGGGGAGGCGGGCAGGTGGCGGGGAGCATGGCCTCCAGGTTGGCCTCGTCGGGGGGGTTCTGTTGTGGGGGGGCAGGGGGATGGGGGATTGGGGTGGAGGGGGAGGGGAGCAGAGGGGAGGGCCCGTTCAGGTGACAGGGGCACAGGAGACAGTAGGGAGATGATGGGGCAGCTAGGTGCAGGAGTGGCCCATGATGGGCCAGTGGCTGGGACCAGGTGGTTGACCACAGGCTGGGTGAGGGCATCTAGGTTGGCCACCACCCAGTCCCATGCCTGGCTCCATGGTGAGCCACTCCCGTACGACACCCATCAGCTCCCACAGGGTGGCCATGTGGGCTGCGTCCCCTGCCTCCACCTCTCTGGCCTGGTGGTACCGGCCAAGGGACCAGTGGCAGCCCTGCACTGTCCCCATCCAGGGCCTGGCCGGTTCCCCCTCACCCTGTGTGGTGGGGTTCCCTGGGCACGTCGCGGGCTGGTCCAGCTGCTGGCTGCTGGAGCTGTGGAGACAAAAGGGGAGAGGAACAGGCCATTAGTCCCAGCGAGGGACCCCTTGAACTGTCCCTTCCCACCCCCCCATCCTGGGGGCCCTGCAGGGACCTCCTCTGGGGTTTCCCCTCTGGATTGTGGGAGCACTAGTGCCCCTCTGCCACCCTCCATTCCTCCGCAGCCTGGCAGCCCATGGTGCTGGCCTGCCCGCATGGTGCTGAGGGCCACACGTCAGCCCTCTGAGGCTGGGATGGTGGGGCTGTCTAGCCTGCCTGTGTCCTGGGGCTGATGTCCCTCTGGGTGGGCTGTGGCTGCCCCAGGCAGGACTGCATGCCCCCTCCCCCAGCCACCAGCATACAGAGTAAATACCTGTGGGACCCTCCAGGAACTCTGGTGAGGTGCAGTCAGAGGGAGCCAGGCTGGATGGGCTGGAGGGGACATCGATGATGAAGGCCCCCTTGCTCAAGCCCTTGTCATTGCTGCTGGCCGGGATCCATGGTGGACATCGCTGTGGCTGGTGGTCTGCCTTCTCAGTCCCCGTCCCCTCCAGCTTCCACTCCATGGGGGGGTCAGCTGTGTCCAGGAGCACGGCCAGGGGTCCCGCCTCCTTGGGCTGGCTCCCCTCCTGGGAGGACTCCCCCCAGTCCCTGGATGGCCCCAGGGGTGGGCGGGAGTCCCGGCTGCTGGCCATGGTGCCGGTGGAGCTGAGGCTTCGCCTACGTCATCACAGCTGGCAGCAGGCTGAGTGTGGGCTCCCTGCTGCCTGCACACTCTCAGCTTCCTGCCTGAGGGCTTCTGGGTGCCTGTGTCCTTACACGCAGCCAGACGCTGGAGCCATAGAGCTCCATCTGTGCTGTGAGCGGCGCCACCGCCTGCCAGCTGATTGCCACCATGGAGGACTCTCTGTTTCAAAAGAGCGGTTCGTGAAGCATCTACACTTGCCCTTTCAAAATAATCTTTTGAAGGAGGGCGCTCTTCCAAACCCGGGAATGGAGGACTGACTTCGAAAGAACGGGGGGAGATCTTTCGAAGATAATTTCGAAAGAGTGTCTTGTCAGTGTAGATGCTCTGCGGGTTCTTTCGAAAGAACTCGGTCTTCCAATCTGGATTTCGAACATACTTGCTAATGTAGACTCACCCTATGTGTTTATCCCTGGAATTTCCTTTGCTCTCTTTTTCCCCCCAGATAAACCTGTCAGGGCTTGTGTGGGATAGTCACCCATTACAATGACACAGTTAAGTTCCTTTCATGTGGCAGATTTTAACTGTGTGGTAGGCTTAATTGTATTTATTGTATAGATAAAGCTTAAAATAAAGCAAATTTACTTCATCCAAAATAAGAGTGTCCACATACAGACTCACACCAAACCAACTAAGGGTTATTATAACCAATTTACTTATTTTGGCTCCAATCTATAGACAAGCCCATCTTTGAAAAAAATAAATAAATAAAAAGGAAAGCTGGGATTCTGATGTAATCATAGGACTTGTATTGAAGGCATGGATCTCTCCGGGTTAACAGATCTCTGTTACAATCACTATTAGGGAATAGCAGCTGTCTGATTCTCCTGAGGTAGAGAACCTTGACCAAATATTTTGAAATGTAAAACAAGCATGTGGGAAAGTCCAGATAAACTCTTTCTATTTAATTAACCATTTCTCCTAGCCTGGGCAGTTCTGAATTGCATGGCTCATGCTGCATGTCTTCTGGTTACACGTGAAATATGGGTAACACCAAAACTGTTATTTGATGGACATTTACGCTGCAAGAAAACCTACAGAGAGGAAGAGAAAGTTCCCCATATGCAGTGTATTTATTTCCCAACTGTTATAATTCTATACAAAATAGAAATGATGCTGTTTACCCTCTGAACTGAATTTATATATTTATTGCTGCCTGGAGCTGCTGCTGGGAGCAACAGAGAAGGCTGCTGTAATGTCAGGCTGTCTGTCTTCAGCTAAAATCAGGAGGTACAGTTATATAATCATCTGCAATGAGATGTTGAGAAACTGCAGCTCTCATATGAGTTTGCAATATTCTGAATTTCATGCACATTTTCATAGTTATGCATATGTACACATTTCCTACATATCACTGAAGACACTGTGAGAGCATAGTGTAGTTCTATCACTTTGGCTTACTGTGTAATTTCATATTTAACAATCCATAAATAAATAACATTTTGTGGATAGGCGAATGCTTTAATACAGCTCAGCCCTTACCGTATGTCTTTTAGATCTATTCTTCCAGTGTTAACAGTACATACAAAAGAACTTTTACTCTACCATTGAAAATTCATCTAATACTGTATTCAGCTTTAAAGAATAGTTCCCACATGTCTTTGAGTGACAGTCGATCATTTGATGTTCATATTTGCCATCTGAATACATTAGCTTTGTTCCATAGTAGAATTATATGAAGGTGCAAATAAAACCACGTGATTACAATAATTGTTTAAAAATGATCCTAATCAAATGTAGCTGTAAATTACATAGAACAGTACAATTTTTGTTTACATCTAATGACACAAATATCCTTTTTTAAATAGGACGTGATTTTTAAATGAATACTGTCCAATTAAAAATCACACCTCTGTTTGAATGTTTTGTTACTATTATTACAAATAAAACTAAGATGAATATTGCTGAAGAAAATGCAAGAAAAATAGGGGTTTTTTAGTCTGTTTACTCTATACATGTAATAGCACATTATGTATAATTAGCTTCATTATCCAGCACTCTTAATAGTCACTTTTCCCTGTTTGTATGGGCTTAACCTAGAGCAGTGAGGAGGAAAATATTGCAACAAAATAGGAAAATGTGCCTGTAAATCTGTGACAATGCAAACAGTATTATGAGAGGTGTGACAACCAATATACTTTACCTGTTTTTATGAGCTAGATCTCAAATCGATGGATCCCTTTTAAGTTTTTAATTTAAAATTTATCTGGAAAGATTTCATACCGCTATTAAATAAAAGTGTTTAAGATCCCAAATCAGAAACCAAATACAGGTATAGACTTAGCACTGATGTGCATATTTAGATATGTACATGCATATTTATACATATCTGCATTTATACGTGTACGTACACAGTGCTTTTTTGTAAAAAAAAAAAAGAAGAGGAGCTGTTGCTCATCAGAGCTGCGTCTACACGTGCACGCTACTTCGAAGTAGCGGCACCAACTTCGAAATAGCGCCCGTTGCGTCTACACGCGTCGGGCGCTATTTTGAAGTTAACTTCGACGTTAGGCGGCGAGACGTCGAAGTCGCTAACCTCATGAGGAGATAGGAATAGCGCCCTACTTTGACGTTCAACGTCGAAGTAGGGACCGTGTAGACGATCCGCGTCCCTCAACGTCGAAATTGCTGGGTCCTCCATGGCGGCCATCAGCTGGGGGGTTGAGAGATGCTCTCTTTCCAGCCCCTGCGGGGCTCTATGGTCACCGTGGGCAGCAGCCCTTAGCCCAGGGCTTCTGGCTGCTTCTGCGGCAGCTGGGGATCTATGCTGCAGGCACGGGGTCTGCAACCAGTTGTCGGCTCTGTGGATCTTGTGTTGTTTAGTGCAACTGTGTCTGGGAGGGGCCCTTTAAGGGAACGGCTGGCTGTTGAGTCCGCCCTGTGACCCTGTCTGCAGCTGTGCCTGGCATCCCTATTTCGATGTGTGCTACTTTGACGTGTAGACGTTCCCTTGCTGCGCCTATTTCGATGTTGGGCTGAGCAACGTCGAAGTTGAACATCGACGTTGCCGGCCCTGGAGGACGTGTAGACGTTATTCATCGAAATAGACTATTTCGATGTCGCAACATCGAAATAAGCTATTTCGATGTTGGCTGCATGTGTAGACGTAGCCCAGGTGCACCACCCTCTGGCCATGGTTGGGGCTGCCAACAGGGCTCTGCCCTGCAGCTGGCTCCCAGCCGTGGGGCTGGCGGGGTCCCCTTGCCGCCTGGCTAGTGATCCTGCAGCTGATGGTACTCAGTACCAGCACAAAAAAGCACTGTATATAGGCACATATTTACATTAATTAATACATTGAACCATTCTAGTTCAGCACCCTCGGGACCTGACTGATGCCAAACAAGAGAATTTGCCAAACTATGGCTACGTCTACACGTGCAGCCAACATCGAAATAGCTTATTTCGATGCTGCGACATCGAAATAGTCTATTTCGATGAATAACGTCTACACATCCTCCAGGGCCAGCAACGTCGATGTTCAACTTCGACGTTGCTCAGCCCAACATCGAAATAGGCGCAGCGAGGGAACGTCTACACGTCAAAGTAGCACACATCGAAATAGGGATGCCAGGCACAGCTGCAGACAGGGTCACAGGGTGGACTCAACAGCAAGCCACTCCCTTAAAGGGCCCCTCCCAGACACAGTTGCACTAAACAACACAAGATACACAGAGCTGACAACTGGTTGCAGACCCTGTGCCTGCAGCATAGATCCCCAGCTGCCGCAGAAGCAGCCAGAAGCCCTGGGCTAAGGGCTGCTGCCCACGGTGACCATAGAGCCCCGCAGGGGCTGGAGAGAGAGCATCTCTCAACCCCCCAGCTGATGGCCGCCATGGAGGACCCAGCAATTTCGACGTTGCGGGACGCGGATCGTCTACACAGTCCCTACTTCGACGTTGAACGTCGAAGTAGGGTGCTATTCCTATCTCCTCATGAGGTTAGCGACTTCGACGTCTCGCCGACTAACGTCGAAGTTGGTGCCGCTACTTCGAAGTAGCGTGCACGTGTAGACGCAGCTTATGGGAGGTCAGTATTGTCTAGCAACATTACGAACACTTCTACTGCTTACTGGGCTCTTAGAAGATATTGAACGATAAATTAGAGCTAAATAACCGCACAAAACACTGAGAGCCAGGACTGGGGTATAGTAATGTAAAACAGAACCAGATCCAAACATTGAGTCAGTCTTGGAAAGCAATTAACAGTTGCCATGTGACTGGATTTTTATATTGAATGTGGAAGCCATTTTATGTGCCCAGTGTATCTGTTGGCCCCAAATATTGTGCCAGGGGCTATGTGAGGTATCTAATGAAAGCTGAGGATGCCCTGAATCAATGTATGCTACTTTTATGTCTGTATCACGTTGGTAGGTAAAGGTATAGATTTCAGCTATGTAGCTGTATTAGAAAATGTTTTAGTGCTAAGCCTCACAGTAGGAGGTGTGAACTCAGCCCCAGACACGACGTTGGGCTAAATAATGGGGTGGAAACCAGGTGGTGAAATGCCAAATCCACATCACAGATGGTTGGAATTTGTCAACGGAATGCAGCGCACTGGTCAGGTGACCTGGTCTGAGCAAAGGAATTGAAATTGGATGCCAAGGCATCATCCTACCTGCTGAGTAAATGACTGGGGTGTGCTAGCAAAACCAGCAATCAATGGCAATTTGCCACAACAGCCTACCTGGGTCAGGTGGGACAGACCCTCAAGGGACTATAGGAAGAAGAATGGGCTTTGTCCCTGAACACAAACGAGAACCATGAGGTGGACTTGACAGTGGCCATCTTGGGGAGAGAAGGCTGTTGTCTGTTCCAAGGATCCACATTCCAGCACGTGGACCCCAGCAGGCCGGATCTGCATTTCTTCAGTAACTAAAATTATGTAACCTGGAATGGACTTTCGGAGACTTTCAAGAATCAGCAAATAATATCACTGGCCTGCATCGATAGCTATAATTGATGTATGTAAAGTATTGCTGTAACAATTTTTCTCTCTAACCCTGTTCTTTCTTTTTTATTAATAAACCTGTAGGTATTTAGATCTGAAGCATTGGTGGGTGTGGTGATGTGGGTAAGATCCAAGTATATATTGACTGGAGACTGTGGCTGGAGCCTTTGGGGCCTGGAAGAATCTGCATGGAGTTGATGAAAAAGGTTTAAGAACCTCTCTTCGAAGTTTCGGTTTGTTGGTGTGGGCTGGTATAGCATCTGGGAAGTCTGTGGGTTTACTTGTGTGGCTTCTGGCTGGCCAGGGGCCTGGCAGAGGTATTTCTGTGGCTGATTGGATTTTCCTTAGTGAGAAGAAAATCCCAGCCTGGTGCTGTAAGTGGCCTAAATTTTAAGAAAAGACACCCTTGATTGATTTCTCTAGCTGTGCTCAGAAACCCCATCCTATCACAACAGTAATTCCCTAGAAATATATAAAATTTCTTTCCAGCTATTTATGTTGCTGTGAGTTAGGCAGGGACATATACAGTAGTCAGAGATGGTATGCATTCATATGTTGTTATGTCAGTGGGTGAGACTCTGTCTTTTGCCTTTGGCATTTCTCTGAGCACTCACTGCCCTTTGTAAGATGATCTCAGCCTCGCTGGGTCACTGTGCTTTCTTTTTGCGTAGTCATTAGTTATCTTGGCATCTATTTTCTACATACTGATGACGTGCTGTTTCTTGTTTGTCAGTGAGATCATACAGTGGAGACTTTTATCTTTTCAGTGTTTTGTTACTTCAGAAAATAATTTTCTCAGCAAGTCAGGTGCCAGTTGTTTTCCTATGAACTAGTACGTTTTCCATAGAAGATACTCAGAAATTTTGCATGTAGGGAAGATGGATTTGATGAACTTCCATGAAAGTTTAATATCTCTGCTGCTTATACCCCGTGTATTCACTTATACCCCTCCTAACTGAATGCAGAAGAGTACTAAATCAGAATGTCCAGGCAGTCTTAATTCTGTCACTTCCTAACTTTTGAGTACTGCTGGACTTTCCAATCTTAAAATTTTTAAGATTGGTTGGTTTGCAGTTTTTAAAATATAACTTCAGATTCGTTTTCCTTACTGATCTAAGGTTGTAGTCATCCTTTAAGGGCGTCTCCATGTACACATTTTAACTAGGGGTCGAGATCAGCTGAGTTGCAGCCAGGTTCTGAGGGCTACTCTTCGCTATGGACTAAATTTGTACTGCTGCAGTAGATATAGTGGCATGAATTTAGCCAATCGGATTAAGACACAGTAATTGGATGGGAGAGCGCTCTCCTCTTTACTTCAGCACTGCACCTCAACAAGAGGCAGCAGCTATGGGCGAATGTCTCTTGCCAAGATTGCATGCTGTAGGCACCCCATTAAGTGGAAGTAAATTATATCAACATACGTTATGCAACTTAAGTTGTGTAACTTACTTCAGTGTAATCCTCTGGAGTAGACAAATACCTATGTGGCTCAGTTGTAGAGAGGAGAGACCCAAAGTAAGTTACAACCAGAGACAATGGAAAGTTGAAAGGTGTACATAAATAAATCCAGGATACCAATATTTAATATTTTTCTGCACATTTTTGTTATTCTTTGCTCTTAAGGCTAGCTTTTACAGTAAACACTTTCATATCCAGCATTCTGTTATCCGGAATTCTCAAATAACTGGCATTTTAACCATAGGTAAATTTTAGTTTCATTTTCCGTAAGTACAGTATAGTGAAAGTAAATACAAATACATACAGTATAAGTTTACAGTGTACAATACCACTGTGTTTGGTAAATAAAGTACTCTGCATACATTTTTAACAGCAACGAAGGGTCCTGTGGCACCTTATAGAGTAACAGAAAAGTTTTGAGCGTGAGCTTTCGTGAGCACAGACTCACTTCATCAGATGTCTGTGCTCACGAAAGCTCATGCTCAGAACTTTTCTGTTAGTCTATAAGGTGCCACAGGACCCTTCGTTGCTGTTACAGATCCAGACTAACACGGCTACCCCTCTGATTCTTGCATACATTTTTGTTTCTTAATATCTAATCTTGTTTTTCTTTAGTGTTATGCATTGCTAGGTATACCTCTCTATTATCGAGCATATTTGAATATCCGGCAACCTTTCGGTCCTGTGGCTGCCCGATATGAAAGAGTTTACTGCATATATTAACATATACAACTGACAGGTCATAACTAGCCTTCTTTTCCCATATTTTAAAATGGGTAGGTGTTCTACCAGGGGAAAGGTTGAGAACAATTACTTTAAATCTCATTTACCTAAGTAATTCTACTATGCTCTTTCATCACGTCTGTCTGCTCACCTGAAAAAATAATAATTACTCACCCAAACCAAATCATCAAAAATTTGGGCACACAAAATCAGGGTCCATTTTGGAGAAATTGGCCAAAATTTCTGATCCTTTACAGACAGAAAGCAAGTTTTTGTAATGTAAGTGGTAACTACTAATCCTTGCTTAGAGAGAAATAGCTAACGTCTTGTAGCAGGATTTCACCAAGTGTTTTTTGTAACTGTCTCCTGTCCTCACTTTCCCAGGATGCATTCTGCCTCCATTTCCCAAAGCAGCACTTTCTTACCATTTTGGAGGAGAATGGAAGATGAGCATTTCCCTTGTCCTTCATTATTTTAATTAAAACAGATATGTTAAGGTAATCATAATCTTGATTGTTACTCTAGTAACATTTGTCAGATAGATTAGACTTCCTACAAGAAAATATATGTGCAGTTCACTATCTTTGGTCTTCATGTGTTCCTACTCTCTGCGACTAGCAGCAAAGGAAAGTTTTACGCTGTTGAGCTTGAAACTGTAGCAACCAGAACTGAACCCGTGATAATGAAAGATAACATCATTAAATCAATTCTAAATAAAATAAAAAGGCTACAATGAGGAAGGCGAAGAGGAATGGATTTTTAAAGGATTTTAGGTACCTAAGAATGCAGATAGGCATCTAGTTGGATTTTCGAAAGGGCCTGGGTGCCTAACTCTAAATACCACTGATTTCATAGTGTGCGTTGGGCAGGGGCGGGGGGGATCAAACCCAATATTCCTTTGATGCTCTAACTTTCTATGGTACTGTTATGGGGTACCAATCCCACACTAACTGGGTGGTGGGGGTCAGGCTTGCTGGGCAGAAAAGCCTCCCTCCCCCTGGGCCCTGCTGGGTATGCTCTCACTGCATCCCCTGTATAAAGACCAGGGAGGCCAGTCAGTTGGGGCTGGCCAGCAGGGGGAAGGAGCTCCTGCTAGAACTTGGCCGCAGCAGCAGTAGGAACAGCAACTGTGGCAGCAGCGGCAGCCCAAGGAGGAGCAGCATGTTGCATCTGAAACTGAGTAGGAAACAGCACAGGGCAGGGAACCGGGAAGTATCCTGGGAGCTCAGCATGTTGTGGTGGGGATCCCTGCTGAGCTGGTGGCTGGGGAGACACACCCACCACTGACAGGGCCCTGGGCTGGAGCTGGGTGGAAAGGGAGGGCCTGAGCTCCCCTACCCCAACCCCTGTGACCCCAAGGAAGGGGTAGCACTGACTAGGCCTCTGAGGCCTGCAAACACTGACTACATTGCTGGGGCCTAACTAGGCTGCTGGGCCTGATTGAGGGGATACGTACTAGGCCACAGGGGCCTGAGGGCCCCAGGAAAGTCCTCCAAAGAGGCGTGGGGCTGGAGGCCCTGCCACAGGTACATTCACTTTCTTTTGTGTGGCTTTTCTGAGTGCTTATTAAAGGCTACTCCTTCCAGTCATAGGCAGCTGCATTTCAGTACTGGAAATACACTGAAATGATCATAGCTGCCAAGTGTATACGGCTTGGTGGATGAAAGGTGTAATATAAACATTAGTAAATGAAAGTCACTCGTCTCAGTCTTGATGGACGTTGTTTACACAGTGTGAATGTTAGAAAGAAATCTTAGTGAAAGCAATAAACAGAATTATCAACAAATCTTATTAGTTGGCAAATTAAACTACATGCTAATATTTCACAGGATTTATAGAATACTCCAAACCCACTGCAGCAGTTTGTTTGTTACATTCTTTACTTATTGCTGTTCATGGAAGGAAGTAAATAATTAATAGAACATTAGTTGGTTATCACTTTTGCCACAATCTTACCCATGTTTATATCCCACCATGCCATTAAGACCTTGTCTACTTTCACTTTTCCCACCATTGGTCTAGCAATTACACACTTCCACTAATAGCAGCAGTGGTGGAAACACTAGTTAGACCATCCATAGGTATTCTTACTATCATGTGGTCAGAACTCAGAGAGGGCTAGTGTGCTGCTTGCTGAAATAGACTATGGATGTATTTTTTACAGCCTAATTTTAGAGATCATTTTAATGCACACATCAACAGACAGCTCATAAAATGAATGCCCAACATTTTCAGCAAATAGTAAGGCAGATTTAGCTAAATTACATCTCTCTTGTTATTATGTTACAGTGATAGGCATTAAAAGGGAAATATTTTTCTGACTGTATTTCATCACAATATTACAGTCAAAAACAGGAAATATAACAGCTTCTCATGATGAAGGCAATATTACAATAATGTCTTTTTCTTGTGGTGGTGACCTACAAAGTGGGAAAAAAACTGTGTATGTGCCCAAAGGCTTGGATTAATTAAAAAAAAAAAAACCTGCTGGTTGTTTACATTAGAAATCTAGGTCTTATCTATCAAGAGCTTTGTGCTGCACTGTTACAGAAATAAAGATTATTCCAATCCCCAACAAACTTACGTGATCTTCACAGAAAAAGATTACATCTTCAAACGTTCCCACTGAAAATCTCAGTTTTTAGTGCCCAACTTGAAGCGTATAAATGCTACTAAAATTACAGACCACTTTTAAAAATGTAAGCCCAAGCTTGTAATAGTAGGTCATTAAACAGTAAACCAATAACACATAACCTACTTAATATAGTGTTGCTAGTTTCACTGCTGCTACAGATAAAGTTTTGCCAGCATTTGCACTTTAACGCCTGTGTGATGTTAGTTTATCTAACACGGCTGTAATTATTTTCTCTGGTTGAAACTTCATATTCCAGGGAAGAATTGTAAAAGAGTAGCTTGGCTGTTTTTGAACAATATAAAACTGGTGAAGCTGGGAGTTTTGCACAAAAATGTTTGCTTAACTCAGTGATTTTTTTTTTATTTAAATAGAGGAAAAAGCACAAATCACTGTTAACAGACATCTGCAACTAAACAAGATACCATTTAAAAGACATTGAAAGAGAACAATTTTGCTAACATTCTCTGTGGTTTTTATGTTGTGAGTATGGATCAGATCCTTTAACAGTGGGGATCTCTTCTCACATTAATGTGTCCTTGTGAATGAAAGGCCTTAGCCAAAGCCCACTGAGGTTAATGAAATGCTTTCTAACCATTTAGAGAGCTTGATCCCATGCCCCCTAAACTGTGGTCTGACTGACATCAATGGTCGTTTTGCCATTTGTTTTTGTGGACTCCATATTTGGCCCTGTATCATTAATGCCCTTTATCCCTCTTTTGAGACAGCAGGTCAGAGCTTCTTTCCAAGAGCAGCTGAAGTTGGAACCGAGCAAACATCTGGGTAGCAGTTCAGAGAGTGTCTCTGTTCCCCGAATGGTTTGCCAGTATTTGTTTGTTTTGAATCCAAGTGATGAGTCTTTCTGTTAATCTGAGTTTTCTGTTCTATCACAGTATCATCCCTGTCTTTGCTGAGACTGTAGAGGCCACCTCGTGACACCAAAGCACTGTACTTGTCTCCTGATCTACACAGAGGTAAAAGAGGGTCAGTACGGGTGGGTATTCCATACTGGTGAGAAATGGCCACTGTTATGTATCCAGCTGACGTTAAATCACTGCCATAGCACTGCTTTAAGGGCTGTCTTTGACGCACTGCCACAGCAGCTCTTTAACATCAGCCCCATGTCAGTGGCCCTGCCTATAGTGTCCAGCAGTGCTTCCACAGCAGCGCTTTGACATAGCTACCCTTTCCCCCCTCCCATGGCCACAGATGGTGCAGTGACATTAAAACCTGCCAGACTCTACCTGCACGATTGCCAGTGGAGAGGGGCCAGGGCAGCCGACATGGGGGAGGCTAAAAGGGCAGCTGTCCCAAGACCTGGCAATTTAAAAAGAAGCTGTAGGCTCCCAGCCACCATGCTGCTACCATGGCAGAGGCTGGAGCCCCAGGCCTTTAAATTGCTGTCGGAGACCCCCCATTCCCATTTCTGCCCAAGGACCTGCCCCTTCTAAGTATCTAGAGCCACACCTCTGTACCAGCAAGATCTTTAATTTAATTTCCCCCCGGGGTCTGTAGCAGAAAAATTATCTCTAGCTGATGAGTGACAGCACAAGACTCACAGCTGGTTCAGCTGCACAAAGTTCACTTAAGAATGTAGTTCATGAGGAATGGGCTAGACGTGATTTGTTCCAGTCTTCACTAACATTTAAAGCATGTACACCTGACCCAATGTGGACTTGTTGCTGATACCCAGTCTAGTGTAGAGTATGCCACAGATAAAGTCTGTGAATCAACATAGCCTGGTTTATAGGCATCAGGCACCATATTCGGGGGCCAGACAATGTCATTTGCTTATGTCCCTAAACCGGGGTCTAAGTGCATATCAAATGCATTTGAAAATGCTTGACTTGAACTGCATGGGGTCAGTCTTGTGAAAAGATGATTCCTACTTCAGTCAGCGGATACTGAGGGTGCCTGGTGTCTATAATGGGAGTTAGGCACCTACATATCTTTAAGGATCTGAGCCAAGCACAATATGGGCTCAACGGTGGTCATCCTTATGGCAAGTGGTTTTTTGACACTGACTTAAATGAAACTAGTATGGGGTCATCTGTTTTTTTTTTCATCTGTAAAATGTGGATAGTAGTAATATTTACTTAGATCACTCTATGGTGCAGGGATGTTGTGAGGATTGAGTAAAGTTCATACAGTGTTACAGTCTTTAAGTATGTAGAATTATTTCATTGTCTGCGGGAATGGACTAGATGTCCTAACTGGTCTCTTATTAGTCAATGCAGTTATATAATTACATGGTCCATCTGTGCAAGTGCATTAGACTTGCTATACACAAATTACAGTCTCGCATATTTGTCTGGGACAGGTGAATTGGTTTAACCGAAGTAAGAAGAGGCACAAATCTTTGGTTATCATTCAACTGTAACAACATCTAAACCTGACCGTTGTCTGTGCTCTAGTGCTTCCTGGCACAGTTTATTCTAGAAATATTAATTAATGAATTGGCCAAACTGAGGAAATATTGAAAATCACCCAAAGAAACATATTTTGTGTGATTTTTGTTTTTTGAAATCCAATTACTAGGCTACAATGGGTGCAATGCTTTCTTTCCTGCATAAAACCGTGTGAGAAGCACATGATTCCATTCAGAGCTTTACTACACTCTGAAATTCTCTGGCACAGAGCATTATCTTCAGAATAACTAGAACTAGTGGCATAAATAGCTACATTCTCGGTCCTGCTTTCACTTACACCCATGTAATCCACTAACTCCACTGAGGTGAATGAATTCACAGAACTGAGTCCAAGGTTTGCGTTCTGGGTTCCGGTCTTCAATTAAGTACTATGTTGATCCATAGACTCAGAGTGGGAACCTTGTTAGTCTGTAAGCTCACAAATAAAGAGCAGTCCCATAGCACCTTAAAGGCTAACGAATATATTTATTAGGTAATGAGCTTTCTTGGGTGACTGGCGGTGCTGAAAAATGTTCTAAGAACAACTTAGAAGGATAAGATTAAGTTAGAGTGGAGGACTAGAAGTCCAAAGAAATGGGTTTTCTTCCCCTTTCTGGTACTGACATGTTGTGCGACTTTAGTCACTTTACCTTTCTGTAACTCCATTTCCTCATCTGTAAATTGAGGTTAATAATATTTACCCACAGTTATGAAATGATTTGAGATCCTTGGATGAAAGTAGAAGATTATTATAAACCCATTTAGGTGTCACATTTGGTAATACTTCAAGATCCCTGATTCTGTATGCTTTGTGTATAATTACTATTGTGTTTCTACTACAGTAGTGTTCAGAAAGTGCTAGACATTGTATCTTCCTGTATATTTGTACAAGACTTCCCACAAATGCAATCTAAAAGCACATGGGAGGAACTGAAGGGCAGGGTGAATTGCTTAGATACAGTACCTAAGCAAAGAATTCACGCAGATGGTAGTCAGATATGTGTATGTGTGTCGACACATCCATACAGGACTGGTGACAGAATTCACCAGGCCTTGAGCAATGCTGGGGGCAGGAGTGGGGGCTTGGCTCCAGGCCCCCCACCAGAGCCTGGGCCCTTTTAGATCACTGGGACCTGGGCAACTGCTCCCTTCCCCCAACCCTCTTGCCAGCTCTGCATGCACACACATCTGGATTTTAGGAGTTGGAGGAATCCCTGGGGTGGAAATAAAGAAGAACAGGAGATCATGGGACTAACAGAGAGGAGTGGGAAAAGAGAGTGAGTGGTTGGTAAAGAGGAGCAACAGGAAGGGAGAGAGAAAGACAAACATGCATTAATGGAGGGTGTGAGGCTGGGGGAACTGAAAGGTTGCCATCTTAAGAGGAGAGCAGGCTATAGCAGAACCAAAAGCCAGAGGCAAAAAAGGAACGTATTTTAAAAAAATACCTGGGGAGTCCATGTGTCATACAGGGTGCATGTCATGGTAAGGAGTCTGCAAAGCCTTCACCTAGCTGTTGCTGCTGCTTCCAATATGCAACAGAAGTCCACTGAGTCTGGTATTTGGATCTAGAAGGTGCTCATTGATCCCTGTGCCTTTGACTGTGGTTCAAATTAGAATCAAGCCTTCATGCACTGTTGACTTTACTTGTTCACAATGGAGTCAGTTAAGGAGGAAGCAGCTACCTTAAGTTGGAATTTCTTGGAGTCTGCCCATTTGTATCACAGTTATAATATTGTATGCATTTTGGATTAGTTTGTAGACAAATAAGATTGAGTAATTACAGGGGAAGGCTAGAAATTTATAATCAGTTGTGCTGCACTACACTGCTCCATGATGTACTGTACAGTGTTGCCAACTCTTGCAGTGTCTTCACAAGACTCAAGATATTTGGTGTTTTCCTTAAAGCTCTGGCTCTTTGGGAATCATGTGAGTACATGAGAATAACACCTTTTTTGTTTTTGTTTTTTAAGGTAAGCTCTTCTTCATGTGATTGCACACCTAAAGTGGAATGGACATGAACCCATTCGAAGAACAACAGTTACAAGAGGTAAGTAACCAGTTTTCTCCAGCCCTTATGGTTGCAAAAAGAAGCTTAAAAACCTGACTCAAATACTGGAAAGCAAATAACAAGACCACAAACTTAATTATTTTTGTAAAATCCCATGACTTTTTGGGCCTGACTCATGATAGTTAAATATTTGGGTTTGGTAAGACTCATAACATCAGAGTTTTTTCCTTCTTTTTTTGTATGGCTACTTGAACAAATACATTAAAAGTCAAAAGTTTGTCCTCTCCTCTATGACTTCTGGTGACATGTAATCAATCAAGCCTATCTCTGGAGGATCTTAGAGGGCAGTGTTTCACTAGAGGTTCAATGGTTGGATGTCTTCTCCACATTCACATAATCTGGCTAGTTTTCAATTGCCATTTGCGAGTAGGTAATTGCAATGCCTGTTTGAGATTGTGTGGAAAATTGATGGTTAATGTCCACACACAGGACTGAGTCTTGACCCCTCTGTTTTTCCACAGATTCTACTGCTTGTCTTTTTTGATTACACTGCAGGAGTTAAGGTGGCATCTTGGAGGTGATTCAATATCAGTTCATTATCACAGTCATATTCTCATACTGTTGCTGCTTTTCTTCAGAGGACTGGATAAAAGAGTTATGAAAACTATAGAAATTAAACAGCATAAAACTTTGCTATCACATTTCAGCTGCCAGAAACCAAGGTCTGCTCTGAATTAATTGCAATATCCTGAAGTAGACTGAATGGCACAGTGGTACTATTATTTCTAATTATAAACTGGCTGTATAAGATCTGTGCTGTAATCCATTATATAACATGCTGAACAGAACAATACCTACTAGCTTAATATGATTCAATTCTTTGGTTTTAAAAATAGTGCTGTCAATGAGAAAAAAAAATCCAGTCTGACGTCTGAGAGGAAACATGGGAAAGAAATAACTGCAAGAGGCTCAGTTAATATTGTGTTGTGAAGTTATGCAGTTGTCCTGAAATATAGTTTAAAATTAGCCTGCTCTATTAAAATATTGGGTTAGGTTTTGATCCCTGTTCCAATCTCTTGTGTGACTTTGGAGGGAAAAAGAGGCTAGAAAGTTGCGCTAATGTAAAGCATCTGAGGACCACCGTAGGGCAAGGGAACGAGGGTCAGCATAGTCACCTCTTTGTTACCACCTGTGAGACCCTCGGTGTAAAAGGTGTGTCACAAGTGAGAGGAAAATGACCAGACCATGCTGCACTCCAGGGTTTTCTGTCCATTGTAATGGCTCTTAGGGGCTTTTTACAGCTTGCAGAAGTTAGGGCTTGTCTACACACACAAGCTGAATTGCTTTAATTTATGTCAGTAATAGTAATACATAACCCACTTGCATCTGATTAAACCTGCCTGGCATAATTTTAGCTTGATAGTTTAGAAACCTTGTAATGGGCAGTTCTGGATAGGAATGTCTAAAAACACAGCTGCACCACTTCAACTCCATTGGTTTGAAATTACACCTGTGGTTAAACTGGTGCAAGTTTATGTGTTGAGCAGTTCTGAAGCTGTTTTGTTACGCTATAATGGCCACTCAATCCCCACCCACCTTGGGAGTCAGAGAAGTGCAAAGGAGGCCTAAAGCTACTCTTCCTTCTCCCTGTCTGAGCTACACTGAGTGGAGCACTGGCCCAGGTAAGGATCTGGCCCATTTTAAATGCTAACAAGTAGGTCAAGTTAATGATCATCTCCATTTAAATGCAACAAAGAAAAACTTCTAAAATGTGCATGGACATCTACTATACTTATATTTTCTGCTGTGACAGAAATGATGTACTCTGCCACAGGTGGGTACAGTGCTGTGATATTTTCTACATGAGGTAAATGAAATAAAATCAGAAATAACTAATTCACAGCATTTCAACAGAAACAGACTAGTTCACTGTGTGTCTGCAGAGCAGTACAAACAAAGATTTCCTCACCAGAGGAAACAGTGAATCATCTCTGCAAAGGTAATTGTAAAGTCTGATATAAACAGCTGGGTGTGCATGTGTGTAAACAGGCTAACTCACAATACCATACATGTGATTATAGAGAATAAAATGTGAACATTTCAAGGTATACATTATGTAATCAGCTCTAACAATTAGTTAAAACTGTAATTTGATGAGATTCAATACAGCTCTTCAGAGGTCACAGTAGTTTATGCATTTTTAGCTGAAAGTAGAACGTTTCTCGAGATGAGACGTGCTACTTGACTGGTTATTTTATGCGTAGTCTCTGTAAGCAGTTTGGCAGCTATTTTCTAGCTGACAGGTACAATAATATCAGATGTATCATATATGTTTGCAAATAATATCATGGGGGTCCTTTGTCTTTTATAGTTTCAGCTTACCTTATTTTAGTCAGGTCTTACTTCCTTCACTTCTCCAGGGCACATTGGTCTAGCCAAGATAGCATCTCAGGCCTATCTAATCAGAGCAGTCTGACTTGGAGTCCTTTGGAATGATTAGGTACATCTTTGGAGGGGAAGAGTGTCTATAAAACTTGTTAAGTCAAGAATAAGGTCCTTCATGTGGTTTCTATGGTTACTGTCTTTTTCAAGAATGCAAACATAGTGGGAGGAGGAGTTCGGGGAGGGCCACCCAAGGAGGAGGGGGTGCAGGGAAGGTCACTCAGAGGGGCAGGTGGGGGCACCTATTGAGCAGTGTTGGTGGGAACACAGGGGGAGGGGAGTGCTCACCCCCTAGGACTGCTACCTGTCTCCTATTGGGGAATCCAGTATGCAGCACCCAGAGAAGTCCTGCTCCCCACTTTGCCCCAGGCTCCTCCCTGGGTGGGTTGGCTGCCCAGGCACCATGTCTTGACCAGGAGCAGGGACGTGAGTTCTGGCCACAGTCTGCCACTGCAAGAGCAGGAGGCTGACGCCAGCTGGTCTGTAGCCAGGGCAGGGTCTGGTCAGGAGGCAACCTCTCGAAGCCAACATAATGGTTGGCTGTGTATGCTCTCTTCTTCTGCCACCCTCAGCCCATGCCCATGGAGCCACCGCAGGTAAATTTCACCCAGTCTGTGCACTCAAGTTCATGCTATTCTGGGGTCGAACGCAACCTCTTCTCCCAGAAGACACATCGATTCCTCATTAAACAGTGTTGCTTGGCAGAATGATAAAGTGGGGTCTGATTTGCTGTATGAGGAAGAGGTGGATGATGGCAGGGTCCAGTCAAGTGCAAAAGCAGATCGTGCAACCCAGGAGCTATTTCTCAGCTTGAAGTCCATTCCATTATCTCAGGAGGAGGCTTTGGAGGCAAACTGGGATTCTGGAGAGGTCACTTCTGGAGAGTGTTTTTTTTTTTTCTACTGATAATAGTATGTTGCAATCGTGTGGGGGAGGGTCTATGCCCATTTCCCGGAGAATAGCTTGGTAATATTTCTGGTGATGGAATGCTGATCCTGTTTGGACATCTCATTGAAGGTCTTAGAGAGGTACTTTTGGATTCTCTTCACAGAATTTTTGGGCAGACCTGACTTGTTCCTGCTTCCAAGGTAAGACACCTTAACACGTCATGACCCACAGAGCATTCTTGCTAATTTTCCAGCATTGTACCCAGACAGAACGAGCAATCTTTCCTATCTGTCTTTCTTCTTCTGAAGAGGCTGATGTCTCATTTGACAACCGACAATTTATGGGAAGTTTCATGAGTCATTTAATGATTTTTTTGCCTGTGACCAATCCAGCACAGAGGAAAACTCATGCAGCCCAATTGGCTTTTAAATCATGGTGTGGCAAGCACCCCCTACGCCCTGGGCTGGGGACTTTGAATGTCTTTTAATAATTTTTTTAAACTCCTGGAGAAGCCTACTTTTAAATCAAGGCATTCTTTAAAAAGCCCACATGGCAGGCCCGCCCTCTCCCCTGGGCCATATCAGCAGATGATTGGACACGCAACAAACCCCTTTCCCTCTTCCCACTGAGCCAGTGGGCAATTGGACCCTCTATTCCCTGGCCACTCCAGGCACCCTCATTACATGCCACCCTTGCTACATTTGTTCTCCTCCACTGCTTGGGGCCCTGCATCCCCCAGACATTGCAGGCACTCCCATTTCAGACCTTCCTCCACACAATCTATCCTGTCCCCTGCTTGGGGCTCTGCACCCTCCATACAATCTATGCCCCTTCCCCATACCTCCTCTCTCCACACATTCCACCCCCTCTTCTCATCAGGAACCCAGAACAATGGGGGGAAAGTCATGGAGATCCCTGCACTCTACCCAAAAGTAATCACCCACCAGCAGAAGGCTAACATATGAATCATGAGCTTATTATCCTTTTGTTTTCCCTATACCCACCATTCTGCCATTAGGGCCCCTAAATAAAAATATTGTAGATTGGAAAAAGAAAGTTTTGTTTATTAACATGCTTTGGGGTTGGGTGTGGTGGTGAGAGTTGTTGTGGAGGGAGTTTCATAAGAGCAAGGAAATAGCATGGTTGTGGTGCAGGGGGGATGCTAGTTAACACCCTTCACGCTCATTCATAAACTTGGTTTTCAAGGCATCTCTGATTTTCACTGCCTCTGTCTGTGCTTTCCTGTTTGCCTTTGTTTGGTTGCTGATAATTTCTGGTCAGGATCTTTGCCTCCCACACTGGCATGAAATTCTCCCCCTTTGCCTCACAAATGTTGTGAAGAATACAGCAGGCCCCAATGACGAGGGTAGTGTTTTCTTCACTGAGGTCTAAGTGAGTCAGAAAGCACCTGAACCTGTCTCTTAAATGGCCAAAGACACATTCTACCACCATTCTGCACCGGTTCAGCCTGTAGTTGAAGAGCTCCTTACTGGAGTCCAGTGTGCATGTATATGGCTTCATGAGCCAAGGGAACAAAGGATTAGCAGGGTCACCAAGAATCACTATAGGGATTTCCACAGCACCAGTGTTCATTTTCTGATCTGGGAAGAAAGTTCCACTCTGGAGCCTTCCAAGCAGACCAGAGTTCCTAAAGATTTGCGCATCATGCAGCCTTTCTGACCATCCCATGTTGTTGGTGAAACAACCTTTGTAATCCAACACCATAGAGAAGTACCCCTTGTAGTTAATGTACTCTGAGGCCTGATGGTCCAGTGCCAGGATGGGGATGTGCATTCCATCTATGGCCCCAATGCAGTTAGGGAACCCTATGACATGAAATCTGTCCACTATGTCCTGAACATTCCCCAGAGTCATAGTCTTTTGCAGGAGAAGTTTATTGATTGCCTTGTCTGCCTGGATGACAACAGTCCCCACTGTAGATTTGTCCACTCTAAACTGATTTCCCAGTGACTGGTAGCTGCCTGGCATTACAAACTTCCACAGGGCATTTGCCTCTCGCTTCTCAACTGTCAAACCAGGTCTCATTCTGGTATTGCTGCACTTCAGGGTGGGAGACAGCACTTCACAAAGATCCATGGAAGTGGCCTTACACATGCAGAAGTTTTACAGCCACTGCTACTTGTTTCATGACTGCAAAACTGGTTTCGGGAGTCCAGAACCAGTGCTCCGTGCTATGTCGTGACTCCAGTGCTGCCAACAACTCCTTGGTGCTGTTCTCCAGATCTTCATGTCTGTTAGTGCCCCCCGCATCGATCCACTGATAGTGCGTGGGCATTACATTCAGAATATACTGCATTGCAGCATGAGCAGTCATCACAAAACACTGCATTTCAAGCATCTTGGGATCCATGATATTCTTTGTAATGGTGGGTGGCAGCCAATGCAAAACTGGGGTGAAAATTCCCTCTTCTGTTTCTTTTCAGTGGGGTGAGGGAAATGCATTCTGGGATGATGATATCAGAAATCCAGAACCACCTGCAGCAGCTTTTTTCCCCAGACGACACTGGTACAGAATCACAAAATGCAACGGGTCTGTAGGAATTGTGGGATAGGCATCAATAGTGCACTGCTGCCACAGTTGAACTTAGACAATCTGGTGGGGACACACTAATTAGCCATTCTGAGCAGTTTCAGACACTCAAATTCAACTTTATAAAATCTAGTGTTTAAAAATTCAACTTCAATAAATTCAACTTTATTCCCAAATGTAGACATACCATAAGTAATTTTTAACTTTTTCTTTCCCTCTTTTGACTTCTTTACTTACCTTATTTCCACTAGTATTCACTATAATGTTACGCATCCAGTCTCCATCAACCTTCTTGGTGAAAACTGAAACAAAGAAATCATGAAGTGCCTGCCATTTCCACATTCTTTATTATTGTTTCACCCTCTTCATTGAGCAGCAGGTTTACACTGTCCTTGGTCTTCCTCTTGCTTCTAATATACTTGTGGAATGTTTTCTTGTTTCCCTTTATTTCTTGAGCTAGACTGAGCTTGTTTTGCACTTTTGCGTTTCTAATTTTGCTCCTACATTCTTGTGGTGGTTGTTTATATTCCTGCTTGGTACTTTGATCTAGTTTCTACATTTTATACAATTCCTCTTTTGGTCATTCAAGATCTCCTGGTTAAGCCAAGCTGGTCTCTTGTCACACTTCCTCTCGTTCCTGTGCAGAGGAATGGTTTGATCTTGGTAATGTCCCTTTGAAAAATTGCCAACTGTCTTCAACTGTTTTTCCTTGTAGTCTTGCTTTCCATGGGACCTTACCTACCAGCTCTCTGAGTTTACTGCAGTCTACTTTCCTGAAATCCATGCTCTTTATTTTGCTCTTCTTCTTTCTACCACTTCTTAGAATCATGAATTCTATGATTTCGTGATCACGTTCACGCAAGTTGCTTGCCACTTTCAAATTCTCAACCAGTTCCTCCCTTTTTGTTAAAATCAAATCTAAAACAGCTTCCCCCCAGTAGCTTTCTCCACCTTCTGAAAAAAGAAAAATTCAGTTTGACTTCATAGCAAATTTGTTCTGTTGAAAAGTACAAAGGTCTATTTTCTAATGTCCTGTTCTGCAAATTCAGGTCTTGATCAGATGTGAAAGGTCACACCTGGATTTTTTCAGACTCGCCCATTATCAATACTAAATACTGTACAGTGGAACCAGGGGGATCCCAATAGACTTGGTTGGTCCCTGGGAAAGGTGAGGGAGGGACCCACTCTGCACCCTAGAAGTGGCAGGGCCTTGAGCAGAAGGGTTGGGATTGGGGGTCTAGCCTCCCCCAGGCAGGCCTCAGTGCCACCTGAGGCTGTGGTGGCAATTTAAAGGGTCCATGGTTCCTGCTGCTCTTTTGAATTGCTGTGCCTTGGTTCCACTTTTTCCCTCCTGCTCTCACCCTAGCGGTCCTGAGTAGAACCTTACAAGTCTATAGATGATGCAGGAGCCAGAAGTTAGTAGGAATAAAAAACTGCAAAAAAATGGTTTAATCATTAGCTCATCAATTGTGAGTCACTCCCACTCAGGGAGCAGGTCTGTTGGCTGAGAAGATACCATGTATACACAGCACTTCAAAGATACCAACACACTTTTTTTAATAGAAAAGGTTCGCTCTGATGTTCTCAGCCAAAAATATCCACGTCCCTTGTTCCTTCATTATCAGTATATGCCATGTGATCACCACTCTATTCCAGAGGTAGCTGCATTTCAGTGCTGTTTATATAAAGTTTGTGAAGGGATTTAGGATCCTTTGGGATGAAATGTGCATTGTCCTGGTCTGATGATTCTTTAATTAGTGCTACCCTGTGCGACCACTTGAAAAGATGAGCTTGAGGAAGGTCCATTTCACAGTATCTTGTAGACTACTGGTTGAAATGGTCACCTGAGAGGAGGGAGGCTGCTCCCGCTCTGAATCCTTTCTCCCCTTCAGACGGAGTAAAGAACTGAACTTGGGGTTCCCACCTCCTAGGTGAGGGTCCTGACCATGAACTAAAAGTTGTAAGATGTGGGTGATGGTTCCTCTTCTGCCCCAATTCTGAATGGGCACCATTCTGGTAAGTGGCCACTAAGCATGCCTATTGAATCAGGCACCACTGGTGAAACAGGAGTTACCCTGCTTTGTGCATCACTCCTCATCTGGGCTACGTCTACACGTGAAGCCTACTTCGAAGTAGCTTATTTCGATGTAGCGACATCGAAGTAGTCTATTTTGATGAATAACGTCTACACGTCCTCCAGGGCTGGCAACGTCGATGTTCAACTTCGACGTTGCGCAGCACCACATCGAAATAGGCGCTGTGAGGGAGCGTCTACACGCCAAAGTAGCACACATCAAAATAGGGATGCCAGGCACAGCTGCAGACAGGGTCACAGGGCGGACTAGCGCTTCCGGGGCAACAGCTAGCTGCTCCCTTAAAGTGCCCCTCCCAGACACACTCAGCCTGCACAGCACGTGGTCTGAAGAGCCATAGGCACGCAGACCTCTGGCGAAGCAGGCATGGACCCCCAGCAGCAGCAGCAGCAGCAGCCAGAGCCTTGCCCTGATCCATGCCATGCAGGAGGCAGCTGAGCACCTCCTTGCCACACTGGAGGAGGAGCGGCCCCCAGGGGAGCAGGGCTCAACCCCCAACCCTGCAGCACCCGACCCCCCCCCCGCCTCACACGCCACTGCCTGTGGAGCTACCCCACCAGCACCGACTGGTGGGAGCAGCTGGTGCTTGAGTGGGATGACGACCGCTGGCTCAGGAACTTCAGGATGAGCCGGCAGACATTTATGGAGCTGTGCCAGTGGCTCACCCCCACACGCAGGCACCAGGACACTGCCATGCGGCGTGCCCTCCCAGTGGAGAAACAGGTCGGCATCGCTGTCTGGAAGCTGGCCACTCCAGACAGCTACCGATCCGTGGGACAGCAGTTTGGCGTTGGCAAGGCCACCGTCAGGGCTGTCCTTATGGAGGTAAGAGGACCCACGGGGTGTGGGGGGGAGGCAGGAGGGCCCTGGCAGGGCAGGGCAGGGGAGGGGAGGGCAGGGCAGGGCAGGGCTGGGCAGGGCTGGGCCACACACACCCTGCTCACCCCTCACTGGTGCTCTCCCATGTGCTTTCCCTGCAGGTCGTGTGCGCCATCAACGCCATGCTCCTCCACAGGCTCGTGAGGCTGGGGGACCCAGATGCCACCATCGCGGGCTTTGCCACACTGGGCTTCCCTAATTGCTTCGGGGCTCTGGATGGGACTCGCATCCCCATCCATGCCCCGCAACACAGTGGAGGACGGTACATCAACCGCAAGGGCTACCATTCTGTGGTCCTCCAGGCCTTGGTGGACAGCCGGGGCCGTTTCCAGGACGTTTATGTGGGCTGGCCTGGCAGCACCCACGACGCCCGGGTTTTCCGGAACTTGGGCCTGTGCCGCCGGCTGGAGGCGGGGACCTACATCCCCCAGCGGGAGATCCCCGTGGGGGACACCACCATGCCCCTCTGCGTCATTGTAGATGCGGCCTACCCCCTCCAGCCCTGGCTCATGCACCCGTACACGGGGCATCTCTCTGCCAGCCAGGAGCGCTTCAACCAGCGCCTGAACCACGTGCGCCAGGTGGTGGAGCGCTCATTTGGCCTCCTCAAAGGGCGCTGGAGATGTCTCCTGACCCGCCTGGATGTGGGCCCCAACAACATCCCCCAGATTGTGGGTGCCTGCTGCGCCCTGCACAATTTGGTGGAGAGCAAGGGGGAGGCCTTTTTTCAGGGCTGGGCTGTGGAAGCCAGCAGGGGCGATGTGCAGCCACCCGCTGCCCCCAGTCGCCAGGTGGACCCCGAAGGGACCCGGGTCCGGGAGGCCCTGCGGGCCCACTTTGAGGAGGCCGCAGGGTGAACTCTGCCAGGCCCCCCACTGCGCCCCCCCCTTCCTCCACAACACTCCCTGCCCCTACGCCCACACCACCGAGCTCCCAACAGCACACCCCACCCCACTTCTCCTGTACAAATGACAGCATGCACTTGTGGCTAAAATTAAACTGGTTTTTCTTTTAGAACTGTTTTTTTGTAACTATAATTAAAACAAGAACAAACTATATACAAGACGTCTTTAACAAAAGTAATCTGTACAAATGAAACAATAATAATAAAAAAGTTTGCATATAATAATATGGGTCTGTTGTTCAATAAAAAGAAAACCAGGGATGATAAGGAAGGGGAGAACTATTTACATGGGGGGGGCGGGGCAAAGGGGGGCACAAATATAAATGAAACTGTCCATCATAGTCCTTTTGTGGAAATTAACTATATACAAGGCGGGGGGGCCACGTCCCAGGCCCCACGCCCCTAAAGTCTGGCACTGGGGGTGGGCGGCCAGGAGCCCCGCCTCGGCCGCAGCCCTGTCCGGGGCTGGCTGGGGGACGGGCAGACCGGAAGATACGTCCGGCGAGTCTCAGCTGGCCCCAGGTGTCCCTCGGCGGTCCGGCCCTCGGTGGCGGGGCGACGGCGGACGGCGTGGCGACGAGCAGAGCAGCGGGTGGCGCAGCAGGTGGAGCGGGCAGGGCGGGCACTGCAGCGGCCGGCACGGCACGGGGGGCCAGGTAGTCCACGAGACGGTTGAATGTCTCCATGCAGGCCCCCCATGCCTCTTGGCACCAGGCCAGCGCCCGCTCCTGCAGGTGGAGGCGGCGTTGCTCCACCCGCAGACCCTGCTCCGCGACCTCCAGCTGCCGACGATGGATGGCCAGCAGCTGGGGGTCCATCGCTGCCGTGTGGTGTTGCGGGGTCCGCCGTCTTGCCCGCCGTGGGGCCGGTCGGTCCTCCGCCGAGGGGCTGGCCTGGAGTGATGGCCCCGGAGGGGATTCCGGGACCACTGAAGCCTCGCCGGTGCTCTCCGGTCCTTCCGATGGTGCAGCTGCGGAACACAGGAGGAGGGGAAGAAGAGTGGAGACAGGCGTTAGTGTGGGCCCCGAGCCGTGGCCCTTGTCCCCCGACCCCTGTGCTGCAGGTTTCCCATCCCCGTCCCCGGGAGATGCTGCTGTCATGGGGTTCACGGGTCCCCCTGCACTGCACCCCGTCCCCTGGCGGGAGTGACTCTCACTTCACTCAGCAGGGTCTGACAGGAGAGGCTTCTTAGGCCACAGATGCCCAGTTTCTCCCAGGAGTGACAGTACAGCAGTCAGAGACAGTCCTTCCAACCCGTCCTGGGGAGAAGACCCCAAGGGGTGCCCCTCTGGGGTGTAGCTTTCCCCCTCCTCAGGCTGGCTGCCTTCCAGCTCTCCCTTCCCCTAGCCTCTAACTGCCGCCCCCCCCCAGATTCAAAGCCAGCTCGGCTCCTGCCCCCTCTTTGTTCAGGGCAGGGGTGTCACCTGCCAGTTGTAGCCCCAGGATCATCCTTTGCCCCTGGGAAATATTCAGCTTGCTGCTCATATCTAGCCTGAGTCTCGCATTTGCATTCCCCCCACTCCATCACATGCTGCTGCGGCTGCTGCTGATGCGGGGTGTCCCACCCCCTCCTCCTGGGGGACCCTAGAGGTTCTGCTCCCCCCTGCCCCGGGGATGGGGCATGGCACTGTCGTGCTGGGGAGTGGGGAAGGGGCTGATGCCCTCCTGTGAGGGACATTGCACTGTTGTCCTTGGGGCCATGGCCATCTGGGCATGTGGAGGGCCCTGGCCACATATCTAGTACCCCCGCTCCTCAACCCCGGGGATGTACACACCTGTAGGTCCACTACCACGGTCCGGGGACATCCGGGGGGCGGACGCCCGGCTGCTGCTCCGGGAGGGGAGGACAATGTGCAGCCCCGTCTCAGCGGAGGAGGAGTCCCCCTCCTCCTCCTCCTCCTCCTGCTGCTGCGATGCCCCGGGGGTGGGCTCCAGGGGGGGCCCTTGGGGTGCGGGGCTTACCTCTGGGGCGGACTCCGGCTCCAGGGCCTGCTGGGGCTCCTCAGCCGAGGTGTCAAGAGTGGCCAGAGGGGAGGAGGTGTGCCGGGGGCCCAGGATGTCCCTGAGCTCCCTGTAAAAGGGGCAAGTGACGGGGGCGGCCCCAGATCGGCCGGCCGCTTCCCGGGCCCAGGCGTAACCCTGCCGCAGCTCTTTCACTTTACTCCGGACATGGTCCAGAGTGCAGGCAGGGTGACCCTGGGCGGCCAGGCCCTTGGCCAGCCGAGCAAACGCATCCGCATTCCGCCTCTTGCTCCCCATTACCTGGAGCACCTCCTCCTCACTCCAGAGCCCCAGCAGGTCCTGAAGCTCAGCCTCCATCCAGGAGGGGCCCCGCTGCCTCTGGCTGCCCTGGCTCCCCTTGGGGGGGGTCCCCTGGGGGTGCTGGGGGGGCTGCCGTGCGGCCATGAGGTTGGTTGGGGGTTGTTGGGGCTGCTCAAGAGCGTGCAGGCTGGCCGCGTGTCTGGGCTGCCGCCTGCACGCTCTCTCAGCTGCCTGCACGCTCTCTCAGCTTCCTGCACAGAAAGGGAGGGGGAGGGGACCTTTAAGGGGCCGCTCCACGCGGCCACCATTGATCTGAGGGGCTGGAGAGAGCGTCTCTCAACCCCCCAGCTGATGGCCACCATGGAGGACCCCGCAATTTCGATGTTGCAGGATGCGCAACGACTACACGGTCCCTACTTCGACGTTGAACATCGAAGTAGGGCGCTATTCCCATCCCCTCATGGGGTTAGCGGCTTCAACGTCTCGCCGCCTAACGTCGATATTAACTTTGAAATAGCGCCCGACACGTGTAGCCGTGATGGGCGCTATTTCGAAGTTAGTGCTGCTACTTCGAAGTAGCATGCACGTGTAGACACGGCTCTGGATACCTAATGTGAGGCAGCAGTGAACATACTCAAAGGCAGAAACAGAGGTGATTAGGGAACTTTTAGAGTTACAATGTAAGTGCAGAGCAAGTTTAGGTGCTTATAGGATTGGGCAGCAGCTAGCTGGCGGCTTGTGAATACTAGTGGTGCCTAAGTGTTGGATGTAGATGCTTAAAGTGACAGTTAAGTACTGAAATCCCTTTGTGAATCTCACCCAAATTCTAGTATTTTTAATAACTATAACGCCTTTCTTTCTGAACTTGGCTCAAGTGTTCCTACAGCTGAGGCTAACTGGCAAATTCACCACTTCCATGAGTAGATACTGTTTCAGTGACTTCAGTGGAATTGGGCTTTCTTTCATGAGATTGGAATTTGGTCTGTTGTGTTTACTTCTCATTTACTTTGATTTATTAAATGCCTCTGATAGACTGTGATGTTAGAACTACACAGTACAAAATGAAACATTCACAAAATAGGTAGCAAGTGACCCATGCAACATATTTTATTTGCTTGTCTGCATAATAAAAATTATACATACCCATGTATATTTACACACAGTAGCTCTTTAATCACTCAACTCCCAAATGCACAGGAAAATAGATGAGCTTTGCAGACAAATCTGGGTTCTGGTAGATCAGTAATGTGGAAGGGCGAATTGCAAGGGAAGGATTGCGGTCATAAAATGCCCCTCCTGTACTCCATTTATTTTTTAAATTGAAGCTAATGCAATATTGTTCACTGCAAGGATGGTATCATACAATAAAAGAGTTCTCTTACAGCTAATGCACACACAGAAAAATGAAGTGTGTAAAAGCAGCAGGTTGGCTAATCCTTGTGCTGCAGAATCAGCTGAGCCTGACATTTCACTAGTACCTATCTCCTCCTGAGCCGCAAAGAAACATCGTGCTACCATCTGTAATTTTGTAAACAGGAATATTAACGCAGTTCAGCTTCGCTTCCTGCAGGTGATTCCACCCAGATGAATATCACTGCCTCTTGGAGCAGCAGTGGGAGTTAAAAATGAAAGAGAATTTATTTTCCCATGAGACACTGAGTCTTGAAATGTGTTCAAGCTCAAAATGTGCAACAAGAGCAGCACATCTTCTCTAAAGCTTCTTTTATGAGTGCTCCCACTGGCATTGTGAGGAAGCTTCACTATGAGGAAGGAGAAAATCCAGTTGAGTGTCTTTGGTTAAGCTTAGAGGTGGAAGTAACAGAGGTGATGTTGTAGTTGGTGTCTGTTATAGACCGCCAGATCAGGGAGAGAAGATAGATGAGGCTTTCTTCAGGCAGCCAAGTGAAGCTTCACAATCACAGGCCCTGGTTCTCATGGGAGAACTTTAGTCATCTGGACATTTGTTGGGAGACCAATACATCAGCACACAGACAATCCAGGAAGTTTTTGGAGAATGTTGGGGATAACTTCTTGGTACAAGTGCTAAAGGAAATGACCAGGGGCCATGCGCAACTTGACCTGCTGCTCACAAACAGGAAAGAACTAGTAGGAGAAATAGAAGTGGGAAGGAATCTGAGCTGCAGCAACCATGAGATCGTAGATTTCATGATCCGGACAAAAGTGAGAAAGGTGAGCAGTAACATACAGACCCTTGATTTCAGAAGAGCAGACTTTCACTCCCTGAGAGACCGGATGAGCAGGATCCCTTGGGAAATGAAGATGAAGGGGAAAAGAGTTGAAGAGAACTGGCAGTATTTTAAAGAAGTCTTACTGAAAGCACAGACACAAACAATCCCTCTGCGTAGTAAGAAATGCAAACATGGTAGGCAAACAGCTTGACTTAACAGGGAAATCCTTAGTCAGCTTAAATTCAAAAAGGATGCATACAAGAAATGGAAATGTGGACAGCTGACTAAGGAGGAGTGTAAACATACGGGTGGAGAATGCCGGGCAGTAATCAGGAAAGCGAAAACACAATTGGAACTGCAGCTGGCAAGGGATGTGAGAAGTAGCAAGAAGGGTTTCTACAGGCACGTGAACAATAAACAGGTTATCAGAGAAGGTGTGGGGCCATTACTGGATGAGGGAGGTAACCTAGTGACAGATGATGCAGGAAAAGCTGAAGTACTCAATGCTTTTTTTTGCCTCAGTCTTCAAAGACAAAGTCAACTTCCCCATGGTGGTGCTAGACAATGCAGTATAGGAAGGTGGAGGGCAGGCATCTGTGGGGAAGGAACAAGTTCTGAGCTACCTAGAAAAACTAGATGTGCACAAGTCCATGGGTCTGTATTTAATGCACCCGAGGGTACTGAGGGAATTGGCAGATGTCATTGCTGAACCTTTGGCCATTATCCTTGAAGACTCTTGGAGATCAGAGGAGATACCAGATGACTGGACGAAGGCAAACGTAGTGCCCATCTTTAAAAAAGGAAAGAAGGACAATCCAGGGAACTATAGACCCGTCAGCCTTACCTCAATCCCTGGGAAAATAATGGAGGGAATCCTCAAGGAATCCGTTTTGGAGCACTTGGAAGAGGGGAAAGTGATCAAAAGTAGCCAACATGGATTCACCAGAGGCAAGTCCTGCTTGACCGATCTGATTAGCTTCTATGAAAAGGTAACAAGCTCTGTGGACATGGTGAAGTCAGTGGATGTGATATACCTTGACTTCAGCAAGGCTTTTGATACGGTCTCCCACAACATTCTTGTCCATAAGTTAAGAAAATATGGATTGTATCCTTGGACTATAAGATGGATAGAAAGTTGGCTTGATGGTTGGGCCCAACGGGTAGTGGTCAATGGCTCAATATCTGGATGGTGGTCTGTTTTAAGCGGAGTGCCGCAAGGCTCAGTTCTGGGGCCTTTGTTATTCAACATCTTTATTCACGACCTGCACGAGGGACTGGATTGCACCCTCAGCAAGTTTGCGGATGACACAAAACTAGGGGGAGAGGTAGATTCATTGGAGGGTAGAGAGAGAATCCAGAGGGACCTGGATAAATTGGAGGACTGTGTCAAAAGAAGTCTGCTGCGGTTCAGTAAGGAGAAGTGTAGAGTCCTGCACCTGGGGCAGAAGAATCCCAAGTGTTGTTACAGGCTGGGGACCGACTGGCTCAGCAGCAGTACAATGGAAAGGGACTTAGGGGTTATGGTGGATGAAAGGCTGGATATGAGTAAACAGTGTGCCCTTGTAGCCAAGAAGGCTAACGGCATACTAGGGTGCATTAGAAGGAGCGTTTCGAGCAGATCTAGAGAAGTAATTGTTCCTCTTTATTTGGCACTGGTGAGGCCACATCTGGAATATTGTGTCCAGTTTTGGGCCCCCCAGTATAAAAAGGATGTGGATTTGCTGGAGCAGGTTCAGCGAAGGGCAACAAAAATGATTAAGGGTCTGGAGCACAAGACCTATGAGGATAGGCTGAAGGATTTGGGCTTGTTTAGTTTACAGAGGAGAAGACTTAGGGGTGATTTAATAGCAACCTTCAACTTCCTGAAGGGGAGCTCTGAAAAGGAGGGTGAGAAACTGCTCTCAGTGGTGTCAGATGGCAGAACAAGGAGTAATGGTCTGAAGTTGAAGAGGGAGATGTGTAGGTTAGATTTTAGGAAAAATTACTTCACCAGGAGTGTGGTAAAACATTGGAATGTGTTGCCTAGAGAGGTGGTGGATTCTCAAATTCCTTGAGGTTTTTAAGTCCCAGCTGGACAAAGTCCTGGCTGGGATGACTTAGTAGGGGTTGATCCTGCTTGAAGCAGGGGGCTGGACTAGATGACCTCCTGAGGTCCCTTCCAGCCCTGTGATTCTGTGATTCTGCATGAAGTTGCCGTAGTGAAACACTACACAGGATTTCTTTGTCAAAACAGAGGCAGGAGGCAAAACGTGAAAGACCTGTGGGCACTTGCTGTTGGGAAAGGAAAATTAACACTAGAAGAAGCAGACTGGTGCTCAAAATGTGTTGGGTGACAGATGCAAATAGAATATTTTCTATATTACAAACCAGGTTATAGCCTGTTGTAATATGTGTTTAACAACTCAGAGAAAAACATTACTGTTTAAACATGAAATAGTTTGTTGACATATGAAACATGAATGTTCTTCTTGCTATATTAAACCAGTTTTACAACATCATAGCAATTAAGCAGATTCCATCATGGTGGATGCTTTGTGATCTGTGAGCACTTACTTAAAGAGTGTGATTCTTCTTTCACTTTTGTTTGTATGAAGCAGGAATTAGTCCCTGTAAATGTGGGGAGTTAGATTGTAAAACTGGTGTAAATAGAGGGCAGTCAGATGCTAGATTATATTGCAAATGTTGTTAGCCATGCAACTCTCATGTTGAGAAACCATAATGATGGTCTCAATATAAATAGGTGACAGAGAGGCAAGGCGGACAAGGCAGTATCTTTTATTGAGCCAACTCCTGTTGGTGAAAGAGACAGCTTTTGAGATGTGTAGTGTTCTTCTTCTGCTCTCATCTTTCTATCACTTAGCATGTCTTACTAATATCCTGGAACTGACTGGGCTACAATAAGACTGCAAACAATAATGAATGTAAGGCTTTGTAAATTTCCCCCTTCTATTATGTTTATGACTGTGATACATCCTGGATCAGCATTTGTTTTAACTAAACTCTCAAGAAATAATCTTTGCCTAACAGAGAGTCTGAATGCAATGTTGTAAATTTTGATTAACTGAACAGGTAGACCCAGACACTGTTCTGTATCTGTGCAAAGAACAGGCAGCAACAATGCAAGCTGTTCTGTGCTGCCTGTTCAGTTTTGCTCAGTCCTTTTTTTGAGGGACCACTTCTGATAGTGAAGAGAACATTCTCCATGCTCATTCAAATCCTTATATTCTCTGCTGAAGCTGCAGGCAAGGCTCTCAATTATAGTTCATTATTACAGCGATTTTGCTTACGTGTATGTGTGTACTAGGGAACTGATCCACCACTCACTATGGTCAATAGAAAGTCTCCTACTGATGTCAATGACCACTGAATCAGATCTTAGATATTAGGCTAAGACTGCCAGTCGAATGATGCAGAAATAACTTCAGATCACTGGTGTCAGACTTATTAGTGCTGACTTAGTGGTGAAGGGCTGTACATCCCTTTAGAAATCCCCTGCAAAATGTAGTGTGTTTTTTTTTTCAATGCCTGAGTCCATTCACAGCTCTTCCTCCCTTTCTCTGGAGGACTTGTAGGGCTCCTCGTTGAATCATTTGATGATGTTGTTGTTGTTGTTTTGTGTCTTTTTGCACATACTTCCCTTAAAGATTAGGCCTTGGATTTCCACATTTAACACTCTATCCTTTTCTCATTGCACATATGTGGCACCCACCAATATTAAAGGGAGTTAGACACATCCACTGGTAGCAGAATAGATCCTTTAAACTGGGTGCATTAGCTTATGGGAGGGTATTCAAGAAGATGAAAGCGCTGAGGACATCCTTGGGAGGATTTGTTTTATTTGGAATGAGCAATGAATTCCTTCCATTGATTGTTTCCTGCTACACAGAATCTGAGCAAAAAGTTCACAGGGACCGAAAAAATAGGGAATAATTTGGAAATAGGTCCCCTTTCATCAGAATCCTCAAGAGTGTTCCTTATGTGGGCCTGGTTTTAGCCTGTATCTCTACTTCAGAAAGACAGAGGCAAAAATATTGACGGGTACTAAAAATATTGTCAGATGGCATTGCCAAACCATAAACAGGGGGGTTAGATCTTGCTTGTTTATTGAAAACCCTGGAAGACTTCCAAAGAAGGTTGTGAAATCCCAATTACCGGAAGAGTTTAAGAACAGGTAGAGAAACACCCATTTGGGTGATTTAGGTCAGTGGTTCCCAACCTTTTCAGTAACATGGCATGCATCAATGAGACAAATAATTCCATGGCACATCCACTTTTTTCAGCTGAACCAATTGCTCATAAAAGTCACATTTATTTACATTTACCGTGACCACAGTCTTACTAGAGAGGTTTGTCAAACAGTAGTGCATATGAAAAGCTAAACAAAGATTACCACTTAGAGATCAAGCACAGACACATTTTCAAAATTTGCTCAATGCTGTGCTAGGGATGTTGGGTAAACAAGTAACCATGGCAAGCAGGCTCCACTGCCCACCAGCCTGTTGGAGCCAGGATGTGGCATTTAAACAGTGTCCCAGCTGCAACAGGTTTCTGCCTTCCCCCCCCGACCCGCGTTGCCACAGCCAGGAGTGGGAGCGGGCTCCCCGCTAGCTCGTTCAGGCCAGAAAACATTTCAGTTGTGTCCCAACGCAAACAGGGTCCTGCAGGTTTGGCACTTCCCCTCACGGTGGCTTGGCAAAGAGTCACGGGGGGGCGGGGGGGCAAATGAACAACCCTGCACCAGCAGGGACTCGGGCAGCCCGGCTGTTTGAGCCCCAGCTGGCATAGGGTCATCAATTTCCCCCTGCAGAGACTCTGCAAAGAGCCACCGTAGGGGTAAATTGATGAACTTTCATGGCCACGGCACACTGGTTGAAACCAATTGATCTAGGTGTATGGATCCCTAGCTCAGCACAGGGGGAATGGACTAATGGTCTCTTGGGATGTATATACACAGCACTGTTATTTCATAATAAGGGCCGCTATTCTGAAATAAGTTTGAGTGTTTACACAGCAAAACCACTATTTTGCTATAATTTCGAAATAGTGGACTGCTTATGTCGAATTCTGTAAACCTCATTCTACCAGGAATAGTGCCTATTTTCAGAATAGATTTTTCAGAATAGGAGCTATTTTGAAATAAGCTATGGTGCTTCCAGGGGCTGTAATCCAAAACAGGCTCCATTGTGCGTGAACGCTCTATTTTGAAGTAGCGGAGTACTCTCTCAATACACATTTTGTGTGTAGCTGTGTCATTTCAACACAAACGATTCCAGAAAATCTCTTCTGGAATAACTTATGCTGAAGTGACGCTGCTGTTTAGACATAGCCTTGAGGCCCCTGCCAGTGCTGCATTTCTGTGCCTATATCCACTCTGTAACTGCTACAGCAACAGAGCTATGGCGTTGCAGCTATGCTGTTGTTACCCCATCATGTTGATGCTTCCTACATTGACAGAAGGTATTTTTCTGTTTACACAGTTAATTCATCTCTCCAAGAGGTGGTAGCTAACAAGTAAGGTGACCATTTGTCGCGTTTTTACTGGGACAGTCCTGTATTTTAGGCAGGTGTCCCACCTTTTTTTTTTTTTTAACAAAAGAGCTAATTGTCCCATATATTCACTCCCCCTGCTGCAGCTGCAGGTAAAATCAATCAGCAGCTAGCCAGACAGCACGTGCAGCACGTACCGACCGACCAGTACAAGCAGTAGCAGGAGAGGGAGCCAGGGCCCTGCCATAGGGGCAAGGCAGAGTATGCTGGGGGGAGGATAGTGTGTTTTGTCCTCCCACCTAAGATTTTAAGGGGGACCTGGCACCCTAGCAGTGCTGTGCAACCCCTTCATGGGCAGATGCTCCTGCAGCTGGAGAGAACTGCAGTGAAGTAGCCCAATCCCCGCTGCAGGACAGCCTTCTGTATAGCTGGGGACGGACACACACTCCTCCCCCATGGGGCAGCTGCCTCCACAGCTGGGAAGCCCCTGCAGCCAGGGAGCTCTCCCGTGGGGTGGCAGCCCTGTTCCTGGCACCCAGTGACACTTGCTTTGCCGCTGCAGCCAGGGAACCACCCACCCCCCTCAGGATGTCCCATATTTGGCCTAGGGAAATATGGTCACCCTATTAAGAACTCTCAACCTAGCCATCTCCATACTAGAAGTTAGATCAACCTAACCACAACACTCAGTATCCAAAATTTTTCACAGCCCTGAACAATGCAGCTAGGATGATCTAATGTTTAAATGTCGACCAGGCCTATAATTCTTCTGTTGGGTGCTTCAGATTAAGTGGCTCTAGTTTAGACACATCTCTGAGGAATATCATTAATATATTAATCTTACCAAAATCAACAGCTTTGAGTGGTATCCGTATGATGGATTTGGGCCCAAAGCCTGCAGCTCTTTCCCACTGAATGTATAACCCATGAACCTTCTAGGTTTGGTTCACTGTATGTATTTCAGCTCTTCATTAGTAAACTTCGAAATGGCCATTTCGAAGTTTTTGGCTAGTGTAGATATGGCCAAGAAGAAACACAAAGGATTGAAACACAAAGGAAACTGCTTATCGGGCAAAAATGGTGTGGATGTGGTTGAGTTGACGAACTGGTTAGTAACTTAAATTTGCCTTTTAATATAAGTGTGGTTTGACAAGTAAATTCCCAAGCTATTTGCTGTGCTAGATGTTGCTAGAAAAAAAAGTTTAGCTGAGCAAATCCTAATGGTTTGTTTCATTAGATAACTTAAGTTTAGACTCTATCACTCAAATATACAACAAAGAAAGCTGAAGTAAGAAAAAGCTAGAGTTGCCAGTTGCCACTGAGTGTAATTTTATATTACATAATATATACCCCTTATTTTGGAACACCCCAGCCTTAGAACAGAATGGTGATGCCATAAGTTTATGCCGTATTTTACTTCAGCATAACTCAGCTTTTCCAAGGGAACCCCATTCTATATTTAGTTTCTCAAAAACAAAACAAAACAAAATCCAGAAGTGTCAGTGAGTTCAATGGGGTTTACTTCAAAATTAAGTGCTCTCTAAGAACAGTCAGTCATAGCTTTTCAGATAACTGGATTTAAATCAATGATTTTGTGATTTAAATTTTGATTTAAATCAATGATTTAAATTGCCTTGATTTAAATCAATCCACCCTGGAAAAAAAGGGAATTTTTAATAGCAAGGATGATGGATCTTTAGCTACTGAAGCGCTACAGGGTACTACAGTAATTACACTGTACCAATCGAGTGCTGTGAAGTCTCAGCTTCACTGGCATTTTAAAAAAAGCAGCACTACTAATGGAATCTCATCATAATGAGAGACTGTAAAATATTCCACGATATATTATATCCTGGCTTCTATAGAGGCTGCTGTTTTTACTCATGGTGAGCACATCATCATAAGTGAAGCATGGGATCAATACCAGGCTGACATATTTTAGAACAAATGTAAGAAGGGGAAGCATAATTTTTTCCAATCCATTTTGACCTCTCCTCTACCAGGAGTTCCCATCACTCATTCTCTCTCCATGAGATGACCCACGTTCAACCTACTCTCCCCACTATGCCCTCACCATTCTCATCCCTCTTAGCTTCCAATTTATGAACTCATTTTATTGCTACCTCTCCCAGCTTCAGGGTTCTGGCTGCTGAAGGTGAATCTTGGGATGGGATGGGATGGGATGGGAATGATGATGTTGTGTACTGTCTGCACAGCTCTAGAATAAGCTGTGCTTGGGCACTTGTGGATGACACAAAGAGCTAATCAGGTGTTATGATTCTCACTTCCCAGCTCCAGCACAAAACCTCTGGGATCTCCTAGCTCCTTTAAAGACACAGTTTAACATATCACATGGTTCGGCTTGTGGGGGAGAATCCAAAGCCTGTGAGTCAACACACCAAAAAGTTTTGTTTATGAAGTCTGACTTCTGCCTGTAACTGAGCTGATAACTCCTGCCTTTCTGTGCACAGTGTGAGATATGCCATGAAAAATTATATCTGGGTAACTCTGAGCAAGTATGGGCTAGAAGGAAAAAATTCAGGCATTCTAAATAAAAATAGAGTATGAAGAGATAAGGAATAGTATTCCTCCAGAGTCAGAGGTGCTCATCAGACTGACCTTCATAAAAAGAGAAAAAAATGGGGAAAGAGGACTGCAGTACCTGCTGGAAGGTGGAGAATCCCTAAGGAACAGAGAGATAATGGGAAAAGTCTTTTCCTCTTAAGTAAGAGCCAGGAACTTTTGGGTTGATGAACTCTTGGGGTCAAGAACAGACTTGGGGAAAGGGGACTAAACCTTTGGTAGGGAAAGGATGAGAAGTTTTGGTCTGGTTTTTGTTAAGTTTTGAAATAAAACCCACAGCAATTAATTAGTCTGGAGCATGCCCTGCCTGGATTCGGTGAGCGGGACAGAGTCAAGACTTCCTCAGCAAGGTTGGTGGCTTTGCAGGCACCAGCTTGTGTCCAGCTGGAAGAAGATGTTATAAGGTAGGGCTAATCTGTCACAAGGAAACATTTCTCTGTCAGAGAGGGCTTGCATCCATTAGGAGGATGCATATTGTAATATGCCCCCAGTTTGATACAGACACCCGAATCTCAGTATGAGCATGCCACCGTTTTTGTCAACATCCTGCTGGGCCTAAGGCTGTGGTGCCATGGCCTTGCCCTTTTTGAAGGAATTGCTAGGAATGTCAGAAGCCAGGTTCTAACAGAGTCTCTTGGAGGAAGGAAGGAGATGTACTATTAAAATGAGAATTGCACTACGGTCCTGTGTGTAAATATTCTTGACTGGATTTCAATGCTGTTTGTAGCATTTGCTTTTTCTACTCACCTAGTATGAATGACTCAATGACTCTGATCTTAAACAATTTAGGAAAGCATGTCCTACTTAGGACATAGGAGCCTTAGTAAGATCTAGGAAATTGGGTTATTGCTTATGTAAATCGTAGCTGATTAGCATGTGTGTGACAGAGAGGTCATGTTAATTGAGTCTGTGTCAGAACTGTTTCTAAAGGTGCGTGGATGCCATTCACTCCACCCAACACAAATTAAAGTCTTCTCTCTCACAAACCCTCTGCATGACTTCAGGCTGTCTCTTTCCCTCTTCATGGGAGAACTTAAACAATACTGGGATTAAAGAAATACTCCAAGCACTATGCAGCTGAAGGAAACCTAGGGTCCCCTATAATCTTTGGCAAGGAGCCAGCAGATTGTGGGCCCAGTGTGCTGCTGACCTTGATGAAAATGAACATAGCTCCTGGGTGACACCCTCTTCAGGTTACAGCTCAGTTCATCCCACAGGTGACCTGATGAGGGCAATACACAGTACTAAGCCTGTAACAGGAGGCCTCATGAGCTCTGGGTAGACCGTGTTTTGCTCATAGAATTAATGTGGAGGCCATGGGTATCTCCTTTGTCTCTGTCAGGGCTAATGTTGCTCTCCTCCTTTTCTCCCTCATTAGCCTCAGACTGTGTAACCTTTAAATTTGTTCTGAAACCACTGACTGATGTAGCCTTATCTAGAACTGCCCAGCTCAAAAAGCATTCTTCCTCAGACTTGCTTAGCCCTTCCTGAGCTGTCCCTGGCTAACCTAATATCACTACCTCCAGCTTACCCTTAACTTAAAGGAACCATGAAAGCTCCTTGAATGTTTTTTCTCTCCCTCCCCCTCCCCGCAGTCACTTTTCTGATAGTTGGAGGGGGTAGGAGTGTTTTTTAATCTGTTGATAATGAGCCTCTGGAGTACAGGTGGTATGCAAAACAACTAATTAGTGGCTGATGCCTCAGGGGCTTAACTTGCACTTCTTTAACTAGTAACAGAGAGATAGCCGTGCTAGTCTATGTACTATCAACACAGAAGAGCAGTCCTGTAGCTCTCTAAAGACTAACAAAATAATTTATTAGGTGATGAGCTTTCGTGGGACAGACCCACTTCTTCAGGTCATAGACACACCAGAACAGATAGTCGTGCCTTGATCCAGCTATTTCAGCAGCACCTGATAGAGCATGAGGGGCTTTGTGAGAACCTTTAAAAGTCCTAAATGGACAGTCAGCCCCTTCACCATGCACAGATGTGCTCTCTAGGGCTACATCTACACTAGCCAAAAACTTCAAAATGGTCATGCAAATGGCCATTTTAAAGTTTACTAATGAAGTGCTGAAATACATATTCAGCACCTCATTAGCATGTGGGCGGCCGCGGCACTTTGAAATTGACGCAGCTCATCCAGACGGGGCTCCTTTTTGAAAAGACCCTGGCTACTTTAAAGTCACTTTATTCCTATGAGCAGATGGGAATAAGGGGACTTCGAAGTTGCTGGGGTCATTTAGAAAAGGAGCCCCGTCTGGACAAGCCGCGCGGCGGTGAGCCGTGTCAATTTTGAAGTGCTGCGGCCGCCTGCATGCTAATGAGGCGCTGAATCTGTATTTCAGCGCTTCATTAGTAAACTTCAAAATGGCCATTTGCATGGCCATTTTGAAGTTTTTGGCTAGTGTAGACACAGCCTAGGAGTGTTTAGTCTCTAGAGCATTTAGGCACTACTACCAAATTTCTCTGAAAATCCTAGGTGCCTAAACATACACTGTATCCCATTTGAAGCAAGCACTAAGCTACTTTGTGCAAGACTTTTTGGGGGGTGGGGGAGGGGAAGACGCATTTGTTTAAGTTCAACTTTGCTATATCTCCAGCAGCTCTGAGAGCTCTGACAAGACAGACTGAAATCTCTGCTCTGAGCTAAGGCTGATCTCCACTAAGGTCCTCCAAGAATCTGGATTCACAATTGTTATTGAAAGAAATGCCTCTCTGTATTTTTTTATGAATGGTATTGAAATTATTAAATAAAAAATTCAGAATATCACTGAAGCTAAGCAATATTAAAAATAAACAGCTAAATCAAATGAGGGTCAAAGCAATAAATATCAATATTGAGTTGGAATTGTATCATCACATTAATATACACACAAAAAATGTCAATCCGTATAAATCCTAAGGAGGAATCTAAGGAAGTAGCTGTCCACTTGTTTATTAACATTCACCAAAGAACTACGCTAATGTCAAACAGATCTATAACTCAGTGCCAATTAAATAATTTAAGACTGAAGCCAAATTATTATCTAATGTTTGATATATAATCTCAGAGCCAATTATAAAACTTCTTCCTCAGACTTCAGTTCTTTCATAGTGAGTAGCTCTTCTCTTTGTCCTCTTTCTACAGATTTCATAAGACAGACGTTAACAGAACACTTCAAAAAAGCAGAAATTTTGATAAATATTATCCACTAGAAATACCCAGTGACAGTTTCAAGTCTCTTAGTAGATTTATTTTATGAGACAATAGATATGATTATTTAAACCTTGAGGCGATGGGGTGTCTACCCCCACACAAACTCTGAGCAGGTTAAAGGGGGCCAGTTAACCTTAGAAGCTGCACCTGGGGGGAAAAATCAGGGAGGGGCTACTGACAGATGAACTCCGTCTGCGGGAGGAGCTGGGATAGGATTATAGTTCAACCAGTGAGTAGGAGAAGGCTGTAGGAAGGTGGTCTGTCATTATTTCCTGGTGGGAAAGGGTACAACTCAGAGAGGTAATGCAGTGAGAGAATGCAAGTGGGAACTTACAAATGCAGGGCTCCTGCATCCAGAAGGCCTGGTATAGGCTCTCTGCAACAGGGAAGAAAGTGAATTTTACCCTGATATCTGTACGGGATTGTCAGCACCAAAGCTGCCCTTGCAAAAATCAAGTGTGTGCGTTTTGCTTCCCACAGAAGAGAGAGTAAAAAGAAGAATTGAAGCCATTAGCCTGGGACAAACATTAAAGGGATTTTATATGCTTATGTTGCTTTCCTCGGAGACAAATTGTACTGTTTTAGGTTGCTATGGTTTTTGGTTTCCTTGGTTACCCCTTCTGGGGAAGTGCTGTGGGTTGGGGGGGGGGGGGGAGCCACAGGGATGAGGGGGAGGAGTCCAAAAAGGTGGGAACCAATTGAAAAGAACATGGAGAATGCTGCTGAGGTGTAGTTTTTTCCTCAGGGAAAAACATTAAAATATCTTTGCTTTTGGTCCTTTTAAGTGCTTTTTCCTAATTAAAAATGAAAATATGGTGTATTGGGCTATGGTTTTCTCTGAATATAAATGAGATTCCTTTAAATTTAGAAGGACAAGAGACTTAATACACTGAGAAGAAATATGGGGCAAAATGAGTGTATGCTCAGGTCTGAAGCCTTGTGGCACCTGAAAGTGTGTTAGTGAAACTGTATCCTAGCAGAAGCATGTCCAGTCACTTCAGAACAGTTAGTAAGGACAGAGGGCATTCTACTACAAAAAAGAAAAGTAGGTAAAGTGTAACCCACAGATCTTGGTGTGTGGTCTTTGGCCCCCTGTAGTGACACTTAGGCCAAGTATACAGAGACAGACTGAGTCTTCTTTGCAGCTTCAGCTGCAGGCTTGTTAGCTTTTAGCTGGAACTGTAGAGGTTTATCCCCTAAGCTTCAGAGCTCCCAGGTTCAACTCAGCCTGTCACAGGTTAGAAAAGCATAATCTCTCATCTCCCATGTTGCTAGGTCCTGATCCTGCAAACCTTATACAAGCAATCTTTAAGCAAGGGTCCCTATTGAAGGTGATGGGACTCTCAAGGTAAGAATGCTTGCTCATGTGACTTTTTGACTGGGCCCTGAATCGTTTGTCAATGCCCCTGTTGTCAGCTGGGTTAAAACTCATAGAAGCTGGTGGGTGCAGCAGCTGCCCTTCATTGGCAACAAATGTAAGAAATAACTAACTCCTTTAAGGAACTAGCTAGCTAAAACAATTACACTAAAGCACAGAGGCCAGGATTGAAACCCACTGAAAACAGTGGGAGACTTTTCATTGACTTCAGTGGACTTTGAATCAGGCCCCAGGTCTAGAATCTAGTATTGACCCCTACAACCAGCATGTGGGGGGCACTGGCCATGTGGCTCCTCCAGCCTGGGGAAGGGCTGGGACAACCCCCTCCACCCAGACCTCACCTCTCCCTGTCCGTAATCCATTCCCTCTGTGCCCTTGCTCCACCCTATCCCCACCTCTTCCCTACCCTTGCTCTGCTCCCGCCCCCACCTATTTACACCCTGACTTGTTAACACTGTTCTGTAACGCCAGCTCAGGAATCCTGCTCGCCGCAGCCTCTATAGCGTTCTAATCCTCTTACTAACTAGGTGTTTGAAATAGGGCTTGCAGATATTTTCAGATGGAACAAATAATAATTTATTAAAGATGGAGCAATGAGTATGTGACATTGAGAATTAAACCATGATCCAGTATTGAAATGATGATCGAGCAAGGTGCGTTTAAAGAATTGGTACATTATCAATTATGAGGATGACTAATTTTACATGTGGGTGACATAATCAGTTACATTTTCATATACTGCCTATTACTGTTAACACTGGGAGTTGGGTATGCACTTTGGTCATGTATACTACATAAAACATGCATCAGTTGGGCTAAAATAAGAGGATTATCACTTTCTCCTCACTGCTGCAGACCTTGCTATTATAGGACTGGAAAGAACTGAAAGTCTTCATGTGAAAAACAACTTTGCTTTCATAGTTCAAGTTTTTCCTTGATATGCTTTTTTGTGAAGCCTTTCAATACTCATTGTCTAAGTAATAATGTCCGCATTTGAAATGGCTTCTGGAATGTATAATCTGTGAGTCTGACCCATATTGTATAGGTATGAATGAAATTGTTTAAACTACTTGACATAGGAACCTAGTTTTCCATAGGTACTGGTATAGATCTGCATGTATGCAGTGCATTCTGTGATAACTCATGTCCATGGGATAATATCTGACTAGCTGCGTCTACACGAGCCGGCTACTTCGAAGTAGCTGTGCCAACTTTGAAATAGCGCCCGCCACATCTACCCGTGGCAAGCACTATTTCAAAGTTGAAATCGACGTAAGGCGGCGAGACGTCGAAGTCGCTATCCCCAACAGGAGATGGGAACAGCGCCCTACTTCGACGTTGAACGTCGAAGTAGGGCACGTGTAGACAATCCGCGTCCTGCAACATCGAAATAGCGGGGTCTGCCATGGCTGCCATCAGCTGAGAGGTTGAGAGACACTCTCTCTCCAGCCCCTGTGGGGCTCTATGGTCACCGTGTGCAGCAGCCCTTAGCCCAGGGCTTCTGGCTGCTCCTGCTGCAGCTGGGGATCCATGCTGCATGCACAGAGTCTGCAACCAGTTGTCGGCTCTGTGGATCTTGTGCTGTTTAGTGCAAGTGTGTCTGGGAGGGTCCCTTTAAGGGACCGGCTTGCTGTTTCCCCGGAAGTGCTAGTCCACCCTGTGACCCTGTCTGCAGCTGTTCCTGGCACCCTTATTTCGATGTGGGCCACTTTGGTGTGTAGATGCTCCCCTGCAGCGCCTACTTCGATGTAGTGCTGCCCAATGTCGACCTTGAACGTCGACGGCACCAGCCCTGGAGGACGTGTAGACGCTATTCATTGAAATAGCTTATTTCGATTTCACTACATCGAAATAGCTATTTCGACGTAGCATCCCTGTGTAGACGTAGCTACTGTGAATTCAGTGGCTGTGTTCTTTGCTAAAAAACATCCCCCATGCTCATTATTTCATTACTACTGGGGTAGTAAAGGTAGGAACACCACTGTAGACCAGGTGCAGGCAGGTTCCAGGACTTTGACCACCCCCTCATATGTCATGTGCTCCAGCCCCCTAATCATATAACCCCGTTCAGTGCAGGCTGTAATGGACATTTGGTAAACACACTAGCAACTGCAGTATTCCTTTGCGTACTCAGATTTCCAGTGCTGCTAGTACCATTAATGGAATGAAGCTGGTGATAGAGATGGTGGAATTTTTACAGCAAAAAGCCTGGTGTAGTAGCATGCTTCCAAATACAACTGCTTTTTCAGCAGTGCCACTCACAGAATAAGCCAAAGAATGGAACTGGTGAATGTGCAGGGTGAAAGTAACTAAGATGCTACATGCTGTGTCAATATCTTGGAACTCTGGCTTATCTGTTTCATATCAAAGCTAAGTTTATTGCCAACTATAGCTGAATTCCATTTGAGGTCAGTTCTGTGAAAACAACAGGAGGGTAACCTTCATCACAATATGCCGTTGTTGTTACAACTGGATTGGAAGAAGTTTTACCGTACTGATAGCTTGAAATATATATTTTTAGTATAGTAACATGTTATAAACCGGGGCTTTTATGTATCACAAGTGGAGCAATAAATACCATAAGAGATTTACTGGTTATTGCTGCTCTGATAAAAGGGTCATTAAAAGTTGTAGAACTCTAAACGTTAATGGGAAGATGTTGTAAATACAATAAATGAAGAGAATGAAAGAACATGATATATTAGTCATCCAAGGTCACTTAATTTATTAGCCTTTTGGAACAATGCAGGGGAAGCAAAAGTTTGCCTTTTGAGAAAATAGAAAATGCAAATTCAGTTATTGCCACTTACAGAATCATAGAATCACAGGGCTGGAAGGGACCTCAGGAGGTCATCTAGTCCAGCCCCCTGCCTAAAGCAGGATCAACCCTAACTAAATCATCCTAGTCAGAACTTTGTCAAGCTAGGATTTAAAAACCTCTAGGGATGAAGATTCCACCGCGTCTCTAGGTAACACACTCCTGTGCTTCACCACCCTCCTAATGAAATAGTTTTTCCTAATACCCAACCTACACCTGTCCCTCCGTAACTTCAGACCATTGATCCTTGTTCTGTCATCCATCACTACTGAGAACAGCCTCTCTCCATCCTCTTTAGAACCAGCTGCTATCAAATTGCCCCTCACTCTTCTCTTCTGCAAACTAAATAAGACCAAACCTTTCAGCCTCTCTTCATAGGTCATGTGCTTCAGCCCCCTAATCGTTTTTCTTGCTCTCCACTGGACCCTCTGCAATGCATTCACATCCTTTCTATACTGGGGGCCCCAGAACTGGACACAGTACTCCAGATGGGGTCTCCCCAGTGCAGAACAGAGGGGAATAATAACTTCTCTAGATCTGCTGGAAATGCTTCTCCTAATGCACCCCAATATGCTACTAGTTTTATTGGCTACAAGAGCACACTTTTGACCCATATCCAGCCTCTCATCCACTGTAATCCCCAGGTCCTTTTCTGCTGCAATGCTACTTAGCCAGTTGGTCCTCAGCCTGTAACAATACTTGGGATTCTTCCATCCCAAGTGCAGGACTCTACACTTGCCCTTGTTGAACCTCATCTTATTTCTTTTGGCCCAATCCTCCAAGTTATCTGGGTCACTCTGGACCTATCCCTACCCTCCAAAGTATCTACCTCAATCCTCACCCTTTAATAGGATTTGCATGAGGCAGGAGTCCTTTGTTTCATTTTTGTTGCCCCCTTCCCAGTTTCTTATGGAAATCTTCAGAAATCAAGTTGTGTTCCAACATCAGGTGACATGGGCACATGCCTCTCTAGCAAATCTTCACAGGCATACAGGTGCACGCACATTCCCAGGAGTTGATGGGCCATCATCACTGTGGCTTCTTTCGTTGTTGTGCCTGAAATATCAGCAGCAGATGTGAAATTACAGATGCCCAGATCTGTATTCCTAAATTAATCTACAAAAATGATACATGTGTACAAATGGAATAATTATATTCAGTAAATTACAAACTTCCAAAGGTATGTTACGTGAGCCATCTTGCATCAAGCATATCTGAGTTATGACATGCATATCATAAATATATTTTCATAAAAAATATGGAATGTTCTGTCACAGAGACTCTATTTCTTTGCTTCAGTTCTATGTATTTACATTCTTTGAACAAAGCAGGACTCAAACAGAGAAGAGTTTCTTTGCTTACCATTCCAAGCTTCTTTCAGCCAGCAAAACCCAACCGGTCTTTTTTATCTTTTTCTCAAGACCATGCCATGCTTCTGTGTTCGGTGCTTTCTTGCTGCTGTCTCTGCCTCCTTTTGTGGTGTTTCTGCATGGCTTTTACATACGCACACACACGCACGCACGCATGCACAACTTCACAAAACAATACTCAATGAACCCCCCCACCACCTTTCCCAACTTGGTAATATATACAAACTACATACTCCAAAAGAAGCGCTGGAACCTGCCCTGCCCCACCTCTCCCCTCTAACACTGAGGCCCTCCGCTTGTATTGCCTCTATTCTCAAGGCTGTGCTCCTTTTTGCTCTCCCCCATGTCATGCCCTGCTTTCTTCCTCTTCCCCCCTTTCTGACCAGGTTGGGAGGGGCTAACCTGTGGAGCTAGGGCTGGGAACTGCAGCCACCCAATGCAGGTAGAAGGTGGTCCTGGCAGAGTAGGAGCTAATGCAGCTTCTGTTCTGCCCACAGTAATTAGCCTTTGGGTGTCATGTCCCCTTTTGAACCAAACTTTTCAGTCAAAAGCCAGCCATCCAACTCCCTCCACACACACGCCTTAAATGTGCTTTGTTCTGGGTGGGGATATGAGCCTGTGTTTTTGATGGAGGCTCTTATTTTCTCAATTACCTGGTTCCATAGAGGCATTTAATGGCATCTTAGCTGGAGTGCTGCTTATTCCTAATTCATAACAGTATTTTACAGACATAGGAAGACAAATTTGCTCCAGGGGAAAATTTGTCCAAGGAAACCTTTTCAGTGATATTTATAGAACATTTCCTGAAAATATTCCGTATTCATCATCTGCCAAATTCATCTCAGCAGTAACTCTGTGAAGTTTGTGGTATTGCATCTAGGAGGAATTTTAGCTAAAGCCTTTGAATAAGGGCTACAAATAGGCCTACCTGGGCAGACTTCTGCACAATGGAAATCCATGTGGATCAGTTGGCAGGCCCTAACCCTTTTGCTTGTGGGTTTTAGTGCAGAGAATATGGTTTCTAATCTGCATTGATAGGATCTGGTGGTTTTCCTGTGTGTAGTGTTTTTGGTTATTTTTGTGAGAGGTCTGTTTTTATTTTTCATTTGAATTCATTCCGTATAGATACACATACCTTTGTTCATTAATCCCTCTCTTCACTGGGCTTTTTACTCAGTTTGAATTTTGTTGTTTTTGTTTTTTTTTCTCTTCAATAATAATGTAACTGTGTTTCAGGAATTGTCAGATTATTTAAACATGTTTTTAGCCTACAGCTCAGCACTCAGTGTTATACCAATCTTGTAATTGCTGTAGTTATACAATCATTGTTCTCGTATCCATTAGCAAAACACATGAAAACACCATGTATTTCCCCAACAAAGAACTTCTTTAATTTTGAATTAAGGTTATGAACCACCAGTACAACGTATAAAAAATGGAGCTAGACGATTGAATCCTTCAGCATGCAATCTACACTCCACTCACTTTTTTTTCCTGATTTCTGCTGCCTCTTTTTCATTCTTCACAGTCCACACCTCTCTACTGTGAGCCCAAACAACCAAAACGTGCCCTGGAATCCTGACTACATGTTTCTTTCATACCTTTGTGTGTTTCTGATAATTACCGTGGGGCTGGTTTTGCACTGTTCTGTTCACTCTCTCTGGGATATCTGGCATTGGCCACTGTGGGAAGACAGGCTACTGGGCTAGCTAGACCTTTGGCCTGACCCAGTATGTCCATTCTTAGGTTCTTATGTAGTGTCCATTGTAGTAGGCTCATGCATTAAAAATCTTGTTAGGCCCCAAACCCATGAGATTATCTTAAAATCATAAAATCCTAAAAAAATCATGAAATTTGAGATTAGTTTTATTTGCCTTCTGAATTTTGAGTCTTTGTGGGTCAAATTTTTGAGTAGTTCTCTGAAACAAGAAGGGGCAGAAACCTACTTTTAAATAAAACCAAGCAAGTTGAGATTCTCCCATTAACGCGAGACATCAGAAGCTGGAGTTTTAAGAAAAAACACAAATAGTCAGCGTTTACATCACTGATGAGCACCGTTCACTGTAAGCTGGGCAATTGGGCAGCTGCCCACAAGTGATTCAGGCAGTACCTAGCTAATTAGCCCAGTGCCCACCGCTGGCTGCATGTTTCAATTGGTGGTGCACCTCTGCACATGTTTTTGTGCACATAAAATTTATTCCACCCCGGATGGGAAAAATAGAGGGAGCACTGCTGATGAGTCTGTAGTGCTGCGTAAGGTTTTGCATTGGTATGTGCAGGTAGGTAAGGCATGGTGTCAAATAGCAAAAATGGCTGAGAGCTATTTTCCATAATGTTTAACAAACTAAATATGAACTGAATAGCTTTCTTTGACATGGCAACAAGAGGAGGGGAGGGAGTAATAGATATGATACATCTGGAGTTTAGTAAGGTTTTTGATACTATCTCATATGGCCATCTCATAAACAAACTAGGGAGATATAACCTAGAAAGATGGAACTATTCTGAAGTGGGTGCATAACTACTGGGAAAGTAGTTCCCAGAGAGTAGTTATCATTGGTTCACAGTCAAACTGGAAGGGCATATCAAGGGGAGTCCTTCAGGAGTCAGTGTGGGGTCTGATTATGTTCAGTAGCTTCCTCTGTATTTCAGATGATGGCATAGAGTGTACACATATAATGACTGGAGATAATACCAAGCTGGGAGGACTTGCAAAGATAGGATTAAACTCAAAATTATTTGGACAAACTGGAGAAATGGTCTGAAGTAAATAGGATGAAATTCAATAAGGACAAATGCAAAGTTCTCTACTTGGACTGGTCACGTGGTTCAGATGACTGATCAGCACCTCCCAAAACAGATTCTCCTTTCTGAGGTGGAGGAAGGCCAGAGGAGTGTTGGGGGCCAGAGGAAGTGATATAAGGACATGCTGAAGGCACACATGAAAAAGTGCAGCACTGGTGTCGACACCTGGGAGAAGCTTGCCAAGACCGTCCGTGGTGGAGAACGGTAATCCATGAGGGGGTGGTGCAGTTGAGAGGTCCCACCACAATGCAGATGAGGAGAGGTAGAGAAGAACGTCAAAAATTGCCCCATGCCCCTCCAGCAGCTACCAGCACCTCCACCTTCTGTGATGAGCTCTGCAGCTCGAGAACTGTGCTGAGCAGCCATCAACGGACTCTCAAATAAGAGGATGACATGAAGAAGTCCTACTCATTATTGAGTGAACACCAAGACTTAGGAAGGAACCATCAGTTGTACACAATAAAAATGGGACATGACTGCCTAGAAGGAAGTACTGTGGAAAGCGATTGGAGGTGGTTGGGAAGAGGGAGGTGTCATAGCTGCTAAAAAAAAAAGCAAATCTCATTCTTGAATTTGGGGATATATTAGCAAGATTGTTGTAAACAAGACATGAGAGGTAATTCTTTGGTTCTACTCCATGCTGATTAGGATGCAATCTAAAAGCTTTCGGTGGAAATTTTCTGGCAAGATCTACTAACAACATACTAGCTCAGATGTGGATTTTTTGGCCTGAGATGCATCTATAGTGGAGATATACCTATCTCATAGGGCTGGGAGGGACCTTCAGAGGTCATTGAGTCCAGCCCTCTGTACTCCCAGCAGGGCCTATCACCATCCCTGATAGTTTTTTTTTTTCTAAATCTATTTGCCCCGATCCCTAAGTGGCCTCCGCAAGATCTGAGCACCCAACCCTGAGTTTAGCAGGCCCATGCTCAAACCACTGAGCTGTCCCACCCCACCCCAAAATGTTAGCTGCCTCAGATCCTTGGAAGTCCCCCCTCAAGGATTGAGCCCACAACCTTCAATTTACAAAGCCAATGGTCTAACCACTGAGCTATCCCTCCAAATTGTATGGTGGACCATGAATGTAGGGCAGGGCATGGGTTGGGGTGCAGGAGTGAGTTCGGGTACAAGTGGGGACTCAGGGAAGGGGCTTGGTTCGGTGACGTTTACCTTGGGCAGTTCTGGGATGGCAGGACAGGGCTAAGGCAGGCTCTCTGCCTGCCCTGGTTCCATGCTGCTCCCAGAAGCGATGGGTGGCAGTATGCCAGCAGTAGCCTCTGGGGGTGAGGGAGGTAGGTAGCTCTGCATGCTGCCACAGTCCAAAGGTACCGCCCTGCTGCTCCCATTGGCTGTGGTTCCCTATTTCCTCTCCCCCCCCCCCGACTCAACATGCGGGGCAGCTCCAGAATGATGCAGGGTTACAGCCAGAACAGGCAGGCAGCCTGCTTTAGCCCCTGTGTGCTCCTACACTGGTAATCCCAGGGTCTGGATTAGAAGCCCTAAGGAGCCACCCCTGTGCTAGATTGTGCAAAATGTACACCTGCTTTATTGTTCTCTATTTTTGCTCTTTATCTGCTTTTTACAGCTCACTAGGACAATGGTAAAAAGATTAGTCAGGATTACTTTGTTTCTAGTACCTCCCAGTTCTCCAGTGCATGCAGAATGTTGTCCACTTTCACACCCAGGGGGAAAAAAAGTTGATAAAAAAGGAATAGCAAGTTTTGTAAAACTTTATTTTTAAACAAAACATAAAATTTGGTTGTGTTTCCTTTTAAACGATCTGGTCTTGTGAGTCCATTATCAGCAAAATCAAAGCTTGCTGGCCTTCCAAGAGCAACACTTCCACAAAAAAACAACCCATTTTACGATCACAGTCACAGTGGCCTCAGATGAACTACAAAGACAGAATGGGGCAAGGAGCAGGCAAGAAATTGATACATCATTATGAAACAAAAGGCTGTTACTCTTAGGAGTGAAACAGATAAAAGAGAGGAGCTCAGCTGACCTATTGTTGACTGAACAATCTAATGAAAGAAAATGAGTGGGCTGGAATCTGACAGCTGCCAAGGATTCAAAAACAGTATGAAGTTCTTCTATAGGATGGGAGCTATAACAATATTTTAAAATATATTTTGCATACCAAAAATTGCAGACTAGCCCAAACTAATTATCATTAAAGCTAAGGTTTAGTTGGAGTTATTTTTGGTACAAGTTATGAACAGGTCATGGGCAATAAATTAAAAGTCACAGTCCATGATGTGAACATGACTTTTACCTAAAATACCGCTGAATAAATCTCTGCCTCTGGGGGTCCCACTGCTATGGGGCCACCTGCTTCTGGGTGGGCCAACTCCAGTGTTTAGGGTTGACTGTCCCTGGGCCCCTGCTTTCAGGGATTGCTTTCTGGACAGCCGCCAAGCACCCTTGAGGCCCCTGCTCCAGTCATTGCAGGACCGCTGCTGCTTGGGTGGCCTTCAGGTCTGCTGCTTGGGCACTTCTCAAAGCCAGCTGTATCAGCAGCTGTCCAACAGTCCCTGGAGACAGCTACCCAAGGCTGCCTGAGCATTGACCAGTGTGGCTGGCCCTGGGGCTGCCCCAGGGCCTCTGCTCGAATGGTCCCAGTGGATCTCTTCCAAGACTGCTACTTGGATGGTCCCTAAACCCATCTGCCTGAGGCTGTCCAAGCAGTGGCCAGTATGGCTGGCTCCAGCACAGTCTCCAAGGTCATTGATCATGCACTCCCCAGGGCTACCCCCAGGATCGCTGCTTGTGGCCCCAGGTTACTCTGGCAATGGCTGTTGCAGCTGGCCCTGAGGCACCCACCTGCAGGGTCCTCTGCTTGAGCGCCCCTGAAGTCAGCTACATCAACAGCTGCAGAAGTCAGAGATGCCATGGAAAGGCACAGAATCCTTCACGTCCATGAAAGAATCGCAGCCTTAATTATGAATTGGCAAACAAAGGGACCAAACAGCTTGTAACCATTTTTTAAATATACTATGGTGTTCTTCAGTAGCAATCCAAAATATTACAGCTTATAATGGTCCTACCACAATGTATGAAACTGTTTCTGTAGAATAACTTTGGTTGGTTGGTTTATTTTGCTGTGATTAGAATGGCAATAAATGTTACTTACATGTGTAAAATAATCCTAAGAATGTTCTTGAACTGTGAGTGAGCATATGTTTGTTTTCTCTTCCTGGTATTGGTTGTCACAAATCAGTCTGGGCCAAATCCTCCTCTAAGTTAGGATTCCCTCTGACACCTTTCCACTCAGTTTATCAAAAACGCCTCATCCAGTTCTGGGAGAACACATCCTACACACATCCAAAAACACTCCATTTGGCTCCAGCTCATTACGCAGGTTACTTTATTAGGCATGTAACAACTCTTTCCTCACATTGGCCAGGCCCAAATGTAGGGGCTTTAGGTACAGAGTGGTACCACAAATTTAATTCATGTTACACACCACACAGTTTAGATACAAAAGGCTAATTGCTTTGTAGATTGCATGCAGAGCAATTGCTGTGCAGATTGCGTGAGGCAATCGTATCAGTTCAGTATATTTCTGCCCACTTTATTTTCTATAAACATACCCATAATAGTTAATTTAGTTAGTTTCTGCCTCCTTAGGCAGATCTGATCAGTTAGATCTAGTGATATCTACAATCTATGGAAATAGATGATCGGCACACATACAGGTATGTTGCACAAGTTCATATTTACCGAGTGCCATTTATTTACAAACATAGAAATCCAACACTTATTACTACAGCTGTACACTGCTATCATGTTTGGAACTTAAGTAGTCATTAATCAGTTTACATTACAGCAAATCAATGTGTTATTCTTTATTAAAGTCTGAAATCACAGATCAAAGTAGGGGAGAGAATAGACTGAAAAAGAGCACAAGGAGTCTGTATAACAATACAGTGCTCAGTGAGGAGGGAGAAACAGTAATAGGGAACTTGGAAATGGCAGAGATGCTTAATGACTTCTTTGTTTCGGTCTTCACTGAGAAGTCTGATGAAGGAATGCTCAACATAATGAATGCTAGTGGGAAAGGGGTAGGGTTAGAAGTTGCAATAAAAAAAGAACAAGTTAAAAATCACTTAGGAAAATTAGATGTCTGCAAGTCACCAGCGCCTGACGAAATGCACCCTAGAATACTCAAGGAGCTGATAGAGGAGGTATCTGAGCCTTTATCTATCATGTTTGGAAAATCATGGGAGACAGGAGAGATTCCAGAGGACTGGAAAAGGGCAAATATAGTGCCCATCTATAAAGAGGGGAATAAGAATAACCCAGGAAACTACAGGCCAGTCAGCTTAACTTCAGTGCCAGGAAAGATAATGGAGCAGGTAATTAAGGAAATCATCTGCAAGCACTTGGAAGGTGGTAAGGTAATAGGAAACAGCCAGCATGGGTTTGTAAAGAATAAATCTTGTCAAACTAATCTGATAACTTTCTTTGATAGGATAACAAGCCTTGTTGATAGGGGAGAAGCGGTAGATGTGGTATACCTAGACTTTAGTAAAGCATTTGATACTGTCTCTCATGATATTCTTATCAAAAAACTAGGCAAATACAATTTAGATGAGGCTACGATAAGGTGGGTGCATAACTGGCTGGATAACCATACCCAGAGAGTAGTTCTTAATGGCTCTCAATCCTGCTGGAAAAGTATAAAAGGTGGGATTCCGCAGGGGTCTGTGTTAGGACCGGTTTTGTTCAATGTCTTCATCAATGATTTAGATATTGGCATAGAAAGTACGCTTATTAAGTTTGCAGATGATACCAAGTTGAGAGGGGTTACAACAGCTTTGGAGGATAGGGTCATAATTCAAAATGATCTGAATAAATTGGAGAAATGGTCTGAGGTAAACAGGATGAAGTTTAATAAGGACAAATGCAAAGTGCTCCACTTAGGAAGGAACAATCAGTTTCACACATACAGAATGGGGACAGACTGTCTAGGAACAACTACAGCAGAAAGGGATCTAGGGATTATAGTGGACCACAAGCTAAACATGAGTCAACAGTGTGATGCTGTTGCAAAAAAAGCAAACATTCATTCTGGGATGCATTAACAGGTGTGTTGTGAACAAGACACGAGAAGTCATTCTTCCGCTCTACTCTGCGCTGGTTAGGCCTCAGCTGGAGTATTGTGTCCAGTTCTGGGCACTGCAGTTCAAAAAGATGTGGAGAAACTTGAGAGGGTCCAGAGAGAAGCGACAAGAATGATTAAAGGTCTAGAGAATGTGACCTATGAAAAAAGGTTGAAAGAACTGGGCTTGTTTAGTTTGGAAAAGAGAAGATGGAGGGGAGACATGATAGCGGTTTGCAGGTGTCTAAAAGGTAGTCATGAGGAGGAAGGAGAAAACTTGTTCTTCTTGGCCTCTGAGGATAGAACAAGAGGCAATGGACTTAAACTGCAGCAAGCAAGGTTTAGGTTGGATATTAGGAAAAGGTTCCTAACTGTCAGGGTGGTCAAACAGTGGAATAAATTGCCAAGGGAGGTTGTGGAATCTCCATCGCTGGAGATATTTAAGAACAGGTTAGATAGATGTCTATCAGGGATGGTTTAGATAGTACTTGGTCCTGCCATTGGGGCAGGGGGCTGGACTCGATGGCCTCTCGAGGTCCCTTCCAGTCCTAGTGTTGTATGATTCCATGATTGCCGTAACATTTCTAGAAATAGTAACCTTCCTGGGAGCGGCCTATGTGGCATTAATTCACTTCAGTGCTTCTCTTTATAGTTTTAAATACTGTATCTTTAAAACTATATAGGCCAAATTCTGCCAAATAATGTTTGTGAGAGGACCATGACTTCTGATTTAGAGGTACTGATTCTCATCCCAGCCCCTTCCCACTCAACAGTGAAACATTTGAGTGTATGTCAGAGACTGCAGTCTGTAGAGGCAAGCACAACATCATCTGCGAACAGCAGAGTTGTCAGCTCTAAGTTCCCGATGCACACCAGAGCTTGGCTGCGCATGAAAATCACAAACAGGAGTGGGGACAAGACAATCCCTTGGCAAAATCCAGTGCCCACCTTGACTTGACTGAATGCAAAGAATGCAAACAACTCTCATTCTAAGAATACAGGGACTGATAGCACACAAAAGCAGGTACCACCACCTCATACTCCCCCAGCATTTCCCACAGAGGAGCACAATCACGTGCTTTCGCTTGGTCTACAAAACAAAGGTAGACGGGATTAGCAAAGTCCCTTGACCCTTTGAGTATCTGCAAGAGAACAAAGAGCTGATCTGTGATTCCGTGACTGGGACAAAATCTACATTCTTCCTCCTGAATCTGAAGTTCAACTAATGGATATAACCTTCTCTCCATCACCCTGGCATAGGCTTTGCTGAGGACCCCCTATAGCTGAAAAACACACTCTGGGACCTCCACCCTGCATTACCAGTCCAGAGGTACTGCCCCCCCACTCCACCTCCTTCCACACAACACTGAAGAGGCACATTAACCATGACACCCCAACATTGTCCAGTGCTTGCCACCTGTCTTTAGCAAATCTGTGAATTCAAGGGATGAGCCCAGATTCCCAAAGGAGGAAGTGCCAGTTCTGATTCTGTTGACACTAGCCCCACCAAGGAATTGAAAAGAATGTAATTAACTACTTGTCTCAACAAATGCCATCCACTTTGCAATCCTTAGGGCAGGGCTAACTGTTCAGTTATGACTTCAAAGTTGCACAACTCTGGGATGGATGAGAACAATATTTAAATATGCACTAACACTGACGTGTACTGGAAAAAGTAATACAGTCAACAAAGCTTAACCACAAAGGCTTTTTCTCAATGTTTTCCCACGATAGTTACAATGTCAATATCTGGCACTTTTACTACAAATAAGCAGCAACATGTCACTACTACAAAATCTCTTCATAAATCATTTGGTTAAGCTGGTTTTCCAATGAGTCCCCTGATCAAGATGCTTGAAGAGTGCCAATTTTGCTTGGTTTCATTTTTTAGTACAGAAGCACAGTACCTATATAGGTCATTCAAAATTTACCAGCAAGATTAACAGGCATGTGGAAGATCTCCTTTTTCCATTGGGTTAATACATTCAGACCTACCATGAGACTTTACTTCGAGCAAGGATTGAATAAACAGATCACAGTTTTGTTTTGTTTTTCTCTCAGCTTCCATGTGTTCTTGCCAAATTTTTACTTCTGCACACTTTGCTGAAGGCAGATACGGTAATAAAATAATAAGCACTAATATGGTCCTTCTAGAACCAAGATGGACAACCCTCCCCATGGGAATGCACCTCCTTGTGAATGGAATAACCCGAGTCTTACTGGGCCATTGTTTCCTTGCACTCCCCTGTCTGTCTCTCCATATTGTGCCTTGTCTTATACGTAGCTTGTAAGCTCTTGGGAAGAATCTGTGTTCTTTGTTCAGTGCCTACCACACAGCCTCTCTTCCCCCAAAAAACACCACCACCCTAATAATAATGGCATGTGAAACCTCCCTGTAGCGAGTGGCTGTACCGGCCCTTCAGTCACACTAAATGTAAAAAGTAATTAAGCTACTTCATGGAATAAAGACTTTTGCACATGGAGACTTTGTGTGCCACAGCCAGGGGAGAGGAGCTTTCTTCAAGTTCTCCCGCAGCTGTCCCCAGCACCATAGACCTGCTGTAGCTGGGAGAGGATAGCCCCTCCCACAGCCCAACCTAGCCTCACTGGAGCTACCATGGCTGGCAGAGAGGTGCCTCTCATCTGGCCTGGAGCTGGCAGAATGAGAGAGGACGGGGAAACCCTCTCTCGCAGAGGAGCCTGTACCCAAAACCCCTCAACTCCAACCCCATCTTAGAGTCTCCCTCCCTCTGTCAGGCAAGGACAGCTGCTGCAGGCCCTGAGGCAAGATGGGAGGGGGCCTGGCTCTGTGCCCTGAAGGGGGCAGGGCCAAGAGCAGAGGGGCAGATCCAAGGGCACTCAGCCCTCAGTGCCACCTCGACCATGGCAATGCCCTGCCCTCCATTCCATCACAGTTGTGCACAGCTGGAGTTGGGCTGCTGTGGCAGTTCAAAGGATCCGGGCGCTCTGGCTGCTGCCACTACTGCTCAGGCAGCAGCTGCGGCTGGAGCTCCAGGCTACCCCTGAAAAACCGGCCCTAGGGGCAACAGATGCCCCCCTATCCCTGATCCCTTCCCAGCGTCTGAACCCTTTGGCCCCACTCTTGCTGCAGATTGTCCATATGCAGAATAAATTTTGTTATGTGCATCAGTACGGAGGTGATGGGACACAGGTTATACCCATATTGGTGCACAAAGCAAATTCATACCATACATGGATATTAAAAAATAGAGGACACATTACGCTGGGCATAAGGGGCTGGAACTGTGAGCATAGAAACTGCCTCCTTTTTGATGCCTGGTTTATTCAGGGATACAGGACTTTGTCCATTTCTTTGGTAAATAAACATGATTACATCAAAGCAATTACTGTCATCAATGTCTCCTCTGAATGGAAACAACCCACAAGCAATGAAAGACCACACTGCTCATTTCAAATAAGAATATTAATAATAATTATTATTAACAAAGTTTTTAAAAAGAATCAGGTTTTCTGTGAATAGCAGCAATGGTTTTATGCTATATTCTGTTTCCAACATTCAGGTTAAGAATAACGTTGGACATTGGAAAAAACCTTGAGGACTATAAGTAAAGGAACTTGAGCAAAAGTTTATTTGAAAAAAATGCAGTTGATGGTGACCATAGTGTACAATCAAGAAGGAAACTGTGGGGTGTCAATGGAGAACTAGCAACAACTGGGAGTCCTGAGGCCTGGAAGGATTGTCATGTGGTGGCAGGTGTGTTTGTTGAAGACGAAAGCTCTCCTTCATAACCCAGACTCAAGTGTTGCAGATGGAAAGACGTGGAGCTTTCAGATGGGGGAGGATCTAAGTGATATTTATTGAAACAAAATTGCCAAATCCTAGGATTGCTTGATTGCTACCTTAGTGCGGGAAATGCTACTGTCAATTATAGAAGAGGAAGGGTCATTTTGCAAATGGGCACGTAGCATTTTAGTGTCGCCCCCATAATGTTGAGAACATCCATGTATGGAACAAATCTCTCTCACAAATCAGGTCATATTTCCGCCCTGAACAGATCCAAAGTTTTATATCATTAATTTAATTGCCTGCTCTCAAGAATTATTGTTGGACTAAGTCCAAAAGCTGTTACCAGTTACAGGTAGCAACCCATTTATTGTAGAAGCAGGAAACAAAATATTATGAGTCATTCCCGTAACTAGTCTAAACACAATAAGCAAAGTAGGCTTCGATCCCTGGTGATTCCCAGGAAAAAGCTTTTATGCAACAGTATAGTTTTGCATAATTATAAGGTGATTCATGTACTATATACCTGTTACATCCATTTGTACCATTTGTTTTTCATAATTCACTGTCTCATACAAGGATTAATCCAGGATGATAGAGATTGCAATACAAATGCTGCAATTTAATTCACACAGCTGTAAGTGTGAAGAGAGTGAATACTGGCAGTGATGTCAAAACCATGATGATGCTGACCATGATTCAGGCCATGCAAAATATATGTAACGCAGAACTGCCCTCGTTCAGGGTTCTCAGGTTGACGCACCTTATTATCCCACTGCTTTCCACAAGAGGCAGAATTTCTTGTGCTTAGCTGGGTATCCGCTTCCTGGCATCTCCAGTCTAGTAGCCCACTACCCAGTCAACCTCCTCCGGGCACTGCCAGCCGTTACTTTGCTTGGATAATTCAATCTGGGATCCAGGTGAATATAACAATTTGTACAGTGGGTGTGCAGAGCCTAAAATTGTAAACCATATATTTGATGGATACCACATCAATCCAGGGGGTGTGGCAATAACCCTGGTTCCAGTGCCTATGTTAGGATCAGCTTCATTTATATTACCACAGCATTTTCCTATATTATCCTTAGCTCATTATCAAAATGAGATCCAAGTGGTATTGAGTAAGAATACTGAAAAGTTACATAAAACCTCATTACTCAGTTACAGTAGACCCCTGACTTACACGATTTCAAGTATGCATTTCTTGCAATAACATGAGTCGAAACAGTGAGTGGTGGGGAACTGGGAACCAGGCAGTAGCCTGGCTTCTGGCTCCTGTGAGCAGCAGGGAGCCCAGAGCCAGGCGCAGCAGCGCTGGTCAGTTTTCCAGCTTCCAAAAGTGGATGAGAGCCAGAAACCAGGCTGCCACCTGTTACACACATTTGTCTCATAGAACTGGAAGGGACTTCTGGAAGTCATTGAGTCCAGCCCCTGCCCTCTTGGCAGGACCAAGCACCATCTCTTTTTTTTTAATTCCTTTTTTTAAATCTATTTGCCCCATGTTTCGTGGCTCCCCACCTCTCCTGGGAGCCAGGAAACTGACCAGCACTGCTGCATGTGGCTCTGGGCTCCTAGCCTTTCACAGCAGCAGGGAGCCAGGTGCAGCCAGGACTAGGAGACCCAAAGGCAGCAGAGCCACTCCCCCCACATGTTCCTGACTTGCACAAAATTTGATTTATGTGTGGTTGCCGAGGAACCCAACCTATGCGTAAGTCAGGGGCCGACTGAACTAAACGCTAAACTTAACAGACTAGCCTTGTGTCGAAATACATTTATCCCACCCCCAAATATTCTGTGCAGCATTTTAATCAAGCCTGATGGAGAGCTGTTTTCATGAACTGCATTGCTCAGTTCTTAAATGCCATGTGGAGGAGTGTCTCTTTGGCTTCTGTTTTTGCCCCTGAAGATCAGTATCTTTGCACAAGGCCAGGCTACCCTCCCTGGTTTGTGTTTTTCTGTGTGCTCCTTTCCTGTTGATTTCATAGTTAAGAAGGACTTCTAATAGGTTGGCTTACAGTGCTTAATTTACAAATAAACCAAGCTAGACTGTGAATATACATCCTTTGACTGGCAGAAAAACCTGTTTGTCAACCTGTCTCATTTCAGACTTTAGGAACATTGTTGAACTGTGCGTACCTAACTTTTTACATGGTTACTGCAAATACCTTTGACAATGGTAGGAATGATCAGTATGATCCTGCTTTTCATCTGAGCTCTTACATGGCATCATTCATGGACAAATACCTGGAAAGCATTGTGCTAGATGTAGCGATTTCGTCAGGCCTATTGGGCGTTGCTTTACAAATCAGCAAACCCAGTGTCAGCCGGCCCCAATGTCCTTCTGTCACGTCAACATTGTGGACTCATAGTCCTCCATCCTTGCTGGATCCACTGCTGATGCTTGGAAATGCACCGCTGAGATTTTCAAAGGGGCCTGAAAATGGGGTGTCCAACGCCCTTACGCTGCTTTAAAAATTGCGGTGTTCTGAACCATATACAAGCCAGACAGCCTCTTTTGCTGTATAGCAATTTCAATATTCCAATATACAAATATACAGTTCATTATCCCAGCTGAAAAATCTATTTGCATTATATGTTGCCCACAGTGGAATCCATTACTGTGGTTCCTTAGAAACCCAGAACAAGTTGCTGAGAGCTGACAAAGTTTGAACAAATTTTAGTAATGTCAGAGACAATTCTTTCAAAGGGTAATATTGTCAGTTTGACGTCAGGGGCACTAGCTGCACTGTTGACTGATAATCTTCATATGTCAGGCCAAACTCATCCCTGTTTAAATCTGGGAGCTCCCCCTTATGCCAGCAGTGAATATGGCCTGTTAAACTGAGAAGATACAGCAAAGCACCTGATCCTTTGACTGCAGAGGACGAAATGTTCTTGGTTAGTATTATTTAGTGAGGCACTGAAATGAGAATAAATTGAAGTTCTTCTCTGAAAAGAACTTACATGAAAAGCACCTTCTTATTCAGTAGCTCTATACCCTATGTGTAGTCAGTCATATATGCTGAGTTTTGTGGCAATAAGAAGGTTTGACTGATTTCTATTCCTGTCAAACATGCAGAAACATTGTTAAATGAGAATTAAATTGATTCTATTACTGTTTTTGCACAATCAATAGATTTTTTTATTAATTCTACTTCGAGACACCTTTACAAAATGCACTGACACTGCACTGGCATCTCTGAGGACATAATTTGAAAACTGGGGTTGTACAGCTATCTAAATAACTGGGATTAAAAGTGACTGACATTGCACAACAAGGAAGAATCCAGCTTGATTCTCAGAGTCTAAGTTGAATTTGCAGGACTGACCATTTGGATAAAAAATACCTTGTTACCTAGAAACCAAGCACATTTAATCTAGACTCTTTGAGAGACAATAGTTGTGATATCCCACAGTGCTGTTTTAAAAAGGTTACTTTTCAGACTAGACCCAAACTTTTAAATGTGAACAGCACAAACATACAAGATACTATGAGTAATCTATGTATCATAATTCAGTGTACAGAAAAAGTCCACCATAACCTGAAAAGAAACAGTCAATTTGAAGGTGAAATTTAAAAATGGGAAGTAACATCAAGGGATCAGATGAGGAGAGAGACCTCTAGACAAATGGGACAACATGCACACAAGAATACCGCCCCCCACCCCAAAAAATGAGACAAAGGAGGAGGAAAGCAAAGAAGCTGAGTGAATAGGTGGATGTGAAATCAGAGGCTGTGGACAGACCGCCAAAGGGTTTAGGACAACCTTGCAAAGAGTTAATTGCAACAGCTAAAATTTTAAGTGGACAGGCATAGACAAATTTCAGCAGAGAGAAGCAAGTAACATCGTCATGTTTTGGAGAAGGGAAATGTTGAAAGAAAAGGGGACTTTGGAGTGAAAAAAGACTTTACTATTGCTGGCCTTGAAAACCAGAGCTTGTAAAAAAATAAAATCAACATTAAAATCTATTTGACCAAACACAGAGACAAACGTTTCATGAACTTTAAAAAATATTTTTGACCCACTGTAGGAAGCAAGTTACTGTCTGAGTTGAAGACAGGAATTGGAGTCAGAGTCATAGACAGCAAAGCTTTTAGTCTTTAGTAATTGGACTGATTTAGCCAATACTTGACAAAAGTAATAGGAGATACAGAGCTGTGTGTCATCCACATAAAAAAGTGTTTCAACTTTGGACAACAATCAAAACATCTAAGAGGAGAAAAAGACAGGAAAAAAGAATAGGGTCAATGACAGTATGTTCAGCTTCCTCATAATGCTGAAGTGGGGCACGGGGTTGGGGAGGGGATAACAATTTATTACCACCCTTTAAAGTTATTTGTGGCACCGTACATAATGTGCTATAAACTGAACAAACATAAGGTCAAGGTTCCTGTATAAAAATAGTCTAGAAAAATACAGAGAGACAAACAAATGGAAGGACAAAATGGTACTACAAGTAAGTAAAGGCCCCAGAGTGAGTGAGTCATCTCAATATTATGGGTTTTCACAGTACTACTTTAAAAATCAGAAATATAAAACTATTGTCAATTACCTCTTTACTCTTACATTATTATTTGTTTGATATTTATGGTCATCAATTAGCTCTGAGCTTGAATGCAGTGTCCGCCAAACAGATCCTTGTACTTTTGGAGTGCATATGAGGAAGCATCACTTCCTGGAGAAGAAAGAAGATAGTTTCTCTCTTTGCTTTCCCATGAGAGCAGTATCTAGTGGAGAGTTTCTTAAAGTGGGGCTTGTTGTGCCTCCTGGCCAGTGATGGGGGTACTATGCAAAGAATTCGCCTCTTCTCCTCCCTACCTGGTGTCCTGGAGGTGTTGCCCTGCACAGCCACTGGAGACAAGCAGGGCACATCACCACACTTGCAGGAGCAAGGCAAGTTCTTGACCCTCAAGTGGGAGGAGAGGCATGGGGCTCAGGCTTCAGCCCTGCGGTGGTTGGGTGGCATGCTCCAGCAGTGGGACTTGCAGAGACTGGCCATAGAGCTTTGCACACCAATCTCTGACTCCAGCCATATGGCCTTGTCCTTGGTTCTGTTCCCTGGCTCCAGCCGCTGTCCCCTGGCTCTGGTCCTAGTCTCCAGCTGCATGACAGCCAGAGCTGACCTTGAGTGTTGCCCCTTGTCCTGACTGTATGGCACAGCCTCCAGCTTTGACCACACAGACCACTTGTATGGTCACTCAGAGGAGAATCAAACGCTGCCCGGATGATTAGCAAAACACCCACAGCTAGGTGTTTGTTTCTGCTGGCTGCGTGCATGTGCACATGAACATTTATTCTTCCCATGGATGCCAAAAATCTGCACATGGATGGACAAGATTAAAAGGACCACTGACCTTGACCCTTGGCTCCAGCAGTGCAGGCTGACCACCATCCCCAATCATCCCAGGCCCTCACTGCTTTCCCAGGCTCTGCATCCATCTTTTCATCTTCCCCTGCCTCCCCTTCTGAGCTCCCCATTCAGGGAAGGCTTGCTTAGAGAAGTGATTTAACAAACATGCAAATATCACAGCAGATTTATTAGCTGGCTGAGAGGTTTTGCTTTTCCAGATCTCATCCATCGCCTTCAAACTCGCTCTTGCTTTCGTTATTCTAGTCACTATTTCCTTCTTACAGTCAAGATCATACGTTATGTTGCTCCCCAGATATGTGACCTTCTCCACATTTTCTAGTTCAATACCATCCACACTGATCTTCCTTCCTATTTCCTTATCTCCAAATACCATTGTTTTTGTTTTATCGACGTTCACAAGCCACTCCGCACTAGACAGGGAAAGATGGAAGGAAATAGTGAGAGAGACAATCAGGCACCAACAGGTGCTGAGCCCACAGTTATAGATGATGATGATGATGATGATGATGGGAGGCTTTGTAACTGTGTTTGTTAATACCACTTGTCACAGGCTCCCAGCTAGCCAAGTGTGCTACAAAAAATGACTTAAACAAGCATGCAAATATCACTTTTCAGAGCATTATTTTTATTATCGAGTCTGCAAAACAAAACACTATGGCTACGTCTACACGTGAAGCCTACATTGAAGTAGCCTATTTCGATGTGGCGACATCGAAATAGGCTATTTCGATGAATAACGTCTACACGTCCTCCAGGGCTGGCAACGTCGATGTTCAACATCGACGTTGCGCAGCACCACATCGAAATAGGCGCTGCGAGGGAACGTCTACACGCCAAAGTAGCACACATCGAAATAAGGGTGCCAGGCACAGCTGCAGACAGGGTCACAGGGCAGACTCAACAGCCAGCCGCTCCCTTAAAGGGCCCCTCCCAGACACACTTGCACTAAACAGCACAAGATACACAGAGCCGACAATGAGTTGCAGACCCTGTGCATGCAGCATGAATCCCCCGCTGCAGCAGCAGCAGCCAGAAGCCCTGGGCTAAGGGCTGCTGCACACGGTGACCATAGAGCCCCGCACAGGCTGGAGAGACAGCGTCTCTCAACCCCCCAGCTGATGGCTGCCATGGAGGACCCCACAATTTCGACGTTGCGGGACGCGGATCGTCTACACGATCCCTACTTCAACGTTGAACGTCGAAGTAGGGCGCTATTCCGATCCCCTCATGAGGTTAGTGACTTCGACGTCTCGCCGCCAAACATCGAAGTTAACTTCGAAATAGCGCCCGACGCGTGTAGCCGCGACGGGCGCTATTTCGATGTTAGTGCTGCTACTTCGAAGTAGCGTGCACGTGTAGACACAGCTTATATGAATACATCACACTGCTTTGGACAAGTACACGTGCATGTTTGTTTGTTTTTCCTGATGTTAATTGTATATTTTAGGGAAAAGTGTCAGTCACAAGCAAGAGTTGGTGGCCACGCTGAGGTCATAAAAAAATTGTTGTGAAATCCCCTGACCAAAGTATTACATTTAGTTCTGGGCATCCCAAATTGAGTAGGAAATAGATGAGCTGGAGGGAGCCCAGAGGAGAGCAAAAACAATTATTAGTGAGTTGGGTGTGAAATTTAGGAAGCAAGATCAGAAGTACTAAATGCGGTAAATTTTTGTGCCAGTACCTGCCAGTACTGAGTACCAGCACCCTGGTAGTCCGAGCCCTGGCATTGGCTGGGGGAAAAGGGGCAGGGAGCCAAGTGAATACCAGATTTTTTTTAAACACACAAAAAAAGCACTGACTTAATGAGCATGTAAAATTAAGAGTCAGCTAAAGGATGTCGTTTTACCCTTCCCTCCAAATTTGGAAACCAGGTAGTATAAATGAAACTGAAAAGCAGTCACGTAGCACTTTCAAGACTAACAAAATAAGTTATTAGGTGATGAGCTTTTGTGGGAGAGACCCACTTCTTCAGATCATAGACATACCAGAACAGACTCCATATAAAGCACAGTGGTCCAAAAATTGTTATCAAGGTTGACAAATCAGAAAAAATTGTTATGAAGGTTGGCAAATCAGAAGAGCAGAGGGATGGCAGAGCAGGGGGAAGTTAAGAGTTAGATAAAACATCAAAAGTGTGTAAAGAAGAGTCCTTATAATAAGTCAGGTAATTGCTGTCCTTGTTCAAACCATGTTGTAAAGTGTCAAATTTGAATATGAATGTTCTGAGCATTCCCTCTACAGATGGTTGTTAAAGTCCCTTTTCAGAAGAACTCAAATGTTCAGGTCTTTAACAGAATGGCCCACTCTGTTAAAGTGCTTACTGACAGGTTTGTGTATTTGGAGTTTTTTGATGTCTGTTCTATGTCCTTTCATTCTCTGTCGAAGAGTATTTGCAATCTGTCCTATATACATTGTGTGGGCATTGTTGGCACATGATGGCATATATAATGTTACTTGAGGAACGGGAGAACGTGCCTGTGATTCTGTAATTAACATGGTTAGGTCCAGTGATGGTATCTTGAGAATAGATATGTGGACAAAGTTGGAAATGGGGCTTGTTGCAAGGAAAAAAGTTCCAGGATTAGTATTATTGTGGTATAGCCTGTGGCTGTTGGTGAGAATCCTCTTAAGGTTGGGAGGTTTTCTGTAGGAAAGAACAGGCCTGTCACCTAAGGCCTTTTGGAGTGTGGCATCATGATTTAGGATAGGTTGTAGGTCCTTAATGATGCGTTGCAGTGGCTTGAATTGGGGGCTGTAGGTAATGACAAGTGGAGTTTTGTTATTGGCTTTTTGAGCCTATGTTGGTGTAGTTGTTTTCTGGGTATTTGTCTGGCCCTGTCAGTTTGGTTTGTTTTTTACTTCTCCCAGTGGATAAATCAGGTTTATGAATGTTTGGTAGAGATCTTGTAGTTTTTGGTCTCTGTCAGTTGGATCAGAGCAGATGTGATTGTATCTCAGGGCTTGACTGTAAACAATGGATCATGTCGTGTGTGCAGGATGGAAGCTAGAAGCATGTAGGTAAGTGTAGTGGTCAGTGGGTTTCTGGTAGAGAGTGGTAGTGATCAGGCCATTAGTGATTTGTACCATAGTGCCCAGGAAACATATCTGTAGTGTGGAGTGGTCAAGGCATAAATTGACGGTGGGCTGCAGATTGTTAGAGTCTCTGTGGAATTCTTCTATAGTCTCTTTACCATGGGTCTAAATGATAAAGATGTCATCAATGTATCGTAAGTAAAGGAGGGGTAATAGGGGACGAGAGCTGAGGAATCATTATTCCAAGTGAGCCATAAATATATTAGTATATTGTGGGGCCATGCGGGTGCCCATAGCAGTGCTACTAATCTGAAGGTATAAGTGGTCCCCAAATTGGAAATAATTGTGGGTGAGAACAAAGTTACAGAGGTTAGACACCAGATTGGCTGTGGTAACTTCAGGGATGGTATTCCTGATCACTCGTAGTCCATTTTCATGTGCAATATTAGTGTACAGAGCCTCTAAATCCATGGTGGCAAGGACGGTGTTGTCAGGAAGTTGTCAGATGTTTTGTAATTTCCTCAGGAAGCCAGTGGTATCTCAGAGATAGCTGGGAGTGTTGGTGGTGTAGGGTTTGAGGAGGGAGTCCACATAACTGGATAGTCCGGTGGTAAGGGTGCCAATACCCAAAAAGATAAGACATCCAGGGTTTCCAGGTTTGTGGATTTTGGGAAGTAAACAGAATAATCCAGGTTGGGGCTCGGATGGTGAGTCTGAGTGAATAAAGGTCCTGAGTAGCAGCAGGGAGTTCTTTAAGTAGTTGGTGTAGTTTCTTTTGGAATTCCCACGTGGGATCAGAGGAGAGAGGTCTGTAAAATGTGTTGGAGAGTTGTCTGGCTGCCTCCTGTTCATAGTCTGACTTATTCATGATGACAACAGCACCCCGTTTGTCAGCTGGTTTGATTATAATGTCTGGGTTATTTTTGAGACTCTGGACAGCATAGCATTCAGCATAGTTGAGATTGTGTCTCACTTGGTGCTGTTTGCATATAATGTCAGTCTGAGCACAGTTGTGGAAGCATTGTACGTATGAATCCAGACTTTCATTATGTCCGTCAGGAGGAGTCCACACTGAGTTCTTCTTCTTTTGGTGTTGGTGGGGGGTGGGCTGGGGAGGGGTTGAGCGAGTCAGACTGATGTTCATAGGTGTGTTGGAAGAATTCCTTTATATGGAAACGGCAAAAGAAGGCTTTGAGTTTACCACAGAACTGTATTAAGTTTGTGGAGGAAGTGGTGCAGAAAGAAAAACTCCGGGATAAGAGAGACTCTTCTACTGGTCTGAGTTTGTAGCAGGAAGGCTCACAATATTGTTCATTGAGCTGTGGTTGTTGTAGTTGTAGCATCCTGAGGTATGAAGTAATTCAGATAGTTTATTGCCCGCTTTTTTGTAGGGAGTGGAAGTGTGTTTTGTACATTTCTTGTCTGGTATAGGTAAAGTCTTGTTATCTGGGATCCTGTATGGATGTTTGATTACTGATGAGAGTTTCAAGATCAGAGAGTTCATTCTTAATCTTCTTTTGTTTATTGTAAAGGATTTTGATCAAGTGGTTCCTTAGTTTCTTAAAGAGTGCGTGGCAGAGATTCTTACTGTGGTCGGTGTAGTATATTGATTGTAATGGGTTTTTCACTGTCAGTCCCTTGGGTACAATGTCCATTTTCTTGCAACCTCCCAACCTTAAGAGGATTCTCACCAGCAGCCACAGGTTGTACCACAATAATACTAATCCTGGAACTTTTCTTTGCAACAAGCCCCGTTGCCAACTTTGTCCACATATCTGTTCTGGAGATACCATCACTGGACCTAACCATGTTAATTACAGAATCACAGGCACATTCTCCTGTTCCTCAACTAACATCATATATGCCATCATATGCCAACAATACCCACACACCGTGCGTATAGTACAGACTGCAAACACTCTTCAACAAAACATGAGTGGACATAGAACAGACATCAAAAAACTCCAAACACACAAACCTGTCAGCCAGTACTTTAATGGAGTGGGCCATTCTGTTAAAGACCTGAGAGTGTGTGTTCTACTGAAAAGGGACTTTAACAACCATCTACAGAGGGAATGCTCGGAACCAGCATTCATATTCAAACTTCACACATTAACATGTGGTTTGAACAGGGACAGCAATTACCCGACCTATTATAAGGACTCTTTTACACACTTTGATGTTTTATCTAACGCTTAACTTCCCCATCCCTCACTCCCCACACACATCTGCCATCCCTCTGCTCTTCTGATTTGCCAACGTTGATAACAATTTTTGGACCTCTGTGCTTTATATATTGAGTCTGTTCTGGTATGGCTATGATCTGAGGAAGTGGGTCTGTCCCACGAAAGCTCATCACCTAATAAATTATTTTGTCAGTCTTTAAAGTGCTACATGACTGCTGGTTTGTTTTGCTAGAATACAGACTAACGCAGCTATCTCTCTGTCACTGTAAATGAATCTGTCTCCAAAACCTGTGAAGACGCGCTGTGGTTCAGGAAGAACGCCATAATGAATGGTTGCCTGAGGATGTAGAGCAGAAAATAGAAGATGTAAAATAAAACTGAAATTAGAAAAAAAGGAAGAAATGAGAACACTGAAATTGCGACTCCAGCCAGGCCCAAAAATGGTGGGGAGAGGGACCAAGGGGGCAATTGCCCCAGGCCCTGGCAATTCAAAGGGGCCTGGGGCTCCAGGTGTGGCTACTGCAGTAGCAGCGGTGATGGCCAGAGCCCTGGGCCCTTTAAATCGCTGCCAGAGCAGTGCATGGGAATGCCAGATGGCATGCTCTGTGCAGTGCTAAGTGCTGGCTGAGAGGCACCATGCTCTGGGCAGTGCTGAGGGCCAGATGCCTTTGGCCCCACCCCTCCCCGGAAAAAAACCATGCCTCTCCAGCTTCTCCTTCCTTTATTTCTAAAAGAAGCTTTGCATCGCTCATCCTCTCTGCCAACATGCTGAAAAACAGACAAACACTGCACCAGTTCAGCCATTTAGACCAAGGGAAAATTTGAAGTTTTTTAGAGGGGAGGATGCAGCAAAGTCCTGCTCCCTGCAGCTTCCATGTCATTAACGGGACAAACCGGCTCTGTGGGAGAGAGTGCAGGTGAGGCAAGTGGCCCTGCCGCCCTCACTCGCAATGGGAAACACCCCCTGTGCGCCGGCTCCTATGTGCACCACCACCAGCTCCTCCCAGCCCTGCACCCGACCCCACTCCTGCCCTGTGCGTGAACAAACCCTGGCATGCAACCTAGCCCAGCCAGTCCTCCAGCTGCCTTTGCACTGCCATTTGCTGGATAAGAGGGCTGCCTCCTTGGTCCCCTGCCCCCATGCCACCTGGCCACACTCAGGAGGTGCGCCAGCAGAACTGCTCCTGCCCATACTGCTACTACTACTCTAGGGAGCCCCCCACCCAGCACAGCACTGAACAGGGCGGCTGTGTGCACAGTGGAGAGGAAAGATGCCCCTTTAACTTGGCTCCCCTGCATTGGTCTTGTGTGTTTCACGGGGACTTTTAACATCTCAACCAGACCAATGTTCCTTCTAATCTTTTCTATCCCTGGCCCTGGCCTCCACCAGCAAGGGCATGCAGTGTGTCACTTCCAGGAGACCGCTGCTCGCTTCCAGGACCATCGGGGGTGGGAGACCTGGTAATTGCAGGGTGAAAAGCAGGGCCCAGTGGAAAATGTTTGCTCAGCCTGATCTAGACCTTCCCCAACTTGTTCAGAACGACACACTCTACAGTTAATTTTTGTATTTTTTTGCTCATGTTTAAGATGTCCCAAACGTTGTGCTTTACAGTATTATCCTTGGAAAAAAAATCACTCCTAAAGCAAAAAGACCTTAACTTTTCCTTTTTTTTGTTTCATCCTATGACCACTACTGTTCCACTATTGTATCACCTTAAATAATCCTTCATTCTTTGTGTTTCCATCCATCAGATGGGTGTGTGCCCTTATCAGGAGCCCCTTTGACTTCCTTGACTAGAGTGCCTCTCTCTTTTCAAGGCCTTCACCACTGCTTCGAATCTTTAGAGTTCTGTGGCTGTAGTATGAATGTATCCTCATGTCATGTTGATAACCTAGAACAGCACAAGGGAAGCAGTCATTGGTCTACCCTGTTGCCTCTTGCCCCAGGGGACTCTCGTGCAGCACTTGTCTTGTTTGCTGCTCAGTTCTTTCCCCCGTCTGCATCCTAGCTACCTCCAGTTTCATTCCAGACGTAAGGAGGCTCGGAACAAGTGCTCCTTGGCAAGCTAGTGATGAGGTGGGGGGAAAGGACTTCAGGCACAGACCATAGTCGCACAAACGTGAGGCCACTGCCTAGGTATTCAGCAAAGGCTGGTGTAGGGTTACAGATCACATTAGCAGCGAGTGCACTGCATGAGTAAAGGCAGCAGAACTATGTGCACAGAATGACATACTCATTAGAAATTGTCACATCCACCAAATTTTTATCTGTTTTTACTATGCTAATTCAAATGGGGCCTCCAGCCCCTGCACTTCTCCTGAGGGCTTTCCCCCTTAATCAGGCCTTGGTGACCTAGTCAATAGCGGCAGGTCATGCTCCTGCTTCTGTGGGGTGAGAGGAGACGAGCCCAAGCTCTCTCGCTCCACTGGGCCCCAGCCCAGGCCCCTGTCCCCAACCACCAGTTCAGCAGGGAATCCCTCCACAACACACCAAGCTCACCAGCAGCCCCCTGGCTCCCTGCCCTGGGCTGCTGCTTCCTATTATCTGCCAGGCATGACACTACCCAGGCTCTGTCTGTTCCTCCAGCTGCTGCTCCCAAGTCAGAGCAGGAGCACCTTCTCCCCTGGTGGCCAGCCCCACCTGACTGGCCTTTCTGCGTGGGCTGCAGTTGAAGTGTGCCCAGTAGCACCACAGGGAAGGGGCCCTTCACCCAGCAAGCCTAGCCCCTGCCCCTCTGGCCAGTGCAGGGCTGGGTACACTCCATTACACTAATGAAAAGATAAGTGTTAGAAGAATAACAGCAGCACACCGTGGAAGCACACAAGTTATGTGCAGTTTGTGACTCTTTCATGGAAATTAGTATAAAGAGAGCTGCTGAGCCAGAGCCAGTTGGTTTCTGGCCGGAGCAGTAAGAGAGAGTGAGACAGTGCCCTGAGTAAGGTGCTGGTCCTCTGTTTGGACGAAGCCCTGAGATTAGGATGAAGATGGTGCAAGGCTGTGGGGATATGGCCCAGGGAATTACGATAGCAGTGGAATGGACACAGCAGACAGGTGCTGGGATCCAGAGTAGTGGGCAGGCATAGGTCCCCCTAGTCACCCATTGGGAGTGGAAGGGGTCTAGACATTGGGGACCCCAGGTGAAAGAACTGAAGCACAGTGGCCCAGGTAGAGTTGGAAAAATGGGGTGAGGACATTGTCTGAGGAGGGAACTCTGGGACAGTTTGAAAGCGTGTTTGGCAGTTTGATAAGTTTGAAAGGTGTGAATTGAGAGTGCTTTGTTCCCGGTGAGTTTTCAAGGGCTGATTAGACGGGAGGCAAGGCTTTGAGCCAGGCCTACCTAGCCAGCAGCTTTTATAAAAAGGCAGCCACAGTGAACACTGTGAGCAGCAAACAGGGAGTTTTCCTGGAAGTTCGCCTTGGGGGGGAGCCCCATATCTGTTGCCCCTTTCTTATAGGTTTGTTTCTCTTGTGCCCTTCAAGGTGACACTAGAAACATCTAGGGGAACTCCCTGAAGAAAGGGGAAAAATGGATGGTGACGTCTACTGAGAAGTCTGCTCTCGTGACCTGCAAGGCATGTGCCATGTTTGTCTTCCTCCAAGATGACAGGAAGAATTTTATGTTCCAAGTGCAAGCTCATTGCCATTATGGAAGAGGTTAGAGGACTTGAGACACAAATGTCAACCCTCAGGTCCATCAGAGAAGGTGAAGACTTTCTGGACAGAAGGCATCATTTAGTACTGCACAAACAGCGAGCTGTTCAAAACAAGGAAGAGAACTGGAAGCAAGTTACCTCCAGGAGAAGAAAACCAATTCAGGTCTCTCCAATTCCAGTGGAGTTAAGCAACCGTTTTCAGCTTCTCTGCACAGGTGATACAGTGGAGATAGTTGGGGCAGATACCTCACAGGGAATGGATCAGAAGACCCCCATGGATTGTAAGGCATGAGATGTGTAGTCGTAGGGACAGGGGTTCTACGAACAACACCCCTACGAGAAGAAGACAGGTAGTGGTGGTTGGGGGCTCCCTCCTAAAAGGGACAGAGTGATCCATCTGCTGTCCAGACCTAGAATCCTGGCAGGTTTCATGCTTACTGGGAGCTAGAATCTGGAATGTTACAGAGGCTCTTCCAAAAATCATCAAGCCTGCAGACTATTACCCGCTTCCTACTTCTCCATGTAGGAGCTAATGATACAGCCAAGAGCGACCTTGATGAGATCACTGCAGATTACGTAACCCTAGGAAGAAAGATCAAGTTATATGGAGCACAAGTGGCATTCTCATCCATCCTCCCTGTGCAAGGAAGGGGTCCAGGTAGGGATCGTCTAATTGCTGAGGTAAATGAGTGGTTGCAAAGGTGGTATCACAGAGAAGGGTTTGGTTTCTTTGACCATGGGATTCTCTTTCATGAACAGGGATTGCTGGGAAGAGATGGGATCCACCTAACAAAGAGAGGAAAGAGCATCTTTGTGGGCAGGCTTGCAAACCTAGTGAGGAGGGCTTTAAACTAGGTTAGTAAGGGGATGGTGACACGAGCCCTGAGGTAAGTGGAGAAGGAATAGGGAACAACAAAGTAGGATTCCTGGGTGAAGAGGACAAAGTGGGCCAATCAGCCACTTCTCTAAGGTGCTTGTACACGAATGCAAGAAGCCTGGGAAACAAACAGGAAGAATTAGAGGCCCTGGCACAGTACAAGAAGTATCAGGTGGCTGGAATAACAGAGACTTGTTGGGATGATTCATATAAATTGAGCATGGTCATGGAAGGGTATAAACTATTTAGGAAGTACAGGCAGGGGAAAAAGGAGGAGGAGTTATGCTCTATGTGAGGGAGAAGTATGATTCAATATAAAGAGGGAGAAAAGCCAGTTGAATGTCTTTGGGTTAAGCTTAGGAGCAGAAGCAATGAAGAGGATGTTGTAGTTGGTGTCTGCTATAGACCTCCAGATCAGGGAGGTGAGGTAGATGAGGATTTCTTTAGACAGCTAAGAGAAGCTTCCAAATCACAGGCCCTGGTTCTCATGGGAGACTTTAATCATCCCAACATTTGTGGGCAAACCAATACAGCAGCACACAGACAGTCCAGGAAGTTTTTGGAGAATACTGGGGATAACTTCTTGGTACAAGTGCCAATGGAGCCAACCAGAGGCTGTGCACAACTTGACCTGCTGCTCGCAAACAGGGAAAACTAGTAGTAGAAGTAGAAGTGGGTGGTAACCTGGGCTACAGCCATGATAAGATGGTAGATTTCAGGATCCTGACAAAAGGCAAAAAGGCGAGCAGTAAAATACAGACCTTTGATTTCAAAAGAGCAGACTTCAACTCCCTAACAGAACTGATGGTCAGGATCACTTGGGAAATGAAGATGAAGGGGAAAAGAGTTCAAGAGAACTGGCAGTATTTCAAAGAAGTCTTACTGAAGGCACAGGAACAAACCATCCTGCTGCATAGTAAGACATGCAAATAAGGTAGGCAACCAGCTTGGCTTAACAGAGAAATCCTTGGTCAGCTTAAACTTAAAAAGGATGTGTATAAGAAGTGGAAACATGGGCAGTTGACTAAGCAGAAGTATAAATATATGGCTGGAGAATGCCAGGCAGTAATCAGGAAAATGAAAGCACAAATGGAACAGCAGCGGGTAATAGATGTGAAGGGTAACAGGAAGGGTTTCTACAGGCATGTTAACAATAAATGGTTATCAGGGAAGATGTGGGGCCATTACTGGATGAGAGAGGTAACCTAGTGATGGATGATGTAAGAAAAGCTGAAGTATACTATGCTTTTTTTGCCTCAGTCTTCACGGACAAGGAGAGCTCCCACACGACGGTGCTAGACAATGCAGTACGGGAAGGTGGAGGGCAGCCTTCGGTGAGGAAGGAATGAGTTAAGAGCTACTGAGAAAAATTAGATGTACACAAATCCATGGATCTGGATTTAATGCACCCAAGGCTACATTGGGAATTTGTAGACATCCATTTCAAGTCTTTGGTCATTATCTTTGAAAACTGTTGGAGACTGGGAGAGATCTGAGATGATTGGAAAAAAAGCAAATGTAGTGCCCATCTTTAAAAATGGAAAGGACAATCCAGGGAACTATAGACCAGTCAGCCTTACCTCAGTCCCTGGGGAAATCATGGAAGGGATCCTCAAGGAATCCATTTTGGAACACTTGGAAGAGGGGAAAGCGATCAAAATAGTCAACATAGATTCACCAAGGGCAAGTCTTGCCTGACCAATCTGATTGGCTTCTATGATGAGGTAACAGGCTCCGTGGACATGAGGAAGTCAATGGATGTGATATACCTTGACTTCAGCAAAACTTTTGATGCAGTCTGCCACAACATTCTTGCCCATAAGTTAAGAAAGTATGGAATGGATCCATGGACTACAAGATGGATAGAAAGCTGGCTCGACAGTCGGCCTCAACAGCAGTGGTTAATGGCTCAATATCTGGATGGCGGTCAGTTTCAAGCGGAGTGCTCCATGGCTTGGTTCTGGGGCTGATGTTGTTCAACATCTTTATTAATGACCTGGATGAGGGACTTGATTGCAACCTCAGCAAGTTTGGGGATGACACTAAGCTAGGGAGCGAGGTAGATACATTAGAGGGTAGAGATAGGATCCACAGTGACCTGAATAAATTGGAGGGTTGGGCCAAAAGAAATCTGATGCGGTTCAACAAGGAGAAGTGTAGAGTCCTGCACTTGGGTCAGAAGAATCCCAAGCATTCTTATAGGCTGGGGACTGACTGGCTAAGCAGAAGTACAGCAGAAAGGGACCTATGGGTTATGGTGGATGAAAGGCTGGATATGAGTCAACAGTGTGCCCTTGTAGCCAAGAAGGCTAATGGCATATTGGGGTGCATTAGGAGGAGAATTTTGAGCAGATCTAGAGAAGTTGCTGTTCCCATCTACTAGGCACTGGTGAGGCCACATCTGGAGTATTGTGTTTAGTTTTGGGGCCGCCAGTATAGAAAAGATGTGGATGTGCTGGAGCAGACTCAGCGGAGGGCAACAAAAATGATTAAAGGGCTGGAGCACATGACCTATGAGGAGAGGGTGAGGGATTTGGGCTTGTGTGGCTTACATAAGAGAAGAGTGAGAGGTGATTTAATAGCAGGCTTCAGCTTCCTGAAGGGGAGCTCAAAAGATGATGAAGAGACCCTGTTCTCAGTGGTAACAGACAGCAGAACAAGAAGCAATGATCTGAAGTTACAGAAGGAGAGAAGTAGGTTGGATACTAGGAAAAACTACTTCACCAGGAGGGCAGTGAAGCACTGGAATGCATTGCCTAGAGAGGTGGTGGAATCTCCATCCCTAGAAGTTTTTAAGTCGTGGCTTGACATAGTCTTGGCTGGGATGACTTAGTTGGGGTTGATCCTGGTTGGAGCAGGAGGTTGGGCTAGATGACCGCCTGAGGTCCCTTCCAGCCCTAGGATTCTATGAGTTCTGTCTCTGTTGCCAAACAGGCTGGTTGTTCAATAATTGGGATCCAAAATGTTAACGAAATCCCCCTTGCTTCCCAAGGCATTTCCTCAGTGAAGGAACACAATAGTTCTTTCCTTACGCTCTGTTATAGTGAAAACAGTCTTTTGTTTCTATTCAAAATCATGGCACAACTTCACTGTCATATTTCTTTTTCACCTCTCAGAGGTTTTGATTGTTTGACCATGCCTTTGATGGCTTGCCTTGGATAGTTTTGGGAGAAAGATTGATCATCTGAATTTTGTATTACCCTGTCAGCTAATTGGGGAAAGGTGTTAACTCCCTCTTGCTTGGATGAGATGTTCTTGAGGCACATTACCTCATGATGATTAATTTCTATTCCAAGTCTACTAAGTACACCTTCACTATTAATACATTGTTATTTAATATTACCCATAAATACATTTCACAGTGGTTATAGTCTAGAGAAATTACAAACTTTTTGTAGACTTGTCACATGATATCCCTTATGAATAATTACCTTGAAAGAAATGTTTGGTATGTCTGAGGTGAGAGCTGTTTCCAAAAAAAAAACAAAAAACAAAACCCCCCGAGGCAGTGGGGAGACAGAGCAAAAGAGGAAAGCTGAGATCCCAGTCCCCCAGAAAAGAGATCACCAGGAATAATCCCACCTTCACACTCCCTGGAACAGATAGCTCTTTGTTGAAGGCACCTAAGATACTTCAGCAGAGCCAGCAGGGATGGCTGGTTAGCAGCATCTCTAGTACTCACAGAAGACAGTCTGCTGATTTGACAGGATACAGGTCACCACAAGGGTGCCGTAGCCACCCAAGCCAAAATGTACCCAACAATTTTACAGCATCTGTGCTTTTTCTGGTGGGGTTATAGTGAGGAAAAATGTCATGAACAAGTGTCACATGGGAATGCACAGATTCCTACTGAAGGTTTACAATAACAAAAGGCCCTTTCCCCCGCCCATCAGTGTTTCACATCTGCTTTTCTCCACATGCTTACCACCTTTATTGATAGATGCTGTTGATTCAGGTCTGTCCTTGGAAGCCGTAGATGTTTATGCTGCATGAGCTGAGATTCTGCTAAAGGGTGTCTTTGAAGCTTTTACATCTACCAGGCTTCCTGCATTTTCTGAGTCTCAACTCCCTGTAAAGGACTTTTGCCAGGAGTCTATCATCACTCATTCTGGTAACATTACCAGTCCATCTAAACTGAGCTTTGATAATCTTTGCCTTGATGCTGGTTGTTCAAAGGGTAGGCATAGCAGAAGCATGGTCTTAAGGCCCTTGTGTGGGACATGTAAGTGACCTGGATTGCTTGATCCATAACTTCATGATAGAATAGTAACAGAGAGGTAGCCATGTTAGTCTGTACTCCAACAAAATAAAGCAGCAGCAATGTAGCACTTTAAAGACTAACAAAATGATGTATTTGGTGGTGATGTAGCACTTTAAAAACTAACAAAATGATTTATTTGGTGATGAGCTTTTGTGGGACAGACCCACTTCTTCGCATCAATTTCAGGTACTGGAAATGAAAGTGATCTGAAGAAGTGGGTTTGTCCCAGGAAAGCTCATCACCAAATATAAAAACAAAAAAGGTATGGCTATGATCTGAAAAAGTGGGTCTGTCCCGTGAAAGCTCATCACCTAATAAATTATTTTGTTAGTCTTAAAAGTGCTACTGGACTGCTTTTTTGTTTTGATAGTACATAGACTACCATGACTATCTCTCTGTTACTACTCATCACCAAATAAGTCATATTGGTAATCTTTAAAGTGCTACATTTCTGCTGCTTTGTAGAGCCTCTCACTTCCTGTGTACCTTTGCGACATGAGAAGTCAGGGGTGCACTAACTGAAGAGAAGACAATACAAACACTTGTGACAACGCAGCCCCAGTTTTTAGCATTGTTTATTGCAGAATTGCCATCTGAGGGGAAGGCAATATTGACTGTTTTCTAGTCACACTGTTGCCAACACTTACGTTATTTTCAATAAGCCACATAGTTGGTGTTCTTGAAGCCCCAGATCCTGGAGTCACATGAATATCCGAGAATCTTTCACTTGTTTTTTTTTATAGCATATTACTAGTCTGGATGTTGTAGGGAATAACCTGAAACCACCACCCAAATACATCCCCATCTAATACAAAAAGCTATAACTGGAGATCTGCATCTCCTGGAACTGGGAGGTTGTCTGAGTTCAGTCCCCTGCCCTTGTGGCAGTGCTAAGCACCATCCCTGACATCCATTTGCCCCAATCCCTAAATAGCCTCCTCCAGGGTTGAGCTCCCAACCCTAGGCTTAGCGGGCCAATGCTCAAGCCACTGAGCTACTCCTCCCCCCCCGAGAATGCAACAGAAACAAGCCCCGATTTGGGATCTGCAAAACCCCCACGACACTACCCAGGCGCTTGTGGAAAACGCAGCTGCTCCCGCGGGAGGGGAAATTATGCGAGCGTCGTTGTGCGTGTCCCGCCCCGTCCGACCGGAAGAGGTTTCAAGTCCCGCGTTGCCTCGGTACCGCCACAGGAGCGCTCCGGCCACCTCCCCGCTCCTTGAGACTAGGGTTCCCCTCGAGGCGGAGGCGGCGGCGGCAGGGAGGGAGGCGCGGCCTGTACTGCTCGAGGCTCTCCGCTCCCGGGAGCCCGGAAAGGGGAGGCCGCGGGGCGCGCGGACCAGACGCCCTCGCCCTGGAGAGGGCGGCGGGAGGCGCAGGCGGGAGCCCGCGCGGCTCGGCCGGGGGCCGGCGATGGAGGAAGGTGAGCGGCTGCAGGGCGTGTGCCCCCCGGATCGTCCTCCCCCGGGCGCCAGGTGGGGCGCGGCTGCGGGCGGGGGGAGCCGCGGGGCCTGGGGCGGGGGGTTGATGCTAGTGACTCGGGGCGGCCGCGAAGTTGGCGGGAGTGAGGCCGCGGGGCGGCGGCTGCCCTGAGCTGTGGGGCGGCTGCGGTTGGCTGCGTAGCACCCCGGGGCTGCCGCGCTCTCGCGCTACCCCAGTAGCTGCGGCGCCGCCCTCGGCTGAGCTGGCTGCTCCCGGCCACTTGTTGCGTTTACCCGGCGGCGCTGTCTGGTGCGCCGGCTGTTCCGCCGTGTCCCGTCCCGCGCGGGGTGAAGCGGAGGGTGCTCCAGTCCCCGCGTGGGAGGCGGTTCCGTGCAGGGGGCGCCTCTATACTAGCCGCCGCCGGCGGCGCTTTTGGAACAGCAGACCCGAACCGCCGGCTGAGCCCTGCGGGGGGCTGCGGGCGAGATGTTGTGGGGCCCCCCTGGGCTCAGGGCTGGAGCACGAGGCCGTGTGCACGAGGGGGTTGACGGGGAGCGGGGGGATGCAGGGCTGCGGGGTAGGGTCCAGGCAGGCTGGTGGGGATGTGGGTGGTAGGCTGCGGGGGCTGGGAGTGGGACCGGGAGGCAGAGTGCGGGCAGGGGGTGGAATGTGGGAGAGGGATGGGGGCTGGGAAGGAGGGAGGACACAGGAGGGGGCTGGGGTTAGAGCTGGGGGCCCTGTTAGGGGGCAGGCTCTTGGAGGAAGGGGCCAGGGGATTGGGGCCCTAGGCACAGCTCCCATTTGGTGGTGGTGGTGAACAGATGGTTCTGTGCTACTCTGCACTTCCAGGCACCACTCCCACTGGCTGCAGTGCCTCACTCACAGGAGCACTGGGGGGAAAAGCCTGCAGAGAGCTTCCCTGAGCTCATAGCGGTGTGGCTCTAGTCCTGGTGGGGAGGAGGAATGGCAGTGTGCAGAGCCACTTCCCTACTTCTGCCTCCCTTCTTGCTGCCAGACAGAGCTGGCCAGGAATGCAGCACACACAGGCCTTAGTGGCTACTTCCCAGGGCCCCAGGCTGCATTTTTCAGCCCTGAGCTGCAGCCCCTAAAGCCCCTTTTATGTTCAAAGTATGGGACTGTTCTTGTAGGAGAGCTGCCATTTTAACACTTAAATGAATGCATTACTTTAACATAACTATGTCTGTACTTGAAAGACTGAAAAGAAAAAAAATATTTTTTTCTAGTTTAGTTTGTGTCTTGAACTCATTCTTTCCTTTATTGCTTATGTAGGTATAACTCTTCTTCTCACCTCCAAAAATGAAGGAACCAGAAAAATCTTGTAAAAATCACCAAAGTTAGCAGGGAGTTGCAAGGGCTGTGCAGGCTTCAGGAACTATCCTTTAAATCAAGTCAATAACATAGCATGAGTTAAGTTGATATTGCCCCTTGTAAGTTATTGTAGCTCCCTCAGAAAAGCTTGATTGTCCCAGTCCTGCAACTTGTATGTTTCGTTTGTTGATTTTGGTACCTGTTAAGCCATGGGTGTCCAACCTTTTGGCTTGCCTGGGCCACATTGAGTGAAGAGGAATTGTCTTGGGCTGTATATAAAATATATAATATAGTTAATGTATATAAATTACATAATAATGTTAAAAGTTTACGATCCTGTGGAGCCGCATTACTAGCTGTCCAGGGCCGCATGCGGCCCGCAGGCCGTGGGTTGGACACGCCTGTGTTAAGCAATCAAAAAATAAACCCAGTGTCCAGATAATTTTGACAACTAATCTGTGTTTCTATCAGATCTGGAGGTTTTACTTTTTTTTCTCTTGGGACTTCCTGTGAATACTGATATATTCAAAGTTTACTACAAGCATCTGGAATCATTGGAATACAGTAAACTCTCAAGTTACACGTAACTCAAATTTTCACGTAAGTCGAGGAGAGCCCAGCTCACCTGGGCTTGCAGAAGCCGGGACACTGACCAGCCCAGAAACTTACCAGCCACCTTCTCCTGTCGGGTGGCAAAAGTCAGGCTGTTGCCCCGATGAGTGGTTTTCCTGTTCCTGTCAGGGACAGCAGCCTGACTCTTGGCTGCTACCCCTGAGAGGAGAGGCTGCCACCCCTGAGAGGAGCAAGGAACTGCTCCTCTCAGTGGGGGCAATCGCGTTAACCTGAGACACTACATATCTGAAGCGTTTACTGCCAACAATTTATATGTAGGTAATAGCTCTGGAGGTACCCCAGTGATAGTTCTTTTGTAACAGGTAGTATTACAGAGTAAGACATCTAACATTTCTTTCTCAAATGCATGCAAAATATAAACACTTGGCGATCCCAACATGTGCATTTTACTCTTTCATATTATGTGAACACAAGTCATGTGTCTGTTCTCGTGCACTGAGTTTTTAACATCACTGTCTTTTTTAATCTCTTTGGTGCAGGGTGGGACCTAGTATGTTTCAGAATGGGCTGATCGCCAACTTGAGCTGTTAGTTTGTACACTAGGTGTATATCTTTTCCCCATACTTCTAGGTCTCATGACTAGAAGTTGAAGCTAGACAGACAAACTGTAAATAAGTGCAAATTTTTAACAGTGAAGGTAATTAATATTAGAAAAGGTTTACCAAAGGATGTGAAGATTGGTGTCTACATTGAATGGTATTTAGAAGAGATGCTCCAGTTGAACCCCCCAGGTTACTGGCTGAAATTCTGTGGCCTGTGTTGTCATAGAATCATATAATTCTAGGGCTGGAAGGGACTCAGGAGGTCATCTAGTCCAGCCCCCTGTCTAAAGCAGGATCAACCCCAGCTAAATCATCCCAGCCATGACTATGTCGAGCTGGGACTTAAAAACCTTTAGGGATGGAGATTCCACCACCTCTCTAGGCAACACATTCCATTGCTTCACCACCCGCCTGGTGAAGTAGTTTTTCCTAATATCCAGCCTGCACCTCTCCTTCTGTAACTTTAGACCATTGCTCCTAGTTCTGCCATCTGTCACCACTGAGAACAGTCTCTCTCCAGCCTCTTTAGAACCCCCTTTCAGGAAGTGGAAGGCTGCTATCAAATCACCCCTCAGTCTTCTGCAAACTAAATAAGCCCAAATCCCTCGGCCTCTTCTCATAGATTATGTGCTCCAGTCCCCTAATCATTTTCTTTGCCCTCTGCTGAAGCCACTGCAATGTGTCCGCATCCTTCCTATACAGCAGGGGGCGCAGAACTGGACATAGTACGCCAGACGTTGCCTCACCAATGCCAAGTAGAGGGGAATAATTACTTCTCTAGATCTGCTGGAAATGCTTCTCCTAATGCACCCCAATGTGCTGTTAGCCTTCTTGGCTACAAGGGTACACTGCTGACTTGTATTCAGCCTCGCATCCACTGTAATCCCTGCGTCCTTTTCTGCTGCACTGCTATTTAGCCAGTTGGTCCCCAGCCTGTAACAATGCTTGGGATTCTTCCATCTCAAGTGCAGGACTCTGTACTTCTCCTTGTTGAACCTCATCAGATTTCTTTTGGCCCAGTCCTTCAATTTGTCGAGGTCACTGTGGACCCTATCCCTACCCTCCAGTGTATCTGACTCCCTAGTTTAGTGTCATCTGCAAATTTGCTGAGGGTGCAATCCAGTCCCTCATCCAGGTCATTAATAAAGATGATGAACAATACTGGCCCTTGAACCAACCCTTGGGGCATCCCACTGGCATCTGACTACCAACCAGCCATTGAACCATTGATTACTACCCTTTGGACCCGACTGTCTAGCCAGCTTTCTATCCATGTATCCAATCCATACTTCCTTAACTTATGGGCAAGAATTTGTGGGGGACTGCATCAAAAGTTTTGCTGAAGTCAAGGTATATCACATCCATTGACTTCCCCATGTCCACTGAGCCTGTTACCTTATAGAAGCTAATCAAGTTGGTCAGGCACAACTTGCCCTTGGTGAATCCATGTTGACTAGTTTTTGATCACTTTCCCCTCTTCCAGGTTCTCCAAAATGGCTTCTTTGAGGATCTGCTCTTTGATTTTTATGGGGGGTGATGTGAGGCTGACTGATCTTTAATTCACTGGATTATCCTTTCCTTCTTTAAAGATAGGTGCTAGATTTGCCTTTTTCCACTCATCTGGGACCTCTCCCAGTCTCCACGAGTGTTCAAAGATAATAGCCAAAGGCTCTGCAATAACATCTGCCAATTCCCTCAGTACCCTGGGATGCATTAAATTCATACACAGGGATTTGTGTGCATCTAGCTTTTCTAAATAGCACTTATCCCCTTCTTTCCCTACCAAGGGCTGCCCACCTCCTTCCCCAACTGCATTGCCTAGTGTTGTAGTCTGGGAGTTGACCTTGTCTGTGAAGGCTGAGGCAAAAAAAGCTTTGAGTACTTTCACCTTTCCAACATCATCTGTCACCAGGTTACCTCCTTCATCCAGTAACATCCCTGATAACCCTCTTATTGTTAACATATCTGTAGAAGCCCTTCTTGTTGCCCTTCACATTCCTTGGTAGCTGCAGTTGTAACTGTGCTTTCGCTTTCCTGATTACCACCCCCCACACCCAGCATTCTCCAGCCATATATTTATACTCCTCCTTTGTCATCTGTCCAAGTTTCCACTTCTTATACACATCTTTTTTGAGTTTAAGCTTGCCAAGGATTTGTCTTGTAAGCCAAGCTGGCTGCCTACCATATTTGCTTTTCTTACGGTGCATCGGGAAGGTTTGTTCCTGTGCCTTCTGTAAGACATCTTTAAAATACTGCCAGTTCTCCTGAACTACTTTCCCTTTCATGTTAGCTTCCCAGGGGATCCTGCCCATCACTTCTCTCAGGGAGTTGAAGTCTGCTCTTCTGAAATCAAGGGTCTGTATTTTACTGCTCACCTTCCTTCCTTTAGTCAGAAACCTGAAATCTACCGTGTCGTGATCGCTGCAGCCCTGGTTGCCGCTCACTTCTATCTTTCCTACTGTTTCTCCCCTGTTTGTGAGCAGCAGGTCAACTTGTGCACGGTCCTTGATTGGTTTTCTCAGCACCTGTGCTAGGAAGTTATCTGCAATGCTGTCCAGAAACTTACTGGATTGTGTGTGCGCTGCTGTATTGGTCTCCCAACAAATGTCTGGGTGATTAAAATCTCACATAATAACCAGAACCTGTGATTTGGAAGCTTCTCTTAGTTGCCTGAAGAAATCCTCATCTACCTGATCTGGTGGTTTATAGCAGACACAACATCACCTCTGTTGTTTCCACTTCTAAGCTTAACTCAGAGACACTCAACTGTCTCTTCTCCCTTCATATACTGGAGCTTTGAGCAATCATATTGCTCTCACACATAAATTGCAACTCCTCCTCCTTTTCTCCCCCACTGGAATAGTTTATACCCTTCCATGACAGTGCTCCAGTTATGTGAGTCATCGCACCAAATCTCCATTATTCCAATCACCTCATACTTCTCTGACTGTGCCAGGGCCTCTGATTCCTGCTATTTGTTTCCCAGGAGGTCAGACTCAATTTACCTGAAGGTTCCCTTGTGGTCTGTTTGCCATTAGATTGTAAATTCTACAGGGTGGGGCTTGGGGTTATTGTATTTTTTGAAAACATTATGGCTGTGTCTACACTTGCATTCCTCTTTTGAAAGAGGAATGCAAATGAGAGAAATTGAAAATGCATATGAGACACATATCTTGTGCTTCATTTACATAATCTCTTTTCGGAAGAGATTCTTTTGAAAGGAAAAAAGCAGTGTAGATGGGGCTCTTTTGAAAGTAAACCCCATCTTTGAAAGACCCCTTCTTCCTATTTTGTTTCAGGAAGAAGAGCTCTTTTGAAGAGGGGGTTTATTTTCTGAAGAGCCCCATCTACACTGGTTTTTTTTTCTTTTGAAAGAATCTCTTCCGAAAAGAAATTATGGAAATGAAGCACAGGATCTATAAATCTTTCAAAAGAGGAATGCAAGTGTAGACACAGCCTAGGGGTTATACAGAAAATAATGAGAGCAGAAACAAACTTACTATGCACCTTCATTAAACAACTGGCTTTTTTACTGTATGAATTATTGGTTAAACTAACATATGGATTTAATCTGAATAGATTTGGAAGTTAGCTTTATGATTCAGAATCTTAACTATATAAAAGTACGTGTTGAACCTCTCTAATCTGGCATTGTCTGAGCCAGCAACATCTGTAATTCGTCATGATTTTAGTTAGCTGGGTGTCTATTTATTTATCATGGGTGTGACCAAGGTTCCTGTGGTCCCATAAAGTTTGTTTCAAACCACCAATCCTGGCTCTTGGTGTTCTGTGCTGTTAGTTTAGCTGTAATTTACCTCTGAATGTCTTCTAAGAGCCCAATATGCAGTGGAAGTGTTGGTCATGCTGCCAGACAATATTGGCATCCCCAGGTCTGGCAAATTCTCTCTTCAGGCACCAGTCAGGTTCCAAGGGTGCCGGATTAGAGAAGTTCAACCTATTGTAGTAACAGGAAACTCTTTTTAAAAAAAAAAAAAAAGTGGGCCTGGTGCTATCTAAATTACCCTAATATAAATCAGATGTCAAATTACACCCAGTGTAAAAACAGTGTGAGAACAGAAACATGTCTGTATGTATTAATATAGACAAATGTATGCCAAAGTAACTATGAAATAAAATAGCAAACTTTCAGTGAGGGTTCTAATGACGTCATAATTCCCAAAGCAGACTTTAATGACTTCTCAAAAGGATCACATGATGGAATCAATATATTTATATATTTGATTGCAACATAGTTTTGTTTAATAGCGCTTTTTGTTGAATATGTTCTGTGTGAGATTGCATCAATAACAATAACATTGTATATTGCTGTATATGCTGTTGCATGGGTTTCTTAGAAATGATATTATAGATTGCAATAACTTCTGGGAATGTCTTAAGGGGCAGCAGATTTGCGACAAAGAAAGAAACAAAGTTCTGCAGAAACTGACCAAGTGGCTCCAGCTGAGAGAGAGAGAGAAAACTCAAACCTGGGAAAATCACCAAAATGTAAGCTGCAGCATTTTATGTTAACTTCTCATTTTTTATTCTTCTAAAACTATGTGGAGTTATGTATCTAGTACAGTAATTGTAGAATAATTATTTTGGATGAGTTTTTGGGTGATTAAAAATATGCACATGTTCTAGAATCTACTTATGGTAAAACTTCTTTTTTATGAAGTCAGATGAGAGTGCTTGCTCATTTCAGTTGTTTGCAATGTGCAAATTGTATTTCTTATGGAACATTTCTGCTTAAAGTTGCACTGTTTTGCCTGTTTAAAAACAAAACGTTCCATTCAGTTAATGAATTTTGTTTGTGTATTTACACATTTACATCCCACAATGACTCTGGAATTTTGTAATATCTTATAAATTAAGATGGTTGAGTTGATAGTTCTGCAGCAGGAATAGAGGAACCAAAATAGTTCTACAGTAAATTCTTTCATCTGGTATTCATTCAGCTGGAGCTCTCAGCTATCCAGCACGAACATGAAGCTTTCTGTCCCAGTTTCTACCAGCTCCCCAACCCCAGAGCAGGTAGCTTCCTTCCAGCTCTGGAGTGGACAGCATTTCCCCCGCCAGGGCCTGCCAGCGAAGCCCCACACCCAGGGCTGCCAGAGTTGTCCCAGCCCTGTGGCTGCTGGCAGAGTTCTCCCAGCTCTGGGGCTGTGAGAGTTCCCTGCACCCAGCCAGCTCCCCAGGGCTGGAGCTGCAGGTGGGGCTCTGCATTTCAGCCAGCTCCAAGCCATGAGGCTAGTGGGGTCCCCTGCCCTCCTGCCAGGGATCCCCCCCCTCTCCTGCCAGGGATCCCATAATCAACTCTCCATTAAATGGCATATTTGAATGTCTGGCAACCTCCTGCTCCTGTGGTCACTGGATATGAAAGAGTTTACTGTAGGTTTTGTTTGTTTTTTTTTTTTTTTAAAGAAATGGAAGTACTAAAATCTGTTGAAATTTATGTATGGGAAGTTCAGTAAGTTTGGTACAGACCCTTGAGCATTTTGTACTAAATGAATACAAAATAGAGGGAACTAGAGTTGATTGCTAAATTAATTAAATAACATATATTCGAACGTGTTTCTGCCCTATCACTCGTGAAGGGGGAAAAAGGGGAAATGGTAAGACAATAAACTCGTATCCAGAACTCTCAAATAACCAGCATTTAAACCATAAGTAAATTTTAGTTATGTTTTCTGTAAGTACAGTATAGTGAAAGTAAATACAAATAAACACAACAAATACAGTATAAATTTACAGCATATGGTACTACTGTGGTTGGTAAATAAAGTATTCTGCATACATTTTTGTTTCTTAATATATTATCTTGTTTTTCTTTAGTGTTATGTATTGCTAATTATATCTCTTTATTATCCAGTATATTGAAATATCTGGCAACCTCCCTGTCCCAGGGCTGCCAGATATGAAAGAGTTTACTGTAGTTAAACTATTGATGGTGATTTTTACAGCTAATTAGTTGTTACATTCAGATGCCTATATACATCTATAGCTTTGTGTGTAGTAAAATTCAACATTTGGTCTGGTTTTCTCTAGGATGTTTTTCTTTCACTTAGATTGCTTCAAAAATCATGACATAATTTTTCAGCATGATGTATTGGTGTTTATCGATAAAATCCCCATTCAACTTTAGTGAGGACTGAGTAATAAAATCCCCATTTCAGGGAATGGAGCTCTACTATATGATTTCTTCATGTGTTTGCGATGAAATATTAGGTTAATTTTAAGGGCCTTAACTTTCTGAATTGTAAGTATATGTAGTCATAGTGAACTGTTAAAAAAAAAAAAAATTGGCACATTAACAAAAGTCCTAAATTTCTTGGGAGTACTGAGCTTGTTAATACTCTTTTACAGATGTCTTATTTCAACGTTTTGCAAAGCTTTTCTTTGGCTGTGTTGCAGCTGTCACTAGTGGGATGATGTATGCTGTGTACCTCTCAACGTACCATGAACGGAAATTTTGGTTTTCCAGTAGGCAGGTAAAGTAGAATAATGTTCTCAAATAATGTTGTGTTGTATGTTTAATTCTTGCCTTTAATCAGGATGTCAGGTTCATGTACCCTTTGCTTACATCTGGGACTAGGTGTCTCCTTTGTAGTCTTTCTGTCAATTATGCCAGTTTTATTTCCCCCTGCTCCTTTAACATATGCCTTTATGCCATTTTCTGTCCTGCTCTTTATGGTTTGAACATCCTTATAAAATCTCTTGGAGAAGTTTCTACACTCTGCTTATTCATATCACTCCTGAAATCTGACTTCAACAGTAGTGCCTGCATAATATTTGTAATTACTATAAAAAAATTCTAAAACGGGGCCACACATATTTACATATGCCTAAACTAAATAACTGCATAATAGTGGATGTAATGTGTGGTCGCCCTTCCCTCATCCTGTTCAGAGGGATGCTGTATCCTCTTGCTCATTTAAAATTCATCCTTTACGTTGTAACCCCTTTGAGAAGGAACCTGTCTAAGCTGTTGCTGGACATTAGAAACATCTTGGATTCTAATTCCAGAGTTTACTCCAACTGTCCCTTTATCTCAATCATATAACTCCGTGTGTTCCTACTTTTCCATAGCTAAAATGGAAATAATTCTTCTTTTACAGGCATTTTGGATTCATTAACAGTTAATATTTTCAAAGAAAAGAGCTATTATACCTTGTGTATACATTTTAGTATGTGATCATTTAAACATGGCAAGCTGATTTCCATCTGGTGTTCTTGATTTGAAAACATCAACACAGTGACTAGGTTTTATACTACTTGTCTTGTGGAGAAAACACTCTTTACAGCCAAAGCACGGTCATATGAAGAGTTTTACCTGCTTTATACTGGCCAAAGATATTCTAATACTAGTATTCTAGATGTAAAAAGCTTAAAAATATTTGGAAACTATCATGCTGACTTTTAAGCTGTTCCTGCAAAGGATCGCAGAGGGCTAGTCATGTTAATCTGTAACAACACCATCACAGGACCTACCCATGTCAGCCACTCCATCTGGGGCTTATACTCTTGCACTTCCACTAATGTGATATATACCATCATGTGCCATCAATGCCCCTCTGCCATGAATTTGGAGAAACCCGAGCAGTCTGCACCAAAAGATGAATAGATATAGATCCGGCATCAGAAACTGGAAACCATGTAAATGTAGAGGAGAATATTTTAACCTCCCTGGACATTCAGTCATGGATTTAAAAGTAGCCATTCTTCTACAAAAGAATTGTAACAGATTACAGAGGGAGATATCAGAATTGGAATTTATTTACAAATGTAACACATTTAAACTAGGCCTGAATAGAGGTCCTAACTATTTTATTTATTGCAAGGGCAGTTTCCCCACTTTTGATGTTCCCGAGAATGGGACACATCCTACTTAATCTTCTGTTTCATTAACTGACCCTACTAGTCTCAGAGGAGGAGGCATGTTAGTCTGTAACTTCACAGATAACAAGCTGTCCTTTAGCACCTTAAAGACTAACACATTTATTAGTAGTGAGCTTTTGTGGGTAAGACCCACTTCTTCAGATTATTGGAGTAGATAGATAACTTGACAGGATCTTTTTTTTTTTTTTTTCCTTTTATCTCCTCTTCTCCCAGTAGTTTCTAATGTGCTACAGGATTTCTTGTTACCTCCAAAGGATTATACAGACAGCTGGTAGTGACCTCTATCTCTAGGTTGCTTAAGGCTTTGTATAAGCTTCTTTTGCCCTCTCTTTTTAGATGCTTTAACTGCACCTGCATGGTTTGGAGCAAATCTTTAAAGTTTTGCATGAGGAAAGCCCCTAAGTTATAGAAGCACCTTTTCTTTAGACTGTAAAATTCTGTTCAGGTTTTGCTCAGGTCCAAACTGAAAATCACTTTCTCTTCTGTCAGTTGCATTGCTCAGCAAGATCTTGGTGGCATTTCAGAATAATGTTTGAACAGGAACATTCTAAAACCAGGCCCATGTCATAAAAGCAGCAACGGTGGGCCCTGCCATGGGAATGCCTAAGAGCTGCTAAAATACCTGTTGTGGTGGGCATGGGAGGACAGAGCCTGGCTGAGTTTAGCCAATGCTTTGTTTACTATGTGACTCTGGACAAGTGACATTGGTTCTCAGCATCATTTTCAGGATCTGTACGTTATCATCGCAATATATATATATGAAAGGGGTGTAGTGAAGGTTAATGTTTAGAAGATGTGGCGTCATATCCAAATGCTGTATTATAAAACTAGTCTATCTTAAAACATGGTCGTTTAGAAGAAGAATGTATAGGAGGTAAATACAGATTGAATTATTTGTTTTTCTCTTAGGAACTTGAACGAGAAATTACATTTCAGGGTGACAGTGCAATTTACTACTCGTTTTACAAAGAACTGCTAAAGACTCCTTCATTTGAAAGAGGTATGAAAAACATTTACTTTAGTCATTTCTGTGTAGGTTTTCATACCATGTTCTTCATGATAGTATCTGAGTTCCTGCCGTAGTACATGAAGAAACTTAACACCTGTGTCATGTGTTGCTTGTTTTCTCATCCTCTTCCCAAAGGGAGATGCATGCGCAATAGGGTGTCTTGTTATTGTAGTGGTGTTCTTTTAAATACAGGTTCACATCTGTTGCATTTGGTGGGAGGGACACAAAGAATTGAGTTTTGCAGGTGGAGCAGAAGGTGGTGAGGTGGTAGGTGGCCTTTAGTTCCCAGCATAGTTCATTTTCAAGCTTGAATTGCCCTGGAGATGGCTTTGCTCTTACGGTTGAAGGTTCCATTATGTTGAAGGGGCGTGGTTGTCAACTATGTTCTTTGTTCTCTAACTTTAAAATGTCTTTTATATTTGTTTACATTTATTTATTATTCTAAAAAATGTCCTTTTTTGTTTTGGGAGAGTTAAATTATCTTGTAGACTAAGAAAGTTGGTTTGAGGCCAGATCTACACTAGACATTAAAGTCAATTGTAGATATGCAATTTTAGCTACAGAAATTGAATAGCCAAAATCAACTTATCTACAGTTGACTTACCTGGCCATCCTCACAGAGGGAGGTTGATGGGAGAAACTCCTGTCGCCCTCCCTTACTCCTCAGGATATTGAGACGCATAGGGGTCAACTGCTGCCCCAGATCAGGGGTCAGCAACCAGAATAGCGAGAAGAGATTTTTTTTGAATTTGTTCAAGAGTTCAAGCTCTTATTCAATTTGTTCAAACTCAATAGTTCAAGAGCCACAATACATGTGAATATGTGATAGTCCTTAATAAATAACATCAAACCATACTTTTTGGAGCCCCTATTTGAAGAACAGTGTGCACACAATTATTTGTAGTGTGATACATGTTTACTGCAGGACATTGACAAACTTTTTACGTTCTTTTTCCTCGCACTTTATATGTGTGTTTGTACCACTGTCTTCCTGACTTTAACTCCCGAACCTACTTTAATTATGCTAATTTTACTTCACATTTAATTAGTTTTCTTTCTTAAAATGCCTGTTGCCCTTCACAGTAGAAATGCTGCAAGCTTCCTTTTCCTTTTCAAAATCAAGACTTTATTAGCAACACGATCAAAACACAGATACAGTATCATATCTGTATCCACACTACACATATTAAAGGGGATGTTATCCAATGTTTCAAGATCACATCATTTACTATTTAGATGTGAGTTGTTCATTGTTGGGCTTTTGGACATTCGCTGTTCATTGAAAATGATCAGGAGGCCTTTTTTTAAACTTTGCAGTTTATAGCATTGGGAACTGCAAAGAAGTCCTTAAAGAGCCATGTGTGGCTCCAGAGCCAGAGGTTGCAGAACACGGCCCTAGACAGTTCAATTCCGCATGTCCCTACTAGGCGAGTGAAATCAAACCCCGGAAGATTGACCCTGATTTGGTTAATTTTTTTTGCGTAGTGAAGACTCTTATAGACTACTATATTGATGTAAAGAATAACTGGGAACTGCATATTGACAAACACTTTCAGATCTTTGCAAAGAATAATGATCTCGTGTCTATCCTAGATTTCTCTGAGACACAATCGTTTACTGCTGATGTTAATTGAAATGAATCTCATTCTGACTTGAATTGTATGTAAATAAATTCAGATGCTAATAGTGAAGTTGTTGCACAGCCTTCTGGAATCTATGCAGACATATTTGTTTATAAATATACGTGCATTTTTTTAAAAGATATGGGTTATCTTTAATTTTTCTCAATAGTTTTTTCCCTTTCTGATTTTCATGGTAACATCTAAATTTGATTAAGAAAAGTACACGCCAAATTCTGTTGTTTGGGAAGGATAAACTATATCGAGTGACCAGTTTAGAAAATCATGCTGTATATTAAGAACTGAACAGATGGCTTTTGGCAATGAATTTGAACTCTAATTTAAGACTAGCTCAACAGATATTTATGAAAGGAAATAACTCAATGTTGACTTCCTCAAAATAATCAAGGTGAAATTGCCTTTAGCACAGTCCTTTCTTCTAAATTATGTGTGGGTGTAGAAGTCAGTAGTCTGGCTAGTCTGGTCTACTGCCATCCTGCCTTTAGAATATTATGATTGTCATTGCTAAAAGCAGGATAATATGATTTGTGAAAAAAAAATCTTTTCTGCTTTCAGGTATTTATGAGCTAACACACAACAATAAAACTGTATCACTGAGGACTATAAACGCAGTGCAGCAAATGACCTTGTATCCAGAATTGTTGGCAAGTGTATTGTATCAAGCATCTGGTAGTGAAGTAGGTGCATTTCTTTTGCTTTACTTTTATTTTTACAGTATAATACGGGTACAAAGTTTTGTTTGGTATGTATGTTGAAAGGACGTGGTCTAAGCATAACACTGGGATCTAGGATCTCCTAAACGCTAATCCAATCTCTGACATAGGATTTTGTCTGTGATAGACTTCTTTACTTACTGCTGTTTATTCCTTATGTTTGTAGCCTGTTTCAGAAGCGTGGGGAATTTCCATGCTAACCACAGTTTAGTAAGTCAGAGTAACTTCGCAAAGGAAGAATTAAATCAGCCTAACCAGTTTCTGTTTTGAGCAGGTCTACACTTGAAAGTTTTATTGTCAGAATCATTGATTGTGGGGGGTTGTAATTTTTCCCCCCAAAATCAATAAAACATTTAATGTAGATGTCACTGTATTGGTATAAAGTTGCTTTATCCCATCATAGCTGATTTTTGGTTGCTCAACTGGGATGAGGTATACTGGTCTACGTGCTTTCATACTTCTGTAACTGTGACCTGGTCTATAGTGCAAATGTTCTGCAAAGTGTAGCAATACCAGCCAAACCCTCTAGTGTAGACACAGCATATGTCTGCAAGAGTTTTTTTTAATTGGCATAGTATCATCACATCCCTGAATATTTCATGCACAGAAGCCCTTTTTCTGTTGACACAGATGCATCTGCACCGGGGTTTTGCTGGCATGGCTCTTTTGGCTAGGGGATGCAGTCTTTATCACACCCCTGATCTCAACAGCTATATTGACAACATTTTGTAGAGTAGACCTGACCTTCCTCATGTGTGTTTTGGGGAGGCATGGGGAGAGGTTAATCGGTACCGTATGGCTACATCTACATGACAAACCTCTGTCAACAGAAGTCACTGTCAGAAGGGATTGATTTCCCAGCAAAACTTCTGTTGCCAGTCCACATTTATACATCGAAGCAGATTGAAAGAGCAATCTGCTCTGTCAACAGAGAGCAGGTAGACTGCCCAGCCTTCTCTGCACAAAAGGGCTGACTGGAAGCTCTGCAAACAGGGCTGCCCGGTGAACTGGAAGCCCTGTCTGTTGACAGCAGGGCCCCAGAGTGTTTACATGGCTGTTCTGTTAACAGAACACTGTCGATGGAGGCATTATACCTGGCTGGGGACAGGTATAACACTGCCAGTGGATGTGCTGGGTTTTGTCGACAAACTGTTGACAAAGCGCATTTTGTGTGTAGATGCTCCATGATTTTTTTCCCAACAAAAGCTCAGTTTTGCCTGGAAAAGCATCTTGTATAGCTGGAGCAAGTCCTTTGTCTCTTTCCACTCTCCTGCTTCTCCCTATTTTGTTCTTCCCAAGCTGCATGACTGTATACAGTCTTTTACCTCTTTTTCTGTATGCTCCTTTCATCATGGAATCTCAACTGCAATCTTGTGCCATCCCCTCACTTTGATAAAGTCCCTCCTTTTATCTCTCTCCTTTCAAGAAGCCTATATACTTAAAATTTCACTGCAGTAAGGTGTTATCAACCCAACCAACTGGAAATCATCACTGTTACAGTAGACCCCCCGAGTTATGCGGAGGTTGCATTCCTCGCAACCCCTGTATAATTCTAATTTTGCACAAGTTGGAGGAGACAAGAACCAGGCAACCGCCTGGTTCCCATCTCTCCTGGGCTTGCAGGAACTGGAAACTGACAAGCCCACTAGGGCTGGTCAATTTTCTGGCTTCCAGACCCAGCTCGGGGGGCAGAGTGGGGAGAAGAGAGCTGGGAACCAAGCAGCAGCCTGATTCCTGCCCCCCCACCCCCCGCAGCTCCTGTTGGGAGCCAGGAAAATGACCAGCCCTCTGGTTCCCAGCTCCTCTGGGCTTGCGGGAGCTGGTCAGTTTCCTGGCTCCTAGAGTGGCAGGGAGTGGGGAATCAGGTAACAGCCTGGTTCCCCGCTCCCTGCCACTCTGGGAGTGAGGAGCCACTTGTCCCTGGCTTCCTCCAGTGGCAGTGGCTGTCTGCCCGCCTGGCTTCCCTCAGCTGGGGGAGCCTGGCAGGCAGACAGCCACAGAGTGGCGTTGAGTTGTGCTTAACTTGCGTTAATGCAAGTTAAGCGCAATTTTCAGTTGCACATTTTGAGGGTTTACTGTACAAATCCAAAATCATAGCAGCCACAAGATGTGTACTAAACTCTGCTGTTAATTCGCTCTGTTTAGTACACTTCTGTCTGTAGGCTAAAGCATTATGTTGTATACTTAAGTATAAGGTCTTATGATAGAAAGCATATTTTGTCTGTAAAATATCTTACACCTTGTTAGCACTCTATAAGTAGTAAATGATTAATAATAAGTTTGCATTTATAATTTATAATTTGTAATAATAATTTACACTGTCATCTCAGTAGCTGCTATGTCACTTCAATTTTATTTGTAATTTTAGGAGGTTATTGAGCCAGTGTATTTCTACATTGGCATACTTTTTGGACTGCAGGGAATTTATATGGCTGCATTGTTTGTGACCAGTTGGGTTATGAGTGGGACTTGGTTAGCCGGAATGCTGACTGTAGCATGGTTCATTATTAACAGGTAAGAAAAATACTTTTGTATGTAATCTTGTCTGTCAGATTTGTTTAAAATTATTAATAGGGCTAGTCAGAACATTTTTGCTGAAATATTTTTAAAAAAAAAGTTAATTCATTAAAACGGAAACATTTTATGGAGATATATCGATTTCAGAGTTTATGACAGGAAGGATTTTGAGGTCAAAGATGGATTCTCTGGTCACAGAGTGAGAAAGAGCAGATGTTTCAGCAAAATTCCATTCGGCCAAAATATTTGAAAGGTTTTATCATTGTTCCAGTGTGGAAGGAAAACAAATGTCAAAATCTTGAAAATTGCCATTAAATGGAAATCTCATGTTTTGGCCACCTCTAACTGTTTTGGTTATAGTTCTCTTGCCTTGGCCACATACATTTGTTTTCAAAGCCTCTTGGCTTTTTGAATCTGCTTTCTGTAGCAAAGTAGAATCTCTCTTCTCTAGAAGACCCTCTTACCCAAATTTGCTGTTTAATATGTCACTTACCTGAAAACTTTCTTCCTGTTATGAACCTCATAAAAGTATGTTGAAGAGTTTAATTATGGGAACTTGCTCTGAGAATAAACAATTCAACTTTACTCCAACCTTAGTCACAGACTTAATGTACATCTGTGGTTTATTATTGGTTGTCAAGTGTTTTTACATTTTTAGAAGGAAATCGCTTTGAAAGTACAAATGATGTACAGTAGAATGTCGTTTACCCAACCCTCCGTTATTCAGCTTGCTGTACTGCACATCCAGGATATGCAGGTACAGAAGCAGGCAATCTCTTTGGTGGCCGCTAGATGGCACTACAGCTGCACACTTTCCTATCTGGCTTACCCAAATTTTTGATTATCCAGTTTGGACCTAGCCCTAGTTATATTGGATAAATGGGGTCCTGCTGCATTTAAGTTAAAACTGTTGAAGCGCTCCTTCTTTGAGGAAAGGTGCAAAGTCATCGTGTTTGAGTGTAATCTGCAAATAAAAATGCTGTTCATTACCTGACTGGTAGAAGTACGTTAAGTAAAACGGAAATGGTAATAGTGAATAATCCAAGTATTTTCCATGAGCAATCAAAATTAAACAACTTTGGAAATGGAAAGCAAAAACAGATACAGACGTCTGGGTTAACCACGGTGAGGGTACCCAGAGAAGCAAAAATGAGATTTGGGGGGGGTGTAACATATATTTTTTCAAACGTGCTTAAATCGTTCAATGTTACCTTGTGACTCAAATAGTGTGGAAGCTGTTCAGTCACTGTTTTTAAGAAAATCCTAATGCTTTTCTGGTCTTTGCGCTCCATCAATCCGTAATCTCCTTGTTATCAATGAAAGTCTCAAAAGTAGGCAGACGGTCAAATGGTGCTGGATTGTTATTTGGTAAGATTACATGACTGCTGAGACATCAAGCAGGTAGATTTTTAAGCAGTTGAGAAAATAAATATCTAAAAAATTATATTGTGTAATATTTGAAAAGATCTTAGTATATTCTCTGCCAAACACTGCACTTCATTGTAATGTGAAAGGGAGGCTTTATGGGCCCTGACCTACAAACCTTAATCATATGAGTAGTCTTGTTGACTACCCATATACATAAAATGGTGGATTACTTGTAGCTCAATAAAGATTTAAGTTCTTCCATTTTGACTACATTAAACTTTGTGACTTTTACCAAAAGTAAAACAGTAAACAGTGCCATGTATTAATATATCAATAACAAGCACTGTTTGCTAATAAGATGTCTGTGATAACTAGAAGTCATTTCCCATAATGTGTTTATTCCATAAACAACTTAATAGTTTTGTTTTGTTCTTCTGCACTTTGTTTTAGGACAGATACAACAAGAATTGACTACTCCATTCCTTTAAGGGAAAATTGGGCGTTGCCATATTTTGCATGTCAAGTTGCAGGTCTTACAGGCTATTTAAAAAACAACATAAATTCTTCTGCTGAGGTAAAAAAAAAAAAAAAAAAAAGTGTTTCTTAACAAAATGCAATTAGTGGAAATGTGCTCCAAAGTAATTACACCTTTGTTACCTTATTATCTTTCTAGGTAGAAAAGGAGAGAAAAAATAGCTTGCTTTTTGCAAAATACACTTGGTACTTTTAATTTTGCTGCAAAGTGAACCTTAATGTTACCGTGGCAGAACCGTATAGGAACAACCTTACACTAAAGCCAACACTGCTCTCACTTTTGAAACTTGTCAGAAGTTATGCGGGGAATTGGTTTGGTTTTGTTTTGTTTGGCTGCATAAGGTCATAGAGAATTTGGTTTTTTCTTCACTACTCAAGGAGTCAGGAATGTGGTGGTGGTATCTTTTCTTGTCCCTTTGTCTAGTTTTGGTGACATCTTCTGACATATCGCATGATTTTGACTGCTATGACCTCTTTCTCTTCATTGACTGAAGACTAAACTGGGGCAAAGAAGAATTCAGCTTCCTAAAAACTTGTTGCTCATCAGTAATATTAATACCCCTTACCATGCCCACCCCAACCATCCTGTGCAAAGAAAATGAAGCTGCTTTCTGAGGAAAAAATAATTTCCTTTACTAGCGAACTGATTTTTGTTTTAATGATCTCAGTGTTTCGTACGGCAGAAATATATGCTAATTAAGGTAACTTTTTTTTTCTAGAGGTTTTGCTACCTTTTGGTGAGTGCTTCAACATATACTTTCATGATGATGTGGGAATACAGTCACTATCTGCTCTTTGTCCAGGCTGTCTCTCTCTTCTTGCTGGACAGCTTTGCCCTTGTGCAGAGAGATAAGGTATTGTGACTTTTTAAATGATTGATTGTTGGAAACTTGCATTAAGTAACTACAATAACTTCAATTATTTGCTTCCACAAACTCCAAAGGGTGCAAATTATTTCTGTTTGTGAGTTAAAGAACCAAACTGGAGTCTAGTGAAAGTGTCCATAACACTAATCAGGAGAATAAAGTGGCTTTAAGATAATCCTTACTCTCTCCTCTTCTGGGGATTAGAGCCTGGTAGAGCCTGGACTTCTGGCATAGAGTAGCTCTGAGGCTTAGAAGAGGTCTGAGAGTTACTCCAAGATTCAGTGGCTTGTAACACTGCCCCCTTCTTAAAAAGGCGGGGGAGCGGCTGAACTGTAGTCATGAATTAATCTACAGCCACACCTGTTTTGCTCTGGCCAGATCCTCTTTTTCTGGGTGTGTTGGCAGAAGGGAGGGCTACCCAGGGGTTTGTCTGCTGTGTCTGTGCTACTGGAAACTCACCTTTTGTTATGAATGATTCTTCCTCATAGTTGGGTAAGTAGCTTGTGTGGTTGAATAACATGTTAACAAGAGGTTCAGTAGGGGGAAATACTTAAATTTGGAGCTACTCTGAAAAATGACTGACTACAAAAAAGAATAATCTCTCTTATTTAGGTTCTTGTACTGTCCACTTCAACTTGGTATGTTAGTGCTTTCTATATTTCACAACAAAACAGCACAATAAATCTCCTCCCATCCCAAATACACAGTGACGTATATCAACAAATAAAAGCTTCAGTAAAAAAAAGTTTCCTTTCCATTCCTCTGCAGTGAGGAATAAGTTGTGCAGACCAGCTCTTACATGCTTTAGCCACACACTGATGGGACCATGCTGCTAGTCTGCTGAAGAAATCTCCATCTTCTTCTAAAATACAGTAGGGTTGCGACATTTGCAAGTGTTTGGTGTTGAGAACGTTCACGAATGTTTAATTTTCACAAATACAGAATACCTGCTGGGTCTCGGAAGGAAACTCTCTGGGGCCTGCTGGCTCTCAGAACTGCTCCCAGGGCCAGCCAATATCACTCTTTCTGCAGGCATGAGCAGGCAGGGGAGTGGGACTTGGTGGGCTCCTGGGCTCTGGCACCACGGGTGGCTCTGGGCAGCAGTGGGGGGAGGGGGAGCCTGGTGGTGGGGCTGTGGGGAGCTGATCAGTGGCGCAACCATGTCCCCAGCTGGAGACGGGACTGGGCGTCCCGCTTTATATAGGCTGGGCTGGGGCCAGTGGATGCCACTGTGGGGCAGGGTTTGTTGGCACTGCTGGAGCTGCCACAGCTGCTGGAGTGAGACTCCCACCTTGCCACCTTTGCACCTGATTTCCGGAGCAGGTACCACGCCCCTGCACCCTGGCCTCAACTCCCTCTGCCCCACTCTGCCCGCAGCCCCAGGAGGTGCAGGATCCCCCACCCAGTGTGTGTGTGTGCTGGGGGGAGAGCTTCTGCTTTCACCCCTCTGCCATGTCAGTGACCCCACATGGGTCCCTGCAGTGGTAACCGCAGCCAGTGGGCTGGGAGAAGAGCTGTTGGGAAGCTTGCTCCACCCTCCAAGCCTGGCATAGGAAAGTGAGACTGACTCCCCCAGCTGCTCGCAGATAATTAAATTTGTGATTGTTAAATTCGCGAATGCTGTGACTGTCTTGTACAGTCTTTTACTGTGTATTTGCATATACATAAGGAATTGAGGAGTCTGAGAGGGCTGGATGTTGTTTACCCAGGGGTATATAATGATAAGCAAATTGCAGTACTCACATGTGAACATTCTAAATTGTGTGGCGTGGTAAGGTGAGGTATAGTGTGTCCAACAGCCACTGCGGGCTCCAGGACAAGGTGGGAAGGGGGCCTGGCTCATGCCCCCAGAAGCAGTCAGCATGCAGCGTTCCCCCCACCCCCACCCCCACAGCTGTGCAGAGTGGCAGAGCAGCGCTGCTGCAGCACTTAAGGTCTGGAGGCCTGGAGCTCCTGCTGCTGTCAGAGTAGCAGTGGTGGCTGCTGAAGCACCAAGCCCCTTTGAAATGCCAGGCCCTGGGCCACTACCCCCTTTACACCCCCCATTGGCAGGCCTGGAAAGGTGTGCAAGTGAAGCAGAAGAACAGAAGTTAGGCAACTTTACAAATGTGCTGTCAAGTTGTTGAATGATAATCGTGGAACCCCATCAGCACTGCTTTTTACACAGCCACCTTTCAGAGTAGAGCTAGACTTTCCCATATCTCTTCATGGGAGGACAGGTGTTCAGCTAGAGTCTGCTGCAAGATCAGGTTAGCTGGACAACACTATTTATTTACATTTACAAGCAGTTTGTGCAATAGACTGTGGTGGAACCACTTTTAAAAGGATTCTTATACCTGTTTGTTCCACTGTGTTATAAACAAGGTATGAGCCATAGGTTATTTCATTTTAATTTTTTTCCCTCAACAGGTGCATGAAGTGTACAAAATCTATCTGCTCTCCCTATTCCTGGGATATCTCTTACAATTTGAAAATCCAGCTTTATTAGTATCTCCATTACTAAGCCTTGTAGCAGCTTTAATGCTTTCTAAATGCCTTCAGGTAATTGGGATATCATTTTCTAATTCACTGTGTACTTTTTGTTGTTTATACTGAACTCCAGTAATATAGATTTTAAAATATTTGTTTTTTGCAGATGAATATGAAAAAGGGCACATTTATTTCAAGGATGATAAAAACAATGTACTTTTACTTGGTATTTACGATAACACTGACCATGAATTTCTTACTGAAGGTAAGAGTTATATTTAGAAAGAGACATTTAATTGGGTGAGGGTTCTACAAGTCCTACGGTTATGTCTTTACAAAAATAATCTTAATTTAAAAAAAAAAAAAACTTTTGAAATTACATGAAGTTGTTGTTGGACTAGGTTCATGGAAAATGGAAGAATCAAATCTTTAGCTATTTTTGTTTTACGGGGAAATACACAAGTTAGGACTGTGCTGTTTACAGTTAACTTAAGCAATTAATGCAAAACAAGTTAACTATATTAAAATAGTTTTGATTAATTGAAGTTTTAATTGCATTGTTAATAGAATACCAATTAAATTTATTATAAATATTGTGGGGTTGTGGTTTTTTTTTTTAACATTTTCAAATATTGATTTTGGTTACAACACAATACAAAGTGTACAGTGCTCATTTAATGTTGTTATTGAAGATTACAGCTACAGGTTGAACCTCTCTCATCCAGCACCCTTGGTACATGATGGTGCCAGATGAGAGAATATACCAGGTGACAGGAGGGGTCAATATTTTCTAGTACATTGCTAATACTTCCAGTCCTTACTGGGCTCTTCGAAAAAGATTTAGAAGTAAATTACAGCTAAATAACAGCACAGCACACTGAGAGCCAGGACTTGTGTCTAAAAATATTTCATGGGACCATGGGAAACTTGCCTACACCCATAATAAGTGGTTGTACAGCTAACTAAAATCATGCTGGATTATAGATGTTGGCCTATGAGAGAGAGATGGATTAGAGAGGTTAAACCTGTATTTATACTGTAAAAAATAAAAAAATAAGAATACATAGTGTTTTTCAGTTCACCTCATATGTGTACTATAATGTAATCTCTTTATTGTGAAAGTGAAACTTACATATATAGAATTATATATATTTAATAACTCCACTAAAAAACAAAACACAATGTAAAACTTTAGAGCCTACATATCCACTCAACCTTCCTTTTGTTTAGCCACTCACTAAGACAAGCAAGTTTGTTTAAACTTACAGGAGAAAATGCTGCCCACTTTTTATTTACAGTGTCATCTGAAATGAGAACAGGGGTTTGAATGGCACTGTGAACTGAATTGAAAAATACTAAATTTTTTGTTTGTATGTTACAGTGTAAATATCTGTAATAAAATTATAGAAAGTGAGCTTTGTACACCTAGTTTAATAATTCAGATCAATATATTTGGAAATGTAGAAATATATCCCAAAATATTTGTAATTTTCAGAATGGTAGCTGTGTTTTGTCCTTTTCAGCAAAAGAAAAAGGAATCATGTGGTGTTTTAATGACTAACACATTTATTTGGGCATAACCTTTTGAAGGCTGGAACCCACTTGGTCAGGTGCATCTGATTAAGTAGATTCCAGTCCGTGAAATTTATGCCTAAATGTATTTGTTAAAATATTTATAAGAAGTTTAAATAAGTATTTTATTATTGTGTAATACTGTGATTAAAACTGCAGTTATTCACAGCTATTTTACTCTCTCGATTTAATTATGATTTTTTTAAATCACTTGACAAAGTGACAAGGTGTAATTACCTCTCATTAACGCAAGTATTTTTATTCAAGATACCAAAACCTATGGGTTGAAACTAAAGACCAGTCTCCTCTAGCATAGAAACAGTCTTTGAATCATATTTTAAACAGTTTAATAATGTTACAATGTCTGTTGAGTCTTGGCAGGCCAGGGTGAATGGGAACAAACATTCAAATTTTAAAATTGTGCTCTGGGGAAAAGAGCCAGCAACCACAAATAGGTCTGAGACCCTTTAAGATAGGCATTAATTTTCAGTTTCATCTGGAACTTGGGAAGGGGAATATGTATTAGTGGAAATCATAATGGTCTGAACAAAAAAGCACTCAAGTAGCACTTTAATGGTCTGGGATTTGATGGGAGGATTTTTGGTTTGGCTTGACCTTTCGTTTTTGTGACTAAATACCTCTTCTCAGCCAAAGTCTTTTAAAAAAAAAATCCTGCACTCACTTCCTCTCCAATTTTTGTTGGTTGTGTTATTCAAGGTAGATTAAGAAAAAATAACTAAATACTACTCTTGAGATTTGTGTGAGAACACCCAAGTTCCACCCCCTGCTTGCTGCATTAAGTCCACATCTTGCTCCCTTGGAGTCACAGGAAAGTTGGCTAATCTTGTAAAATGCATGAGCTGAATTATATACACCAGTCGTTCTCAAACTTTTGTAGCGGTGAGTCCTTTCACGGAGCAAGCATCTGTGCCCAGAACTGAAAATTCTGCGCATATTTTAAAACTCTGCCAGTATTATTTGTCAATACAGAAATACAAAGACTCCACCAGGGCAGTGGGAGGCACAGGCCACTGGATGCACTAAAGTGGTAGCTCAAACTGCAGCGCTCCACCCCTACCAGAACGCATACTCAAGAGTGAGGTTGTACCCAACCCTGATACAGAACAAGGCCTGGGCATTCCCCAGGAACACCCTGGGAGCTTGGTGCAGCAAGTAGTGGGTGGCGGGGGCAGTCAGTGGCGTTGGTGTCTGGATGTAGGGGTTCAGGGCGATGTAGGGAGGTGGGAATTGTCAAGCTGGTAATTTGAGTGCAGGAAGTTTGTTGTGGGGAGTGGGGTGGTGGTATGGGTGCAGGTGGGTTCCAGAGGCAAGGTGTGAGATTAATTGGGTGGGCTTTTGGGTATAGAAGGCTAAGGAGGTTCTGGATTTACCAGGTGAGATGGAGCAGAGGTGTCTGGATACGGAAGTTCTGGATGCGCAGGGGATGAGTGGAGCAGGGAGCAGCTCCCCATACAGTGACTGCTCCACCCGCATCTGAGGAGTGAGGGGAAGATGCTGTGCTTCCTGCATCTGGGTCATTCCGACAAGCCTCAGCCACTCCTTGAAGGGGAAGAGGAAGTCTTGTCTTCTCCTGCCTCCAGCCCATCCAGGGTTAGCAGCTAATTTTGGCTCATGATAGGAGTTTCTGACTGGGGTGTCTGCAGACCATGGGCTAGGTCTACACTAGAAGCATCTGTTGGCAGGGTAATCTCCACAGAACCTCTGTCAACAGATCGTATCTACACACAACTTGCTCTGTTGACAGAGAACTGCCAGACTGCACTGCCCTCTGGTGCCAGAAAGCGGAATGGCAGCTCTGCAAAGAGGACTGCCTGGCAATGGACGCTCTCTCTGTCAACAGAAGTGTTTTACGCTGCATTTTTTGTCGACAGTACTATGTCCAGAGATTATGCCTTAAATTTTCCTCAAATACGAGGAAAATGCAGAGCTCTGTCAAGACACTGTCTTCGGAATGCTTTCAGTGTGTAGACACTCCCTGAGTTATGTTGACGAAAGGTCCCTTCTGTCAACAAAACTCTCCAGTATAGACCCAGTTAAGGTGATTTATTACCTCTGAAATGGCTGCTCCGCGTGTCTGAAGCAATGTACATGCACTTCTAGGGACTGGTGCATGACTGTTCTTGTAGCTTCACTTTGCTTTCCTGTCAGAGAGCCATTTTTTTGCAGGGAAGCAAAGACATTTGACATGAATTCTGTCCATGCACAGTAGCATACAGCTGAAAGATAATCTACTGCAGTAGGTTATACAATGCAAGTTACAGCTATTTTGGCATATTTGCAGAATGAACAACAAAAAATCAAGGGCCTGGTATTCAGCATAACGGATGGTTTGAATAGGAGAGGCAGACCCCACAGAGAATGGGTAAACGATGTAGGAGATTGGTGTGGAGCTAATCTAGAGAAACTAAGCCACTCCACACTGGACAGGGAAAGATGGAAGGAAATAGTGAAAGAGGCATCAGACATCAGTGAGCGCTGAGCCCATGGTTGTTGATGATGATGATGATGATGCAGTGGTATAGAATTCCCCCATGAGTAGAGAAGATTATGCAACCATCTGGGATACACTAAACAAAATTTCTTGAGTGAGCTTTTGCTGTATTGTGAAATTCCTGAACTGGAGAGCTTTCGTTTAGCTATATTTTTTGGGTGCACTGGTATTGTTTGCAGTTCTGTAACCTGAAAGAAAGGGAGGCTGTGTTAAAAAGATGTTACTTACTTACTGTCGTTTAATTGTTTTTCAGACATTTGTTCCTCATAAAGAAAACGAGCACTTGTTGATGTTCCTCAAAGTAAAATTTGGGTTAAACACAACTAAGTAAGTCTGAGCTATTTATATACAGCTGCCTAAAATACATAGAATTTTGAAATTAGGTGGCACGTGCAGAATGCGCTGGGTGTTTCTGGAATTTTGTCACTTCAATGCCATTTCCTGCGGCAAGGTTACAAGTTTCTCATTCGGGCTTGTTCGTTAATATTTAAGCTTTGTTTCAGAGAAACATCCTACTTCTAACCAGTATTTCTCGTAATAGTGGGAGGCTGATACGATGATAGGAAAACATGGAGCTGAATTCATATAGTCTAGGAAAGGGAAGACTCTGGAGAGAGAGAGCGTCTGTAATCAGTACTGTTACCTCAGTAGTATCTTTGTCAGTAAAGGGAGTTGTTGAAAGCTATGGAAGTTTGTAAGGCAAGGTGCTGTAACTCTTCAGGTGAGAGACGAATGGTTGAATGGGTTATTGAGTGCCAGGAAGGGTCTTCAATAACTACATTGTGTCAGGATTTTGGTTTTGTCGTAACTAACAGGTGGGTTGGAGATCAGTATGTGGGATTTTTTTACAGTGATTGGATTATTTCACTTTTACGACATGGATTTACTCCCATTAAATCAGTGGCTGAGACAAAATGGAGAGTCTCGCAGTTTTCTGACCTCTCTTGAGGTTGTCTCAGAAAACCTGTTAAAGTCTCTCGCAATCCCTTGCTTCTGGGAGCACTGCTGGGAACTGTGGGGTAGGTACGAAGATGACAGTACAAATAAATTTGCTTAGAATAATTCTACAGTGGACATGGGGTTGCAGAGAAGGGTTCTTAAGGTGATTTGTCATGTGTAGTATGGTCACAAAGCATAGTTTTTCCTTGCTCTGGACCTGTCCATAAAGTTTGGTTGAAAATGGTTTAATTCTCTAGAGTAGATGCAAAACGAAGAAAAGAGGGAGGAGAAGGAAGGGGGCGAGACATAAGATACACAGGAGATGATGTGGACAAATTCAGTGTATCATTTACAACAGCAGCTCTGCATTCCACTAGAGGATATTGACGTCTAGCAACACATTAAATTAAGACCATATTTGCTCTGTTTTCTAGTCAAATTAGTTTGTCAGAGGAAGGAAGGATTATCAAGGGATTAGAATGCAGGACTGGTGCTTGTGAATTCTACGTTCTTTTCTTGCCTGTGTAATAAGCTATCTATGGGGATTTTCAGTAAACTAGCTCAACTCTAAGTTTTATTCTTTCTGAAATAGGGATAAACACACTTTCTTGACTCATAAATAACTCATTAGGTTTGGTTCATTGATATTTATGAAATAATTTGTGATTCCCTAGAATTAGGTTTTTAGAACTGGATTTTTCTTTGTCTAGAAGTGCCCATAAAATGTAATGGCCTGCTCTTTTCAGATGAGAGAATAAACATTTCACGCATGAGCTTCTGATTTATTCTGAAAGCACACTTGGAAAAAATTATATATTTGAAAATGTTTATTATGTGGAGAAGAAATGTATTAATTTGGATTCATCTGAACACATTGGCTAATAATTTTGTTCTATATGTTATTTCTGCCTTGTTAGGAACTTTACAGTGAACTGGCTTCTTTGTCAAGAGTCACTTCAGAGACCATCTCAGGACTTTTTTTTGAGGCTAACTCAGTCATCTCTATTGCCTTTCTATATTTTAGTATTAATTATCTGCCTTTCTTCTGTAATTCAAGTCATTCTTAGGAGAATTAGGTAAGTCACTTCTTTTTATCACTTATTTTATATAGCTAAATTGAGGATTATTAAACATTCATATATATATATGAAGAGTTCATTGTAATCTCCTGATAAACTGTGTAAAATGTTTATGAACATAGCCATAGTTTGACAGGAAATATGAGTTGAAGGGAGCTCTTTAGGTAAGACATGTGCTGCCAAAAGAAGGAAGGCCAGGATCCTTCTAAGAGTTCCTTCCTTCTATATGAGCCTATGACTACAGGTTGAACCTCTCTAATCTAGCATCCTTGGGACCTGAGCAGTGCTGGACCTTGGAAGTTCAATATTGTTTAGCAGCACTGCCAACCCTTCCACTGCTTACTTGGCTCTTACAGTACATTTAGGGGTAAATTACAGCTAAAGAACAGCACAGAACACTGAGAGCCAGGACTGGGGGCTGTAAATGGAATTTTATGAAACCACAGGCAACTGGGCCACATCTATGATAATTAGTAGTCTAGTTAACTAAAATCATGCTGGATTCCAAATGTTGCTGGATGAAAGAGTTTTGGATTAGAGAGGTTTAACCTGTAGTGTGCTCCTGAAAGGGTGAAAGGGCTCTTTCCTCTCCGCCGCCCTGTGTCCCATCCCAGCTGGAGACCCTCCTGGCTGGTTCAAGAAGATTTAAATTTCTCTAGTACTCCTGTCTCCCAGATTTCCCTGGCTGCCATGAATGAGATGGACCTCCAATAGTCTGCCTCTCCTCTGTTCTTTTTTTGGTCCTTGATCTCTTAAGATGAACCTGCATCTTCTGCTGCTTAGAGCCAAGCAGTGCAGTAAAAATGATCCACTCCTTTGTTTCATTGTGGCCCACAAGTTTCTGAAAGCAACCAGTGAAGCTGACCGATGTCCTCTTTGAGTACGTTTTCCACTGTATTTGCGTACCTGAGTGTACTTCCATTGAGAGAGCTTGTTAAAAATAGTGAAATCACCTCAGCTCAGGCAGTTGCATGGATTAGGCAGCAGAATACAAACCCTCCCAGGTACACACTCAAGTGCCTAGCTCATACCATTGCTTGTGTTGCTGCAGCTACACTGCTATTTTCAGCGACCTAGCACAGCTAAAGTTAGCTAAGGTGTGCTTATGCATGCTGCAGTCAAATCCCCTAAATACAATGTAAACATACTCTTCAGATTGAGTGTGTTTCCTTGGTAAAGCAATGGCCGGTAGAAGAGGCAATGGAAGCTTAGAATAGCACCACTGGATAGGTCCATGTACACTTGTCAGCCAATGGTCAGCTGTGGTTCTTTGGGTAGTGTTCGTTCAAGTACGGTCACAGGAGGAATCAGGCTTAAAGGAAAATCACTTTACTTAATATACATAAGTAGCTTAGCATGCAGGAATATAGATTACTAATGTGCGCGAGTACATAGCCAGTGTCTGTCACTCAATCCCACGGGAAGAAGAGTACGAGGAGGGCGTCCCCTTGCCCCCAGGAGGCAAAGACCTGTCCTGACCAGCAGGTTAGGCAATTGCAGCTCAGCTCGTGTCTGCTGCCATGCCTACTTTATACCCCACTGGTCATGTACACCCTTCCGTAACTGAAGACACCAGCTGTACTTTGTATGCCTTGAAGGCGCCAGTTTTAAGAGGGGGTTGATTGCCGAATTTACATTTGTTTGTTGAGAAATAACCTAATCACTTAGACAGGACATTCCTCTCTTTATGGTTTGGGCGTAGAATTCCTCTCCTGGAACGGGATGTGGGTGTATCAATTAACTGCAACAGCTCAAGGGCATCCTGAGGCCCTGAGTTTCTGGGGCAACATGTTGGCCTCCTTTTATCTATTTCTTCTTTCTCTCTGGTTATGGTGACCCAGCACATCTGTGCTATGAGGTATGCGGGGAGGTTGGGGGCGGGTTGCCTGGCTACATTCCACCCCCTTGATACGCCACATCGTTCCAGAACACAAGGTAGGGGTGATGCCAGCACCTCTTGCCCTCCTTGGAGGAAGCTAAAATCGCCTGGGAGGTGTGATTAGGTCTGGCGTCTCACAAGTGTTGGGATGGTGAGGGTCGCTGACTAATGCCATATATCGAACTTGTGCAGGTAACATAGCTACAAAAATTAAGCATTTAACAATACAAAGAATAATAAAAAAAGCAATAACAACAACAAGAATGATTAATGCGGTAGTTACAATAGAATGTAGGAATAGGGTTAAAGAGAGTCCCAGGTGCCAGGCTAGCCAGTCCATCCATTAAGCTATTCCATCCTGGGTAACAACATATAGCACTCTGTGTCCTTGATAGCAGCTGCATCTTGCTCAATCTGTCCTGACTGGTTTACATAAAAGCAACATGATTGATTAATAACAGCACATGCTCCCCCTTGCTGAGCTAAAACTGCATCTAGGGCCACTCGATTTTGTAGAGTGAAACATGCTACAGATTGGATTTGCTCGTCAAGCAGACGTAGTGCATGTGCGGTATGATTTAGTGCCTTTTCTACTTGGCCAGATATGTTTACTAACGCCCATTTGAGCCACAGTAAGAATGCTCGGACAAATTGGTGAAATCCAGTAGGATGTTCTATAAGGGGGTTTTTAGCTGCGGCTTGTCTGCGTGTTCAATGTAGGAAGCTTTCAAGGTTAGTGGTACCTGGAGCTGTAATATGTGGGTGCACCGTAAGGCCCCCGGGGACAGCATATCCCAGTGAGCATCATCCCCTCCAATTTATCAGTAGATATTTGTAGGCCATATTTCCACAAATAAAGAATAGGCCGGGTTCCCTTTCCAACACTAGGGGAGCAGGGTCCCCTTATCCACCCCCTTCCCTACTTCTTGGGAGAATTAAATCCTACGCTCTGATTGCGGTTGCTAACTGTGCAGAGCAGGGCAAGCAGTATGTTCTGTAGAATTTGATCCTCTAGGAGCACACGTTTGCTGGGAATTGAGGTGGTATTAGTTAACATGGTTGGGGTTATATAGATGTCCAGTCTCTGGGATTACAAACAATGAGTTATTTTACCAAGCAGAACTTTCATGGTAACAAGAGAAATTTTAAAGGAACCACAGTGGCGTTTCCCACAGAATAAATTAGGGCACCATTAGTAGTTACATTGGCAGGCCCCCTGCAGTTTATATCCGTCTTGCCATTATCCTGTTTTTCACCTTCCTCTTACTTATAACATACCCAAAAATCCTCATTTTTATCAAAGGCTAATATATGGGTACATTGCTGGTTTGCAATCCAGCCTAAACAGGGCCCAGTACCATTTTTATTTTCAAAGCACAGGGTAGGCCTCGCGGGAAGCACCCGTTAGGTACTCCGATGGTTGGCCCCACACTGTGGGTTGCCGCCGTCGTTGCTATCCCCAGTATTGTCCCCCAGAGTTATTTCTGAAATTGTGATGGTAAAGATTACCATCATCGAACCAGGACGGTTTCCAGTTGAAAATGTCAGTCTTATTCCACCAGTCATTTATGCTCAGAGGAATGAATTCAATCCTGATTCCAGTGGAGGAGTTTAACAAGGTGCACATCCAGCAATTGGAGGCATTAGTGGCAGTGACAATGGCTTGAAGGGCATCCTCTAGGGGATGCTTATGTGTAGTCAAGGTCGATGAAGTAGTAAGGAGTAATATAACAAGTCCAAGTAATTTCGCCATGACATTTACAGTCTCTCAAACCGAGATTTTCCACAAAAACGAGATTTAAAACAAACAAGGAAAACAACTAACACTACTGCCAGTAATATAAAAGTTAAAAGTCCTTGAAGGGGTTTCCAGGTCCAGATAGTTGCTGCTTTTACCCCCCTCCAAGGATGTAACATTCTTGGTCATCGCTTACCTGAAAAAGAACACAGTCAGCCGGTCTTGGATACGATCCAAGCCTCAGTAATGGTTAATGGCATTCCCTTTGGGTCTGATACCTTTCAGACCCCTTGGTTTCTGTAGGATTGCAGGACACATTTTTGCATTCCGAGGCTGGGGTGTTTGATTATTACAGTGTTCCCAGGAAGATACTTAGAACCCTTGAGTGATATAGTTTTGGGCAGAGGGGGTTTGCCCATTGGGAAAAATCCCCTGCTGATCAGGCTACCCGTAGGGGTTTGTGGATTGTTTAAGTGCTGTACCTTTGTATCCAGCCTGTCCCCCCATGTACTGTCCATGGGATTTAGGTGTCATTTTAGTAGCCCATTCCACCTTTTGACTATACCGTTTTGACTGGTGTCGGTATGGGAGATGGAATGTCCATGGGATACCATTCCACAGGGCCCATTTCTCTACAACCTTATTCTTAAAGTGGGAACCATTATTGGATTGGATTTCTTGGCGTATTGGGACAAGGGCTATTAACCGGTTTAGTCCCATGACGGTCGATAATTCCGTTGCCACTCGAGTTGGATAAGCGAAACCAATTCCTGATATAACCTACACCCCAGTTAAAACATATTTCCATCTTTGTCTGGTGGTGGGCAGTGGACCTATATAGTCAACTTGGCAAGTGGTCCATAGTGTCTTTCCTTCCCTTAATCTAGCAAAATGTTGCCCTTCAGTTATTTGTTTCCGTGTCTTAGCACAAATATCACAGGCTTGTACCAAATCCCTAGCCTGTTGGTGTGTTATAGGCCACCCCCTGTTATGGGCCTGATGTACCAGTTCACCACTCCCTGTGTGTCCTAAAGTTTCATGTAACCATACATATAAACATTCCCAATCTACCTGGGTTACAGCAATTTGGGCTATTGAGTCTGCCAGGTTATTAAGTTTAGCAGTTGGAGTGTTGCTCTGCTGATGGGCTGACACATGTCCTATACTTAGTGGTTGCTGTACTGCATAATTGTATATCCATTTCCAATACTTAATTCCCCATACTGGCCTTCCTCCGATTTCCCAGTTACTATTTTTCCAATTAGTTATCCATTGGGTAGCTCGTGCCCATACAGCATAAGAATCAGTGTATATAGTACTAGCACCTGCCTCACAGGCTAGCTTGATTGCTGCTAATTCTGCAATTTGGGCTGACCCTTCTATTTCTGTAGCGAGTGATCTGGCAGAGTTATCGGCTGGTACTGTGGCAGCTTTCCCTCTCAATTTTCCTTTAACCAGTTTGGCACTACCATCGGTGAACCATACCCCTTCAGGGTGAGAGTGGTCAAATGGCACAGCATTCTGAATGGGAGATGGTTGGGGACGTCGATAATATTTGTTGGGCATTCCCACCTTCCATAGAGATTCCTTAATTAAGGTGGGGTTCTGTGCTGTGTCGGCACCACCTACCCTGTGGTGTATGTATAGGGCCCACCTTTGGACAGCCATTTTCTGGGCTACACTTAATGGTAGTTCTTTTCCCTCTGATATGGGCCAAATAATGGGTAGTGGTGTGTGAATAATTACGGTTCGGGTGTGAGTCAACTCTTCAGTTTCCCTTAGAGCCATATAAGTGGCCAAGAGCACCTTTTCAGAGGGGGTGTAATTTGACCGACCCTTGCCGTGATTTTGAGCCAAATTGTATGGGCCGTTGGGGTGCGGCCTCACTTCTTGCCACAAAGCATATGACATTCCAGTAGTTCCCACAGAGATACAAATGAAATGGGGCGTCAGGATGGATTGGACCTAGTGCCTGGTAAGTGTGTATTTTGCCTACCAGCTGCCACAAAGCTTCCTCATGAGCAGGGGTCCGCTCCCATGTGGCACTTTTCTTTAACAGGTTGTGTATTGGTCGGGCTATTACAGCAAATCCAGGAACATGCTTTCTCCAGAAACCTAAAACTCCTAACATCTGCCGTAACTGGGCCTTATCCTCAGGTGATGGTGCTTTGATAAGCTCCTGCACTGTTTTGTCGGGTACTGATCTCCATCCTCCCCTTTAAATGGTACCTAGAAATGTAACCTCATGGGAGGGGCCTTGGCATTCATCAAGAGAGACATCTAATCCAAGGTTCTCCAATGTCGCCTTTACGCAATCCATGGCCTCCTGTACTTCCTCAAAGGAGTCCCCTCCTTTTAGTATATCATCTATGTATTGCAAGGTTTGGGCACTAGGTGGCATAGCTAAACCATTCAGAACCTTTGCCAAGGCGTTATGGCAAATTGTAGGGAGTGCTTGAAACCCTGAGACATTCTAGTAAAGGTGTACTGAACACCTCTCCAGGTAAAAGCAAACCTTTCCTGATCTTCAGGCTGTAAGGGCACCATGAAGAACATATCCTTTACATCTAATACAGCCAGCCACTGCTTATTCCAGGTTTGTATGTTGTTTACAATATTGACTATGCTGGGAACTGAGGCTGTCAGGGACCAGTATTATTTAATTTCCAGAAATCCACTGTGAGCCTCCATTTACCATTAGGCTTCTTTGCTGGCCAGACTGGGGAGTTGTACGGGGAATGAGTGTGTATTAATATTCCCTGTTTCTCTAAATCTTTGATTAATTCAGTAACTGGCGTTACGGCTTCAGCCGGAACGTTATATTGTTGTACATTAGTCACAGCTGATGGAGGGAGAGTAGGGGCATGAGTTAACAAATTAATGTTACGGGAAGGAATCTTTTCCCCATCCAGAGATGTCTTAGCGGGTTTAAGACCTGCTCCAAATGCCCACCTTTCTCCATTTACCATTCCTTCTCTGCCTTACAAAAAGTCCATGCCAAGTATGTTTGCATTTCCGAGGATTACCTCGTGTTTGCGGGGCTGTCAGTACGGTTTTAGGGGAATATCCAGCTTCACCTTAACTATGGGGTAAGACACAACAGTGCCGTTAACCCCAGTAACTAAAACATTTTTCTGTCCTGAGGGTGGGAGACCAAGGAAATTTTCTCATTTTATCAGGGACATCTGAGCCCCAGTGTCTACCAGGAAAAGCGAGGTGTATCTATCATCAATTGTTACCGAGATCTGGGGGTCATGTTTAGAGCTTCCTCCCTCTTCCACCTTAAGCTCACACACAGAGAGGGGAGCTTGACCCCCACTATCTAGTTTCCCTGATCAATTTCATCAATAGCCTGCAATTCCTGTAGTTGCTGCCACAGTGGGGTATCTGGGGTGTAGAGTCTCGGAAGAGCACTAGGGTCTGCGGACGCCCCACCCCATCCTGCCCTCTCAAAGGGGTAGCTAAAAGCTTTAACTTTTCTGTAGGTAACCCATGCAGCAGATCCCTGGAATACCCTAAATCTAGACACTGCTTCCATAACCTATTCCTAAGGTCCTTTTCTTCCTGAGTTACCTTGTGTCTTGGCTTTAATTTCCCCTGCTTAACTCCACTAGTTTGCGGGGACCCTATCTTCAGCCCTCTCTGCAGGACCTGTACCTTAACCTTGGCCCCTAGTATGTCTCCTCCCTCAACTTCTTGAACATCTTGTTGTCGGTGCGGGCAAAGTCGTGGGCCAAGGCCACACTGACCCCACACTAGCATACCGCTCGGATCCTCAAGAGGCCTGGGACGAGGATGTGGAGGGGATGGCGGAGACCCGGCGACGAGTAGAGGTCACCCTGCCCCTCTGCAGGCCGCCCCCACCCACCTCCGGCAGAAGGCCCTGGGGATTGTGCACTGGCCCTGTACCGCCGTTAGAGAGGCTGGTAGATTTTTCCCTGGCAGGCAGGAGGCTGGTTGTAAGGGAGAAGGGTGAGAAGGGAAGAGGGAAGGCTTGTGTAGGTGCAAACAGTTACAAAGTTTATTAACAGATCAAACAACGCTTGTAACAGTAAACAATTTTTTATAAAGTAACCATATATATATTAGTGATTACTGATAATGCATTGAATTGCAACAATAGTATTTCTTTAGACACTTACAATGCTATACACTAAAGAGTCCATGAAGCGACCTGTATGATGTTTTTTTATTAGGTTGGAGGCAAAAAGGAAGATTAAAGGGAAATTCAAAGAGAGAGGTATAGGTAGTTTTATATTAATATAGCTCCGGGCAGGGGAAGGTCAATTTGCTTTCCCCCTTAATGCCCTGGCTGGTTCGCTACGCCAGCCTATTGGGGGCCTTGGGGCTTTGCCTGCCAAGGTCCTCCTCCCAGCCGAGTGAGGGGGAAGTGTAACCTCCCCGGCTGGGGCTCGGAGAATAGGGACGGGTAAGGTAGGATGCAGGGTTTATAGGGTAACTGGGAGGTCAAGCGTCTACCAAGATGACCCGCCTGCTCCTTAAGTATATAAACACGTCAGTTAAATAAATGCTATTGTTACCCGTCTATGACTAATCACTTAGATAATTAATTATTGCTTCTAGTACCATTTACTATAACTAAATGACTAACTAATTAACTATAACTGTAAAACTATTAACACAAGTGTGCAGTTTCTAAGATGGTAGAGGAAACCTGGGCTGTTAGGCCCGGCCTTGGGGTTGAGCCCCTGGGTGTGGCCTCTCTTGGCCAGGAGGGGCGTGGTTCAATTTGCAACTTCGAACCCCCCGTTGCGGGGACCCAATGCCCAAAGTATTATGATAATATAATTTGTATAGCCCGGGCTGGGCCTTGGGCCTGTGAAAGTCTATGTGGCCTGGGCTGGGCCTCAGGTCTATGGTAGTTCTTATCGCCTGGGCTGGGCCTCAGGCCTGTGGAAGTCCTTATAGCCTGGGCTGGGCCTCAGGCCTATAATAGTCTGTGTAGCCCGGGCTGGGCCTCAGTCTGGTGGTGGATTTACGTGTCCAGGTGATTGCAGTCTCATCAGGCAGGTGGGTCGTGTCCGGTAGGTAGTGTCATCACCGCAGGATGGCAGGCGGCAGGAGCGAGGGTGCCGCTTCGATGGCAGGCTCTGGGCTTCAACAGCTGGGCATGCAGTACCTCACCCTAATGGTGAGGCCAGTTTGCCGCACAGCTGATTCACCTTGGAGCCTGCTTGCTGTTTAGATGGCAGACCCTGGGTTTCAACAGGCGAGCACGCAGTACCTCACCCTAGTGATGAGGCCAGTTTGCCGCTCGCCTGATTCACCTCAGGGCTGCTTGTCGCTCTTTTAGTGCTGAGGTAAAACTGCCAGCTGTCACCGCAGCAGGCGGGCCCAGCTGGGCATTGCTGGTGTTGACTCAGGAGCTCTTTGCAAAGTCTTCGCTGCTTGTGAGGCAGCTAGCCTAGGGGCTGGTGGACGCCTCAAGGGCCAGCACCTCCCCATACAGGTAGCGGAGTCATATCCGCGTCAAGGGCCGGCGAGCGCTGTGCTGCACCACCTTATATCCTATGATCTCATGCATGATTCATGAGGCTATTTACATGTGAGCGTTCTGAGGGCCTGCTTTCAAACAGGTCCTCTGGGCTGTGGAAACTTCTGGAAGCTTTCCACCTGCGCCCAATCAGGTGCCTGGATTTTAAAGCCTAGGTCACGAGTTGTTTATGAGTTCAGGGTTACTGGGGAAACCAACTGACTCATAGTGACCATTACAGGGGGCTGCTAAACGGCAGCCTATGTGATTTTAGATTCTACCTGTACCTGTAATGATGTTTAGTGGCCAAAGGCTTGTTTCCCCTGACCCACGGGGGCGTAATGCCCGAGGGATGAAAAATCCCTGACACTTGTAAAGCAATTTCAAGCAATTCTTGGAAATTTGGATTCCCATTTCGGGCCTGACTCTGCATGCCTAGAGCTATAGCCTTGTATGACCCGGGGGTCCCCCTCAGCACTGATCTTAAATCTCCTGACTGGGCCACCCCTTCCCAGGGATTTTCCTCATCTGCTCCTACTGCTGGGGCTGTTCCATGCAATGTTGCTACAACTGTAGCTGTTAGCAGGGCACCCTTAAACCCATCCTCAGTAGCCAACAGGATGCTAACAGGTTCGCCTGTATTGGCGTGGTGAATTCCCCGAGCCCATCGGCCAGGGAGGGTCCACAAGTTACGCAGATTTCGCCAGGCTGGGGCACGAGGAAAACCCCTGCACCTAAATTGAGGCTCCTGAGTTCAGTAGAGGATAATGTTACATTTTTGGCCCCATTTTTCCATATCCTGACCAACCACTTGACTGCACTCTTGCCTGGTTTCTTAGCCGAATACAACTGTAGCTTCCACAGCTCCTCGGGTGTATAATTTTGAGTGGTAGTACAGGTGGTTGTTCGCTCCTGGCCCTGTCCCCCTCCAGGGGTAGTATCCTGCCAGTGTACAACTATGGGCCTTATTTTGAGGGTAGAATCCTCAGTCCCTCGAATGTCCTCCTTATCGGATGAATCCCACATATCCCCATCCCAATACTCAGAGTCTATCCAAAGGGCAGCCTCTACCTTAGCCTGATTAATATTTTGTGATTTCTCCTCTAATTTTGTCCTCCAGTTGGTCCCTTCGTTTGCAACCAGTGGAATTAGTCATTGTTTTAACTGGTGCAGGTCGCTTTCCAGCAACTGTGTCCGGGTGTCCAAGGTTTGACACCTCTGTTTTAACTCATCCCTTTTTTTCTGCCTTCTTTGCAACTTTTCCTCTAACTCACAGTACCTGTTGCATCTTGCCTGTAAGGCACCCTTTAGTAACCAGATGCAGGCTTCTTTTTCTTTCCCCTTCTTTAATCTACGTGCAGTTCGCCACCTACAGAACTGAATCCACAACTCCTTCGGATCATTCCAACTTTCCCCCAACATGTCCTTATCCCATTTTGGGTCTTCCCATCCTTCCTGGATGAATCCTTTCTCTATCCCACCAAAATCAGGATTTATTGTGATAGCCTCCATGTTACCTCACTCGAATCGATAACACTACCCTGCTCGTTGCGCCAGTTCTGTCAGCCGATGGTCGGCTGTGGTTCGTTTGAGTACGGTCACAGGAGGAATCAGGCTTTGCTTAACGGTTACCTTTTAGTTATTAAAGGAAAATCACTTTACTTAATATACATAAGTAGCTTAGCATGCAGGAACATAGATTACTAATGCACACGAGTACATAGCAGGTACAAGTTTCTTACCCCTGCCTCGTTTGACTCCAGCGTTGCCAGCATCTGTCACTCAATCCCTCAGGAAGAAGAGTACGAGGAGGGCATCCTCTTGCCCCTGGGAGGCAAAGACCCATCCTGACCAACAGGTTAGGCAGTTGCAGCTCAGCTTGTGTCTGCTGCCAGGCCTACTTTGTACCCCGCTGGTCACGTACACCCTTCCATATCTGAAGACACCAGCTGTACTTTGTATGCCTTGAAGGCACCCATTTTAAGAGGGGGTTGATTGCCGAATTGACATTTGTTTGTTGAGAAATAACCTAATCACTTAGACAGGACATTCCTCCCTTTATGGTTTGGGCGTAGAATTCCTCTCCTGGAACGGGATGTGGGTGTATCAATTAACTGCAGCAGCTCAAGGGCATCCTGAGGCCCTGAGTTTCTAGGACAGCGTTTGCCTCCTTTTATCTATTTCTTCTTTCTCTCTGGTTACGATGACCCAGCACATCTGTGCTGTGAGGTATGCCGGGGGGCGGGGGGGGCATGTTGCCTGGCTACAACACTGAAGGTTATTTTTGAAACCTTAAGTGCTAGAAAATAGCCTTTTTTTGTTTCTGAAGAGTAACAGAGAGGTAGCCCTGTTAGTCTGTATTCTAACAAAACAAACCAGCAGAAATGTTGCACTTTACAGTCTAACAAAATGTATTATTTGGTGAAGAGCTTTCGTGGGACAGACCCACTTCATCAAGTCAATCGCATTTCCAGTACAGACTGGCATCTATAAGTATACAAGTAAAAAAAAAAAAAAAAATGCAATAAAAACTGACAAATCAAGTACATAGGGCTGAAGGAGGGGGATGAGGGGTGATGGATGTTAAGTGTCTTGCTCGAGATAATTATGAGCATCAAAGGAAGGGAAGCAGTCCTTGTAATGCACAAGGTAATTGTTGTCTCTGTTCATACCACGTTTTAATGTTAGTCTTTAAAGTGCTACATGTTTTGTTTATGAAGAGTTTACATTATGCTAAATGTAATGAAAGGTGTAGATTGCCTCCAATGCCACATCAAGCTTCCCACTTGCTTGGGGCAAAGACAAGAGTGGATTTTTCAAAGTCTGTCATAGACCTTTAGGAAATGAAGATTATATCGTAGTTATTGGAAAGTTGTTTGCCCTGAATTTAGTAATAAGTGATCAGCTTAGATGCGAGATAACTTTGTCAGTTTTAATTTTCTCATTCTTCCAATTGGATTTTTAATTGTAATAATCATGGCAACTTTGTGACAAGTAGGGACTTAATTTTGTCCAACTAAGCTCTTTTTCAGCAGATCTTAAAGAAAAGTCCAAAAATTACTTTACTGAAGTATTATTCGTTTAAATTCTCCATTTTGCCACAATCAAGTTTATTATTGTGGTGGTGTTTAATTTGTATGAATAAATAGAATTTATTTATTTCCATCCTACTCCCCTTCTTAGTTAGGGAATGGATAAATTTTGCTTTATATATAACAGTTTGTCTGCTACTACTAAGATTTGTAATGATGAGAATGAACTGTCTTCCATCCCCTTTTCTGTCCTCAGGCTGAGTGTGTGTAGGTGCAGTTACACTGATTTTACAGCTTGCAGTTGGGCTAATAATACGACAAAGCAAAGTTTGGCTTGAGTACAGAATACTTAAGTGGAGAGTACTTACATGTTTGTGAAGACTTTTTACTCTTGAATTAGATTATCCATTAAAGCTGTTATTTATTATTTGTGTTTATAATAGTACCTAGGGCTGCATTTACACAGCAGCCTTGTTTTGAAATAAGATATCCCGGAATACCTATTGCGAAAGAGGACTACTACACACACAACTGTATTTCAGAATAGAACTGAGGTTTACCGATTTTTTTTTAAATAACCGTTCTGTAGCGTAGAAGACAAAGTTTTTTTGACATAACAGCTGTTATCTCTAAATAACCTTACTTTGTGGCAGTAACCTGGGAATCCTAGTTACGAACCAAGCCTTTGTGCTAGACAAGCACTGAACATAGTCTGACACAAAGAGCTTACATTCTGAGTACAAGATCCAGAAGATAAATACAGACAGATTGATGAGGGTAAAAGAAACAATAAAACAGTAGTAGAATGAAAAATAGTAGTATCAGCACATAGTGTCGTAAGTGTTGTTCAGTTTTTTTTGTAGCTATCACAGCCTGAGAGAATGTGTGAGGTAAATGCTGTTTCATTTTCTTCCAAATCCAGAGGGAAGCCACTCAAAGAAAATACTACACTGGATGATGGCCGAATTGGAGAGAGGCCAGAGGTGGCTTATCATGTAATCCACACAATGTTAATGGGATCTCTTGCAATGATGTTGGAAAGGTAAGTTTTATATTTAATTTTCTGTTTTGAAAGTGGAAAATAATATTAATTACAGGTTGAACCTCTCTAGTCTGGCACCCTCATGTCCTGACTGATGCTTAACCAGATAATTTCCTGAGCCACGGAAGGTCAGTATTGTCTAGCAGTGTTACCAACACGTCCACTGCTTACTGGGCTCTTAGAAGACATTTTGAGGTAAATTACAGCTAAATAACATCACCAAACACTAAGAGCCAGAACTGATGGCTGGAAATCAAACTTTATGGGACCAGGGGATCACCAATGCTAAGTGGCAATTCACCTAACTAAAATCATGCTGGACGATGGATGTTGCTGGATTAGAGTGCCAAATTAGAGAGGTTCAGTCATCATTCAGCAGCAGCAGCAACCATTGGCTCAGTTCCCATTGGTGCCGGATGGCTTTCTCACTATTTCCTTCCATCTTTCCCTGTCCAGTGCGGAATGGCTTAGTTTCTGTAGACTAGCTGTGCACCAGTCTACTAAATCAAGAGAGGTTCAACCTGTAGTTTAATTACCCTTTTTAGAAGTTGTCCAAATTGTCCCCATCCCACATTCTTTTAAGAAACCCATTTGACATACAAAGCTACTAATTATTCTAGGAAGTAGCTTGGTAGACTTTTGAACATATGTGTCTCGAAAAAAATGAACATGTTCAAGTGTCTTTGGTTTCTTGAACACATTTTCTTATTTCTTTTCTTGGTATAAATCTGAGAAGTTAATTGGAACAAATATATGATCATCCTCTGGTTTTCAAATTCAGCTGCTGTGATAGCATGCTTTTTAAATTCTGATGTTCCATTGAATCTTACATGAAGTAGTTCATGGTTAAGTCCATACTTGAAACCCAGAATGATTGTTCAAAATTATGGCAGAGCTGTGGACAAATCATTAAAAATCTCAGAAGAGTAATAAAAAGCTGTGCTTTTATGTAGAAGAGGAGGAGCTGGTATTGAGCCAGCTCCCTGTCACAGGGCTGCTGAGGATCCCTGCTACTCAGCCATGACTGGGGCTGCCATTGGGATGGGTGGGGGCTCCAGCTTCTGGCATCTGGGCTGCTGCAGACTCCAACTCCCAGGCCCATGGCAGCTTCCCAGCCCCGATGCTGCTGCGGGGCTGGTGGGAGCTTCAGCAGCCCTGCAGCTGGGAGCCAGTTGGGGCGCTGAGCCCTGCAAGCTGCCTCAGATGTGGGACCCGGCAGCCCTGGGGCTGGGGCTGGTAGGTACATATTGGTACCTACTGCCACAGGAAAAGCCCTGGCAATAAGTAATTTGTGGCAATAAGGTTCATTATTACTTTTCCATGATCTGCTGCTGCCAGCAGCCTGGTGCTGAAAACAGGAGCCTGCAGCTGAGAACAAGAGCTCCTGCTGTCAGCCAACTGGGGTTCCCAATGTCAGAGTGTCAGTGGAAGCCTAATATGGCAGGATCTGAAATTTCCTCAATATTGCAAATTAAGTAGGGCCTTATTCATGGTGTATCATGGAAACTAGAGAAGGAAAGACCTGTACTCTGTCTCCTTATCTGTTTAGGAAAATCATGAGGTGTGTTTTGAATAAGACCAGCAGAACCATTTAGAAAGGGACTCTGAACATATAGTCTTATGACACTAGACATGATGCCATTGTTTAGACTAAAACCATAGCATCTTCCAGACTGCCAGCCATGTAAATTTTAGAGACAGGTGTATGTTTGTCTGGCGTCTGTATACAATCTGTGCAATGGCTTATTTTTGGATTGGTGTATTGTTTCTTAGTATGAAATACCTGTGGACTCCCTATGTGTGTATGTTTGCTGCATTTGGTGTATGCTCCCCTGAGCTTTGGATGACACTTTTCAAGTGGCTTCGATTGAGAGCTGTACACCCAATATTGCTGGTGAGTCATTGGTACCACTCGTTGGTAGTAGTGATATCTAATGAGTAGATCTCTGTTTTTCCCAAGTGGTGAGTAATAGAGATTTCTAAAGAGCATTGTATGGTGGAAAAATGTAGCAGCCAGAACTAATGTATATTTGTGTTGGGTAAGATTGAAAAATTGTCAATGAAACAATAGCTGAAATCATTCACAATAAGATTTGTTGAAACTAGCTGGCTACTCATGTTTATGCTACACCCCCTAAGAGGCATCAGGGTTTGAGAGAGGGTGGGAATCAGGACTGCCTACATTTTATGGAGTGGGCAAACATGGCAGAAAGGAGAAGTGATTTGACAAGGCCACCCATCACTTCTCCTTTCTGCCATGTTTCCTCACTCCATTAAACAGGGATCAGATCCTGTACCTGATTCAAGAGTGCTCTGGAGAATAATTATTTCTTGAATGTTCCTGCAATGCTTTGGACATGTCACTTGCTGTGTAAGTGCAATGCAAGCTTTGTTGTCAGGCACTCTTCTAAACAAAAAACTCTGTTAACTGGCACTGCCCCCAGTCACAATTCCACCACATCTCCAGATGCTCACACCTGACTCTGACTTGGTCAGCTGGCCGTTGTAGGGCTCCTGAAGACTAGCTCTGCCCTCAGCCACAAAAGGGACCAGGACAGGGGGTTATCTGTGGTCAGGGATCAGGCATGACAGGGGCAGCAGCGATCACCTTCCTTCCCCCTTGCACTCACTACATGGGCAGTGGGAATGGCAGCCTTCTCCGCCTTGCTCTGACGAGCTTCCTGCCACTGCAGAGACGTGAGGCATGTGAGGGCAACAGGGTGGAGGTGGCTGCTGCTCCCACTACCAGCGTAATGAGTGCAGGGGGAAGAGGAGGTGACCCCTGCTGCCTTTGTTGCCCCTGGCCCACAGCCTGAGGTAATCCCTTGGGCCCCGTTGCCTACAGTGGGGGTGGATAAAGGGTGCCAGAACAGGGCAGGGCCATGGTGCACAGGAGGTTGCCTCAGGCCCCACATGTGTGGCACTGTGGGAGACGGTGAGGGCGGAGGCAGAGTAATAAGCTTTGTTGCCCAGCACATTCAATTAACCAGCAACCTGAATTCCCCATGAGTGCCAGATAACAAAGCTTTCACTGCCAAGGTAGTACTTCCAGTGATAATGTAACTGATACCAGATTATGCATGAACATCTATTGGTTTCTACTTCATGCTTTATTTTATACATGCAATTAACTGATCTATTGTTTGATTTTTCAATAGATTGGTTTGCATACATTCATTATATGGGGACTTCTGGGCCATATTACCTAGCTTACTCTTTCTTTGCAAGACAAAGATGAGTATATGGAATGCTGCTGTGTTTTATGGCAGGATGTCTTTTTGTATTAGTGTTGTGGTTCTGAATGAGAGAATATATAAAGTTAAAGGGAATTGAACTGCACTCTTCAGTCTTTTTTTCTTTGTCTCTTGATAATCTAAATGAGAGAAACACCTCTTGACTCTTGCTTCCTTCCCCAGCTCATGTTTGCACTTTCACTGTTAGTTGAAGAATAAACTGTTCAGACTCAATACTATTCAATTTACAGTAAAATCCTGTTTGTTTATATTGAGTTCTACTTGATTAAGAACTGCTGAATTTGTCCAAATGTCATTTAATGATCATGGCTGAGACTTATTCTGTTACAGCTGTCAGCTTTTAGGTGTGCAGTGCTGTTATCCATTTTGGTCCCAGGAAATTAGAGAGATGAGGTCCAATAAAAGATAATATCTCAACCACTGTTGTGAATCTGCTTTGGGCAGAATCAGCAGATATGCCAGGGTCCATGTCATGGGAATGAAGGAGCAATCAGTAATTTTTTTTTTTTTTTAATATATTTTAGGCTGTCATTCTGAGTATGGCAGTTCCAAGTATAATAGGATTCAGCTTGTGGAAAGAGGTAAGAGAGAGTATTTTGAATATTGATTGTAGGCTTAGTATAAGTAATATCTTGCACGCAAAAAGATATTGCCTATGTGAAATAATCAGTAATATCAGACAGTATGCGCTAATGAACTTAATTCTTTATCATTTTATTTGCTGTTTTTATACAGTTCTATGACATGGATTCATATCAGTTGTGGCTGGTACAATTAAAATGCATTAGTCTTTAGGCTGAAGACAAAACTCCATTTAAATTAAGATTTCTAAAGTAAAGTGATTCTTTAGAAAAAATATTGTCAAAATAAAACTTTGGAAGATGTTTAAGAGTATGTCATTCAATGCATGTTTTCACTGAGAGGAAATTAGGTGAGTTGGAAGTAGAAGGAAGTTGCAGGTGCTTTATTTGATGAGCTCCTGTCAACAAGAAATGGGATTCTTAGTTTATAATGGGTCTCAAACTCATGGCCTGTGGGTCATCTTACAGCTGGATCGCATTTGCAATGTATCTGTATGCATCCCCCAGGCCCTGCCCTTTCCTGGCACCACCCTGCCCTCTCCTCTCCCATTGCACCCGAAGGACATGGCCTCGGGGATTACTGGGGGGCCTGGTATGGGGTGGCAGCAGTAGACAGACTTCCTCTGCTCTGGCTGTACTGAATGCAGGGAGCGGGTATGGCATAGCAGCAGTGTCAGGGCCCCTGCAATTCCCGAGTCTGCATCCCTCAGGGAAAGGGGTACCATGGGGGGAAGGGCAGGGCAGTGGTAGTGTCAAGAGGGGGGTGCAGTATGAGGAACAGGGACAGAAAGGCACTTCCTGGGTCACTGGGACTTCTGGGCCATATTGCAAATAAGCTCTGGCTGTAGTTGACCTGCAGGCTGACAGTTTGAGAGCCCAGTTTAGAACCTTATGTAGAAATACTCTAGGGGGACATCTACACTTGCATTCCTCTTTTGAAAGAGGTATGCAAATGAGGTAAATTGAAAATGCCAATGAGGTATAAATTTGCATGTTCTAGTTTCAAAAGAGCTTCTTTTGAAAGAAGAAAGCCAGTGTAGACACTGCTCTTTTGAAAGTAAACACATCTTCCAAAGAATCCTTCTTCCCTTTATTTAATGGGAAGAAGGATTCTTTTGAAGATGGGGTTTACTTTCGAAAGAGCAGTGTCTACACTGGCTTTCGTTTGAAAGTAGAATATGCAAATGTGGTTCCAGATATGCAAATGTATGCCTCATTTGCATTTTGACTTACCTCGTTTGCATACCTCTTTCGAAAGAGGAATGCAAGTGTAGATGCACCCAGTATGTTCAAGCACTGCAATAAATGATACCATTCAGGCATCTACATAGATACATCCTGGTTTTAAAAAGAAAAGTTTAGTTCCATATTGCTTCAGACTTTTATAGCTGATGTTCTGATACAATGGTATGTATAGCAGAATAAGACGACTTTCTCTCTACACATCTTCCAACTTCACAAGTGCTTACAGTGAAATTAGATTTGTTTTTCTGAGATGCTGTAATGGCTAAAAAGTGTTGTCTGAGAACTATTTACAGTAATCGACCAAGAAGTGGGATTTTGATTTGCGCTTAACTCATGCTAACCTGAGTTAAGTGCAAATTGAAAGTGCTCCAGCCCCCGGCTCCCTCAGCTGGGGGAAGCTGGGGAGAAGCCCTGCCACAGCAGCTGTCTGGGGAAGCCCAGTGGGCAGAAAGGTGCTGTGGTGCGGTTTCTCCCAGCTGGGGGTTCCCGAGAGAAGCCACACCTGACTCCTGCAAGCCCAGGGGAGCCAGGCGGCATATTCTTAAACATGCCGGCTCTCTCCTACCCCAGCTTATGCAAAATTCAAGTTTTGCGAGGGTACACACGAACGCAACCCTTGCATAATTCGTGGGACTACTGTATAGTGAATAAAACCTGTTCAATTGTCTGGGGAATTCACTGCTGCAAATTGCTCTAATAAAACAATTTTAACAAAAAAACAAGCAGTCCTGTAGCACCTTTCAAGACTAACTAATTTATTAGGTAATGAACTTTCGTGGGGCGGGTTTGGAGACCAGAGGGCTCCGTGCATTACAAATCCATTTTACGAGGTCTGTGACATTATACCCTACAACTGAACTGAAGCAAGGGGGGGAAATGAAAAATGTTTGAAAGACCCAGCTGTTATAATAATTTTCTGCCAGAAACTTCCATAATTTTACACTGAGGCGAATTATGTTGTGAGCATTTGAGGAATAGCAGAGCACTCCATCAAAATGCATTACTAGATAGTTAGACCTACTGTTGTTCTCTGTAGAGGGACAGCTGTGATTTAGTTTACTATTGAATGCTTCAAGTTCCTGTCTCAAAAACCAAAGGGGAAAACGTTGTATTGTTTCTAAATATAAAGGGTTGGATTAATTGCTGGTGTAAATTCTTGAGAATTATTGCTACTAAACTGTTGAATTTGGATCAAAATATAGAACTGTTTTATTAGATTTTAATTAGTCATATGTAGCAATATTTCTTTTGTGACCATGAAGACTGCATTATACTCTTACGTATACTTTTATGGTAGGTAATAAATGTTTGTACATGTTCTTAAGTACTTTCCAAGGATAATGGCAGAACTTTCAGAACTGCAAGAATTTTATGACTCGGATACTGTAGAACTCATGATGTGGATAAAGTAAGTGTGAGCTCCTGGATATCTCTCTGTGTTTTGCTTTACTTAAAAAAAATTGTCTGGAGTAATGACATATTTTATCAAGACAGAGTTATTGATTGCGTGGTTTGGGGAAGGGAAAGACATTGTGATTGTGGGCTTGTTACAGCTCCCTTTGAAAGCACTGGGAAATTGCCATTAACTTCAGTGGGAGAAGCAGCAGCTCCTGCATGATGTTTGACTAACTCTCACAATTTAGTTATAAACCTTACTTGCCAAGTAAAAAACGTAAGATGGTGCATGTTACAGTCTTAATTCTTCAGATGCTAATTTTCTAATAGCTATTAGCAATAGATATTGGGGGTTAGAAATATTAGGCTTCATCCTGCAAGATGCAAAGCCACTTACGTTCTTAGCTGTATCAGAGCCTGAATGTGCAGCAACCAGGAGAATCAAACCTACTGATTGGGGATAAGAGATTTAAGTAAATCACAGCAAGCCACAAGTACAGGGTATGTGTGTGAGGGGTGGGGGCTCTGTGTCTCTGAAAGGAGTGGTGCTGAGGGCAGGCAATGAGATGCATAAATGGTATCTTCACAAACTGGAATTTTAAGCTTAGCAGGTTATAAGAGTCACTTGGGTGTTAGCTTCTAAAACATTTATTTTATATAAATTCTGTCCTTGCACTCAAATGCATAAAGTTATACTGTTTTCTTTGTTTTGCAGAAGACAAGCTCCAGTCGCTGCTGTGTTTGCTGGAAGTCCACAGCTAATGGGTGCTATTAAGCTGTGTACTGGATGGATGGTGACAAGTCTACCTTTATATAATGATGATGATCTCCTACAAAGAAATGAAAATGTGAGTGTTTGATTTCATAAATGTATCATGGTGTAAGAGTTTCATTCCTCCTTTTTTATGTGGAAGATGAGATGAAATGCTTGAAATGTGTAGGGGTATTAAAAATTGTGCATGTCAAAGAAGATAAGTGAAAGTCTTGTGCAGGTGGGGTTCCAAAATGGGATCCAAGTTATGTCCTGGTTTCCCCAGCCAGCTGGGGTAAGGAATTCTTATTATTTATTTATGGTAGTGCTCTCCATGGGCTAGGTGCTTTGCAGACATTAAAGAACAATGGAGTTTACATTCTAAGGATAGGTAAGTGCATGTATTATTAGGGAAGGATGAGGACAACAGATTACATACGTGACAGCTTGATTCACCGAAAGCAACATGGCAGAAGTGGATTTTAAGAGGGACATAATAGCAGAGTTGTGGACTTGCTGATGAGCTCAGGGAGGTTTTGCCATGCCTAGAGGGCTGTGGGGAAGAGGCACAAAATGATTGTCAGACACTGGTGGGCAAACTGTTTGTTTGGCCTGAGGGCCACACTGGGTACAGAAATTGTACAGAGGGCCAAGTAAACAGCCAGGTGTGGCCCAGCCTTTGCCCCCCTAGGCAATCCCTTCATCCCCTCAATCCCTCCCCAGGAGCTCCTGCCTCTTATCCAACCCCTCCACCCCCACTCCCCATCCCTTCATGTTGCCTCCTGAAGCATTGCGTTGGCAGCACAGCAACCATGCTGCCCAGTTACTAGTGGTATTGTCTGGGGTGGGGGACAGAAGTGGAGGGGCCAGGGACCAGCTCCTCCAGCTCACTGTGCTGCCCAGGAGCTGGACTGGCTTTTTCTGCAAGGCTGTCCTGACTCTGCTCCCCAGTGAGAGCTCAGGGGCCGGACTGAAAGGTGGCCTGCAGGCTGTAGTTTGTCCCGTTCTGTTACATGAGATGCTGGCAAATGGAGAACACTGGCACAGTGAAGCTCATGAGTGGGAGCTAATGTGAAGAATGACAAATGAAGATAAGTGAAGAGGCACCGTTTTGTAGAGCTGTGAAGGTGGTGACACAAACCTTAAATGATGGAAAAGCAGCTGGGAGCAAGGCGAGAGATTGAAAAACAGTGATCATATAGTGGTCAAGAAACGTAAATTTAATGACTGAATTTGGTCTGGTTTGAAGAGCCGTGTATATGTTTAAGAAACCAGTGTTGCAGAGTGGAAGCAGGATATAACGAGGTCCAGAATGAAACATTTGGCTGTGAGGATGGACATGCATAAAGCCTGGATGTGTGAGATGAGGAAGAGATAAGAGTTAAAATAACCCTATGTGCCTCAAATTGGACTTCACTGGTGAAATTGCTCTAAAATCCTCCCATGAATGCATATATAGGAATGCTAAGTAATATGGATTCAGTTCCAGAACAATAAATTGCACTTTTTGTACAGTGGTATTGTGTGTGTCTGTTTATTTGGTAGGTCAAATTCTGAGAAAGGGATCTAGGGGTTATAGTGGACCACAAGGTAAACATGAGTCAACAGTGTGATGCTGTTGCAAAAAAAACAAACATGATTCTGGGATGCATTAACAGGTATGTTGTGAACAAGACACGAGAAGTCATTCTTCTGCTCTACTCTACACTGGTTAGGCCTCAGCCGGAGTATTGTGCCCAGTTCTGGGCACTGCAGTTCAAGAAAGATGTGGAAAAATTAGAGAGGGTCCAGAAAAGAGCGACAAGAGTGATTAAAGGTCTAGAGAATGTGACCTATGAAGAAAGGCTCAAAGAATTGGGCTTGTTTAGTTTGGAAAAGAGAAGATTGAGGGGAGACATGATAGCAGTTTTCAGGTATCTAAAAGGGTGTCATAAGGAGGAAGGAGAAAACTTGTTCTTCTTGGCCTCTGAGGATAGAACAAGAGACAATGGACTTAAACTGCAGCAAGGGAGGTTTAGGCTGGACATTAGGAAAAAGTTCCTAACTGTCAGGGTGGTCAAACAGTGGAATAAATTGCCAAGGAAGGTTGTGGAATCTCATCTCTGGAGATATTTAAGAACAGGTTAGATAGATGTCTATCAGGGATGGTTTAGACAGTACTTGGTCCTGCCGTTGGGGCAAGGAGGCTGGACTTGATGGCCTCTCAGGGTCCCTTCCAGTCCTAGTGTTCTATGATTCTATACTATGATTCAGAAAATCAGTGTAGCAGACAGAATGAATGGTCAGCCTGTATTCTGTCAGCGCATCTCAACATGGATAGTGTTTTGTACTTGTGAGAGCTGCAACCTTGCAGGGAATCCCTCTGTCTCCACTGACTGTACACTCCATCAGGGCACAGTCTTCATCCCCAGTTTTCCTGGCACAGATTCCTACTCAGAAAATGTGCAGAGCAGGGGTGTGGTCTTCCGTCCGTACTTTCACCACACACTGTGTGATGACCAGCGGGCCAGAGACAACATGGCTTTTGAACAAGCAGTGCTCTAACCTGTGGAATGCTCCGACCTCACCACCTGAACTCAGGCTTTTGAGTCACGTGATTGGAATTGACATGAAGAAGCACTCAAAGAAAAAATGGTTATTCACCTTGTCATAATTCTTGTTCTTCAGGATGAGTTGTTCATGTCTATTCCAATACCTGCTCTCCTTCCCTTATGTTGGCATAGTGAGCAAGCAGGAGTTGAGGGGGTGGCAGGTCAGCAGGGCCCTATATTGAACACCATGGAGGCGAGACTCCAGAGGGCACCCAGGCTGACCCTACAGCTAGCTGCTAGGGGATAAAACTTCCAGCTGTCATGCACAAGCACATTCACGCACCTGATTGGAATGGACATGAACAACAGTTACAAGAAGGTGAGTAACTATGTTTTGCTAAATACTCATGACAAATGTCCAGTATACCAGAGATTCTAAACCTTATGACTAGTTTCCTGGTTTCATCTACAAAGTCATATTTACCCTTAGATATTTGGGGAAATGTATATATTTTGTACTCATTACAGGTATTTTTTTAAATAACTATTTTTTATAGTAAGATATATATGTAACTTCTTACCGCTGGATTACCCAATGTATTTAATATGCATTTGATTTTCTGTGGTTATAATTTGTATTAAATATTTTTTCTAATTTACAGATTTATCAGATCTATTCAAAAAGGTCTGCAGAGGATATTTATAAGATACTCACATCCTACAAAGCCACCTACCTGATTATAGAGGATTCAATTTGCAGTGAGACTGGACCTGTAAAAGGATGTAGGGTTAAAGATTTATTGGATGTTGCTAATGGCCATGTAAGTAGCACCTGGAAAAAGTCAAATGTTTGTGTTGATAAAGTAATTTGTTAATTTTAAACAAAGTTAAATTTAATACCACAAGAATACTTAATTTTCCAGTTAGAGATGACATGTAAGCCGAACTCTGATAAATATTATAGTGAACATTAAGCTCTTGTTTTGAGAACTTCCTTCTTTTTGAATGTTTTGAAACATACAATCTTTCCCTCATGTTTTTCCTTAACTCTGTTGAATAATCCTACTGATACGTTGGCATCTAACTATAGCTCCCTCACCAGTCACTAAATATATTCGCTTATAAAATTAAATGATTACTATAATACCTAGCAGCCCTTACTAAAGATGATCTTTAGACAGTATCCTCTTCAGCTTATCTTGACTATGATAAAAGATGTATTTTTAAAATATTTTAAAATCATATTGTAAGCAGGGCAAAGCTGTGTTGTAACATGTTAGGTTGGTCACTCCTACTAGCTGATATGTTACAATAAATTTATTCTATCTACATTAGGGTTTTAAAACACAACAGTTAAAATGTTTGGCTAAACAAGACCTAAGATAACACTGTGAAGTATGAGTACAAAATAGGGAATTAAGATTTGCTTAGATTTCTTCATACTGAGTTCTGCTTTTTTGTCTTTTCAGATTTAGTAACTCTTCATCACTCTGTTAGTAGGTCTGGTTTTGGTTTAGTTTGGGTAGGGGTGAAGTTTAGAGGGGGTTAGTGGCTACAGTTTCAGTGAAGTGTTTCTGAAAAGTGTTACAACTTGCTCTGGAAAGGATCAGGCTTTGACTCGGGATCACAGTGAGTGTATCTGAGAGGGGAAAGGACATAGTTTTATTTTCAAGTTGGGACTCTTGCGGCTCAGGTGTCCTGGCTTGGCAATGAATCCAATAACATGGAGGCTTCATGCTACTTTGAACAAAGAGGGAAGTTAACATTAGTGTACATAGAAGTATATAGCTTCAGTCTTGCAGGTTTCAGTTTAAATCATCCACTCTTTGTCTCAGCACTAATTACTTTAAAATTACTTAATGGTTTTTGTGACAGTTAATTTTGTCCTTGGGAAGGAGACTGAGTTTCATGTAATCATTGATGCCAGCCACATGTGTGGCATATCACCAAGGGATTTCCTATAAAGACTGAAGAGAAGGCAGCTACTGAGGTGGTCTCTTTCAAATTCTGCATGTGAGAAATGTTGGGGATGAGGACAACTACCTACTTCAAGTATTTAGGTCTATTTAGAGGAATGATTAAAACCATCATATGGCTGTCTTGTTCGCTCCAGTTGAGTCTTGTAAATGGGTGAAGACTACCATGTGATTTTACTTTCACTGGCTGCGAAAGGCAGATTGTGTAAGTAATGAGATTTGGTCTCTGTCCAAAACCATAAGAAGATTATCAATGAGAGCTATTAAACAAATCTCCAGAAAGTATCTGAGGCTATATCTACACTACCATGGAAGATCGACCTGCGCCTCTAGTTTGGATATGAGCTCTCAGGGGTTGCAGTCAACCCCTGTACTCTTCACAAGATGGAAGGAGTAAAGGAGGTCAGAGGGAGAAACTCTCCTGTTGACCTTCCATTGTATAGACAGACAAATTAGCCAAGCACAGATATGTCAATTTTAGCTAAGCATTTGGTATAGCTGGGATTCCATATGTGCAGTCAACTCCCTTAGTCTAGTATAGACATAGTCTTAGTCTGAAGACTGTTAGTGGGGGCATTTGGCAAGTTGCTGTCTCCCAAAGGAAGAATGTATTAGTAACATTAGCAATGGACCCAGTTTCTCTTTATTGGCTTTCCACAGAAAGCTAAGAAACTGTTTTGTAGGTATTGGGCTGGACAGAGGGGTTCTAATGCTCGTGTGTATGATGGAGCCAAACTTTGTCAAGGTTAAAAAGAGGATTACTGCTGTCATTTCTTGTTTTGGTGTCTGTATTTGTAAAAGGAGAATCTACATATAAGCTGTGCCTCTTTCTAATTGAAAAATATTCATGCTGTACTTCGTTTATGTTAAATATAATAAATATTACTTTTTGGTTTATGCAGAACTTAGAGGGGTGTTAGAAAAGACTAAGTTACCTTACAAGAAACTACTCAAGATAACAGCAATAATAGTTTCAAAATAAAGCTAAGATTGCCAGTATATTCAGTTAATACTGTGGGGTGGCTCTCTACATGCAGCAAAAAGGGGGGGGAAATCCTCTGATCATTCTGTGGCACAAGAAGATTCTAAAACTAAAATGTTTCCGTGGTGGGTTGACTTGCTGTAGTGGCATGGGGCAGCAAGGAATATATGTATTGGCAAATGAAACATGAGGAGATCTCATAAAAAAGCATTCTGGATTTGCCTCGCTGGTTTCAAATTCATGTTATGAGGTAAAATCTATCACATAAAAGCTATTGATACTAACGAGGGTCTGCAACAGCTGGAATATGAGAAGAAACTAAAAAGACTGGGGCATTCTGCTGAGAAAAGAGGTGACTAAAACAGTGTTTCCCAAACTGTTCTGTGGAATGCTGGCTTTCTGCGTGATGTGAATTGGTGTTCTGTAAAAAAAAAAAAAAAAATTTATGCTAGTGATATTTTCCTTCTAAAATATTAAATAAGAAATTGTGTGTATCAAAAATACAAAGGTATTTGAACAGTATTTAGATTGTAGGTATATTCATATTTATAACTAATTCATAATAGTTAAGTAGTTATGTGACTCATGCAAAAACAGAGATGGGAAAACACTCTTCCCATGAAAAAACTGTCAAATATTACTCATTTTTATTTTCCAGTCGTTTTTCTGTAAAAATAACAAATTTATAAAAAAACACAAAATGTAAAAATATTTTCCATACCTAATTTGTTTGGCATTTTCTTGTCATAAAAATGTTTTATGAGCTTTAAGGAAGGACAATCCTTTCTGGAACAATTTTCTAATTTTCAGTTTTCTAATCCTTTCTAATTTTGTACAAAACAACATTATCCATCCATCTCAGCTGTTTTTATATTTGTCTTGTCTTGGTTTGTACTTAATTTTTAATGTTTATCCTTAATTTTAGGGTTGCTAACCATCCTCCTCTCAGAAGAACATTGGTTATTCCTTCAGATTTTCTGTTGTTATTTTTTGTTCTTTGTAAAATAATAGACATCTAAAAAACCTAACTCTGAAATCAAGTTTTGAGCACTGTGTGCTGCAATTTTTCAGTAGGAAACCCCCCCTCCTACCCACCCAGGGCCAGCACGTATGTGTTCTGTCAATATATTCCAAGCCCAAATGTGTTCTGTGGCCAAATCAATTTGGGAAACACTGGACTGAAATATAACTCACGCAGTCTAGGGCAGTCTGTCTGAACCGTACTGAGGGCTCGAGGTGTGACGCAATCACTTCCACCTGTCCCTCAGGGGCTACAGTTACACTACAGCAATCTGTCGACAGAAGTCACTGTCAGAAGAGATTTAATGACAAAACTTCTGATGACAGAGTGTGGCCACACACACAAAAGCCAATCAGAAGAGCGCTCCCCTCTGTCGACAGAGCGGCCAGATTGCCCAGCTGCTCTCTCGACAAAACAGGCACCCAGAAGCACAGCAGACAGGGCTGCCCATTGTTCTGGATACCTCTCTGTCGAGAGAAGGTCCCCCAGAGCGTCCACACAGCTTTTTTTTGTCAAGAGACTCTGTTGACAGCAGTGATAATGTGGTTATGTTGACACAAGCTGTCTTCATCTACCTAGCTTTGCAAGTGTATTCACTGAAAATTTGGCTCCTGCTGCCCATAAGTGCCTCTTTAGCTATTTAGTAACACCACCTCCCCAACCAGGTCATTGTGAGTGTACTTAGGTCAAGCAGTGTCACTGTATGTTGACTGTATCTGGCTTCCAGGAGCCTTCCCACAATGCCCCACACTGACAATCCAATCAGTGCAAGTGCTCCTGATGAACACATGCACCGCCAACACAAGAAGTCAAGTGCGTGCACAGAAGCAATTTAATAATGGCAGTGGTTATATGCTGATATAAGTTAGATCACCATTATTTTGTAGCACAGCTCTGGCATTAGTCAGCTGATATTTCTAATTAACTTTGTGTTGGTAACTTGAGAATGACAACTTCACTTTACTTTTACTCCAAATTAAAAGGGAAGACAGAGGGTCCCTGTAATTCTTTTTTCAATATTAGTGCTGTAGATGCAAGTGTTAAACAGTGTTGTATTTAAGAAGAAAAGGAGCAAGCTAAATGGCTTAAGGTGGGGGTGAGCAAAATTTTTACATTAGGCCCCACTTTTGGTCCCTGCAATTAACCTCTCCCTCCTACACACAACCTGTCTAATGTAATCCAAATGAATGGAAATTTCAGTTATGTTCAGATGAAAAAAACCTTTTCACACATGTGAGAAAAGAAATATGTAGAATGTAAAATCGGTATTAATTGGTATATAAATGTGAATACATATACATATTTCAACATTTTCAATGAGATGGATGAGCCTGAGACCCAGCAGCCAATTGTGCTGTGCCCTCCTTACAAAATTTCATGCCCCCCCACTTTGCACACCCCTAGCTTAAGGGAGGGATAATGAGCTGTGAGGCCTTTTGCCTCTAGGTTGATTAGTTTGAATCAAATTGGGGGCTGTGGTGATTGATATACGTTTTCAATCTCTGCAAAGGAGTCAGTGAGTTAAGTGTTCTTGGAAAGTGGATTTATTCCTTCCTACACGTGCTCTCTGCAGGTCAAATCTGAAGTTGGCAGACAGGATGATGTGGACAGCATTACTGTGTGCTGCTCATGCTTTCTACTTCTATCTTACAGAGAATTTTTGTTTTCAGAGCTACTAATCCAGCACTAGTTTTTATCAATTCACAAGCATTAAATTTAAAAAAACCAAAGTGTGAGGGAAATGTTTTCAACCATTTATGTATATTTGTATTATCTCTGTTGTTATTGAATAACAAAAGATAAAAGATTAATCCTAGGCTCTGCAATTAAATTTCTCATAACAATTTCTTCTTATCTGATAGGTGGTTTGTGATGAAGGGAATAGTTATGCCTCCTCTAAATATGGACGATTTTGTCATGAGATCAAAATGAACTATTCTCCATATGTGAATTATTTTACTCGGGTATACTGGAACAGATCCTACTTTGTATATAAAATCAACACTGTGATATCCTTCCAGTCTTGAAGAATCATGATGTCCTTTCTGAAGATTGACCATGTATGGAACTAGTAGGAGAGTTCCTGTTTTACAAAGTGGCTTTTTTGCAGAGAAAAGTGGGAGCAAACAGAATGCCCATTCTGTTGGTTTACCAAACTGGAATTCTGTGGACTACAGCTCAACAAGCAAGAGTACCATCCTCTAAGGAAATGTGAGCACTAGTCAATTTTACAGTCTCTACAAAGTGTGACCATCTTCCATAATTCTGCCATTTTTCTTTGTTTTTCCCATTTTGAATCATCCTAATTTTAATGTAAATAAAATGTCTAGTCTAAATATTACAACAAATAAATGCATTCTAGATGGACCTACTTATTAGAAAAATAACATTCAGACATTTGGGGATGATTTAAATTCAGTTTTTGTGAAGCTTTTGTTTTCTGGCATTTGAAGCCATCAGAGTATCCAAGAAAGAGTCCACGCAAATGGTTTGATTTTCTATTAACAGCAGTATCTGGTCTAATTTTTCCCATCCATGCGTAGAATACATTTTGTTATGTGCTCCAAGGCATGTACAGACGTGCACCACCAATAGAAACACATGATGTGGGTTGCTCTGGGCACTTTGCTAATCAGATGGACAGCACCTGAATCTCTCCTGAGCAGCCACCGAAGAAACTCAGCTTATTAACTTATTAACTGTCTCTAACTATGTGCATTACTATGTTTATTATACACACCTTCACACACTTTCTGTATGTAGATACAGTATTTTTGTGTGAGACAAGTCCTGAAAGATTTTATTTAGGCAAAGTATCCATAAACTTTTTACTTCAGTGCATGGACAAAGGGGTCCACTTGCGTGGATGAGTTTTTCAGATCAGGCTCTTAGTTTGGATGAGTAAGTTTTGGGGATTTGTCCCCATTAGATGATATTTATTCTTTGTATTCAATTTAGTAGGTGTTACATAGTTGATCTGGGTAAAATATTGCCACAAATTTTATTTAAAACCCACACACACACTGAAGCCATGTTAAAACAGTGGATAACTATTTGTTTTAAATATATGCATCTCATGAATTAAGATCCTACTATCAAGGTTTTTTGAATTTTAGAAAATATTTTGTCCCTTAACTTTGTTTTAGCTTCTCTATCATTACTCCTTCCCCACACCATTCTAACCAAAACAAAAAACAGTCAAGTAGCACTTCAAAGACTAGCAAAATAGTGTAATAGGTGAGCTTTCGTGGGCAGACCCTCTTCTTCAGACCATAGCCATACCAGAACAGACTCAATATTTAAGGCAGAGAACCAAAAACAGTAATCAAGGAGGACAAATCAGAAAAAAATGATCAAGGTGAGCAAATCAGAGCGGGGGGGGGGGTCAAGAGTTAGATTAAGCCAAGTATGCAGATGAGCCCCTGTAGTGACTCAGAAAGTTCACATCCCGGTTCAAACTACGTGTTAATGTGCCGAATTTGAATATGAAAGCCAGCTCAGCTGCTTCTCTTTGAATAGCGGTGCAAAAGTTTTTTTTCCAGTAACACACATACCTTTAGGTCATTAATAGAATGCCCCATTCCATTAAAATGTTGACTAACTGGTTTGTGGATCTGGAGTGTTTTAATGTCTGTTTTGTGCCCATTAACCCCTTGTCTAAGGGAGTTAGAAGTCTGTCCAATATACAAAGCACCTGGGCATTGTTGGCACATGATGGCATATATGATGTTAGTAGAGGAGCATGAGAAAGTGCCCGTGATTCTGTGAGTAACCTGGTTGGGTCCAGTGATGGTATTTCCAGAGAAGATATGTGGACAAAGCTGGCAGCGGGCTTTGTTGCAAGGAAAGGTTCCAGGACTGGTATTCCTGGGGTATAGACTGTGGCTGTTGGGGTCTGTCCCACGAAAGCTCACCTAATAAACTATTTTGCTAGTCTTTAAAGTGCTACTTGACTGCTTTTTGTTTTGATAGTGTTTAGACTAGCATTGCTTCCTCTCTGTTACCATTCTAACCAGTTTTCTTAATGAATTCTCTGTTTATGCAATTTATTTAGTTTGTTTGATATGCTGCTGCTATCATGGATGTTTGTTTGATTTCTACTTTTGGCCTGATCTTGGAGTCCTGAAACAAAATACTGCAAAAGTAAATGGACGTTTTGCCTGAGTGAGGACTGCAAAATTCTTCACACTGTGTCTGCTGGAAAAATGTAAATCCAAAGAATTTAACTTCTGTGAATTGAGCATATGCAGCAAGAATATGGTGCATATGTCTGCTTAACAGTTCCTCTGTGCACATAGGTTTATTTATTGTTATACTGTGTGCTGCATTATCAAACTGTGATCTTCTTTTTTAAAAAAGACTTTATTGTTGCAAATGTCATATCTGTAGTCCAGTTTTCATTTCTGGATGTGCTAATTTTTGAGGCCTAAAAGTTTAACCATGTTTTGTATTCTGCATTATATTTAAAATCATGGCAAATCCACAGAACAAAATAATAATGGGTTTGGTGATCTGAGGGAGAAATGGTTATTTTGGTATAGTTGTGACAGGGTATAGTGAGTAGTCTTATCAGGTGTAGTCTTGAACATTCATTATATTAACTGTGTGTGTTGTGTGTATTATATATAAGTCCACTAACAGTATGCATTATTTGTGTGTTTATACACAAATGCATATATGAATCTGCACTGAACATTTAAGACTTTTTTGGGCACCACAGTAAACAAATGCATTGCCTTCAGCTGTTGCAGAGTGTGGGAACCTTTTTAGTGGTCCTTTTCTCTGTGTGATGAATGAATGTAGATGTATTTAATATTTTAAAATGACTCTAAAATTCCACATGCAGTTGCAGTCAGGGATGTCATATCCATGTATCTCACTCCTAGTAAATGTATGGGCCTAAACATTCATGAATCCCCTTTCATGATAGCAATAAGGCATTTCAGGGTGACTGTTGCACTCCTGGGTGGCTGAAGTCACTTAGCCAATGGCCTCTTGCCTTACAACAGCTTTCCACGTGCAATATTTCAATTGCCCTTCAATGGACTGCCTATTGTGTTTTACTGTAGTGTATGTGCATATAGTACTGAGTACACACAGTGTGAATACATGCACATAGAATACATTTGTAAAGAAAAATACAGCTACATATCTGAAAATAAATCCCATGTAAAGGATTTTGGTGTTTATACATATTTGAATAGACGTGAGCTCTTTTTAATCTTGTGACATACTATCATTAAGTTTTGTCATTCTTTGGTGATGTTGCTACTTCAGTTGATTCCGCTACACACACGGTTAAAGAAAATAGAAAAAAAAGTCTTGTAACTGCAGGGAAATGTAGCTATTGTAATCTCAGTTAGAAGGTAAAAATATTTAAATAACCTCAAAATCAAGACTTGAGTTTGAACATCCAATCCAGTTTGTGGCTTGCTTATGAAATAGCCAAGTGTCATCTACTAAAGGTCTATTCTCATTCCCACATTTTGTGTAAGGATACAGGTTCTATGGTGTTTCCAGGAATGATTAAATAGAGCTTTTCATTCAAGTAAGCGGCAGTTATGTCCTAACTTGCTATCCAACATGGGTTGCCAGTGTTACAAGCCTACTGAAAGAATAAAAACTCATAGTTTAGAGGGCAGGAGAACATAATGGAAAATCACATCTGTTTTACTATAGACATTGCAGTCCATTTGAAATATGTGCCTTGAAAGCTTTATTAAACAAAAACACAACTTGAAAGATTTTGTTTTGTAATTTTGTGACGATTTTTAATCCATTTCCTTTATGGTTTATGTAGCTTCAGTTGTACCTTGATTTCAGCAGGAAAAGATCCTAGCAACCTCCTGTTATGGTGTTGCTGATGTGAATGGCACAGCTAGTGTCTGTGCCAACCATTTACTACATCAGCCTACAGAAAGTGATTGGCAAGTTTTTGCTTTCTTCATGGCTTGCTTCCTCCTCCACACTGTGAGCCCTCAACCCCTGCTATACTTGCTCAGTCTCATTGAACAAAAATATTATCTGAAAAGGCTATGGGTGCAAGATAGGAGTACTTTATTGCTCAAACCTTTTACCTTTAGATTTCTGGTTTCAGATTTAGTCAGGTCACAAATGAAATGAGATTGTTTTAGAGACTAGGCTGAAATTGCCATACTTGTCTGGGGACTACCGCATAATTTGACATAGTTTTGCGTAACTGTCCAGAACAAGGGTCAGCAACCCTTCCGAGGCAGAGGGCTGAAACTTAACATTTTAACCTCTAAGTGCAGCCTGTGTGCCTGTAATACTTTTTAAACTCATTAATAATCCAATTTACAACACCTTCATTAATAAATAAAGATGCTGAGCTTTACGGTGTAGGTGGTGGTTAGTAGGTCTTTTGTTAATCCACAGGTGGCATGGCTTTGGGTGAGCTCCTGGTTGCATGCCTCATGTGCCCATGAAAATTGGCTTGCATGCCACTTTTGGCACTCGTGTTGGGGGTTGCTGACCCCTGGCCTAGAAGAAATATAAGACTAGATCAAAGGGTGCTTGAGGTCATGGTTAAGATGCTATGTTCAAACTGAGTAACACTCTTAATAACTCTTTAATACACTGAAAGAGCACTTTGACTTTGTGCAAAATAAGTTATTTTTTAAAAATGCAATAGTTTAGGAAACAAAAAATAACATTACAAAGAATGTTTTATGAACATTTTTGGGTTTTCCAATTACTTGCTTTGCTTAATAAAATATAAATTGTAAGTCTTTAGGGACCAAAACTTGCTTGGCTTACTCATATAATTCGTGTCCAGGGCACCAAATCAATTCAGTCAAATTATCCCTTTGGTTTGACAGGAATAAGATATTCAAGATTAGGTCCTAGATTTGTAAATTTTCAAGGAACTATATGTGGATTAACAAAGTTAATGTTATACAGTCCCTGTGTTTTAACCCATATGGAAGTGCAGATGCATGTAGAGAGATCTGCTATCATGTTTTGAAGACTGTAAGGCTACATCTACAGGCTGACATGTTTTCAAAATAATTTATGCAATTTGCAATATGCAAATTGCATAAATTATTTAGAAATACCTTATTACAAACAGCACCCAATTTTTGGAATAAGGGACTATACCGAGCATTCCATTACTCCCCTTACAATGAAGGGTACCAGAACTGAAATAGCAGCACTATTTTTGGGGCTGTGAAAAGCCATGGCGTTGCTATTTTGGGATACCTTTCCATCCCAAAATAGAACCCCCTGTGTAAACATCGCATAAATGTGTAGTCTTTTACTATTAAGACATTTAAACCCGTAAAGCCTCTATGTATTGATATGCAAATAGACTCAAAGTACATTGAAATAAGGATGTAGCAAAAAATAGGTATTTTATTTCCAGTAGACTTAGAGTTCAATTATTTTGATGAATAATATAAATATGTTTAAGCATTTTATTTTTATCTAGTGAAATGTTCAGTTGTGAGAAATTATTTGGTGGGGGGTGTTAGATGTTGAGATACAAAACATTAAATCTCTAACCATTAAAACACGTTGCCATCAAAAGTCAGAACGCTCCCTGTAAATACCCTTAATCAAACTCTGATAAGTTATGAGGCAACATTTTTCTTACTCTGCCCATCTGTAAATTTTCAGTTATTGATGGAAATCTTTTTAGTTGCCTTGTGTGTATCACAGTGAAGTCAATGTTTATCTACATTTGCTGATTAAAAAAAATCTGATTCTTCCAAAGCCTAAATACAGGCAATATTTCACTGAAATAATACCTCATCTGTTATCTGTTTGTGTGCTCAGTAAAGAAGTGAGAACTAAAGAACATGCAATGTATGTTCATATAGCAACCAGTTTTTTGACATTATCAGTGTAGCTAACTTGTGCTGTTACAATTATGTTTCATGTTTTAAGAGTTGTCCATGTATGGGGCCAAATAATGTTTAAAGACTTTTCTGAATTGTTTGGTACCTTAATTACTGTTCAAGTGTCTTACTAGAACTGGTGATATTTTAGACATCAATACAATTAAATTCACGTCTGACTGTACTTTTGAAAGTGATGAGATTATAAAGCGTTTTTTATTCCCTGGAAAAGGGGATGTGTGCTGTGTCTTAGAGAAAATTTTAACTTTGTATTTTGAACACAAACGTTATGCCGGCAGTGCTTTATTTTTTCCTGTTGCCACTCATTGGAGGTGCATGTGGCATAAATAACACATTTAATCATGTGCAGGTATTTAATGACAAATCAAAAAGGAATTATATTGACTGTCTTTTAGGACAGATGGTTCTCGATACAGCTGGTATATACACTAACTGTTTTCTCCTTTAGCAGAAGTTTTGTCTTTGCAAAAATAATAAATGCTAAAACTGATGAATATGGGTCATTTGAGAGACAAACATTTTTACTTCTTTTGAGTCCACAAATATTCTTTCGTGATGAAATAATTTTCTTATTACATAGTAGCCTATTTATTGTTACAGTAATAAAATTGTTTTTGTATTTTTATTGTGGATTTTGTTTGTTTTGCCTTCATAGTAGCTTTCAAATAAGTTAATTTGTGCAAAGTTCTTCAAATATTTGTGTACTTTGGAATAATTTGAAGCAATTCAGCAATATCCAGTCTATTAAAGCTGGATGTATCTGTCACCATGACTAGCTGTTGAGAAACACATTGGTTCAAAGTAGACAGCAAAATAAGATGTCTCATGTCAGATGATAGGAGGGGAAATATAATTTTCTTGATAAATTCTCTTTTTTTCCCCAAATGAAAAGGAAAATTGGAAGGGAATCACTATATAAATGCAAATATTTAACCAGAAAATTGCACCTCAATTTGTGTACATACCCATCTTGTGTGGCTGTTGTATATGGGTAATTTATATAGTAGCTGCTTTCTATTGTTATATTAGGGTTTCTAAATACAGGTTGTGGTTTGTACCCAGTTACTGCATGCTTGTATGAAAATTGTAAAAATCCCAGAAGAAATCAAGTAATTTCCAGGTATTGGAAATGCTTGATGGGAAATTGCCAGGAAAAGCTGGCAGTATAATATATACTAAAAATTGTAGCAAATGGAACTTGGTTGGATCCTCAAAGCCCAATTCCTAACAATACTATGGCTGTGTCTACGCTAGCCAAAAACTTTGAAATGATCATGCAAATGACCATTTCGAAGTTTACTAATGAAGCGCTGAAATACATATTCAGTGCCTCATTAGCATGTGGGCGGCTGAGGCGCTTCGAAATTGATGCGGCTTGTCCAGACAGGGCTCCTTTTTGAAAGGACCCTGCCTACTTCGAAGTCCCCTTATTCCTATCTGCTCATAGAAATAAGTAGCCAGGGTCCTTTCAAAAAGGAGCCCCGTCTGGGCGAGCCGCGTCAACTTTGAAGTGCCGCGGCTGCCCGCATGCTAATGAGGCACTGAATATGTATTTCAGGACTTCATTAGTAAACTTTGAAATGGCCCTTTGCATGGCCATTTCAAAGTTTTTGGCTAGTGTAGATGTCGCCCTTTATCTGTTAATTAGTTCTTCAAAACTTTGCACTTTAAAGCATATGAGAAATGAGTCTGATCGTAAATACATTAAATCATATTATTGACTATCTTAGATATTTTAAGGACCCGAATTACTTTTTTCAAGCAGCATATCAAAGTGAGCTTGTTTTAGCTGTAATAAGAATCAGGTCTGTTAACACCATGAAGTATGCATGATTGCATACATATACACATTTTCTCAGTTTGCTGGTTGGCTGTGATTTAAAGCAAAATATAGTATTCTGGTACATCAGTTTAAATACATGGGCTAGCGTGATAATGGGCCACATCCTCCCTGACTGAATTGACCCGATTTCTCTTCTTGATGTTTACAACTCCACATTAACTGCTGATAATGGGCCACATCCTCCATGACTGAGAAGACCTTGTCAACTGTGGCCCTCCCCTAGACTGTGACTCCCCCTTTCATAAGCCCATGTATTTAAATCTTCCTCTGGAACACCCCACTCATGCATCTGATGAAGCGGGTCACTGCCCATGAAAGCTGTAACACATTTTGGAGCATATCTATAAGGTGCCACAGGACTTCTTGTTGTTTCTGAAGATAGACTAACTCAGCTCCCCTCCAATACTAAGGCAAGAAAGGAAAATGAGAGCAATGAAATAAGAAGGACAATGGACTGAGAGTAGATTTTGATATAGTCAGAAAATGTTACGGTCTTGTAGGAGGAAAATTTAAGGGAAAAAGTAGTTCAGGCAAACCCTATTGAAGGGACAGTTAGTCTAATTCAGTTCAAAGGAAGTACAAGGAGAATGGTAAGAAGTTAAAATGGCCCCATCAGGAACTCTTTCATGACCTGAAACCCAAAAAAGAATCCTATAAAAAGTGGAAATGTGGACTAGTTGCTATGAAGGGGGCACAAAAGAATAGCACTAGCATGTGGGGATAAAAATCAGATGAACTAAGGCTACGTCTACACTAGCCCCAAACTTCGAAATGGCCTCACAAATGGCCATTTTGAAGTTTATTAATGAAGCGCTGAAATGCATATTCAGCGCTTCATTAGCATGCGGGCGGCCGTGGCACTTCGAAAGTGACGCGCCTCGCCGCCGCACGTCTCATCCAGACGGGGCTCCTTTTCGAAAGGATGCCGCCTACTTCGAAGTCCCCTTATTCCCATGAGCTGATGGGAACTTCAACTTCGAAGTGCTGCGGCCGCCCTCATGCTAATGAAGCGCTGAATATGCATTTCAGCGCTTCATTAGTAAACTTCGAAATGGCCATTTGCGTGGCCATTTCGAAGTTTGGGGCACGTGTAGATACGGCCAATGTCACAAAACAAGTTAAGCCTAGCAAGAGCCATAGAAAGATGATAAAAAGTTCAAATACAGTAGGAGCAAGAGAGAGGGAAAAAAAAAGGAAAGCGTAGGTCTTAGTGGAGCAAGAGATAGCTGATGACCTCAAGAATGGTGAGGTGTTTATCTGTTTTGCTTCATCCTTCACTAAAAAAATTATTGTTGGCAGATACTTAACCCAATATTAAGGAGGGAAGAACACAAGCAAAAATAGGGAAAGAATAAGTTAAAAGCTATTTAGCTGAGTTACATGTAACCAAGTTGGTAGGGGCTGATAAAATTCATCCTAGGCTACTTTAGGAGCCAAGTACAGAAATCTTAGAACCTTTTGTAATTATCTTTTAGGAACTGCTGGAGGATGGATGAGGTCCTGGAGGGCTGGTGAACAGTAAGCGTAGGACAGAAGACCCTCAGCATTGTGAAAACCTGGAGAATGGAGATTTGTTCACAACTCTGAAGAAAACTTTGGTGGTGCTTTCAGAAGTTTACAACTAAATACTGAATACAGCTTTGAAACTTTACTCCCTACTGGCCCTGGCCCACCAACTACCCCTTCCTCTTCATACTGTCCTGTTTCTATTCTCCAATTCCCTTGTTTTACCTGCCCTATCCCTTCCCCCATTTCTCTAGCTCCACCTCATTTCATTTACCCTGCCCCACTACAAGCCCTTATCATTGTACAGGAAACAGAAAGGTGGCCATGCAGCTTGTCCAGCACATACAAAAGGGGAAGATGACCAGAGCAAGGACTTAGGAAGTGCAATTCAGCTGAAGGGGCAGCAAAGCAGAATGGCCACCCTACGTCACCCAGCCAGAATAGGGGCTCTGTCCCCAGAAATGTGCTTGTGAGGGGGAAGCACAGTGTAGGAATGACAGACCCATTACCCTTACCTCTTTCCCCTTACCCCTGCGCTGGCCAGGCAGAGCACTCACAGCAAGGAGAGGAGCAGTGGCATGTGATCTTGTGCACCCCCAACCTCTCCTCTAGGGAGACAAGGACTCCCAACCTTCCCAAATTATGCCCATCTTTGTGGTTGACGAGTCAGTTCGTAACTTTGGTATTTGTATGGCTGAGGTTCTAATGTACTGCACCTACCTTTTAAAAGGGGGAACAAGTGTCTAGCACCAACTTCCTAGACATAAGTCTTTGTAGCATTTCAAGGGGAGGAAGGAAAGGGACTTGTTTACCTCCAGCAATGGGCAAGATCAGCTCAGGTTAATGAACTTCAGCTTTCTCCTATCATATCCTTTTGCTGGAGTTAATGGGATGGGTGGCGAGCTCTTCTTGCTTTACAAGAGTAGGGTAGGTTCATGTCTGACCGCTAGGGCCTAAGCGATCATATATTTGGCTTATTTCAAAGCCAAATATCCTGATTCTCAAAGAAGATAGAGGCAAGTTATCCCAGTTTCTTCAGCAGATTTTTTTTCTTTTGGTTGGTTACTTTTTATTGCCTTTTCAGATATTTACATCAAACCTATCACCCTGCTAACAGCCTGGGAGAGAGTCAGTCCCTGACTAAAGTCCTCATTCTCAGCACCTATGTTCAACCTTCTGCACTCAATGCTGCATAAAGGTGAATCTCCAGACACGCAGTGGGATTCCCTGAACTTTCTGTGGGCTGTGCCTCCTATTTAGATGCCAGGGTAGGCATATAAAGTTCAGTGCACCGGAGTGCACAACTCTAGAGACATCCAAACAGTCACACCTAAGTGGAAATGGGCCCTAAATTTAGTTTGCCCTCTTTTCTTGGCATCATTTTCTTAAGGAGAGACGTTATCAAACTATCCAATCAGTCCATTCTGCCTCCTCCTTGTCCCTATTTTCCACAATAGTGTAGTTGAATGATCTCATCCTGTCTTCTTGATACTCCAGTAGAACCCCAGAGTGACAAACTGACCAGTCAATCGTACACCTCATATGGAACTGGTAGTATGGCTTCAGGCAGCACCACATTTAAAAAAAAAATTAAAAAGCAAGCACTTAGATTCTTGTCAACTCATAGAAATATGAAGGGAACGTTTACAAAACTAGGAAATGTCCACGTTTCATTTAAAGATAGTTAAAAGCAGCATTTTTCTTCTGCATATTAAAGTTTCAAAGCTGTATTAAGTGAATGTTCAGCTATATGGCCCCATAACATTTTCTTCAGTTACAAAAAAACATCCATTTCTGAGGTGTTCATAACAATGAGTTTCTACTGTGTCAGTATTTCTTATTCCATTAGCTATGCTGATACTAGTCTTGGTGCACATGTACCTCAGGGTCACAGGAGTGGATTATTTTGAATAGTATGTGTTTGTGGCTTTCCCTACACCTCTTGTGCTCTGGCCACTGTAGCCAAGGGCATAAGGAGTGGAGTAATCTGGAGTCATGGCACCTCAGAGTGGCGCAACAGAAAAATAGATCCTTTGCTCTCAATGAGTCCACATTCATTCCTTATTAATTTTTCTTATTCTAAGCAGACTAATGTCTCTTTTTGCAACCTAGAAGAATCAGGGAAGGAGCATTAAGCTACTATATAATAACACAAGCTGCTTTGCCATGCCTGGATCCCCCCTCTCCCTTCCCCAGGTTGCTAGGGGAAGGGAAATTTTCACTGTCCCAGCAGAGAAGGGGGGTGGCAGCCACGTGGTGCCTTTGAGAGCTGCCAGGAGGAAAGCATAAGCTGCTCCACCATACCCAGACTACCTTCCCGTGTCCCCTTCCCCAGGCTGCTATGGAAATTGTCACTGTCCCAGCAGAGCGGGAAGTAAAAGCACACCATGACAGTAAGAGACACACAGCCCGAGAGCACAACTGCTTTGCCATGCTTGCCCCCTCCCACCTCTCTTTCTTTCCCCATGCCCCTGGGGGGAGGGACAGGCTTGTTTGCCCAGAAAAGGGGGAGAAGCACATGGTGACTGACACTAACACAGTCCCCTCACCTGCTTGCAGCGTGCACAACTGCAGAAACTGCTTTTGCAATCACAGGTTTGGAAGCATGCCCCAACCTGTACCTTACCATGGCTGGAAGCGGCCCATATCTAGCAGGTCCCTGAACATCTTTGCATAGTGCCTAATATGTTAATAAAATATATATGGAGAGACACCCTCATAGAGCTGGATGGGCCCTTGGGAGGTCATCGAGGCCAGTCCCCCTGCCTCCTTAGGAGGACCAAGCACCATTCCCCCACCCACACTTTTTAAAAAAAGAATCTATTTGCCCTAGAGCCCCGCCCCCCCCTTGAAGACTGAGCTCACAACCCTGAGTTTAGGAGGCTAATGCGCAAGCCACTGAGCTATCCCTCCTCCCTTCTGCACAGAGGATGTTTAAAAGCCAAAATTGGTCCTCGCAAGCAATACATCCCTATCATGTGCCATCAAGTTTCTCTCATGAGAGTCTGTGTGTTAACTTATCTACAGTAAATAGCTCCTTAACATCTGGCTTTCAATTATGTTTTGTTACAGTGGGCTCGAGAGCAGGCGCTGACCACGGCTCCCGCCCCTGCTGCTAGCTGGCACAGGTCCCCAGGAGAAAATGCATGTGGGAAGACATGTTCCCAGATGACATGGACAGGTTGTGGGTAAATGTGTGGAGGACAACCACGCTGGAGGAAAGACAAGCTGATTGGGAAGAAGGGAGAGCCCTCAGACAGCACGAATTGGAGACCCAGCAGGAGAGGTTGCAGCTGATGAGGCAGCAAACAGAACTGCCTGGTACAGGAGCACAGAGCCCCACTTTAACCCATGATGAATTACATGCCCTCCTCCCATGTTCCTTAACCTCCCATCATTGGCACCCCAGAATGGGAGGGGGGGGCAAAGGGGGAAGTCAAGACAACCTTGTATTCCATTCTCGGGACTCTTCTGAGAGCAGAAGGCTGATATTCCCCCCACCTGTAATGGCAAAATGCCCTTGTTTACCTACCTCCAAAGCCACATCATGAACTCACTTAGTGGCCCCTGAATAAAAACAATTAAGCTGAAGAAAAGAATGTGTTCATTGCTTGCAAGGCATGAGGTGGTGGGTTTAAACAGCAAGCACGCCACTTGTGAGGTGGGGCACCATATGTGGTATGTTGCCTTCACTGAGGTCTAACCAAGTTGGGAGGTTCCTGAACCTGGATTTTGAACAGTCAAAGGCACATGCTACCACCGTTCAGCACTTGCTTAGCCTTAGTTGAGCTGCTCCTTACTGCTGTCCCAGCTGCCTGTGTGCAATTTCATGAGCCAAAGGAACAAGGATAAGCTGGGTCTTCCAGGAGCACTAACTGCATCTCCATGACTCCAAAGATGATTTTCTTGTCTGGAAAGAAAGTTCCATTCTGCAGCTTCCTGAACAGACCAGAGTTCCAAAAGATGTGGGCATCATGCACGTTTACCAACCATTCCACATGGATGGCGGTGAAATGGCCCTTGTGATCTACCAATGCCCACAATACCATGAAGAAGTACCCCTGGTGGTTTACGTAGTCTGTGGCAAGGCGGTCTGGTGCCAGGATAGGGATGCGTGTTCCATCTATCCCCCTGCTACACTTAGTGGATGGTTTTGCCATGAAAAGATTCCCTATGTCCTGCATATCTCCTAGAGTCACAGGCTTTTGTAGCAGAAGATCATAGATTGCTTTGGCTATCTGGATCACAGCAGCCCCACTGCAGATTTTCCCCACTCTGAATTGATTGCCCACTGACTGGTAGCTGTCTGGTGTTGCAAACTTTGACAGAGCAATTGTCACTCCCTTCTGTACTGTGCGAGTAGGTCTCATTTTGGTACCGCAGCCCTCCAGAGTGGGTAAAGCAATTCACAAAGTTCTATAAAAGTGGCCTACGCATGCAGAAGTTTTGGAGCCACTGCTGTTCGCCCCCTGCCTGCACAACAATGTAGTCCCACCAGTCTGAGCTCCTCCCATGACACCAGAAACTGTTCCACTGTGTACAAGGCATTGCATGCAGCCAGCCTCTCCCCATTCCTCCTCTCCAGTGTCTCTCTTTCATATACGTCCCTGTCCTCCTTGGAGTCTTCATCATTCTCACAGCTGCTTAGGCTCTGCACATACCGCAGCACAATAAACAAGGTGCTCAGAATACTTACCACAGCTGTTTTAAGCTGCAGGGGTTCCATGCTAACCCTGCAAAAATATCTGCACAGGTATGAAAAAAGGGCATGAAAACCATTGCTTTCCAAAGGGGGGGCGGGGCAGAGACAAGTACACTGTGGGATGCTAATGACACACCATGAATGGCACATTTTTATTCCATTACACACTGGGACAGAAATCCACAATGCTACCAGACAGCAGGAACTGTGGGATAGGTACCTACAGTGCATTGCTGACAAAACTGAACCTAGCAACGCTAATGGAGACACTCTGTCGACTTTATTTACCAGTGTGGACATGCACCTTCAACTTTACAAAATTGGGTGCTAGAAAATCGACCTTAACAAAGTTGAGCAAATTGCCTAGCGCAGACACTCAGTCACAAAGGGCAGTTGAAAGCTGCCAGAGACCTGGAGCCTGGTGGAATCGTGGAAGGAGGCTGAAAGTAGTTCCTGGGAAACAACTGAAGACAGGAGAGCAGTGAAATAGATCTGCTGGCTGGTATCTCTAAGCCTGAGCTGGCGGTGGAGGGAAAAACCATGTAAGTTGCCAGCTGGCTCTAAGCCAAAGAGCCAGAGTCAAGGGCTGGAGAGGGCCAACAGCAGAGAAACAGAGGAGATGTTTACCTGCTTGTACCTCCAGGGCTAGAAAGCTGCACACAGAGGAACTATGAAAGGACATGGAGGCGTGAGGGATGCTCTGCTGGCAAGGAAACTCCTAGCAAGGAGGCTGTGGGGTTCCTACTGGGACAAGTGGTATCACACTCCAGCTGGAAGGGTTTGGGTGACTCTTCTGGTACAAAGACAGAAAAGTGCTGTGCTGAAGACCCACAGCATGGTAAGAGATGCCAGGGCTATGCTGGGATTTGATGTATTGCTTAGGCCAGGGTATTCAGCTGTGTTTCACGCACAGGGCTTTCTTTTGTAATCAGTTATCTCCACCAGAGAAATCATCTGTATTCAGAAAGACTGTCTGGGCTATTTCTGGAGACTCTGAGGGTGGGGAACTGAGGCACTTAGGACTGTTCTGCTGTGGCCTGCCAGCAGAGGGTGCTCCAGCTGGGGCTGCTCTGTGACAGTAACTAGTATTTTTTTTACTACATACAGGCTACGTCTACACGTGCACGCTACATCAAAATAGCCTATTTCGATGAATAACGTCTACACGTCCTCCAGGGCTGGCAATGTCGACGTTCAACTTCGACGTTGGGCAGCACCACATTGAAATAGGCGCTGCGAGGGAACGTCTACATGCCAAAGTAGCACACATCGAAATAAGGGTGCCAGGAACAGCTGCAGACAGGGTCACAGGGCAGACTCAACAGCAAGCTGCTCCCTTAAAGGGCCCCTCCCAGACACAGTTGCACTAAACAACACAAGATCCACAGAGCTGACAACTGGTTGCAGACCCTGTGCATGCAGCATGAATCCCCAGCTGCGGCAGCAGCAGCCAGAAGCCCTGGGCTAAGGGCTGCTGCACACGATGACCATAGAGCCCCGCAGGGGCTGGAGAGAGAGCATCTCTCAACCCCTCAGCTGATGGCTTCCATGGCGGACCCCGCTATTTCGATGTTGCGGGACGCGGATCGTCTACACGTGCCCTACTTCGACGTTCAGCTTCAAAGTAGGGCTCTATTCCCATCCCCTCATGGGGTTAGCGACTTCAACGTCTCACCGCCTAACGTCGATTTCAACTTCGAAATAGCCGGCACGTGTAGATGCGGCCACAGAACGCACATTTAGTGTTCATATTTGGCCAGGTGCATCTCAGGTGTAAATGAGAAGCATTCCATTGAAGCCAATGGAGTTGCACTGCTTTACAGAAGCCTTTAGTCTCACCTGTATTGTTACAGGTTATTTATTGGAGGTGTGTGTGTGTGTGTGTGTGTGTGTGTGTGTGTGTGTGTCACTTAGCCCCCATTGCTGTATGTTTGGGGTGTGTGTGTGTGTGTGTGTGTGTGTGTGTGTGTGTGTGTGTGTGACTTAGCCCCCATTGCTGTATGTTTGGGTCTTCTTTCAACTTCCTGTGTTTCAGAGTCATTGAAGCTTCAGGCAAGGAATCTGGAAGCGCCAAGAGCCAATGGAGAAGGCTGGGTGCCAAAATTTTAACTCAATTTGACTGCTGCATCTGGTTGCCAAAAGTGGCATCTGCCTGGGGCAGTGGAGATGCAGGAACATCTTTTACTGGTAATAGTTCTAGTTAAATGTACCCTGCCTGCATTGGTATTTCTGGGAGGGGGCGGGGGATGTGGTTTTTGTCCTTGTGTGCATTTGTGTCCTTGTGTACGGTTTTCTGCAATCAGATACATTTGTCTGTTAAGTACAAGAAAGGTCATTGGGCTATTATGTAGCCCAGAGGGTTTGTTCTCTCACTCATGTGCATGTAGATTACATCAATGGGAATGACATATGTGCATGAGGGTGGAAATTGACTTCTAAATGTAGAGCACTGCCAGTGCGTGTTACAAAATGAAGTCTAGCTGCTCGCTGCACAGGACAGAGGCACGCATCTTCTCCTTTCCTCCCCCACCCCCCGGCCAAAGATCCCCACATGCAGAATCTGAGTCACATTTCAGATGAGCTGTGCCCTTGTCACATTGACTGGGCTGAACCCAGGCTCATAAGGACACAAAAATCTCCACCTCACTCCAATATTTAAGCCCCTTACAAGATTGGCTCCCACCTTGGTGGAAGGTGGGGCAGGAGTTGAGCAGACAGGGTGACAGAAGCTTACATTCTGTAGAAGCAGGGGGCTACTAGCCAGGGAGCGCAGCTGTGGTGTGATCAATTTCTGCCCTAAATGGCAATGGGGAGAGAAAGGAACTAGACACTAGTAGGCGAAGAAGGTAGATAAACACTAAAGGAATATCTGATACAGCAAGTAAGTTAAAGGGCTCCAGCCATGTAAACTAAAGGATTCAGGGGCCGGAGAAGGAAAGCTGGAAACCTGGGGCACCTCTTAAAGAAAGCAAGCTTCCCACAGCGACAGTTGTTAAAACAAGGAGCTTGGTTTGCCAGACCAGTCAGCAAAGCCAACGCTGACAAACAATGTGAAAATCCTGAACTTGGATACTTGTTCCAAAAGAAAAGGCAAATTCTTCTCTTTCTGAAGGAAATTCAACTGACTGCTTCGAACAGGCACGGATGGGGAAACTTTTTGGGGTTGGGGCCACAGACAAGTGAGAAGCAAATGGAAATGCAGGGGGGAGAAAGATAGTCACCTCACTCCTCTTGCACTCCAGCTCCACAGGGAAGGGAGCACCAAGGCTCACAGCCTCTCCCCAGAGCTGGAGGAACTTTTCTGCAGGCCTATGGCTATTAGATTGTAAGCATTTCCCTGCCTTGCCCCAGGCTCGGGGTTGGGGCCCAAAATGAGGGGTTCAGTGCGCAGGAGGGGGCTTGTTGGGAGCAGGCTGGCATGGGAGTGCAGGGTCTGAGTAGAAGGTGGAGTGCAGGAGTGGGCTGGGGTGCAGGGTCTGGGCAGGAGGTAGGGTGCAGAGCAGGCTGAAAGTGGGGATGCAGGATCTGGTACAGAGGGAAGGTGCAGGAGCAGGGTGAAGTTGAAGGATTTGGGCTGGAGGAAGGGTGCAAAAGCAGACTGGGGTGTGTGTGAGAGGGAGCAGAGGACTGGAGCACCTCTCTGGCACAGGTGTCTCCATGCCACCACACTTGGAGGTACTGCCCCCCTCTCCCCCACATCCATTGGCTGTGATTCCCAGCCAATGGGAGTGATGAATGGGTGGAGCCTGCAGGAACAGCTCTTCCCTGTACTGCTGCTCCTTCCCACCTATAACCAGAGCCCACAGGCCAAATGCAGCACATGATTTGCTCTGATCCAGCCCACAAAGCTCAGAGCTCTCTCCCACAGTGGGGAGTCAGATCTGTCACTCCAGCCACATGCATGGGGGTGGGGGAGCCTGCATGGCTGGAGCACTAGTGCTAGCTCACCCCACTGTAGGTGTGAGGCACTGAGTCTCAGGGGCTGGATCAAGGCAAGCTGCATTTAGTGATTTCCGCATGCCTTGGTTAGAAGCATCCAATGCAAGAAAGTCTCAGTGTTAAGAAGTGAAAAACTCTCTCACGCCATCTATTGCTGATGAGTGCACTGGTGCAAATGGGCATGAAGTCACTGTGGCTACGTCTACACTAGCCCCAAACTTCGAAATGGCCATGCAAATGGCCATTTCGAAGTTTGGGGCTAGTGTAGACACGGCCTGTGTATGTTATCTTGGCGTCAGTGGTAGTAAATATATTTCTAGATATTCAGATTATAGCAGACATAGCGACTGCTTCAGAGACAACCCACATCTTAGAAGAATTAAATGCTTGCAAATTACATGCCAGACTAATGGCTACTCATGCATTTGGTGGAGCTACAGACTTCTCTGAAAGAGTGGTAGGTGTGTGGAGTATAGGCTTTGCTCAGAGAAAAATGTAATCTCACCTACACACACTGCAGAGACCATATACTCTCACTAGGACCAGCTTCAGAATCTTCTAAAGACACTGAAAAAGCCATAAGTGTAATGTCTTCCCTGTACTTTTTTTAATCACAAGAAGAACTCAAGAAGACTGCAGGTCTTGGAGAAAAAAAATAGATGCTGTGGGACTAAAGTTCAAATCAGCCCAAGCTGGGAAAACTCACTGGCTTTCTCAAATGGGATCATTGGCAGTTGCAGTAATTGAAGAGAACAGTTTCTAGTTTTTGGAAGATAAGATGGATCAAAGTAAAAGTAGTCTCCAGGCCTCATTGTTACAAGTTCAGAGAAGACAATTGTCATTCTCTTATGTCTCTGTTGAAGCCACCTGTATCATAAAACAGTTTCACCTAGGCAGCTGCTACAACAGTAGTAGATCTTTATCCATCAATAAACGTGACAGAGAGAGAGAGATGGTCCTCTTAGTCTGTATTCTATCAGAACGAAAAGAAAAGGCAGTCATAGCACTTTAAAGATGAAACAAAGTAAGTCTTCAGAGTGCTACAGAACTGCTTTTTTGCATCAATAGATGATTCACTTAGCTCAGACATATATAGCCATTGAAAAAAATACACCTCCAGAAGCAAAGCCTTGGCTGACGAGGCCCCTAGGCTGACTCTTTAACTGAGGGCAAAGTGTATTTATAAAGCCAGTTTGAAAAAAACCAAAACAATCCACTTGATTTTTTACAAATATGCAGCTGTGACATCTGGATTCTACTTAAGCTTTATTGTACTATAACATGTGCATTTGTAAAAGTTACAAGTTTGAGAAGACTGACAGTTGGCTGGTAGTGCTTCACGCCATTCATGAGGCTGACGTGCCATGAGATGTAAGTCAAGAGTTTGAATGCAGAATAGAATCTCATACAACATATGCATGAAGATTTGATTTCAACTGCAACAGAGTCAGTCTTGCTCCTAGGCTCCAGGGCCCTGTTTAGTTCACCGGTCCCACTTTGAGGGCCCAGCTGCCCTCACCAGGATGAGGGATGATCTGGGGGAAAACTCAGTCCCCACCCACTCATTCAGGTTCTGGCTCAGGGAGCCTATGCCTCTGCTACTGAGCAGAGCTACCTCCCTTAGTGCAGCATCTCTTCTCCCTAGGCCACTTCCCCAGATGCCTTCTCCAGGCCACAGCAACAGCAAATCCTTTTTCTTGATCTGCTCCAGCTGGATGATGAGATCTTCCCAGCCTCTAGTTGAGCCCAGGATTAGGAAATCTACTTACTCACTGTTGAAGCACTATACCCCTACCTCTGGTATTCCTGCTTGTCTCCTCGCAAACTTTCTCTCTTCTACTACTCTTATCTTTCACACTCTCCCCCTTGCTCTGCTCGGGGAAAAGGTTTTAAAGGTAGGTTTAAGTGGGACCAGCTGGCCTTCATTGATTTAGGGCAACCTCCATGCCAGCTGCTCCCACTCTGACTGCCAGCTCAAAACAACCCTGTTTTAACTTCTTATATTTTCTCCCCTGGTTTCACCCTGCCACCGAACACTAGTAACTCAATCTGATCTTCATCTTCTGCTTCCTGGGATGAAAGACTTAGGAATTGATCTCTTTTTAACTCCCAGTCAGAACAGCTAAATGTCATGGTCTTTGTTTGTCATTGAATAGAATTTTGTGAACTGAGAGAAGTCACCATCAGCCTGATCATGTTAATAAATTAATAAGCATATCAGCTGAAGGACTGTAAGTAATTGGCAGGTGAGAAGCTACCAAACAAAAGTGCATTGCCTCTGAGAAATCTGTTAACAGAGCTTTGCAAAATAATAACAAGAAAGCAAGCAGATGCTTTATAGAAGACCTGAATAGCCAACTTTTTTGTGTGACAATTTTAAAGAGGAGTTAAATCTAACAAAATAGTCAAGAAATATTTTCAAATTTTTACCATGGTGCCATAGTGCTCACCTTCTCCCTGGTGGTGTAACACCTCACCCCTCTGTAATTTCAAACACACACCCTCTAATTTCAGTTCCAGAGGAAAACACTTAGTAAGCATTGCTGCATATCTCAAAACATTTACTCTAAACATATGTTCAGGGAGTGGAATATAACAGGGTTTCAAGATATATGGCACAAGAATTTGAGATGTATGCTGCAAACTTGCATTCTAAGTGCATTTTATTTGCTTTATAAAATTTGGTAAACATCCACTAAAACTCTGTATTTTACAAGATTCTGTGCTGTGTGTCAATATTCTTTCTCTTTACAAACATTGGTGTGTCCATTGAGGTAAATGACATTGTGCTGATACTGAGCTTCCATCAGAGAATAGCAAATTTATAAACAATAAGCCTTACAACACAGAATCTTGGAAAATAGTGATGTTCCAACTTTACAGATGTCATAAAGAGTATAACTGACTTGCTCAAGCCTTGCCAAAGGAGGTCAGTAGCAAAAGTAGGAATAAAATACAGTGATCCTGACTTAATTTTCTGCTGTAACCATTAGAACGTGGATTGAAAAATTCAGCTTTAGAAGTTTTGCCTTCCTACTACTCCAAAATCCTGCTATTTTTTGTTTTAGAATTGTCATTCTTTCAGACAATTAAAATGAGATTGAAAAACTTTGGAAACATTGTGTGGTTCTTCCACTTGTTCAATTGCTGCTGAGGCTTGAAGTTGTGTTAATGTGGACCTAAGAATTTTACCACCTTTGACTATAACCTATATTCTTATATGAATAATGCCAATTGTGATTGTTGATTGATCTGAACAAAGCTCGACTTGTGCTTTGGATACCTGAACAGTTGCAACACAGCTAGCAATTAAGACAGCTGCCTAACTAGTATCCTACCATAAAACTAACAAACAAATTTTAAAAAAGCAAGGAGGAGTATCTGTAACTGAAATGCTTAATGTCCTTTGACCACCTGTAGGTGGGTAGTCTCTCAAAATGTTGCTGATCTATTACTTACACCCACTATACAAAGATTGTTGGTACTTTATTGCCTGTGGAAAATCCTGCTGTGGCTTGTGCTGAGAATGATGGTATATTTAATGATACTTTGGTTTTAGTAGGAGGAAGTAACTGTCTTTGGACCTATCTATTTTTTGAGTTCCGCTGATCACATTTTATCAGTGCAGTAATTCACTCTGATACAGTTTCAAACTCATTTATCAAAAGAGGAGGACAGGTTGAATCTCTCTAGCCGGAACTCTCTTGTCCGACAACATCCATAATCTGGCATGGTTTTAGTTAACCAGACAAACTTGGGTGTGGCCAAGTGGCCAAGTTTCCCCACGGTCCCATAAAGTTTTGTTTACAGCCACCCACCCTGGCTCTCAGTGTTCTGTGCAGTTATTTGACTGTAGTTTACCCCTAAATGTCTTCTAAGAGCCCAGTAAGCAGTAGAAGTATTGATAATGCTACTAGACAATTGACCTCTCATAGTCTGGCAAATTCTCTTGTTCAACACCAATCATGTCCTGAAGGTGCTAGAGTAGAGAGGTTCAACCCATAGTTACATTCCCAACATCACTGGGAGTATTCCAGGCTCATATGCTTGCCAGGAACACTTTATACTCTTCAGGTAGAATTTGTTTGTTTTAAAGCTGCAACCCCAAAAACTGAATTCTGAAACTTGATCAATGGAGCAATGTCCCTTTATAACAGAACTAAATTTTGACTCTTCTCTCCCCATCATTCTTATTAGCTCCCTTATAGCCTGCAGCCACATATACATCCTATACATTGAACTGTAGCCAAACTGAGTGAGGTTCTCTCTCTTATTGGATCAACTTCCGTTGGTAACAAAAGACTTGCTGTCAAACCACACAGAGCTCTTGTTCAGTTCATTACAGTGCAGAGGCACATATATAAATTATGAATTCTTTACTTACTATGTAGAAATGATTACCTGCTTATTATATTATTTTCAGATAAATTCTTGAAATTATTCCTGTGTTCCAAGGACCCACTGAACCCCTTGTGTTCTCCTCTGTGACTTTCATTAATTGTTTTTCTAACATGATTAGAGTATTTGCTTGAAAATCTTTTCATACAAATTCATGAACACGTGCATTACTTGTGGTTAGCTTGCTGGGAAAGTAGCTGTCACTCATCCACGCACTAGGAAAAAGTATCAAACTTTATTTACAGGGGAGAAACATGAAGGAGTTGCTGGGAGAACTTCATTTAAATAGTACAGAGGTTTGACAACAGAATACTCTAAAACAGTCTTGAGTACAGTGAGACTGCTCAGGTAGAACTAAACTTATCTGAAGGATACAGGCTGTCAGTCCTAGTACATGAACAGATCATTTGACTTCAGCACTACTCCTGCAGGATACGAACCATGAAGCAAAACTCTCACTGAAAATTAGGCTAATTATTCTTTCTTTTAGTAGTAAGTATGATGACTTTTATATGGTAAAATTTTCAGAAGTTTAAATAAAACTCCCTTGTTTGCTAAATAATTTCTTGCATACAGAGGGATGAAATGGATTGTGGCAGGATATAATTTTGGGGAATGTATTTCCAATTATAACTGTCTGAAACTTATAAAAATTACCTTTGTAAAATATATAAAAAAACTTGCTGCTATTTTTCCCATTGCTTACTTCTTACTCTCCAGATTGCAAACAATTTGTGATGTTCAGTACCTCTCTGCTACTTGCTGCAGTATTACTCACTTTTGTTCCAGCACGAGTTAAATAAATATATGATTCAACACTATCCCTCCTCCCCTACTACAGTAAGTTAGGCACAGCTTCTGTCAATATTGGAATGACAACAGACATTGATTGAAATGCTCCTCGGGCATATATTTTTTCCTCTTTCCTCTGGCTTTGAAAAGAGCAAATTAGCTACAGATGTTAACCTCTACAACAAATAATGGCCCCCATATTCCATCCTCATTCAAAAAACAATACCCTGTCAAAGAACTGTGTTCTCACCTCCTTAACATATATGTCACTGTTTCAAAAATCAGAGGTTAAGGTGTATTAGAATATCTGAAATGGAGAAACTGATGCTGCAACACGTTGTGCAGGGCTGTTTTTTGTGGGATGTGTTGAAGAACTGTAGCCTTTGTAGAGGAGAGGGAGGAGAAATGCTGTCATTTGAGTACATTCACAATCCCAGTTTAGCTGAGTTTCTGCTAACCAAGAACAGCAGTGAAATAACTAATGTTGCCTAATAGCGGTTACTTAAGTAAATACGGAGTTAACAACAAAACTCGCCTCTCTTCAAGCTATTGTTTAAGGCAGTGTTTTTCAACCAGGGTATGTGCACCCTCGGGGGTACACAGAGATCTTGTAGGGGGTAAATCTCCATAGGTCGGGCCGGGCTGGAGAACCAGGGCTCCCGCGCTGCTGAGCGCCCTAGACACAACCCCGTTCCTGGTTGGCTGCTGGGCAGGGGCGGAGCGGCCCCTCCACGTGCAGCCCGTAGAGCCGCACCGCCAGAGTAGTCCGCTCGGTGCTGCAGTTGTTACTGCCAGTGCTGGAGGGGGATGGCCCGGAACGGGGGCCGCTGCCTGGCCGGGCTGCTGCTCGCCCTGCTGTTCCTGGCCGCCGCGGGGTCCCGGGCTAGCGGTACTCCTCGCCCGCTCCGCTTCTTCGGGCAGGTGCCGGAGAACAGCCCGGCGGGCACGCGGGTGCAGGGGCTGCGGGTGCCCCTGCGACGGCTGCTAGGCCCCGGGGAGCCGCCGGGGGCGTGGGCGCTGGAAGGAGCCGGCGCCTCTCGCTTCTCCTTGCACCTGGGGCCAGGGCCGCTGCTGCTCCTGCGGACGGCCGAGAGCCTGGACCGGGAAGGGCGGCAGCAGTACAGCCTGTCCCTGCGGCGGCCGAGTGCGGCCGCCTCCGCCCGGTGGGCGCTGCTGCGGGTCCGGGTGCTGGACCGGAACGATCACCGGCCCCGCCTCCGAGCCGGGCGGCCCCTGGCCGTGGGCGAGCTGGCGGCGCTGGGCAGCGAGGTGGTCCGGCTGCGCGCCCTGGACCGCGACGAGGGAGCCAACGCGCTGCTCACTTACCGCGCGTGGCCGGCCGGCGCCGGCAGCCGCCTGCTCTTCGTGGTGCCGCGCAGCGGGCAGGTGCTCACGGTGGGCTCTCTGCTGGGGCGCCGCAGGCTCAGCCTCTGGGTCTCGGCGCAGGACCACGGGCTGCCCCGGCCCCTGCGGAGCCCGGCGCGGCGGCTGCAGCTGGCGGTGCGCAGGGAAGGCGCCCGCCGGGCCCGCTCCCTCCCGGTTCCGGAGCCGCCGTCACCGCTGGGAGGCGGCTCGATCTCCTACACGGCGCGGGTACCGGCCGGGGTGGGGCTGGGCGAGCCCATCTTCACGGTGCCGGGGAGCCGCTACCAGGAGACCGGCGGCAGCTGGTTTGAGCTGGCTGCTCCCGCCGCCCACGTGGAGCTGGAGCGGGCGTCGGGCAAACTCCGCCTGACCCGTCCGCTGCCCCCGGGCGGGCGCGCAGAGGCGCTGGTGAGAGTGCGGCGGCGGGGCGGGCCAGGTAAGGCCGGGCGCGGGAGGGCGGGTGCGCCCGGGCTGACAACATGGGCCCAGCTGCCTTCGGCCCCCTGCTTCCCGCCCAACCACGGGGCCTGACCCCATGGTGGCCCCTCCCTGCACGCTGCAGCCCGGCAGGGGGGCCCAGGTCGACCCCCCCGACTTTCCGTCTTGCGGTTAACAGCCCCCTCCGCCTTGTGCAGTGTAATCCACCCCCAGACACTTCGGTTGCGTTGGTTGGGCGCTTTGGCGGGGGTGACCGGTAAGCCTGCAGACTGGGAACGCTTCGTTAAGGGGGCTGGAAAGGTGAACACACCCATAGAAGCAGTAGCTAGCACATGGCAACAGGCTAGCCCAGCCTGAGCCGCACAGCCCATCGTCCTGTGCCCTCCCCCCCAGTGCAATTTCAGGAGCCAGCTTTCACTGGCTGGAGGGGTAGCTCAGTGGTTTGAGCATCAGCCTCCTAAACCCAGGGCTGTGAGCTCGATTCTTGAGGGGGCCCTTTAGGGATTGAGGATGAAGGGGGAAGCTTGGTCCTGTCAAGAGGGTTGGGGACTGGACTCAGTGTCCCTTCCAGCTCTATAAGATGTGTATCTCCATATATCCTGGGGGAAATACCTTGGGGTGTTACAGATTAGGTGTGGTTGGTTTTGGGTAGATCTGCTTCAATCCCCTGAGATGTGTTGAGCTCAAGCCTCCTTCCATGGATGGTGTGAGCTAAGGGCTGGGTCAGGGGAGTGGGGTGCCTGCTGCGTTTGGCTGTGGTGGGGGGGAGATGCAGGGCATTTTAAAAGGGTCTTTGCAATGGCCTGGTGTGTCCCTCCTCTGTCCAAATCCAGCTTCCTGAACACAAGCATGATTCTGGGTGGTGAGCAAATGGTGAGAGATCTGGCTGGGGGAGAGGCAGAGAGAGAGTTGAAAGCCAAGTTATTGGTCAGTGTTCAGTAGTATGTGAATCCTCAACTGTGGGTCTTTAAAAAAAAAAAAAAAAAAAAAAGCCTCAAATCTAATTGTCGTCAGATAAAAATAACCCTTTAAACTGCCAAAACTTTGGCCTGGGGCCTGCAGCATTTGCTAAGAAGCACTGTCTAGCCCTGTGGTATCCTGTACGCTCCCCGTTCAGCACATGTGGCAAATGGGGCTCAGGAGAGCTGCACATGTGGGACGCCCCTCCAGCCGGTCTGTACATGCACCCCAACACATGGTAGGACAAGTGTGTAGTGGCACCAGCAGCAGCTCCTCTGGCCCTGGTGCACCTCCAGCTGTCTGGTGGTTTGTGGCACAGCTTCAGCCTGGGGTGGCTCGTGTGGCTCTGGTGAGCAGGCTCGGGGGTGGTGCCTGGCTGAGGGGGAGTCCTGTGGCAATCAGTTAAATTTCTTTTGGCCACCACTGGTGTAGCCTTATATGGAACCATAGCACAAATATCGACCAGACTAAAAAGTTGAGTTTCAAGTTTCACTATTTTTATGCATGAAGCCCATTAATGTTAGTGAAATTAGATATGGAATAAAGCATTTTAAATCCCTTAATAGAAACTAGTAATGAGGGTGGGTCCAATTACCAATTAGCCCTTTGTCATATTAATTGAGTCATGAAATGCTAAAAATAAACTAAAACATGTTCATCCTCCAAACTGTTCCTGGGCTCTATGGCCAAATTCTGTCATATGCCATGTCAGGTTCTCCAGTAATTTGTCAGTATGATAGTGTGAGTTTTGCTTATAGTAAGATGTTGGCAGATTTTGAAAGTTTTTTTAAGAGAGGAATGTGCAGCAATTATAAGCAAGCACGTGTATTGAACCAGATTCTGAGCTGTGCTCTTTATCCTGAGACAACTGTGCGTGTGATATACAGAGATACACATCTCATAGAGCTGGAAGGGACATTGGGAGATCATTGAGTCCAGTCCTCTTGGCAGGACCAAGCACCATTCCTTTTCACTTATTTGCCTCAGATCCCTAAACATACCCCTCAAGGATTGAGCTCACAACCCTAGGTTAAGCAGGCCAATGCACAAACCACTGAGCTATCCCTCCCCATAACTCTGATGTTCTACCAACTGAGCTGGCCAGGCTCACAAGTTCTGACACTGTGGCCACAATACATGGTTTTTCAACAATACTTTTTTGACATCCCAAGGCTGAAATAAGTAAAATGGACAAATCATGTCCACACAGCCACAGTATTGTGTAACAGAGTATTCACATTTAAAGGGCCTTTATTCAAAAGCTCACCAGGGGAAAAAAAACAGCAGAGGTCACAGCACTGGCTAGAGTGATTACTGAACTGGTGAAGTGACCTTTAAAATTTGCAGGGTAATTTTGGCTTCCCTGGGGGGGGGAAAAAAAGCAGCAGAGCTCACAGCGCTGGCTAGAATGATTACCTACCTGGGCATGATGGGACCCTCCCCGTTCCCCATCCGCGCACAGCCCTGCTCTGGAGGCCAATATAGCGAATAGCTGTGCTTTGTTCACACACGCTCATTTTGAACCTGAAGGGTGAGGGGGCTCCATGAAAGTTGTTGGAAGAACTATTATTTGGAGGCAAAAGCTGCCTTATTGCAATGATTTTTTTTCTGTCTATGGCAGTGTGAATGTTCTGTATTTCTCAGGGGGTGAGGGGGGGAAACCATCTTTTAAAACAAACAAAACAAGGGTAGACAAGCCTTGAGAATCAAATAGCCTCCAGATGGAGAATTGTTCTCGTACAAATTGTCAGCTCAGTTTAATGGAGAGAGATTTACTGTGCCATAAATGTATATATTTTAAAATGGCTATGGCTAGATCTACAGTACAAAGCTCATACTGGCGTAGTCTGATAGCATAAACACAGCCTATCCTGAAAAGAGTTCTTCATTCTATGTAAGTACACCCTCTCTGAGAGCTGTTAAATTCTGTTAATTATATTGCCGGCAGTGCTTATCCACTGCCAGAGCTGCAATCATTCTGGAGGTTTTGTCAGCGTAACTGTCACTCTAGAGTGTGGGGGTTTTCCATCGCTGCTGGTATGTACAAAGCACAGTTGTACCCAAGTGTCTCAGAGAGACTGATTGAAGAACTGAAAGAGAGACCTCTGCTGAGCGTTGAGAGAGATCAATATTTCGAAGGAGGAAGTAGAAAGAGCAGTGAAATAATTAAAGAAAAACTGGAGCCCTGGAAATAAGATTGTGGGGGAGAAAGTGTGATATGGCATGGAAAGAAGGGAAGGCACCTGAGGAATGGACAAGATCCGTGCCACTGACAAGACACAATGGCTATGTATACACAGGCAGCCTCTTTCTACAGAGGCCTCTGTCGACAGGGAAATCTCCACAGAACCTCTGACAGACAGCTGCTGCACACAACTTGCTTTGTTGACCCAGAACTTCCAGACTGCACTGCTCTCTGACAGGAGAGCAGAATGGCAGCTCTGCAAACAGGGCTGCCTGGCAACCGGAAACCCTCTGTCAACGGAATTGTCTACATGGGCACTGTCGACAGAGATGATATCCCTGTTCCAGAGCAGGGTTAACACTGCTGGCAGAACAACAGACTTCAGACCAATTTAGCCACATAGACCCTCTGAAGTTTTGTCAATAGGAGCCCTTATAGACACAGCCAACAAAGGAAGCATGTTGGAGTGCATGTGCTACGGAACAGTTGCCCTAATGAGTTGTCTAAGCAAGGTGCTGATGATGATACTGATAGAGGGGCTGAGACTGCAGATAGTAGACCATTTAGCAGAGGAGCAGGTGGGATTCAGGAAAAATAGAAGTACATTACAGCAGATATTGGCACTAAGATTGGTAGCAGAGAAAGCTTGACGAAAAAACAAGAACATCTACGCTTGCTTCCTTGATTTTCAGAAGGCATTTGACAGATCAGAAAGTAACTTGGGCGGTGTTGGAGTTGTAGCTACTGGATAGCAGACTGATAGGGTTGTTGAAGGATGTCAGTGACAAGGCAGAGGCAGTGGTGAGAACATGTGGGCTGTTGGGAAGTTGGTTTAGAAGGTGTAGAGGTACAAGACAAGGAGGTCTGATATTGCCGAGTATCTTCAACCACACATCTAGAGAGAGCAATGGACAAGATCAAGGAAGAGGTAGAAAGAATATCTGTACACAGGATAAGAATTAGCAACTTGAGGATCACAGATGGTAGTTATCATTGAGGAAGCTGAAGGAGGAGCTAGCGAACAGTGCAGGTGCTAAACAAAGAAAGGAAGCGGTACAGACTATGAACATTGATAAAACAAACAATGGTATTTGGAGATAGGAAGATCAGTGTAGGTGGGATTGAACTAGAGAAACTAGAGAAGCTCACGTATCCAGGGAGCAACATAATGTATGATCTAGATTGTAAGAAGGAAATAGCAGCTAGAATAGCAAAAGCAAGAGCAAGTTTGAAGGCTGTGGATAAGATCTGGAAAAGCTAATCGATTAGCTTAGGAATGAAGCTGAGCGTCTTGAAAATGTGTGTAGTTAGCAGCATGTTGTACAGAGGTGAGACGTGGGTGTTAACGAAAGATTTGAAGAGAAGAATACTGATGTTCGAGAGGAGTTGTTATAGAAAGATCCTGAGAATTGGATGGGTGCAGAAGGTGACCATTGAGGAATTATATAGGAAGACAAAGCCAAAAGAGAACCTACTGCAGAAGGTTATACAACTGAAGTTACAGCTATTCCGACATATTTGCAGAATGAATGATGAATGAAAAATCAAGACCGTGGCATTTGGCATAATGGATGGCTCAAATAGGAGAGGCACACACCCACAGAGAATGGGTAGATGATATGTAGTTTCCATAGACTAGCTCTTCACCAAACTCCTATAAGAATATAAGAATGGCCGTACAGGGTCAGACCAAAGGTCCATCTAGCCCAGTATCCTGTCTGCCGACAGTAGCCAATGCCTGGTGCCCCAGAGGAGGTGAACCGAAGACAATGATCAAGCGACTTGTCTCCTGCCATCCATCTCCTGCCTTTGACAAAAGGCTAGGCACCATACCTTACCCCTTGCTAATAGCCATCTATGGACCTAACCTCCAAATATTTACTGAGCTCTTTTTTAAAGTCTGTTAGAGTCCTGGCCTTTGTAGCGTCCTCTGGTAAGGAGTTCCACAGGTTGAATGTGTGCTGTGTGAAGAAAAACTTTCTTTTATTAGTTTTGAACCTGCTACCCATTAATTTCATTTCGTGTCCTCTAGTTCTTATATTATGGGAACAAGTAAATAACTTTTCTGTATTCATTTTGTCCACACCATTCATGATTTTATGTACCTCTATCATATCGCCCCTTGGTCTCCTCTTTTCTAAACTGAAAAGTCCCAGTCTCTCTAGCCTGTCCTAATATGGGACTTGTTCCAAACCCTTAATCATTTTAGTTGCCCTTTTCTGAACATTTTCTAACGCCAGTATATCTTTTTTTGAGGTGAGGAGACCACATCTGCACGCAGTACTCAAGATGTGGGCATACCATAGTTTTATATAGGGGAAGTAAGATATTCTTTGTCTTATTTTCTATCCCGTTTTTAATTATTCCTAACATCCTATTGGCTTTACTGACTGCCGCTGCACACTGCGTGGATGTTTTCAGAGAACTGTCCACTATAATTCCAAGATCCCTTTCCTGATCTGTTGTAGCTAAATTTGCCCCCATCATATTATATGTATAATTAGGGTTATTTTTCCCAATTTTTCCTTACACTTACCCACATGAAATTTCATTTGCCATTTTGCTGCCCAATCACTCAGTTTGCTGAGATTTTTGAAGTTCTTCACAGTCTGCTTTGGTTTTGACTGTCCTGAACAGTTTGGTGTCATCTGCAGACTTTGCCACCTCCCTGCTTACCCCTTTCTCTAGATCGTTGATGAATAAATTGAACAAGATTGGTCCCAGGACTGACCCTTAGGGAACGCCACTAGTTACCCCCTTCCATTGTGAAAATTTACCATTTATTCCTACCCTTTGTTTCCTGTCTTTTAACCAGTTCCCAATCCATGAAAGGATCTTTCCTCCTATCCCATGACCATCTAATTTACATAAGAGCCTTTGGTGAGGGACCGTGTCAAAGGCTTTCTGGAAATCTAAGTATACTATGTCTACTGGATCCCCCCTGGCCGTATGCTTGTTAACCCCTTCAAAGAACTCTAGTAAGACACAACTCCCTTTACAGAAACCATGTTGACTTTTGCTCAACAAATCATGTTCCTCTACGTGTCTGACAATTTTATTCTTTACTATTGTTTCTACTGATTTGCCCGGTACTGACACTAGCCTTACCGGTCTATAATTGCTAGGGTCTCCTTTAGAGCCCTTTTTAAATATTGGTGTTATATTAGCTGTCTTCCAACTAAACTGCCCTACGCTGGACAGGGAAAGATAGAAGGCAATAATGTGAGAGACATCAGACACCAGTGGGCACTGAGCTCGTGATGATGATGACCAATATAAAAGTAAACATGGTCTCTTCTTCAAACAGTTTAGACTCAAGGTTGGTATGTGAAGATTAAAATTCTTCCTGGGGTGATCGGTATTTGCTGATCCCGTGGAAGTCAGTAGGAACTGGCTGTATTCAACAGCCCTGAAAATCTGATCATAAGCTCTCAATATGAAGGGACAATAACTAAGCTGTAGCTGAAGTCACGTGCTGACCTACGTTCTCCAGAGATATATTTTGATGTTTTCAGAATATTGTGCTTTGAAAATGGAACAAAACAAAGTGTTCATTACCTTTAGTGTCCAAAATTGAATTCTGTTCTGACAAGCGTAAGCTTCCAAACTGTAGGTGGCTTTGGAAAAAATCCATCCTTAAGTGGCATAGAAGCACAAGTCCTATTAACTGCTAGTGACTTTTCTGCTCCTGAACCACTTACGTGCTTCTAAAAATCCCATATTTTGATGATACTTCATAAACTAATAGCCTTAACCTACATGGTGGAAAACCAGAAGCTGAGGTAAGAGATGCAGTTGTTGTAGGTTACTCCAGGCTTGAAACGTGTTGCAGGGATTGAGAAGAGACCGAATAGATAACATCGAAAGAAGAGCACCTTCAAATAGCAGTATGATCTCAAGAGCTCAGAAGTGCACCTTGACTTTAGTGTCGCTTTAAACCTGAGAGAGTTCAAAGTCTCAAAACCAAACAGAACTGGCAGTTAATTATTGAAATGTATAAAATACTGGGAGCTGTTCTGCGCTCTTGAATTGACGCGACTCTCATGCTGTCCTTTTCACGTGTGATGTTACAAATACTGTAACTGTAATTTCCAAAGAAAGTGATTGTCAGTCTGATTGAGGGAACTGCAGTATAGAGCAGCAGCGCTGGAAGAGATTTTTGTATGTAGAGTGTCTGGCACAAGATGATAAGCACTCAACCTTTAGGGCTCTTCCTGCAAATCAGCCTTGGTTTTTAAAAAGGTTAAATTTAAATTAAAATACCTGAGAAAACATCTTAAATTGTGTATTTAAGTTTTAGGTAGCCTTTTTTTTTTCTCTTTCCTAAAAGTTCCTTTTGAGGGTTTTTTGTTTTTTTTTTTTGGCTAAAAGCGTATCGTTTATGACGTGGATCTTACACACATACAAATGGCTTTTTGCTCATAAATGACTGATTTTAAATATGCAGAAATAATTCCCATATCTTAATGTTGAAAATAAAAGATTTATTTTTTCCCTTGAAATTCTAGACTAAGATAAACCTAATTCCGGAGTCAGAAATCCAACCTGGGAAGCCAGAGCAAAGGTCATAGCAATTCTTTCTTTTCCTAGTACTGCTTATTATTAGAGCTCCACAGTATTGAGGCTTTTGGCACAAGCTTTGAGGCCAGTGCACCTTGGATAATGTTTGAAAGTTAAATGTAAGAACCATTTGTAATAGACTCTTAGCAAGTGGCTGATGGCAAAGATTGGTTTGAACTCAAGAATCTGATGACGGCTTTGGTGGTATCTGAAGCCGTCCATACTCTGATTTCTGTAGTCATCAGTGGAAGTGGTTAAGGGCAGTGCTTGGTTGTCTCATGGGTTTTAGACCCCCTTGTCCTGAGCGCCTTCAGTCCCAGAGGTGATCAGCATGGTGACGGGGTGGGGGTTGGGGGAAGAGTTGTTGCACTGGCCACGTTCCCTGACCCCTCCGAGACCATGCCCCTTTTCCCACTCATGCAGGAAGATGTGGGGAATGGGCGGATCAGAAGTGGCACACTGCTTCCACTGAGTGCCGGGCAGTCTCCACCCCTACCCGCTGCTCCAGCAGAGAGGTGCCATATCCTCTCTGCCCTGACTGCTGCCCTCCATGCTGAGTCCCACCCACCATAAGCACAGAGGTGTGTGTGCGTCATGTGCATCTCCCATGTTCCCCTACTGCTGTGTTCGCCGTCTGCACTGTGCTACTTCTGATGAATGTGGAGGCAGTCCTGCTCCTCCCCTGGAGCGGCTCGGCCCTCGAGCAGCCTGAGGGGGGGCGTGGGGACTGTCCTGCACTCAAGGGAAGCAGTGTGGTGCTTGTGCAGGAAGAGGCGGGGCATGGGTGGAGCAGAAGTGGCAGGGGGGGCATGGTTGGGAAGGGGACAGGGCATGTGGTCAGTGCCCTCCCACTGGCATCCCTGATTCTTCCACACCCTTAGCCCCCTGCCATGAGGCCTCCCCACAACCCTTGTTCTGACTCCCTTGCTCTGAGTCCTCCACACTCTACCCCACACTTATATTTCTTACACATCACATCTCAGAGCTGGAAGGGACCTCGGGAGGTCATCAAGTCCAGTCCCCTGTCCTGTTGGCAGGACCAAGCACCATCCTGTTTTTTGTTTTAATCTATTTGCCTTAGATGCCTAGATGCCTAAATGGCCCCCTCAAACATTGAGATCACAAACCTGGGCTTAGCAGGCCAATGCTCTAACCACTGTTCTTTCTTGTACCGTCAAATAGCAACCCACCCCCAACCTCTGTCCTGAGCCGTGATACAATAGTACCTGTAAAAGTCTAAGTTACTTTCACCCCTGGAATAATACTGTCTCTGGGAAAAAGTGTCGGTTTAAATTTAGTTTTTAAGGTGCTACAGGACTGCTTGCTTTGTTTTGTGAAGATACAAGCCAACATGGCTACCTCTCTGACCAGATTAGTTTTAGTAATTAACACATTTAAATGACCATTCAGTGTTGAAGTGGCCCATTAACATGGGGAATAAAGGGAAATAGCTAGGTGGGTCGTTAGTGCGTTACAGATTGGATTTATGTCTTATTACCAAAGTGTCTGATTTTTAGTGTCCAGCATATGTAAATTTTCTTCTGTTAGGAGTGGTAGGTCAAACAGAGTGATAACTTTTTGAAAAGTATTCACCGATATGTAATAAGGTTACATTTGTTTTCGTCTTTTTCCTGTGTGAATTTATTAGCGATTGCAGCTAGTCTTTTTTTCCCTTCTCCCATAAAGTTGCTTTTGAACATCTTGTTCACATGTTGTAATAGGCATGCTTAGGACTGAACTTGAAAACTGTGTTGTGGAGGGATTCTGACCAGTGTAGTTGTGTCTGCCGAATTTGCATCTCTTGTTCTGCCACTTTCAGTTGGTGTGTCCTGGTTTGTGGGAAACCTGTTTCTGGTCATGAACTTGGAGAGGCTAAAGGCCCTCTTTAAAGGTTATGAAAGGATGTTCAGGAAATATTCTTTCAAGAAGGGGGTTCCCTAGAGTATGGATTGCTTGACAATACTGTGTTTAGGTTCCAGTGTGGGGTGGTGGATGACCGCTAGGGGTGTGCCATGGGAGAGGGATTTATTTCTATGCTCAAGCAGGTTATTTTGGGATATTTAGGTTGCCTGTTCCAACATGTGATCTACTTCTCTGTTGGAGTGTCCTTGTTTGGCGGGTTGTGAGTGTGTTAAGGTGTATAAATCAGACTTTCTCCTTAGAACATAATCTGCGATAGCCGAAAGCCCAACTGTAAGTTAAGGTTTCTGGGTATATGGGGTGATTACTGGACCTATGACTGTAGATGTGGTGACCCAGTGGTTTCTTGTACTTGGTTGTCTGTAAGGTTCCATTGTTGAGGCTGATCGTAGTGCCTGGGAAGTTGATGGTGCCGTGGGGGTGTTCCAGAGAGAGTTTAATGGTTGGGTGCTGGCTGTTGAGGTTGTGGTAGAAATCTAGACAGAGGACAAAACTTCCTCTTTATCTCAGGGACATCCACTTCTTTAAGGCAGTGGGAGAGCATCTGACCCGCGCTGTTGGTGAAACTTGTATGGGGGTTTTCTTTCCACATCCCTGACAGACAAGGTTTGCAGACAGATCTGCTATTGTAGACCTGATGTTCATTCAGTGAAAAAGCTTGTTCAATGTTTATTCCTTCAGAGTTTTATGAAGATGCTCTTGTACCAAATTGAGAGGACATATTTGAACTTAGAGCAAAAGAAGTATTGCTTGTGAGAAGAGAGAACATAAAGAGAGCTGCAGTATGAACAAGTCTTATAATTTAATGCCAATATTTTGATCAGAGTAAAGGGAATTGGTTTTACTATGGAATCATAGAATACTAGAACTAGAAGGGACCTTAAATCATCAAGTCCAGTCCCCTGCACTCATGGCACTGGTTAGAAAGAAATTAATTTTTCATTGCGTTTTCCATGAGATGCCCCACTCCCACAAAAAAATCCCTTGCTGTACCCTGCTCATGTCTGTATTGATGGCTTTGCACGCTTATTCTTTTCAGCTCATTAGTGAATAGTTTTTTTGCCTGGAATCAGAGAGAGCAGATAGGGAAGCCAATTAACAAAGGAAACAAGTAGGTATTGTAAGCATGAAAGGACCTATTAATTTTGAGCATATTTGGCATGTAAATATCTTGCAATGCTGCTATGAGTGCCCTACGAATGCCTGTTTTTGTTTTCAGGTGACATTGTAAAAAAAAAAAAGAAGTGGGGTGCATTATCTCCTGAAAAAGTAAACATGCTTGTTTGTCTGAGCAGTTGGCTGTACAAGAAGTAGGACTGAGTGGACTTTCAGGTTTTAACGTTTTACATTGTTTTATTTTTGAATGCAGTTATTTTTTTGTGCATAATTCTACATCCGTGAGTTCAGTGTTCATGTTAAAGAGATTGCATTGCGGTACATGTAGTAGGTGAATTGAAGAACACTAGTTCTCTTACAGTGTAAACATTTGTAATCAAAATATAAAATATGTACTGTACACTTTGTATAAATGCAGTTAATATAATGAAAATGTAGGAAAACATCCAAAATATTTAAATATCAAATGCTAGTATATTGTTTATCAGTGGGATTAATCGGTGTTTTAATCATGATCAGTTATTTGACGTAATCGTGGGAATTAACAGCCCTGCTTTTCATTTACAGTATATTTCTGTTCAACCAAAACCTTATTATCTGACCCTCTGCCTGCCCTGAATTCATTTCTTGGTTTCCACTATGAGGTATGCTGCAGAGGGCTTGTATCTCACCTGGGGACCAATTTAGTTTGCATAAGAGAAGACAGAGGGGTGATTTAATAGCAGCCTGCAGCTTCCTGAGGGGATGCACTGAAAGGGGTGGAGAGAAACTGTTCTCGGTGGTGACAGACAGCAGAACAAGGAGCAATGGTTTGAAGTTACAGGAGGAGAGGAATAGTTTTTCCTCATATCCAACCTATTTCACCAGGAGGGTGGTGAAGCCCTGGAATGCGTTGCCTAGAGAGGAGGTAGAATCTCCATCCCTAGAGGTTTTTAAATCCTGGCTTGACATAGTCATGGCTCGGATGACTTATTTGGGGTTGATCCTGCTTGGGGGTAGGGAGCTGGACTCAATGACCTCTTGAGGTCCCTTCCAACTCAGATTCTATGAAGGAGTTTGGATATTGGAGCAGAGATCCCCACCTGGGAGTGGGTGGAGGAGGATTAGCTGCTAGAGTTGAAGGACATCCAGCTGCTAAAAGGACTATGATGGTAGCACAGGAAGTAGGATAGCGAACTTTCTAATTGCCTAAAACCAAATACCACTGCCCACAGGCTCTTCCCTTCCACACTTCCAATGTGTGGGTTGATCTGGCTAGCACTCCCAGGATCTCTTCTGAACTGGGTGTTGTCAAAATCTGGCTGCCTGGCAACCAGTGTTCCCTCAAATTTATTCTGCATATGGATATAAAAGAATTAAGTGTGCACCAGTATGGAGATGATGTGCAACATGTTTGCATGCTGGTTTTGTATGTTGCTTTTCTTGATGTCTGATTTGTCCCCATTTATCCTTTGGCACAGAGACTGTCTGCCAGCTACACCAATGAGGGCTCATCCACCTGCATAACTGTTAACGGGCTACATGCCTTCATGTGCCAACAATGCCCATCTGCCATGTATATTGGTCACACTGAAAGTCTCATTGCCAAAGGATAAATGAACACAAATCAGACATCAAGAAAGGCAACCCACAAAAACCACTACAGGCTGAACCTCTGTGGTGCAGCATGATTTTAGTTATCCAGAGGTCTGCCTATCGTGGGTGTGGCCTAGTTTCACACAACTCCATAAAGTGTGTTTACAGCCACCAGACCTGGCCGTCAGTGTTCTGTGCTGTAACTTACCCCTAAATGTCTTCCAAGAGCCCAGTAAGCAGTGGAAGTCTTGTTAATGCTGCTTGACAACATTGACCTCCTGTGGTCTGGCACCAGTCGGGTTCCGAGGATGCCACACTAGAGAGGTGCAAGTTGTAGGACAACACTCAATAACAGATTTAAAAGTAGCCACCCTTTATTTAGAATAAACAATCTTCAAAAGCAGACTGTAAAGAGGAACTACAATTTATTTGCATAATTAACAGGATCAGTTTTGTGCTGAATAAGGACTTAGAATGGTTATCTCACTACAAAGGCAGTTTTCCCTCTCTTGATATTACACCTCCCCAGCAACTGCTTGGAGTGAGCCACATCGACCCTGACTTCACTGGCCTCATTAACACTGGTCCTACACTAGATTAGTAGTACATGTGTATTATATGCTTACCTCTGTGATGTCCCCTCCATTCATCTGATGAAGTGGTTTTCACCCACAAAAGCTTATGCCCAAATAAATGAGTCTTTAAGGAGCTTCAGGACTCCTCATTCTAGTTATCTGAAGTAATGTGATTATATATGTTTAAATTATTGGTTACTTTTTTATTAATGACACTTAAAACTAAACTGTTAGCAGAGATGTGCATTTTTGGTCTGTTTTTTTTCCTTACCTTAGGATGTATGCAGTAGGCACTCTTCCATATTTTACTTCTAAATCAAATAAGATTTTAAATGTCTGATTAAATTAAATGACATGCCTTCAATATGACATTTCATATTTGATGTTTTTGCAGAAAACAACTGGTATTTGTGTCATGTGATAATCATTGCCTCAGAAGAGAACAGTCTATCTTGGGGTATGTACCCATACCCCTATTTGGCACGTGTTGATCCTGATGCACGAAAAGGCACTATAATCTACCAGCTTACGGCCTATTACAATAACAGTGAGAACTCCAGTGGTACAATAACTTATGAACTTATCACAGGTAAGTGCTTTCCAAATCAAATGATTGATCTGCACAATTGTGAGATTTTTATATTAGCAATTTCCCATTTTATCATTTAGCAAATAAGATTCCAGTTGAATAACCTTGTATGGGCATGCTGGGTGGAGGTCTGAGGTGATGGGTAAAGTGGTGTAAATTAAACCAGTTGTAGTGTGAGGGAGGTGGTTACTCCTATACCAAGTGAACAGAATTAGTAGCAGAGACCAGACATAAGCCTAAAACCCTAGGGCTTGTCTACCTGGGCTGTATAAACCATGTCAAATCAACCAAAGTAACAGAAATGCAGCGCTTTAAAGACTAACAAAAGGATTTCTTCAGTGATGAGCTTTCGTGGGACAGACCCACTTCTTCAGATCGATCGCATTTCCAATACAGACTGACCTCGACATGTATAGAGGTCCAAAAAAAATTGCAGTAAAAACTGACAAATCGTGTACCACACAGGTAACCATTATTTACTTTGGGTTTGATAATGATTTTGTTAAGTATAACAAGTAGAATTTAAGTGATTGCAAATGGTGACAGACAGATCAAAGTGAGTTACTAAGCTGATATAAAACCAAAGCTGCTAGCTAAGCCTAACACAATAAGGCTGTATCTACACTACCTCTCTACTTTGAAGGGAGGATGGTAAGTAGGGTGTCGGGAGATTATTATTGAAGTGCTGCACTGCATGTGCAGCACTTCATTAAGCTGATTCTCCCCCGCGGCAACTTCAACATGCCTGCTTGTGTGTTGTGGCAGCTAACCTGCTGGTACTTCAAAGTGCTTGGGCAACTTCAAAGTCCCTTGCCGTGGGGGAGAATTAGCTAATAAAGTGCTGCATATGCAGCGTGGCACTTAATCTCCCGACACCCTACGTATCTTCCTCCCTTCGAAGTAGGGAGGTAGTGTAGACACAGCCGAAGAGAAGTTGTTACAGATCATAATTTCTTACCCTAATCCTTATGACATGTAAAGGCCTTGAGGCCAGAGCTGATATTTTTCTGACCTGGGCCCAGCTGCTTCTCCTTCCTCTCGTTAGAGTCTTTGTTTCCGGGTCTCTTCATATAGCGTCTTGTGATGGGGAGCAATCTGGGAAACCAGATGAAGACTATCGTTGTTTGCTACCCACCCTTTAAATAGAATTTCCCTAGGGTGGGAAGTCTTTTTTCCATCCTCCCTTCCCCAATGGAAAAATGCAAAATTCAAGATGGACAGCAGCCCCAGTGGCATGGTCTTTGTAGGACCAGCTACAGTTTTTCAACTGACCGGAAAAATGAAACCACTCACAGATCATTGCCACGAGCACTGGGCTATTAAGCTCCTTAAACACCACTAGTGGCTTTCACTAGAAAACCTAGATTAATTTCCAGGTTTATAATTCATATTTCTAACATCACATACAAGAAAAATACGTGTACACAGTCCACAGCACTCCAAAGGGGCCTAGACGTTCAGCCCCCCCACTGCTGCCAAAGTAGCAGCAGCAATAGTGGCTGGAGCTCTGGGCCTGTTTGAAAAGTGGGGCCCTGGGCAATTGCTCCCCCCCCACCACCATCCCATCCAGCAGGCCTGTGTTACTGTGCAGTATTGCAGAAACTGGCTTTGATGCAAAGTCTATTGTCTGTCTGCTTACTGTGACTATCGCAATACATCATATGAGTAAGGGGTGAAAAGGGTGAAGCTGTAGATAAGAGTGAGGTTTAAGACGATGTTTAAAGATACTGAAGATACAAATGAGAGTTTTTACTGTGATGCCTCTACTAGAACTGTTTTTCTGCATCTGTTCATAGGTGGGGAAGAGCGATTTGCTGTTGATGTGGATACCGGTAGTATAGTGACAACTGGTTTGCCTTTAGCTTGGAACAAGGAATATGTGATCACAGTGCAGGCCACTGATGAATATGGCAACAAAAGTCCCTATGCCTCCATCTCTATTCTGGCTGGCTCCCGACTCCCCCAGTTCACTAACGTGTCATACAGCGTGTTTGTCCCTGAAAGCACTCTAGCAGGAGAAAGGTAAGTGGAAGAAAGGCAGGTGCCTCGAGAGAAACTTTGTGGAGTGCTACTTGGTGCCTCATTTGCAACCAGGGTTGTTCGTTCACTCTGATGTTCCTAAATTGCACTTGACAAGGAAAACAGTGACTCTTTAAAAGGGAGGAGCAGCCAAGCCCAGCGGATGTTGCAGCAAGCTGGGAAGAGGACAGAGAGGTTCAAATCCCAGCCTTGCCACTAGGACAAATCATTTAATCTTTTAAATGCCCTGCTTCTCCCTCTGGGACAGGAGTGGACAAGATGTGGCCTGTTAAGCAACCAGAGCCAGCCTGCAGCACAGTGGGAGCAACCTCAGGGAGTCTTCCTCCTTCTCACCCCTGCTGCTTGGAGCAGCCGGCTCTGGGGACCTGTGGCTCTCTGAGGGCAGCTGCATGGGAGGGGGAGTTTAACATGCTGCCCCACCCACAGCACTGTCTCACAGCTCCCACTGTCTGGAAACTGGCCACTGGGATCTGCCCGTTTGCAAGGCAGGTAGCACATGAATTCCCCACTCGGGGGCTTGTGATGTTCAGAGCTGTACGAGGCCCCTGCAGCCAGATGCTCTGACCACTGTGCCTGGACAGGGTGGCAAGAAGCCTGCTTGAGGGCCCTGCTGAGTGGCTGGCCCAGAGCCACCTTGTTAAGCACCTTTTGGTTGGAGCCTGCCTCTGGCATGCCAGCCCCTCCCCACCCAACCCTTTGCCTTCCCTCATGTACCTCATAACCCAAGCCCTCTGCACCCATATCCTCTCCCAGAGCTTGCACCCCCATTCTCTGCACAGGTCACAACCCCTCCCAGTGCCCGCACCCCCACCTATACCCCTCCTCCAGGTCAGAATCCTCTCCCAGCACCTTCACTCTCTCCTGAGCCCTGTGCCCCAACCCTTGCCCAGGTCACAACCTCTTCCTTCACCCAAACTCCCCCTCTGGTCCCACATCTCCTCTTGCACCCCAGTCCCCTAGCCCAAGCCCCCTTCTGCACCCAACCTCCAGCCCAGGCCCTCCACCTCCATTGAAGAGTACAGTCCTTGACCACTTTCCAAATTCTTGGAGTGGGCCCCCCATCAAAAATTATTCTCCACCTGTGTTCTAGGAGAGTTGTTTTTTTTTTTTTCACCTGTTTGGTGCTTCCGAACATGTTCTTCAGATGGAATGGATTTCAGTGTAATGTAAGGGGTCATCCCGCTTGTACTTGCTGGGGGTCCCTGTCTCTCAAATGCTGTAGTTACTGGATTTTTTTTTTAATCTGCCAGCTTTGTCTCAGTGATCACAAAGGTTCATGTTTACATTGTGTATTTGTTGTGTGTTCATGTTTGTTTCAGTGTTCTATAGGTGGCCATTAATTTTAATGTCTAGTCTCTCTAGCAGTTTGAATTATAATTTCATTTAAGTGTATTTAATGTCCTCTTAGCGGAGGTTTATGTTTTAAAAAAAAAAAAAAAAAAAAAACAAACAACCAACCAAAGCCTCTGCTTTGATTTTCTTTTCCAATAATTTTAGTTCTGGGTATGTTGAGACCAGAAATTTGTAGGTAGGTTTGAAGTGAATTTAGAGACCAAAAAAAAAGTAAAAGGCATTGGGGTGGGGTGGGGGCTGATTCAGAAGCAGCTCTTGAAAGTTACACTCACTAATGATAGGCAAGCATGGGACTGCTTGATAAGAGAGATCATTAACTTCAAAAATCTTGTTTCTGTCTAAATGTGTTTTACTTACTGTTACAAGTGGCACATAGGATTACTGTGACAAAGACCTCAGAGAGAGTCTTTCTCTGTTTTTTAATGTGTGACAGTACTTAGAAAATCTGCATGTGAGAGGGAGTGCAGGGGGATTGGGGCAGAGGGTTGGGGTGGGGAGAGAAGCTGGGGGTGGACCTTGGGGCAGTGGTCTGGTGTGTTTGTGGAGGAGCACAGGAGTCGGGGGAGGGTGGGGATGTTGGTGTTGGGCTTGGGGACGTGAGGTGTTCCAAGCCGAGGGTCGGGGTGTGTGAAGGGATACAGGAATGAGGGCAGGGGGTTGGGAATGTGGGAGGAGGCCAGGGCAGGGGGCTGAGATGTGTTGGGGGGTGTTTGTGTAGGGGGCCTGCGGCAGTCACGGTTGCTTCCTGGTTCCCTTACGTGGCTGGGGACAGGTCACTGTCCCTCTGCTCCTATTCACTGCACTGCCACAAGGGAGAGGTGGGCTGGCTGTGTGGGGGCCCTGCTGCTGGAAACCCAGCAACAGTGCAAGAGACCCCCAGGCCTGCCACTCCCTTCCTCCTGGCTGGCAGGAGTGCACACCAGGGACTGCACCTGCACTGCCTCCGGGGTCCAGCAAGAGAGAGGTGTCAGGACAGGCACAGAAGCATTAGGAGCCCCATTGGGAGTACACCCCTCTGCTCTACAGCACACCACCAGCCAGCCCCTTTCACAACGCGCTTCCTCACCTAGCTGTGCATGTGGGGCCACCAGCATCCACCTCTGCAGCAGGAGCCCTAGGAGAGGAAGTTGGGCCATGCACACCTACAGAGCCCCACCTGAGCCAGCTCACTGTGGGTTCACCGCCTGACTTTCACCTCTGCTCGCATCTGTCTTGGGTTTTTGCTGTACAATGTGGAAAGGAAAAACACTTTTTAGGTGTGTGTGTACAGCCAGAAAAATTAGCAGGCATGGAAAAAGCAGCTGGGTTTTATGGGGTTTGCGGAGGAGGCTGAAGGTGTGTTTTCTGTAGTAGTGAAGGCATGCGAAGGAGTTTCTGTAGGTGGCTGGCTGGCTGAGGGTACATCTTTACTACAGGGAAGATCAGCCCGGTTGCGGTCGATCTTCCAGAGTTCAGTTTAGCCCATGCCTTGTAGGGACATGCTAAATTGAACTTACAGGGCACTTGCATTGGTCCCTGAATTCCTGCCCCATTAGAATTAAGGGAAGTTGACAGGAGTGCATGCTCCTATCGACCCCCGTTAGCAGAGACTGAGCAGAAGCCTGAATTAAGGTATATTGACTCCAGCTACATAATTAATATGGCTGGAATTGGGTACCTTAGTTCGACTTTTGGCTATCGCGTAGACCTGCCCCGAGTTCCTGCTAAAATGATTACTTTGTTGCTACTGGGATTAAGAACATAAAAATAGCCACACTGGGTCAGACCAAAGGTTGATCTTGTCCAATATCCTGTCTTCTGACAGAGGTCAATGCCAGATGCCCCAGAGGAAGTGAACAGAACATGTCATCGTCAAGTGATCCATCCCATCACCCTTCCCAGCTCTGGCAAACACAGACTTGGGACACCATTCCTGCTCATCCTGGCTAACAGCCATTGGTAGTCCTATTTTCCATGAACTTAAATAGTTCTTTTGAACCCTATTATAGTCTTCACAAAGTCCTCCTGCAAGGAGTTCCAGAGGTTGACTGTGCGTTGTGTAAAGCAATACTTCCTTGTGTTTTAAACCTGACACTTTTTAACTTCGTTTGGTGACCCCTAATTCTTGTGCTGTGAAGAGGAGTAAATAACATTTCCTTATCTACTTTCTCTATACCAGTCTTGATGTTGTAGACCATGGTCCTATCCTCTATTAGTCATCTATTTCTCCAAACTGAAAATCCTCAGTCTTATTAATCTCTTATGTGGCAGCTGTTCCATACCCCTTACTGTTGGTTTGTTGCCCTTTTCTGAATCTTTTCCAATTCCAACATATTTTGAGATGAGGTGATTACATTTGTATGGAGTATTCAAAATATGGGTGTACCATGGATTTATACAGAGGGAATAATATTTTCTGTCTTCTTATGTGTCCCTTTCTTAATGATCCCCCTACACCGTTTTTTTTTTTTTTTTTGAAGCGGTTGTATTATATCACTATTTTAGTGCCTAGAGCCTTGCATAGGAGTCTTTTTATTATTTTAAAATTAAATGCCTGAAACTACTCAATTTTTAAGGGACTAGATTTTAAGCTGCCAGGTGGGAAAGGGGCACAGGGAAAGCCTATTCTTTTCAAGAGTGTAAATAAATCTTTCAAATGTGTATTTGGCACCAGGGCTGCTGGCCAGCACAGAAAGAAATACGTGTAGTTTAGTTTGTGATAACTAATGAAGAAAAGCCAACTGTTTGCAAGGATTTGAAGAGTGTAAACAGCAAAGAAGGAGTAAATGTTAGTGAGGTGATTGGGAATAATGGGTTGAATGAAGAAGAGGCAAATTGTTACCCAAGAGCTCCTAAGTGTGTCCTTAGTGGAGTGGTGGAGTCCCTGCTGCAAGAATCATTGTAAACATAGAGCAGGTGAACTACTGGAAGGTATTTGCAGGGGCCAGCCCTGCAGTGTTCTATAATGGGACTGTGGCAGAATTTTCCATCCACTTGTGCCTTCTCTGACTCTCCTAGCAAAGTGGATTGTAACAAGTTTGATAAGGATTACGCTATTGTTCTTCACAGAGTAGCAGTTGTGGAGGCTGTTTCCTTTCAAAACCGGCTTCTTTCCTACACCCTGCTGATGAACCCCAGTGGCCTGTTCAGCCTGAGCCAGGAGAGTGGAGAGCTCAGTTTGACTCATACAGTGGATTATGAGAGGGAGCACCATCTCTATTGCTTACTTGTGAAAGCAATGGAAGCTGAGAGTGGACTTAGCAGTGTAACTGAGGTACAGTGAATCACTTGACTTTACCTGAATACGAGGAATCACCTCACTGTAGTCACTATTTCCTCCCTTGAGACTTCATAGCTATGTTTAGTGATGTCATTACATACATTGACTGTCTAAGTAACAGCACAAAGTTGTCTGTAGGTTGGGAGGGAGGGAGGGTGGCTTTGTTAAGTCATGGGACTGAAATTCACACCTGTGTTCAGTTGTTGGCTCTACAGGATCACTTCCTGCGTGACATTTGCCAAAGAACAGTTTATCTTTGCCTTCATTTTAAAAGCATAAAGGCTACGACTACGAGGGCAGCCTCTGTCGACAGACTACTGTATATGACTGATGCATTATGAACTAAAATAAGCTGACCAAGTGTTGAGCAAAAATAGCAAATATGTGACACAATATTCATAATTTTTTGTTCCGCTTATGAGTCAAGCTTTGTTTGTAATATTGGCTTCACATTGAAACATAATATTCCATGTATTAAGATATGAAAATTTATTTTTGAGCCAAAATTTTAGATTTTGAGGCTTTTTAAAAATTGCTTTTTTTTAAATGAAAAAGCTGTTTTTAACTTGAGTGAGCCTGGTTTTGATTTTTTTTTTAATGGCAGGAAAAGGAATGTCTTTTCTGAAACTGAACTAAGTTTGTAAAGTGTAAAACTGAAAAAATCTTCTTATTTTGAGGTTTGCTGATTTCATAGCAAGTATTTTGTGCTGCTGCATTGTCCTGAAAACTGTTAGCACCCAAGGAATGTTATTTTGAAGTGGAAACAAAAATATTATGTAAAAGTAAATGCATCAAGTGATTAGATGTGAGTGACAAGGTAAACGCTAACATGGCTAACTTGAACCAATGCATTAGAGCTCTTTTATTTCTCGATAACAGGTCAGTTGTGGTGGACCTCTCTTCAGCAAACATCCATAATTTTCTGTTTAGTTTTTTCTTCTGCCTCCTGTCCCACACAGGTCGTAGTTCACATCACTGATGACAATGATTGTTCTCCAGAATTCCAGAATTCCATTTACAGCTGTGACAACATTCCTGAAACTATCGAAGATGGCACATCTCTGTTGCAAGGTGATCATTTCTCTATTAGGTTTCATTTCTTCTTCTCACAAGAGTTTGTTTAAATGATTTATGTCTATATAATCTGATTAGTGTGAGTTCTCACCGTGCCCACTCAGAGCATGGTGTCAGAGTACCTTCCAGAAGTGCATTAAAGAAGATGACCAACATCTGTCAGATGGTTTTTATTTTTCCTCTCTCGAGGGTATGTTGTTCATGGATTTTTATTCTGTGTTTCTATTTCTGTGTAAGTCAAGCTGAAGAAGTGTGCCTTGCACGTGGAGTGGAAAGTTTGAGAGTAGTTCTTATTGTTCTGCAGGAGTACAAACCGTAATTATAGGCTGTTCCCCTCAGAAATGTCTCCTACACAGATATGACCTTGACAGTAGATAGCAACACTGTCCCGGAGGAGCAGAACCATTGGTCTTCTCCTGGACCTTTAGATGTCCTTCTGGGTACCAAGCGCCTAGACTGTTGAAAGCCTTGAACAGGAGGCTGACTCTGAGATCTTGAACCTGAAGCAATAGTCTGTGGAGAACCAGTGTAGTGAGAGGAGGACAAGTTTATGTGCTCATGGTAACCTGCGTTGCTGCAAAGGCAAGCTGTGGCTTTCTCTACTGCACGTTGAACCTCTCTAGTCTGACACACACTCATCCAGCAACATCCATAATCTGGCATGATTTTAGTAATCTGGACAACCAGTTATCATGGGTGTGGTCAAGTTTCCCATGGGCCCATGAAGTTTGTTTCCAGCCACCCGTATTGGTAGTCAGTGTTCTCTACTGTTGTTTAGCTCTAATTTTCCCCCTAAATGTCTTAAGAGTCCAGTAAACAGTGGAAGTGTTGGTAATGTGATCGACCACTTCGACCTCCTGTGGTCTGGGAAATTCTCTCGTTTGCATTGGTCAGGTCCAGAGGGTGACAGCTATAGAGGTTCAACCTGTAGTTTTAGTTTCCTGTGAGCTGACTGTCTTGTACCCCTCACCCTATTAAAAACTATAAGCTCAGGGACTTGGGGACACCAGCAGTCTAAGCCTCTTTGACATGTTCAAGGAAGAAATAGACCACCTTCTGGATGCTTGGAGGTGAGGCCTGATGCCCTGTACGCAGTGAAAGGATGTCATTGTCGTCTTTAACAGTGTGGCAGCACGTAAAATATACCATCAGTATCTCTTCCACTTCTAGCAGATTGCAGGCTGCAGGTGAAACCGTAGCATGGAGACATGTCCTAGTGTGGACAGGCAGGCACTTCTGTTTGTCAGTTTGCATGACACTCACAGGCTTTGTAAAGTAGGTTTTGCAATAATGTAGTTGAATGAAAACGTTGGGAAGGAAATAATTTTTGTGAAGCATACGCAGTATACATGCATTGGTTTATTGTTCAACATACAGTTTTTCACAAGCAGATAAAAGTGTAATAGAAATATTAGCTGTTGGAAGATTGACTATGGAGAATATCTGGGTACCATTGCAAATAAGATATCAGCATGAATTTCATGTGCTTAAATCAGAAATAACATCATAGATTGACCTGACTCTCTAAATGAATTGTTTAAAATATAAGGCCAGGGCTACACTGTCACTCCTGTTTTAAGAAGAGGTACACACAGTGATTTGTATCAGTTAGAAATTTGTTACTCCCATCTCCAGGTTTTATCCTTTTCAGCCCCCAGATCCACTCTCCTATCCCCAGGCTTTACCCCCACTCTGTCCTGCAATCCTGCCCTCATCCCCAGGCTTATGCCCCCATCAACCCCAAACCACCCTACTCACGCCCAGGCTTAACCCCTTCAGCCCCGGACCCATCCCCAGGATTTACCCGCCTGAGACGAGGAGCTCCATGTGCTGCCGCTGCTCCTCCTCAGCCACCTGCTCCCCCCCGCTGCCTCCTTTTCAGCACAGCTCCAGCGGGGCAGGCTTGGCCACCCCTCCCCACAACTCTTCTGCAGCCTTGGAGTTCCCCTGCATGCAGCCTGAGCGGTTCCCTGCACTACCAGCTTCCCTCCACCACTGCTGACTCCACTTGTGGCTCCAAGTGCTGCCATTGCTTAATCAAAAAAACTAAATGCAGTTTTAACAGTGGACTTTGTTTCAGCAGCGGCAGCCTATCCAGCTGCAAGTGGAGTTGGGGGCAGTGCTTGGAGCTGCAAATGGCTCCTTAAAGAGCCTCATGTGGCTCCAGAGCCACAGGTTGCCAATCCCTAACTTTATACAATGTCATGCTGCATTCTGGAACATTCTTCTATTGCAAACTCATATCTCTGGGGCCAGTCAATTTTTTTCCACCCCTTTCATTCTTTTGTTTGGGCCCTAAACAAAAGCTGACGAAGTTGGTGGTGCTGTGTCAGGATGGTTGTTCACAACTCAACATGCAACTCAGTTTTCTGGGCAACTAGTGGTGTGACCAAACCCACATGTGTGTAATCACAGTTCTGCTACCATGTTTCCTTGTAGTTCTTGCAACAGACTGTGATTCAGGCTCCAATGCTGAGATTTCCTACTACATTCAAAGCTCTGACTTTTCCATCACACCTGAAGGGATCATCAGTTCTCACCAGCAGCTGGACTTTGAGCGAGCAAACCATATGTATGAGTTTGCGGTTATAGCTGTGGACAAGGGACATCCTCCCCGGACAGGAACCGCATCAGTGCGCATCAGAATGACTAATGTGAATGATGAGGCACCTGTGTTCTCTCAAACTAGGTAAGCAGATTTTAAACCCTGATTTGTTTTCTGAGTTGTAATTCAGATTAATAGTCCTAGTTTACACTTTGCTTATATATGTATATGATTAGAGATACACATCTTCTAGAACTGGAAGGGACCTTGAGAAGTCATCTAGTCCAGTCCCCTGACCTTGTGGCAGGACCAAGCACCATCCCTGACATCTATTTGCTCCAATCCCTAAATGGCATCCTCGAGGATTGAGCTCCCAACCCTGGGTTAACAGGCCAATGCTCAAACCACTGAACTATCCCTCCCTTTCTTTTATGCTTAAGGGGCATATCCTGCCAGTAAATAACTGTTTACTTTCTTACCTTTTGCACCCCCTCCACATAGCACATTGAATCCTTAGCTCCATTGCTGTATGCAGAGATAACACAATCAGGCTGTATTTAACTGAAAGAGCTAGCCTCTGGGAGAATATTTTTGGATACGCTGGTGCCTTGGTTTTATGATGACTGGCCTGCTAACACATAACCCAGAAGGAGATGGTGGGTATCAAATACTTCATCAAAAGAAGTATCAGATGAAAACTGGTAGCAGAATCTAATGCATATTATTTACTATGCATTGTTAAAAAGCACTACATCTTCGAGTGGTCCCTGTGAATGCTCCGTGTCCGGTGTCGGGCCTGTCCTGGCGCCATAGTTCAGAGATTTTTCAAGCTGTTGTGCAGGAGCTTGCTGGGCTCTTTGCGTGATTTTGGTCACGTGTGATCCGGTCCCAGCCAGTTACAGTCAACCGCCAGCAGCTGCAGACGGACTCGCTTGTGCTTCACACGTCTGAAACAAAAGTTAAAAATCATCTGTAAATAATTTGTTTTACCTCTTTTCCAGTATTTTAAGAGTTTTTTTTTTTTATTGCATATAGTTTTCTAAAAAAAAAAAGTGAGAAAGGTGGACTTCTGAATAAAACTTCTCTCCAAGTTGCTTAAGAATGGCTATTAGAGACTGTTAACCGTACTTAACAGTCATAAATGATTAACTATTGTTTGCTATTCATAAAAAACTTACACACACACACAGAGTTTGTATTTAAAAAAAAAAAATGCCTGCGGCAGGTTTACGAATTGTGATTCCTGTGGTGAAGCCATGCCAGCTTCCGATGACCACAGCAAATCCATTTGCTGCCTGAGGGAGGCCCATATACCTCAGAAATGTCCCTGCTGCTCTAAACTGACTGCAAGAGCCAGAAAAGATAGGGAGATTAGGCTAAAGATGATATTCGATAAGGCTCTCCAGCCTATGACCTATGAGCTGACAGCCCTCCTCTCCTCATGCCCCCTCCAGAGGGTTCATCACTGCCTCAAAAGCAACCTCTCTGACTCCCTTTGTCCATAAGAAGAAGAGATCCTCTCCCACTCAATCCTTGCTGGTGTTACCTACGAGCAGGACAAGTGAGGTTGAAAGCTGTGATCCCTCTACATCTAACAGGGACAAATGGCCTAGAGTGCAGGAGCCAGCAAGTATATCTCAGGCACACAGGCAAGCCTCGGAACCGAGGAGTTCACATACCTCGAAACAATCAGCACCGAAAGCTGCGGCACTGAGACAATTGTCCTGGGCACTGAAAACAATGTCAGCACTGGGGTGCCTGGTGCATAAACCCCTGGCACCTAAGATCTCGGTGCCAGAATCCACACCAAGAACATCAGAACGGACGTCGGTACAGATGACATTGAAACAATTGGCACCAACACACTGCACGGTGGCATTTTGCACCAGGTGCATTACCAGCTATGTTGGCACCAGTTCCATTGGCACCATACACTTCGACCTTGGGCAGCCACACAGACCAACAATCTGTAAAGGTGTAGAGTAAAACTCACCACCATAGTCCTTCTCCTGACATGGTTATCATGTTGTTGTGTCTATCCCAGAATTCTTCGATAGAACCAATTGTATTAGAATGGCTTCTAATGGTGATGGAGGTGTGTGGCATAACTGGCCATTTGTAACGACAGAGTAGAAGATGAGTAGACCTTTTATCCAAATAGGTCTAGCCTCTTAGCCTCCTTATCTGACACCATAGATTTATATCTACAGAGGCCGCAGATAATATTTGGCAGGCTCCTGCCTCCATTCCACCAACCAATAAGAGATTGGACAAAAAGTATGTTCTTCTTTGAGTGGTCCCCGTGGGTGCTCCACAGTAGGTGTCGGGCTCGCCCTGGTGCCGCAGCTCGGAAAATCTTCAGCAGTCTCCGTCAGGTCGCGCATGCGCTGATGCGCATCGGCACATCGCGTGCTTACGGTCACGTGCACGATCCGGTCCCCGCCAGTTCCTTCTCAACCGCTAACGGCTGCAGACAGAATCCTCTCCGGCTCCAATGCCTGAGACAGATAAATCTTTTTTTTTTTCTCGTGTTAATAGTTTTAACAGTTCATAGTTAGCAGTTCTATAGTTATTATAGTTAGTTACTCTGTTAAAAGTTGTTAAAAGCTAAAGACTATCTTAAAACCACAGCGGCCGCCTCCGGGCGGGCCCGCTGCTTTTGTTTGTCAGCTTTCAAAGGCCAACGGTTATTAACATCACCTAACAGACTGTTAAGTGTGCTATTAGCACCTAAGGACTCAGAGTTAAGTTTTAACAATGCCATCCCCCGGCTTTAAGAAGTGTGAATCTTGCCGGGAGGCCATGCCTGCTTCGGATGGCCATAGCAGATGCATACGGTGCCTTGGGGAGACGCACGTTCCCCAGAAGTGCTCCCATTGTTCCAAGTTGACTAATAGAGCTAGAAAAGATAGAGAAATGAGGCTGAAGATGCTGCTAGTTGACAAAGCACTTCAGCCTGCCTCATCAGAGACAACGCATGCGGAGGGCTCTTCAGGATCGCGCAATAGGAAGGCTGCCTCTTTGACCTCCTCTGCGCAGAAGAAAAGAAGAACCTCGCCTATTCGATCCCTGCCCCTTACTGTTGGGAGCGGGATGAGTGTAACAAAGGACCCGCGCACGCTGGCTTCCTCCACTGGTAAAGCCGCGGCGCATGCAACCACTCAAGGCCCTGCAGCTACCAGGGAGATGGCACTGAGAGCCGTGCGAGCACTAGTCAGTCTGGCACCGGCTACTGCGGCACCGATCGAGACTTCCCCAGAGGCACCGAGGACATCGGCACCGGGATCGACGGCACCGGCAACAACGGCACTGGTAGCAGTGGAAATCAGCATGACACCTGCTCCGGTGCCAAGCTCACCGATAAGACCACCCGAGAGGGTAAAGGCTAAAATGAAGACCAGGCACCGCAGCCCCTCTCCTGAGGTAATTGCGCTGCCTCTGTCACCACGATCACCACCGGAGATTCGACGGGCAGCAACACCTTCAGCTTGCCACAGATGTCCTTCTCCTTTTCTTCGGAGTCTATCCCAGGGGTCTGCACGCTTTTCTCTGTCATCTAGCGTAGATCCCTACGAGTCTTCTCACAGAGGCTCTCCTCGTACGTCGGTATCATCTCGGAGGTCTCGACATTCCAGGCACCACCCTTACATCCTTGGGTCATGGTCCAGGTCTCCATCGCCGGGCCCCTGTCCCTGTTGCTACGACCGCCATCATTATGCGGGGCATCAGCATAGGAGGTCGACGTCTCACTATGGATCCCCGTCGACCACCCCTCAACGCCACAGTGTTCTACTTCCACCTGGGGGAACACCATGAGTTGCCCAATCAGAGGCTGGGTCTAAAGACATTGAACCCCACCTCGAAATTCCACAAAGGCAATCACATCAATACAGCCAGGATCCAGAGGAATTGGAGGAGAGATATCATAGTGATACCTCCTCATCCTCGCCAGACAAGGCCGTGGTCCCTGGAGACATTTCTCCCCCAGATGACCTGAAACAGTTCCAGGAGCTGTTCAAACGAGTAGCTCAATCCCAAGATATTGAAGTGGCGGAGGTGCAGGAGAAACACCACAGACTCCTTAAAAACCTCAGGCCTCCATCTTCTTCTAAAATTGCTATTCCTCTGGACGATGCAATCATGGAGGCAGCCACTAATATATGGCAGACTCCAGCATCTGCTCCTCCTACCAACAAAAGAGCGGACAAAAAGTACTTTGTCCCCGCGAAAGGTATGGAATTTCTATTTAGTCATCCACAGCCAAACTCGCTAGTGGTTGAATCGTCCCAACACAGGTCCAAATTGTCCCAGTACAAATCTGGGAGATTGGACAAAGACACAAAGAAGCTGGATCTTCTGGGTAGAAAAGCCTACTCCTCCTCTACTCTGTTGCTCCGCATGGCCAACTATGCCGCTCATTTGTCGAATCACAATTTCGACAACTATTCCAAGCTTACTGTGCTCATGGACTTCCTTCCGGAGGATAAAAGGCCAATTCTTAAGGCAATTGTGCAAGGGGGCTACACGGCTTCTCGAGCGGGCGTGCAGATTGCACTGGATGTGGCGGACACAGCGGCCCGAGCCGTGGCCACCACAGTGGTGATGCGGAGAGAGTCATGGCTTCACACATCCGGCATTCCGAAGGAGTTACAGGTCAAAATTGCAGACCTCCCCTTCGACAAAATAAAATTGTTTGCTGAATCGACCGACTCAGTCCTCCACTCGAGCAAAGATTCCAGAGCGACACTTCGGACTTTGGGGATATATACCCCACCGTTCAGAAGGAAGAAATTTTATCCTCAGCAACGCCGTTATGGTTACCAACAGCAACGTACCCAATTTCAACTGGGGTATGATCAGGGACGTCATCAACAAACACATCATAAGGGCCCTAGGCGCTGGCCTCCGCAGGGCAAAGTGCAAGACAGCAAGTTTGACGGGTATGTCGAGGGCTGCGAAGCCAAGACCGTACCTCAGTGCCAATCTCAGTACATGTTCCATCACCGACTCAAGCCATTTTACCCACAATGGAAAAGCATCACGTCAGACAAGTGGGTATTGGAGATTGTAAACACGGGATACACGATCCCCTTCCAGTCTTTACCTCCACCAAATCCTCCCACCGCACCCCTTCTCAGAGACCCCTCTCACCTACCGGAATTAAGGCGGGAGGTGGACCACCTCCTATTCATAGGGGCGGTGGAGAGAGTACCGGAACAATTTCAAGGCAAAGGGTTCTACTCCAGGTATTTCCTGACGGAAAAGAAGACAGGAGGGTGGAGACCCATTTTGGATCTACGCGCACTGAACCAGTACCTATGCAAACAGCGCTTCAAAATGACTACGATGGCTTCAGTAATCACGGCACTAGACGACGGCGATTGGTTTGCAGCCCTCGACTTACAGGATGCGTATTTTTCATATCGCAATTCATCCAGCCCACAGGCGTTTCCTCCGGTTCCTTGTGGGCACAGATCATTTCCAGTACAGAGTCCTCCCATTCGTACTCTCTTCAGCACCCAGAGTCTTCACCGAGACCTTAGCGGTGGTGTCAGCATACCTACACAGACAGGGAGTTTTCATTTTCCCGTACCTGGACGATTGCCTGCTAAAGGGAACTTCCCGGGCGGAGGTATTACGGATGATACACATCACCACAAACACATTTACCTCGCTGGGCCTCATCATCAATTTCTCAAAGTCAAAGACCGACCCCACGCAAAATATAGAGTTTATAGGGGCTCGGATAGACTCAGTCACGTCAAGGGTGTATTTACCCGAGGCTCGTTTTCGTGCCATCGAATCTCTCGTACAGCTACTAATGTACGGCCCCACTGTTCCAGTCCTCACGTGCTTACAACTGTTGGGGCATATGGCAACCACCACGTTTGTGGTGCAAAACGCCAGGCTGCATATGCGAGGATTGCAGCATTGGTTGGCAACCGTATACAAACCCTTAATCCACACCATCCACAAGAGGGTGTCACTTACAACAGAGGCATGAAGCTCACTAACATGGTGGGGAAACCCCAAGAATCTCCTAACAGGGGTGCCCTTCCGCCAACGGCAAATTACTGTGTTCATTACAACAGATGCCTCCCATATGGGATGGGGGGCTCACATGGACAACAAAACCACTCAAGGATTATGGTCCCCCGCGGAGAAGACACTGCACATAAACATATTAGAGCTCAGGGCAGTGTTCAATGCGTGCAGGCATTTTCACAATTATCTGCGTGGAAAAATAGTCGGCGTGAATACTGACAATACCACCACCATGTTTTATATAAATCGACGGGGGAGCCGGGTCTCGTACGCTTTGTGCGGAGGCGGTCCGACTCTGGAACTGGTGCATCTCCAACAATGTTATCATAAAGGCTTCATACCTACCGGGGGTCCACAACGTCAAGGCAGACCAACTCAGCAGACACTTTGCGCCCACTCACGAGTGGCAGATCCGTCCAGACCTACTTCACCAAGTGTTCCGCAGATGGGGTTTTCCCCAAATCGACTTGTTCGCCACCCGAGAAAACAAGAAATGTCCCCAATACTGCTCCAGAGCGGGCATGGGACAGGAGTCTTTGGGGGACGCCTTCATGATCCCATGGAAGGGCCCTCTACTTTATGCGTTCCCTCCCACGACGCTTATACACAAGGTCTTGGAGAAGGCCAGAAGGGAGAAAGCACGCATGATACTCATAGTCCCAACCTGGGACCGGCAACAGTGGTTCCCATTGCTCTTGCGCATGGCTCAACATCGGCCATTTCCCCTACCAACAGTACCGGACATTCTCACTCAGGCTCGGGGGTCAATACTGCACCCGCACCCGAAGAGACTTCGGCTACAAGCATGGCTAATCCATGGCTAAGCGCCTTAGAGACTACATGCTCAGAGGGAGTACAACAAGTCCTTGAATGTAGTCGGAGAACTTCCACCAGAAAGACTTATCAGCACAAATGGTTGCGTTTTTCTGAATGGTGTTCCTCCAGGCAACTAATACCCCAGGACGCCACCATACCTCCGATTCTGGATTATTTGCTACAACTCAAACAAAACGGACTTTCGCTATCCTTTATAAAGGTGCATCTGGCGGCTATATCAGCGTTTCGGTGTGAAGAGGATGGATCAACCACATTTGCCCATCCTGTTGTCTCACGTTTCCTAAAGGGGTGGTGAATCTGTACCCCCCTCGGAAACCAATACCACCGTCATGGAGTTTAGACCTAGTTCTACACACCCTCTCGGGACCGCCCTTTGAACCGTTGGCTACGGTCCCCCTTCGACTAGTTACTATTAAAACGACTTTCTTCCTGGCAATCACGTCAGCTCGCAGGGTGAGTGAGCTCGCAGCCATAATGTCCACACCACCCTGCACGATCTTCTCAAAAGAAGCAGTGGTTGTACGATTACACCCAGCCTTCGTTCCTAAGGTCTCTTCAGACTTTCATATCAACGAACCAATAGTGCTGCCCTTGTTCTATCCTAAGCCTCACAACTCAAATGAAGAGGCACGGTTGTACTTACTTGACGTAAGAAGGGCACTGGCCTTCTACATCGATAGAACTAAACCTTTCCGGAAAACGGACAGACTCCTGGTGTCCATTGCATCCAGGTCAAAAGGAGAAGCGCTATCTTCACAGAGGATTTCAAATCACATTGTGTCTTGCATAAGACTGTTATGAGATTTGCAAGACTTCTCTGCCAGTTCCTCCAAGAGCCCACTCTACGAGGGCGATGGTGGCGTCAACGGCCTTCTTCAAAGGCATCGTGCTGAGAGATATCTGCAGAGCGGCGACGTGGTCTTCCTATGACACCTTCGCCAAGCACTACGCCATGCACAGGATGCTTGATGAGGATACACGCCTGTCGACAGCAGCCCTTTGACGGGCAAGCTGCGCATAAATCGGGTACCCATCTCCTTTTTTGCGGGGGGTTACTTCTGGGTAGTCACCTACTGTGGAGCACCCACGGGGACCACTCGAAGAAGAAAGAGAAGTTACTCACCTGTGTAGTAATGATGGTTCTTCGAGATGTGTCCCCGTGGGTGCTCCACTACCCACCCGTTCCTCCCCACTTCGGAGCTCTGTTTGTGTGTTTTTCAGGGGCGTCCGGAGCGGTTGATCAGGAACTGGCGGGGACTGGATTGCGCACGTGACCGTAAGCGCGTGAAGAGCCGATGCGCATCGGCGCATACGCAACCCGACGAAGACTGCTGAAGATTTTCTGAGCTGCGGCGCCGGGGCGAGCCCGACACCTACTGTGGAGCACCCATGGGGACACATCTCGAAGAACCATCGTTACTACACAGGTGAGTAACTTCTCTTTCCCTTTCCAACCATAATTTTGATAATTATGCAAAACTGACGTCCCTGATGACAAGAAACCAATGTAAGGAATGTGCCAGCAGGAATTCAGAGCTGTTGAAGGCTGGGAGGAATGTGTCTCCCAGAGATTATTTGCATGAGAATGCAAAGGTGTGCATATGTAACACTGTGCAAACAAAGCCTGATGGGTAGCAAGGAAGCAATGAAATTTTGTCTTTTGTAAACACATTGTTGTAAAATCACAATTTATGCTAACGCTCAATATAAGAATTGTGAACTCTCACCAATGCTCCAAGTTGTTGTGGGGGACAGGGCACTCATAACTGCGTAAGACATGGCTAGCACAGGGCTCCCCAGGTTTTAAGCCTTGTAAAGCAGAAGGGGAGGGGTATGGGTTGAACCAGCTAGCTGAGTGCTTTGGCCCTGCCTAAGCCTTGGCTATATAGCTATAAGCCTGGTTTGACTAGTCCTTCCCCCCCACCTGTTAAGATAGAGCTGGATACTAGTGTTTGTATCTTTTATGAGACTCTACTTTGGTAGATGCTGAGAGCTGAAATCACAGGGTGGCAGCTAAGGCGACTGAGCTGAAATTACAGGGTTTTGCCTCAGGCCAAACCCACAGCAGACAGTGTGACCCATGGCCAGTAGGAGGAGCAGCAGACAGATGGCATGGCTGGTAGGAGGAGCAGCAGGTGGACGGTGCCACCAGTCATCCACCGGTTGCGGCAGCGGCAGATGGATGGAGCAGTGGGCCGCCGGCTGCTAGGTATAGCAGTGGACAGGCTGTGACTGGCGGATGGCCTCTGGGGCAGCTGGCAGGGAGCCAGCAGAACACCGGACCAGCACAAAAGTGGCATTGCCTCAGGCTCAATGAGGGAATGCATCATTGTGATGTGTCAGGGCCTGCACGGACTGGACCAACTTTTAAGTGGGGCATTTGAAAGGCAGGTACAAAGGAAGTTTGGGTGTGTGGATTGGCTGTTTATAGTATTAGACTGGTGAGCCTGAGGGGCCAAGGACTCTGCTCAATCCATTTTGAGCTGGGACAGTTACTTGAGGATTTGTTATGAACTCTGGGTGTGGTATTTTCCCAAGTTTATGCCAATTGACTTTTCTGCCTCTTTCATTAAAAGTTTCTTTTCTACACTCAGACTCTGTGCTTGTAAGTGGGGAAGCATTGGCTCTCCAAGGCGCCCAGGGTGTGTGACGTTCCCAGGCTACTGGGCGGGGGCTTGAGCTGGTTCTATGTGAGATGGGTGAAAAGGAACCCCTAGATGTTGAACCTGGCCCTGGTTGCTGCCGACTCCTTCCATCAGAAGGGTTACACCCTCATTAAAATTGATAGTCCAGGAAGGCTATACAGCCTCACATACAGGAGTCCAAAGTGCTCTAGATGTTGCAGACACAGCTACGTGATCTACTGCAACTGCAGTTGTAATGAGGTGGATCTCCTGGCTACAAATGTCTGTTGTCCCTAAAGAATGGCAAACAAAGGTGGAAGACCTCCCCTTTGACAAATGGAAACTGTTTGCTGACTCTACAGATGCAGTTTCATACTCTAATAAAGACTCAAACTACTTTGCAAAAACTGGGTATGTGTACTCCCCCACACAGGAGCAAGAGATACTATCCATATCAACGCCACTACAATTACCAACGTCAGCAGCCACTCTATCACCAGTGTACCCATGACCCAGGGCGTCAGCAACAACAATAAAGACCCCTGAGGTGGTGTAACATACAAGGCCGTAACCCTGTGCCACAAACCACGAGGCAGCACGTTTGACCGTTATGTTGAGGACCACGACACCACACTCATCGCCCAGTGCAAACAGCCAGCGTGCGGTCTGTTCCACCACCGCCTTAGACCAGTTTACCAGCAATGCCTTACCATCACCGCAGACAAATGGGTGCTGGAGATAATTTCTACAGGCTATACCATTCCACTCTGCACCCCTCTGCCAACCATCCCCGCTACCCAGGGACCCCCTCACAAGACAATGTTAAAGCGCAAGGCAGCCCACTTCCTGTCCATAGGAGCTGTTGTGAGGGCACCCGAAGAATTCAAGGGAAAAGGGTTCTGTTCCTGCTACTTCCTCACAGGTGAGAAAACGGGGGTGGAAACTGATCCGCGATTTACGGGCTGTCAGCCATTATCTTTGCAAACAGTGTTGCAAGATGGTCACTATTACCTCTATAGCTACTGCACTGGATGACAGGGACTGGTTCACAGCCCTTGACCTACGAGACGCCTACTTTCATATAATTATGCACCCTGCCCACAGACATTTATTCCACTTCACACTGGGCACGGATCACTTTCAGTACAAAGTACTGCCATTCGTCCTGTCATCGGTGCCCGGAGTCTTCACAAAAACACTCTAGGTAGTAGTGGCTTACCTACACCACCTAGCTGTTTCCATCTTTCCATACCTAGACGATTGCCTTTTGAAGGGCCACACAAGTGTGGATGTTCTCTGTATGGTAAGGATTACCATGAAGACGTTTTCAGTCTCAAGGCCGTATCAATTTTCAAAAATCAACCACTGAGCCCACGCAGGGCATAGAATTTATAGGGGCTCACCTCGATTCTCTTACGGCAAAAGTATACTTACTGGCACCTCGTTTTCATGTGATACAATAACTCGTACAAATCCCGATGCGCAGTCCTACGACACAAGTGATAACTCGCCTCCAGCTTTTGGGTCGCATGGCAGCCATTGCATCAGTGGTCGAAAATATCAGGCTGCATTTTCGCTGTCTCCAGCATTGGCTAGCATTAGTATATGTGCCGATGAACCACACGTTCATAAGAGGCCGTCGCCAACCACACAGCTTCAAAAATCCTTGCGAAGGTGGATGAAATCCAAAAATCTACTATCAGTTTCCCTTTCACCAACCCTAGTCTTCCGTTTTTATGACACACACTTCCAGCATGGGCTGGGCAGCGCACGTGGGAGACAGATCAGTACGAGGATGCTTGTCGCAACAGGATATGGTTCTACATATAAACATGCTGGAGCTAAGAGCGGCGTACAATGCTTGCAAACACTTCCTACTGCATATTTGGGGTGCAGTGGTCGGCATCAATACCGACAACATTTACTGCAACGTATTACATCAGCCAACAAGATGGGGCCACATCTTGCACATTGTGTGCAGAGGCAGTTTGTCTGTGGAACTGGTAAATGGCATAATCTTGAGGGCTTCACGCTTAGTGGACATCAACAACATTGCGGTAGATCTGCTGAGCAGGCAGTTCGCACCAGATCACGAATGGGAGAGCTGTTCAGATATACTTTGCTGCATCTTCCCTGTTTGGGGCTTCACCCTAAATAGAACTATTTGCGACCTACAACAACAGAAAATGCCCTCATTTTTGTTTGAGGGCAGGTCTTGGTCCAGGCTCACTAGGGGATGCTTTTCTCATACCATGAAAAGAACCTCTACTCTATGCCTTTGCCCCACTGGTTCTTTTCACAAAGTCCTGGAAAAGGCGAGACTAGAGAAGGCCAATCTGATACTCATAGCACAAGTGTGGGACCATCAGCACTGGTTCCCGCTGCTACAATGAATATTGTTTTGCCCTTCACGCTCCCTCCCCATCATTCCAGACCTCCTTACACAGGATCAAGGGACTCTGACCCACCCTAAACCACAAACATTACTACTTATGGCATGGTTGATTCTTGGTTCAGCGCCTCAGAGAACCTGTTCTCTGAGCAGGTCAAGGAAGTACTGGACATGTAGCAGATGAACTTTCAGTGAAAAACTTACCTCTGTAAATGGGAACGGTCTATGTCCTTGTGCTTGTCCAGACAGTTACGCCCACTGGAGATACTCATATCTACAATTCTAAATTTATTGGACAGCAAACAAGGAGGACTTGCACTACTATCCTTAAAGGTCCACCTTGCAGCCATGCTGGCTTTTAGACACACTATAGAAGAATTGATGGTTTTCACCCATGCAATCACAACCCAATTCCTAAAAGGCCTTGGGAAATTATATCCTCCTCATAAACCAATAGCTCCTCCATGGAACTTGGACCTGGTGCTGGACATGCTGCTTAGACTGCCGTTCAATCCTCCAACCACCATGTTGCTTCATTTACTTACCTTTTTAAAAACATGATTTCTTCTTGCTTTAACGTTGGCCTGTAGAGTCAGTGAGTTGGCTGCAGTAACGACAATTCCATCTTATCACCACATCCTTAGAGAAAGTTGTACGTTTGTGTTTACATCCTGTGTTCCTTCCCAAGGTCTTCTCAGAATTCTACATAAACAAACCGATAATGTCACCATCCTTCTATGCTAAGCCACACTCTTCAAACAGAGAAACAAGACTCCACACACTTGACCTGAGGAAGGCTATGGCTTTTTATAAAGACAGAACCAAACTGTTCCATAAAGAGGGCAGGTTATTTGTATCCCTCGCACAGAGATCGAAGGGCGAGGGGGGGGCTGTCATCACAAAGGATCTTGAATATTATTACATCTTGCATTAAGATATGCTGTTCATTACATAAAACCACCTTATCAGCTCTGCCCAAAGCTCATTCTACCAGGGCAGTGGTGACTTCGACAGCCTTCTTCAGAGGAGTCTCCTTGAATGACATTTGCAGAGCAGCAGTGTGGTCATTCAGTGACACATTCTCTAAACCTTATGGGATGCACTGCCATATGAAGGAAGAGACGCCTTCTGGCAGCGGCGCTTTCTGTGGCGAACACCACAACTCTGGTACCCGCCTCCATGCTTCGGGGGTGGGGTTAGGGTCACTTGAAATGCAGCACCCATGGGGACCACTCGAAGAAGAAAGTTACTTGTATTGTAACAATGGTTCTTTGAGATGGGTCCCAATGAGTGCTCCACTACCTGCCCGTCCTCCCCGCTTTGGAGGTCTGCTTTGTTTTTTCAGATGCTCCTGAGGTAGTCTTTGAAGACCTGGCTTGGACCGGGTCATGCACATGACCAAAAGTGTGCAAAAAGCCCAGCACACTCCTCCACATGCACGGTCCAGCTAACTATGGCTTGAAAATCTCTGAACTGCGGCGCCGGGGCGGGCCTGTCACCTGACATGGAGCACCTACGGGGACACATCTCAAAGAACCATCGTTACTACACAAGTGAGTAACTTCTCTTTCTTCCTCTGTCCTTAATAAATTTAATTTTTTGTCATAAATGTGAAATACAGCCACTTAGAATAAACTACAATACTGAATGGTATAATGCTTTATACATTTAAGATCTACAATCCCATTTTATATATAGGCTCTTATGTGTGCGTCATTTTGACAGATCACGTTAAGATAGTCTGGGATCCATTATTGCATTGAGACTTCAGTAAGATCAGTCACATGAAGTTACCATTTTTCTTGGTGGGAGAGCTTTGTGCCAGGCAGTGTAGGCTGTTGGTTTTTGTTCTTTCCCAAGGGGCATGCAGAGAATTGCAGTACAAGTTGGAACTCACTTGTCCAGCAACATCTGTAAACTGGCCGGATAACCACTTATGGGTGTGACCAAGTTTCCTGCAGTTCTGTAAAATTTGCTTACCACTACCAGTCCTTGCTTTCAGTGTTCTTTGTTGTTATTTAGCTATTATTTACCCTAAATGTCTTCCAAGAGCCCAGTAAGCGGTTGTTGAAGCAAGAGACTTCTCTGTGTTTAGGCGACTAACATTCAGCTTTATTGAATTCAATAAGGCAACAGATGAGCCAAACTGGACACCAGTAAAACCAGGTCCAGGAAGGCTGCTTGATGCGGCTAACTCTAGTATTTTATACCCTGATACAAACAAATCCAATATCGGAGGCAATTGAGAGACATAAATCATTTTCAGAGAACTTTTATCAGTAAGGAGGAACAGGCATCAGGGAGAAAGAGCCCCAACTCCAAACAGTTCATTAACGCATTCCATAGAGCTCATCCTCCCTGCCATTCCCAAGTAGGAAAAGTCCAAGCTCTTGTGTACGTGCAGAAATAAGAAACGTGAAATGGCTTTTATATAAGATGGCTTCCACACAATGGAAGTGTTGGTGTTGCTGTTAGACAATATTGATCTTCCTGTAGTCCAGTAAATTCTCTTGTCCGGCACCAGTCAGGTCTCAAGGGTGCCAAACTAGAGAGGTTCAACCTGTGTCACAATTATACCATGCACACTTAAACCCAAAACTAGATTCTTTAGCTAGTTTAAGAGTTTAACCAGTTTGTGAATTCCCAAAGGTAAAACTGTATCACATTCACGGTGAGTTTGGACTGCTGGCAGCTCTCCTGATAGCAAATGCGCATTGATTCTCTTTGCGTTAGTTACAGAACATTCCTCTCGGAAGATGCTGGCCCCGGTACTTTGGTGGCTACTGTACGTGCAAAGGATCCTGATGGAGATGGGGTTTTGTATCAGATTGCTGGAGGTAACGAAGAGGGTTATTTTGAACTGGATAACCAGAAAGGTAGGTAAAGAGGCTTTAAAACATTAGAACAAAAAAGCAGTCAAGTAGCACTTTAAAGACTAACAAAATAATTTATTAGGTGAGCTTTTGTGGGACAGACCCACTTCTTCAGACGATAGCCATACCAGAACAGACTCGATATTTAAGGCACAGAGAACCAAAACCAGTAATTAAGGTGAACAAATCAGAAAAAAAAATTATCAAGGTGAGCAAATCAGAGAGTAGAGGGGCAGAAGGCAGCAGGGAAGGTGGGGGAGTCAAGAATTAGATTAAGCCAAGTATGCAAATGAGCCCCTATAGTGACTCAGAAAATTCCAATCTTGGTTCAAACCATGTGTTGTGTTGAATTTGAATATTAGGTTACTGTTTTAAACCTATGATAGCTCTGCTTTTTTGTCCATCTTGAAAATAATTGATGTTGTAATTCAATATATAATTATGGAAAAAACAAAACAGTACTTCCTTAAGGCAGTCTGTGAACCAGTAATGCTTTCCATAAATTACACTAAGATTCCTGTTGGGCAAAGCATTTATGCAAACCACAGGAAGACATGGGTCTCTGATTCAGGGAAGTTCTCCTTCCACCATAAACTCCCTATATCCTTCAGACAAAACTGCAACTCATTCCAATATATGGCAATACAAAAATGACATTTTTGTTTACATTATCCATAAACTTGCACTTTGTTCTCCAAAATCTAGGCATCATTAAACTGTGCAGGTATCCTCTACCCAAACTGAAGGGACCTCGATACATATTGAACATCACAGCTACAGATGACAATGCCTCTGGGGGACCCAACCCTCTGAGCAGCTTCGCAGAACTTATTGTAACAATTAATGACATTAATAACAACAAACCTGTTTTCAAAGAGGTAAGAAATCTGTCTCTAAACCTTCTATTCAATATATCTAATCAACTGGGGGAAGATATCGCCATCCTTAATGGGGGAATATGTTGATTTTAAGGGATTATATTGGCAAGTGTAGTAGAGCCTCTAAAATGGAATAGACTCTAAATTTTTTGCAGTCTCCAGTATTTAAATAGGAAGAGGCTTCTTTTTTCAAGAAAATGTTTTGTCTTCTCTGAGGCACTAAGTAATTTCTATAGTTCTGTAAAGAATAATCGCTTCTTACATTTTCAGTGTGCTTGCTACAGTGACAACACTTGGGTTCTGGAAAACCAGTCCCCAGGCACTTACGTCTTACAGGTAGAAGCCTTGGATGCAGACCTGGGACTTAATGGAGAAGTAAAATATGGGCTTATGTACAGAGATGAAGCTTCACCAGGCTTCAGTATTGATCCCAAGACAGGTGAGTGGCTTTGTGCTTCCTATGTTAAGGCAGAATTGCAGTGAATTTAGGCGCATGATTCTCTGGTATATTAACAGGGAATTGATGTAGCCAAGAAGAGAATTATAAGGAGGTATGTAGGCATGTCTCCAGAATCAAGCCAGTGTCAAGCAGCCTGAAGTAAATGCTGATGAAACTGAAAACTTCACTTTTTGTCGGAGCACGATAGAATCCTACTGAAATTACTGAGATATAGGGCTTAATTATTTTTCAGTGCTATATTATGATGTAAAATATGGTAAACCTTAACCATCCCAAAAAATTGTACTTGATGTAGTAAACAGTAAAAGAATCTAGGATATGTGGGTGTTTTGATATAACAGGAAAAAACAAAGCCTCCAATTTACTGAGGTGTAGTAGTAGTCTCAAACATTAACTTCAGTTTGGGACAAATCTCACTGTAGAACTATAAGTAGACTGTATTTGATAGAGGAGGAAGTATGAATGGACTTGGAGTTCCCCTTGTGTGAACATCTGCCCTTTTGGTGTGAGCTAACACTTGGAATTGGTGAGTGTCTGACAAATGTAGATTAGACATCAGAATTCACTTTTGCAATACTGCAAATACAGTGGGTTTCATGCCAGAGGGAGATGGTGGGAAACACTGTGGAAAAATATTGTCACTGCACAAATTCGAGATGGCCTCAGTGTAGAATGATAATTCAGGATGTTCATACTTAAATATCGGTGACCCACCTATCGAACAGAGAGAGCAGACTCTGAGATGGAGAAGGGCAGGAGTGGTTTAACTGGCAAAACTGAGGTACCGAGATAGAAACAGTTAATAGAGACTGAGACCGGCATTCCAGGATGGATATGTATCTCTGCCAAACGTAAGTGTAACTACAATATTTTACTCTATTTTAACCTACTTCATGAGGCTGTTACCTAGATCTTAAATTAAAAATCATTTTAGTTCTATCATTTACATTTGCTGTGCATTGATTTTTCACTTCGCTGTCGTTGAAATACTCTGACTTAGTTTGTTGTTGAAATAACCTCTATGGACATTTCTAAGAAATAAGGGGAATTACCCTCTTTTCTGAGTGAGGACGGTGAAGTAGGCTGAAAAGCATCTAGCCTGAAGCTCTCTGTTCAAGCAGGCAGTCTGAAAGGTTCTGGCAGCTCTCAACAGAAAGCAGCAAAGTTAGTGCAAGCTGGTAGTGCAAGGAGTGGCAAAACCAGGAGACCTGAAGTTAATCATGTTTAATCAACACCTTGCACAGCTGTGGCCCAAGTAAACAGAATACTGTGGTCCTGGTGTGTTCAGTTACCATTTTGTACTGTGTGAGTAAGGACTGCAGTGGTTTTGCTGCCTAAGTCATGGTATTGTATGTGTAATTTACATACGGCCTTTCTGTTTCTAGGAATCATCACCACTACTCAGAGATTTGACCGAGAGAAGCAAGAAGAGTATACTCTCTCGGTAACAGCAACAGATCAAGCTCAGGAGCCACTGATTGGTGTTTGTCAAATCACCGTCTTCATTGCTGATGTCAATGACAATGATCCCAAGTTTGAGAACAGTCGCTACCAATGTGAGTGGTTTAGCTACACACCCTCTATCCCGCATCACGCAGCAGCGTGAACATGATTGATAGTTTGAGTTCTTTTTGAAGGTCAGCCGTCTGCGAAAATAACTCTTCCTGTGGGTGACTGTATCCCTCTATCAATCTTTTTGGGGTTGTCTTATTCACTGTGGCTATGTCTAGCTTACAGGGATTTGTGTGCAGAAGTTTGTATCTTTTGACAAAACTTCTGTTGACAGACTGTGGCCGGACCCCCAAGTAGCTCAAAAGAGCAGTCCGCTCTGTCAACAGAGAGGGGCTTTAGTGCCCAGCCGCTCTGTTGACCAAACAGCCAAACCCGAAGCACCGCAGACAGTTGCTTGGTGTCTCGGAAGCTCTTTTTGTTGACAGAGGGCCCCCCAAACATCCAGACTGGCTTTTTGTCCACCGATTTCTGTTGACAGAGGCGTTCCGCCTCATGGCGAGTGAGATTCAGCGGTGGTCTAAGGTGCTGTGTGCGCTCGACAGAAGGCCCTTGGGACTCTGCGTGCTCTGCAGGTTTCGTTGACAAAACATCCGTATTGCCAACAAAATAGTCTAGTCTAGACCACAGCCTGTGTGACTGGATCAATGCTGCATGGTCCAAGGTGACTTGTTTTCCCAGGCACAACAGAGGTGACACTCTTAGGCTGCGGTTACACTCGCAAGTTTTGCTGACAAAAATGCTGATTTTTGTTGACAATTTGTGAACAAAACTGAGCACTTTTGCCAGCAGCATTCTGCTCTCGGCTGTGAGGTGTAATGCTGCTGTCAACAGATTGTCGACAAAAAAGCTGTGGGAGTGCAGGAGGCTCGGGGGGTGGACCTTCTCTCGACAGACAGGGCATCCAGAACAATGGGCAGCCCAGTCTGCTGTGCTACCGGGTGCCTGTTTTGTCGAGAGAGCCGCTCTGATGGAGCGGAGCGCTCTTGTGTGTGGCTGCACTCTGTCAACAGAGGTTTTGTCATGAAATCTCTTCCAAAAGTGACTTCTGTTGAGGGAGCGCTGTAGAGTAACTGTAGCCTTAGCCTTTCCCGTGGATATTTAAATTCTGCCTTTCTGTGTGAACTTTTTGGTATCTCTCCTGCTCAGCAGGAATATATCAGTCGTATTGTTTTTCTGAAGGATTACATTCAGATACAGAAAATAGCAAGATTGGTTGGCAGAATGCATAAGTGTTTTTCTCCCCCGCCCCACTCTTCTAAACCAGAACCATATTCCTGGGATTTGTTTGACCCCAAAATAATAGGGAAAGCAAGAATCCATAGAGCCAATAATTTGTTCTGACGACACCTTGGTGTAGGGGAAAAAATCTTTATAGAAATTGAAAGGGCTCGTGACCAGGATTCCTTCTGATTTTTTCCATCCATGTGCTGAATAAATTTTGTTGCACACACTGAGATATGGGCAGGTGTGCAGCAGTTGCTGTCAGCTGTGGACGCTCTGCCAGTCAGCTGGGGAGGATTTGAATCTCTCCTGGGTGGCTGCCTGAGCTCTCAGCTTACAGGGAACACTGCTCATGACAGTCCTTGTCTAAGCAAGGATAAAGATGGCTTTGTTTGGCTAAAGGTGTTAACCCGATTTTAAATCCCGGGGTGGACAGAGCGAGTTATATTTTAATGCCTTTTAGCTAGCTATAGCAAACCAGTGGGGCACAGACATTTAATGCTTTTTTTAAAATGTGTAAACTTGTGAGCATGTAGTGGAGACAGGTTTTTAAGCAGCATTTAATTTAAACGCCTTGTCTGACATGCTTTAGGGAAAGGCATACGTGTGGTGGTGGTGGTGGTGGTGGTGATGGTGATGTACTTTGTTTTTTCTCAGAGTCCCTACTTCGCACTAGGCACAATGCAGTCTTGTGCAATTCAGTCTTTTCCAGACTTGCTAGTGTATTCAACTTCCAACACTGAAACTTTTGAACATAGGCAGCAAGTTGATGCAATGTCCTGTGCTTGTTCTGATGTGAGGAATAGGTGTTAGGAAGCTGTTAAAATAGTCATGTGGCTTGAATTCGATAGGAATGCAGGCAATTAAATAAAATTACATTCTGGGCTTTAATAAATCCAAATTCCAGCAAAACTCTAGAGGACTCACAATTTCAAAAGAGGAGTATAAGAACTGTCATACTGCATCAGACTTAATGGACCATCTAATCTCATGTCTGAGTGTGGCCAGCAGCTGATGCTCTGAAGGAAGGTACCAGAAACCTTAGACTGAAAGTTACAAATAACCTGCTCGTGGAAGTAACGATCTTGGTTTGTGTGAAGGTTACCTGACTGATCAGCTGTGTGGTTCCTGGGAACAGGCAGATCAAAGGCAGCTGCACTGTAAAATTTCCTGTTTCCCTGTGAATATGTTTCATTTGTGGTCTGGAAGGGACTTGTTAATACTGGTGAGCTAATGGTTTTTGTCATGCAGACATCTGTTCCACTTGGAACTGGACTGACTCTAACAACACACATGAGCCCCTAAAGTCAGCTCTTTTGGTCATGATTGGCCTGGCCTGCATGCAAACCAGTTGCCTAGAATGAAAAATTCCTCATTGCCAGTCAATTGAGCTGTTTGGTTTCCCAAGAAATCTTTGCTTATTTAAATTGGATTGAGAGTATATGGATCTAATTTGCTATATTATATTCACTTCAGTTTTGAAAGCTTACCCCAGAAAGAAATGTATAAATTCCTGATGTGATGGATTTTAAGAGTTTTACATGTTTTCAATGGGTCTTACCCATGAAAACTCATTACATAGTAAATAAAATCTCAGTCCTGAAGATGCTACAGGACTGCTTGTTTTTTGTAAAGGTACAGACTAACCTGACTACCCCTCAGAGAATATATGTAGGTGTCAACTTAAGCTAAGGTAACTCATTCCCATTGGTTGTCAAATTGCTGTACGCTTGTTTCCTTGTTTCGTGCAAATAACTTTAATATCTCAGCTGTGAACAAGCTGAAAGTGGGAGCTTTACTTAAAGGCCACTCGTAATTCCATACAAAGAGCATTTATATAAAACAGGAATTTGTTTAGGCTTAATGCTGCAGTGCTCATATTGTAGAAGTGAGTTTGAGTCTGGCTTTAAAGAAAGCCAGGAAACATGGGTATTTTGGACAATTTGAAATAAACCCCCACTTATTGTACTGCAGTAGTTTGCAAAAATATTAAATTGGATAAGGGATGGGATAGAAAATGCTGAACATTGTTTAATGTCCTTATTTAAATTAATAGTAAACCTTCACCAGGAATAGTGTTTGTGCCTGGTATCTTGTGACAGAAAAGATACAACAGAAATGGAAAAAGGATATGGAGGAATTTCAGATTCACATCATATTATAAGTATGGCTAAACTTACACTAGCAAGATATCTTGGAAGAGTTGGTGCTCTTTCAAAAGATCCCGTGGAGCATCTACACACAACACGTTCCTTTGAAAGGCGATGGGAAGAAGGTGGCGCTTCTTTTGGAGGCGCTGTTCTGGTCCTGAATCAGGAAAAGTGCCTTCTTCCGAAAGACACTTCAAAATGAAAACATGTATAGACATTCTGTGGGCTGTTCCTTTGAAAGAAGGGGTCCTCCATGACAGTAGCCAGATGGTGTGTGACGACATGCTGGCCAGCACTAACGCAGCTCTGTTCTCTCTGCATCCGACCACGTTTAAAGCCACAGGGACCCAGAAACCCGGTGGCAGGAAGCTGAGAGCACGCTGGCAGCAAATACACTAGCCTTCTGCATCATGCCCTCCTGGCCACCCTGTGCAGCCTAGAGCCAAGTGATGGCCACCAGCCGCCACCCCCCCACGTGATTCCCAAGGCGCCCTCCCCCTCGACAGAGCTCTGGGCGGGGGGGTCACAGGAGCCTGCCTGGCTCAGAAAAAAAGAAGGGTCCCTTCCTGGACTAAGCTGGAGCTTTGGGACTTCTTCAGGCTGTGGTGGGACATGTGGTAAGTGGTGGAACGTGGCCGCCTTTGCCCTGCTGGCTGCTGGCTTGGCCGCCTGGGGATACCCTGCCCAGACTCAGGAGCAAGTGCGCTCCAAGCTAAAGGAGTTCAGGCAGGGGTACACCTGGCCTTGGACACAGTCGGCTGGTCGGAGCAGGACCCACCACCTGCCCCTTCTGCTCAGAGATATGGAGCCTCCTTGGGCCCCAGGACACCTTCCACCAGCCCACAGTTCTCGCCACCATGGCAGACGAGCCATACCCTGAGGCGGAGGCACACCTGGGACCCCATGGCTGAACCAATGTGCTGGATGCTGAGCCAGACTCCCTCCGAGTGCTCCAGCAATGGGGAGCTGGTGATATGTGCCGTTGCAGTTGTCTAACCAGGCAACAGCCAGCAGGGTGCAAATGACCCTCTGGTAAGTGCCTGGTGAGGTGTGCGCCCTGGGACATGGGGAGGTGATGCCTGCTTCTGCCACATCTGTGAGCAGTCCAGCCATAAGGCTGTTGGCCCCAGCGCAGATGGCCACGCCTCCCGGCATGCCGAAACAGCCGCTGGTGACGCGCAGCACCTGCTCCCATGCACAGTGCTGTGAGCCACACATGCGGGAAGGGGGTGGGCGGGGCTGGACCGTGCCTGGTGCATGCCCCACACACATGCGGACCCTTTCAGTGCCCAGGATTCCCCATGGCCAGTGGACGTGGAGGTGGGGGGCTGCTGCCCATTGGGGGTTGGAGGGAATGGTCTCCAGGGATGGGCTGCAGGACTGACATGCCATCTGTCTCTTCTCTGCCATCCGGACAGCTGCACTGTCTCAGGGCTGGGTGAGCCCTGTCCCATCCCTGGGACTAGACACGCCCCCAGTGGCAGTGGAGAGGGTGGGGGCACACCTCCCCCCCCAAACCGGTGCCATGGTGGGCCTGTGTCCAGCGGACCTAGAGATGCACAGTGGATGACGCTGTCTATGGTGCTGCTGCTGCTCTCTGCTGCCAGAGGGAAGTAGCAGAGCAAAGGCTCAGGATGGAAGAGGCAGACCTGGCCTCGTGGTGGGAGGTCTGGGCCAAACTGATTTGGCAACTGTTGGGACATCATGGCTGTCCTGCAGGAGCAAGTGGCCTGCCCCACCATCCCACCCTCCCTGCCACTCCTTCTTCACTGCCGAGCCTGCCAAAGCTCTCCCACGGTCCTACCTTCCTATGCTTCCAGCCCCAGAGTGCGCGGGGATCCCAGGGCCGATGGGGCTCACAGCCCTCCAACCACACCCCGGATTCATGCTCCCTCTTCCCCAGCCCCCCAATATATATAGTTAGCCCGTTCCCCACTGAACATCGTTTGTTGCACATATTGTAGCATTCCATACGTTCTTTCATAATGTTGAACTGTTTATTGTTTAACCATTTCCCTGTGTCCTGTGTTCATGCTGAGGGGCGTGGGGGGCGTGGATGCACAGGGGGGTTGTGGTGGGGGCTGGTGAGGTGTGGATGTGTGGGGTTGGGGCTGCGGGAGAGTGCCCAGGGGAGGGTCACTGGTGTCTGTAAGCAAAGCTCTCTCAGAGGACCTCCCTGATTTGTACCCCATCCCGGTGGGCCTGGCAACTGGGAGCAGTGGCTGGCTGTTTGTAACCAAGGCCAGACTTGACCACCCATCCCTGGATGAATGTCTCACATTTGCTCTCCACCACGTTCTGGTTGGTGCAGCAGGCCCCCCACCACCTGAGGGACATTACGCAGCCCAATCTCCAGGTGCAGTAGGAGGCACCTAAACTGGCCCTTCAGGTGCCTGAGCGTGTGTGCCACCGTGTTGAGCCTGGTTGAGCTGGCTGTTAAAAAGGTCCTGGGTGAGGTCAATGTGACCGGTGTAAGGCCCTATGAGCCAGGGCTGCAGGGGATAGGCAGTATCCACCGCTATGCACAGAGGCATGGTGACGTCCCCAACCGGGAGCTCTTGCTGGGGTATGTAGGTCCCTGCTTCCACCTGCTGGTAGAGGCCGGGGCTCCAGAACACACGTGTATCGTGTGCCTGGCCTGACCACCACACGTAAATGTCCATGAATCGTCCCTAAGCATCCACCAGGGCCTGAAGCGCTACCGAGTGGTAGCTCTTGTGGTTTGCGTACCAGCCGTCACTGTGGTCTGGGGCACAGACGGCGATATTGGTGCCGTCCAGGGCACCGAAGCAGTTTGGGTGTCTGACTGCAGTATGTTCTGCTACGGCCAGGTTCAGATCCCCCACGCAGATGGCCCTGTGGAGCAGCATGGCCCTGACGACCTGATGGGATGGAGAGTGCATGAACTTGAGTGCATGACTGGGTGTGCCCAGCCCCTGCCATTGCCTCTTCTGCTCCCCCCCCACTCCATGCCAGGCCTGCGTGGGGTGCAGCGGCATGGTCTCCTGGGGATGGGCCTCACTGCCACCCCCATACTGCCCCCTTGAACCTCTGGCTACCAAGGGTCCCCTTGCCAGGGGGGTATGTGACCTGAGCGTGTCTTACCTCTGAAGATGGCCCCGACTGTCACATTGCCCACCCTGAACTGGTGCCCCATAGTCCAGTAGCTGTCTGGGGCGGGGCCCACCTTCCACACTGTGATGGCGACCCGCTTCTCCAGGGGGAGGGCGGCCCATATGCGAGTGTCCTGTTGTCAGAGAGCAGGGCTGAGCCAGTTGCAGAGCTCCAGGAACGTCTGCTTGGTCATTCGGAAGTTCAGGAGCCATCAGGCGTCATCCCACTTTGGCATGATGAGCCAGTTCCACCAATACAAGCTGCTGGGGTGGCTTCAGAGGTGCTGGAGCACCCGGGGTGGGAGTGTGGGGGTGGGCCCTTGGGAGTGGGGCTCCATGGCCGCAACAGGAAGACTCACCCACTGCAGGAGGTGGAGGGCAGCCATGACCACAGCGTCAATGATGTCCTGGTTGGGGAGCTGATGGGGGATCCATATGGTGTGGATTGGTTATCTGATCCCTTCACTGGCTCGGCTCTGCTGCAAACAGCTCGGCTGGCCTCGGAGCATGTGCGGGGGCGGAATGTTTGAGAGGGGCCTTTTAAAGGAGTGGCTGGCCAAGGCCCTCGGATGGGTTTTGTGGCTGTGTGACCCAATCTGTGGCATTTCGTTCTCTGTTCTTTCAAAAGAGTAGCCTGGGCTGTGGTGGCCGCTCTCTTATGAAAGTTGATCTTCCAGAGAATGTACTTCGGAAGATATTGTAGAAGAGTGCTGTAATGTAGACATAGCTGAGGAGAGAGTAAAAAGACTTTAGGACTGTTCAGAGAGTCGGCTCTTCCTTGGCTCTCCACTTCAGGGTTTCTTACGTCTTTCTCTGGATCGTCTGTACTGGCCAGTCAAAAGAACAAGTTGCAGTGGTGCTTTCTGGCTTTTGAATTGTCTATTCTGACCCCCTTAAAAGGACAGAAAAGGGAAAGTCTTGAAAACAAGAATTGGATTTGTTTTAAAGGTGAACCTCACTCAGTGTCTTTAGCCCCACTGTTCATTCAGTGCTACCTGTAACTGCCTTTCCGGAGCACTACAATTGAGGTTGAATTTTGAGTTTGATGTCATGCTGATGCTTGTGTGTGATTGACAAGCTTCCTGCTCTCTCCATCATCCGGAGAGCCAGCTTCCAAAAAGCGCATCTTCGGGTTTGGGAAACTTCCCCAACCATGGGCCACGTTGACAGAGCTGTTCAGCATCTGTAACCAATCAATATTCATACGTCATGGAATTAAAAATACTGTCTCCTCTCTATAACAAAGTCAAATGTAATTAGTCATGGTTGTCTAAGGTTACTGGTACCATTACAGTTGGTGGTTTGTTCTCATATGCAGGGGCTTTATTCAAATATGTCGGTTTAAACAATGCACCCCTATTAATTATCTGTGCACATCTGGAAGAATAGGTTGTGCTCAGATGATAAACTAGCAGTCCTGTAGCACCTTTAAAGACTAACAAATTTATCAGGTAATGAGCTTTTGTGGGTAAGACCCATTTCTTCAGATATTTAACTGCACATAATAGGACCTCCGAGTAATAATTACAGACACGTTTCAATATCATTTCAAATTCAGCTCTGGACATTTTGCTACAATGTTTTTTCACTGGATATTGTTCAGAACAAAGAATCTATTGCAGGACAATTGAGAATCTCTTGCAGTATTTCCTAGAAATAAATGTTACTGCTGTTACTCTATTTCAGTACCAGTAAATCACCTCCTGACATACTACTTATACGAATGGAATGACTAAGCCATTTATTCTTTGTCAAAGGGAAGTGGCTTCGATGAGAGTGGGGAGCAACACGGTAGCTTATCCTAACTGTTTTTGTAACCATAGATAGTACAATAGCAGAAAAATGAGGGAAAATTAGATATTTTTATTTTACAGTATTGTGAAAGCTGCTTAATCAAAACATTTGAGCTTGAATTGACACCCCTCATATTTCACATATTGTTTTTAAAAACAACAAGCTGTCCTGTAGCATGTTAAAGACTAACAAATTTATTAGGTAATGAGCTTCCCTGGGTCAGACCCACTTCCTCAGATGTTTGATGGTACATAATAACATCCTCGTGATACTTACAGTAGTATTTCAATGTCATTTCAAGTTCAGCTTTGGACATTTTGATACAATGTGTTTTCACCCAAGGCTGTTCTCAGAACATAAAATCTATTGCAGAACAACAGAGAATCTCTTCCAGTGTTTCCTAGAAATAAATTCCACTGCTGTTACAAATGACAATCAGTCCTGTAGCACCTTAAATTTGTTAGTCTTTATTAGGTTATGAGCTGTCATGGGTGAGAACCAATTCCTCAGACTTTGTAGTCGACAATTTATATATCAGGGGAGGGGGTGGGGGTAGGAAGGAGGGGAAAAGGGTCACTAATAGGACAAATACATGAAGCCAGTTAAGCAGGAAGTGTGCCATTCCTGCAAATATTCCCCTCCTGTGATATTTACAGAAATGGCACACTTCCTACTTAATTTGCTTTGTGGAGTGGTATATTAGTGACAGGCAACTCCCTTTTTTCCCTTCCTCTCCCCTGCCCACTGTGTAAATCCTGGATTCTAATTGTCTACTCCCAGATCTGAGAGCCAGGCTTACCCACACAAACTCATTAGCCAATAATTTGTTAGTCAGGACTGCTTGTTTTTTGTTTGGTTGTTGGTTGTGTTGGGCTTGCTGCTTTTTTTTGTTTTTGTTTTTGTTTTTGTTTTTTTTTACAGCTACAGACTAACACGCTACCCCTTGAGACAACATATTGTATTGATTTACAAAGTGGTATTTGTAGTTTAATGTGAACCCAACTTCTCTGGTATACTTACTCAGTGCGTCCGAAGAAAGGGCTAACCCCGTTCTCATACAAATGTGGCCAGGTCTTTTAGGCTGCTTGACAGGGTAGATGCCAATGTTATTGGGCAGCAGTGATCTGTAAAGTGGAAGTACTGCTGCACTGTTCTGTGATCTTAGCACTGGCCTGGAGCTGAGAATCATCAGTGTCCCTCTTCGCTAGTAAAATTGCCGGATCTAGGAATAACACTGTTGTACAGGAGAATGAGGCCTGGTCAAAATAAACTTATCATTGTTTATTCAAAGACTTCCTCCATGAGGACACCCCAGTGGGCACAAGCTTCCTCCATGCTGCAGCTCATGATGATGACCAAGGAGTAAACGCTGCCATCATATATTCCATGTTACAGCAACAGCCAGAATACTTCCAAATCAACTCCAGCACGGGCTGGGTATATGTGAACCATGTGATCTCCCAGGTAACCAGACTCTTATTAAGAATCCAACACAGCTGTTTTCATGTGGAATATGTTGCAGAGAGTTAATCTCAATCTGGTGATTTGTGCATATCAGTTTTTATAGTCCCTTAAACTTTTGTCAAACCTACTTTGTAGATGCCACAAATCAGCCGGTGTATTATAGCAACAGATGGCGGCAACAGAAGCAGTGCTGTGGAGTTGACTGTAACTATCACTAATATGCTCAGTCAGCCACCCCAGTGGGAACAGAGTGAATACTGGGTTACAGTCCTGGAGAACGCCATTTGTGACACCAAAATAGTGGTATGCTATAAGAGAGGCTCCTTCTCTCTCTAGTTCCCTCCCCTGTCCTGCTGTTTTTGTGTGTATGTAGAACGGTATATATGCATTACCACCTGTGCTGGGATCTGTCAGATTTGACAAGCTAAGCGCTTTTTGTGGGGAAACTCCAGAGAAACCCCAGAAAGATGCAGGAGATATTGTGACTCAGAAGGCAACAATCTTCTTTTTTTATTCTGTAAAACCAGTGCCCCAACAAGGGGTGCTCCTGAAGGGAGTATCTTTTGGACGAGTTGTGCAAAACCAAGATTTTGCCCATATTAAAAATCCTGGATCATTTTTCACAAGAGTTGAGATGTTAATTCCAGCTTGAGTGATTCTATTCGGCCTACCAAAGTTTCTCAAGCAGTTTTGAGTGCTGTCCATAATTACTGCTGTAGTGACGGAGTAATCTGCTGTATTTCAGCAGTGGATTAAATGTGAATTGCTTGTTTTTCTTAAACAAGTTTGTTATGCTGGACCACGGTGTCCAACATGTGGCCCGTGGGCTGGAATCCAGCTAAAGGAGCTTTTTTTCCGACCTGCTGAACCAGCAGTGGTGCTGTTTTTAAAAGGCAGCTGAGGGGCTCCGAGCCATATGTGGCTCTTTAAAGAGCCACTTGCGGCTCCTGCTGCTGCTGTTTCCTCCTCTGGCTTCCGTAGAGTGCAGCAGGGGCAGCTCCCAGCACCCAGCCGCAATGTACGTGGGTGGGAACCAGCGGGAGTTGTTGTGGAGAATGCAGGCTCTGTGTACTGCAGGGGTTTGTCCCTGTACAGCCCCCTTTATGCGTAGTCCTGGGGTGCGCTTGTTTGCTCGTTCCCTGGCCAGCATGGCAGTGGAGCAGCCCCACTGAGGGCATCACGCTGCAGAGCCTGCCTACTATGGCCAGACCAGCATTACCAGTGAGCTGATGTGGGGCCAGTTCTGCTCTACCCCAAGGTGGCACCTCAGGACTTCTGTGCCCTGCCCGCCAAGGTGAGTAATGTCCTCAAGGTGGCTGTGCCTGGAGGGAGGGATGGACAGACTGGTTGGGCTGGGGGTCAGTGGGAGGTGTTGGACAGATGGACAGAGCTGGGCTGGGGTGGCTAGGGGGGTGGGTGGATGACCAGATGGACTTGCAGGGCCAGAAGGGGAGTTGTTGGGATAGACAAATAGACTGGCTGGGCTTTGCGGGGAGTGGGGATTTGTTGGGACAGATGGACAGGCTGAGCTGGAGAGGCAGTGGGGGTGTTGAGACAGACATAAAGAGAGAAGCTGGGCTACAGGGGTGCATGGGGGGATGGGGTTTAAGGCTGGGGGTGGTTTTGGTCTGGGGGGGGGTTTACGCCTGGGGGTAGGGTTGTGTTATGGGACTATTTTCTGTGTTTGGCCCCTGGAACGTGTAAAAAATTTGCTGTGGCCCCCCCGAAAACATGTTGGACACCCGTGAGCTGGACACTTGGATTGCTTTAGTTCAGGCAGTCTTTTCTGTGAACCTTTCATTGCTAATTGATTCCTGTAACTCTTGCCCATCTCCCAGGCATAAGATCCAACCACTTGGAAACAGTTTTTTTTTTCCATCCAGGCTTGTGCACAGAGTGAGATCCTAATTCCTTTCGCGTGTTTTTGGGAAAAGTTTTTTTTATCTGAAGGTTTTGTTCTTACTCTTTTTCCTTGCACTGTAAATATGGCACATTTTAACCTGGAACCACAATAAAAGCAGTATAAATCTATACAGAAATCTCCAGAAGTAAGGCAGACTGCCTTTCATGCATGAACAATTAAATCCCCAAACTAAGACCTTAAAGCTCAGAATCATGCACTTCATAAACATACAGGGAACGTCTAAACTAGCCAGTACTTCGAAGTAGCTGGCACAACATCAAAATAGCACGCGTTGCGTCTACATGTGCCGTGTGCTACTTCGACGTTGAAATTGACCTTAGGCGGCAAGACGTCGAAATCGCTATTCCTGTCCGAAGATGGGAATAGCGCCCTACTTCAACGTTCAACATCGAAGTAGGGCCTGTGTAGACAATCAATGTCCTGCTACCTCGAAATAGCGGGGTCCTCCATGGTGGCCATCAGCTGAGGGGTTGAGAGATGCTCTGTCCAGCCCCTGCAGGGCTCTATAGTCGCTGCGTGCAGCTGCCCTTAGCCCAGGGCTTCTGGCTGCTGCTGCTGCAGCTGGGGGTCCATGCTGTGTGCACGGGGTCTGCAACTGGTTCTCAGCTCTGTGGACCTCGTGCTGCCCAGGCCAAGTGTTTCTGGGAGTGGCCCTTTAAGAGAGTGGCTTGCTCTTGCCCCAGAAGGGCTAGTCCAGACTGTGACCCCATCCGCAGTCATTGCTAGCCCTTTATTTCAACAGAGAGTGCTTGTGTGTGTGGACGCTCCGCATTTCCTTTCGGGGCGGCTCGTTTCAATGTTCCCCGTTGCTACTTTGATGTTGAACGTCAACGGCACCAGCCCTGGAGGATGTGTCGAAGCAGCCTATTTCGATGTTCTTACTTCAAAATAGGCTACTTCAGCGTAGTGTGCTAGTATAGACGTAGCCACAGTGGCTTTTTTTTTCCCCCCCTTCAGACAATCCGAGCCACATCCTCAGTTGGTGATCCCAGGGTTACTTACAGCCTGGAGGAGGGTCAAGTTCCAGAGACTAACATGCCTGTTCATTTCTACCTGAAGCCAGACAGAGTGGATGGATCTGCTTCTCTACTTGTCTCTGAACCACTTGACTTTGAGACAACTAACTTTTTCACTCTGAGAGTCAGGGCACAAAATGCAGCAATGATTCTTTTAGCTTCGTTCACCACTGTCTATATTAACGTAACTGGTAAGTACCATTGAACTACTGTAAGTAGAACTAGTAATTTTAGAATGGCACTCACAGTATTTCTGAAATATCCGTACTAGAAATTATGGTATGAAGCCTGGAATTAATAGCATAAAAGTTCCTTTGAGTCTGAAGATGGTGTGCAGTACTAGTTGAACCTCTCTAATTTGGAACTCTCTTGTCCATCACACTCTTGTCCAGCATGATTTTAGTTAGCAGGATGACCGCTTATCATGGGTATGGCCAAGTTTCCTCTCGGTCCATGAAGTCTGTTTACAGCCATCAGTTCTGGCTCTCAGTGTTGCGTGCTGTTTAGCTGTAATTTACCCTTAAATGTCTTCTAAGAGCCCAGTAAGCAAGTGGAAGTGTTGGTAATGTGCTAGAAAATACTGACCTGTTGTCCAGTCAGATCCCGAGAGTGCCGGATGAGAGAGGTTCAACCTGTATAGAAATAGCCTTTTTGCCTGAAGAAACCCCAAAGTGAGATTTAACGAGTGGGATACATCTGCACTGCAAGGAAGATTTGGAGATCGACCGTGGCAGGTTCAGAGTTCAATTTAGTGCATCTACTGGGGACGTGCTAAATCGAATTTATAGGGTGTCCTGCTCAACTGCAATATTCTTGTTTCCCATTGGGAGTAAGGGAAGTTGATGGGAGTGCAGGCTCCTGGCGTCCTGCCTTTGTGGAGACAGTGTGCAAGCATGAATTAAGGGTATGTCCACTTTACCTATGTAATTTAATATAGTTGGAATGGCCTACCTTAATTCGATCCTCCTGTAGTGTCAACCTGCTCTAGTATTTAAAAACATACTTACTCTTTAGCACAGATAAGCTTATATTAATACGGTGCCATGTAAGCGAAATAAAAAAGGAATCCTTTTAATGCCAAAAATAGTCCAGTACATTTCCATGCTCTCATGCAGTGTTTTCCAGATGGTGTTCTGCTGAACCCTGGGGTTTTGTGAAGTGAAAATAAGGGTTCTGTGAGAAAATTCCTCTGTGGCTCCCTGCCCTGCTACCACTGAAAGTGCAGAACTCAATTTATTTGGTTTAACGGCCATCAGGTTTGTGGGAGGGACCTAGCCGTTAAACCGACTGAATTTAATTCCGTTATTTCAGCAGTGGCAGTGCAGGGAGCCGCAGAGAGCCCCTCACTTGCCCCACTACCCAAGTGGCCACACCCCTCTGGGGGGCATGGCTCGGCTCACCCCCAGCAGCTGAACGCCTCTATGCCAGCCTTCCTTCCACGAGGTGCAGTGTAACGCCAAGCTTCAATTTAGAAGACCAAATTAATGGTGGTGTTGGAAACAGCATTACTTTAAATTAATTTTATTGCCCTCCAGAGGAGGCCCACAGGTATGCCACAATGCCCCTCAGTCCTTTGCAGCTGCTTTCACCTCTGCTGCTCTCCAGGTGCACAGGAAGTAGGTAACAGGAAGCCCAGGAATTTGAATTGATTTTCTTTGCTGACACAGTGGAACATAAGTAAGGCAATGGAGACTTAAGTTGACTTTCTGGACATATGCAGACACTCATCTTCAGCTTTATAAATTCTAATGTTAAAAAGTTGACTTCAATAAATTTGACTTTATTTTGTAGTGTAAACATAGCTTAAACCTGTTTCTAATGCCAGTAACCACAGGATTTACACTGGGGTAAATGGACCAGTTAATATGCAACTTAGGCTCCTTCTACACTCGCCCCCTCTCATTGGAGGTGGCATGGTAATGAGGCAATTCGAAGCAGTCTAATGAGGCACTAGCATGCATATTCAGTGCCTCATTAGCATAATAGGTGCCACGCAAATTTCAAAGAGCAGATTTTGAATTGGAGATTGACAGTGTAGATGTGGGCAGCTTCGAAATAAGCGCCCTACTTCGATGTTCCCTTACTTCCACAAAAGTAGATTGGAGTAAGGGAATGTAGAAGTGAGGCACTTATTTCAAAGTTGCCCCCATCTTCGCTGTCAATCTGCAATTCGAAGACTGCACTTTGAAATTTGTGCAGCTGACGTTATGCTAATGAGGTGCTTAATCTACACTTTAGCACCTCATTAGCCTGCTTTGAATTGCCTCATTACCATGCCACTTCTGACAGGAGGGGGCGAGTGTAGAAGCAGCCTTACAGTGGTTTATGAACAGAATACGGTTTCCAAGGAAAACTTTTACCATTGTAATTGTTGTGTGTTTCAAGTGTTAAAAGGGTAACTTAATGTGAGTTACTGTATCTTATTGCTGTGCTTGAAGAAAATATAATCATCTTTACCGATTTTACTACTACTACTACAGTTGCATAGTGGAAACCATGTTTGTCTGTGGAGCTCTTCCATAATGCACCAACACAGGAAGGGCTGCTATTTATTTGTGGAGTGACTAATATCTAAAGTCAGGATCTGGGCCCTGTTGTGTTAAGCACTATAAATACCATCTCTTTGGAGTAGAGAGTGCCTTTTGTCGTCTGTGCTCCAAAAAGAGTACAATTTAACTATCTCAAACCAATATGCATTAGTAACATTGTTACATAATCCTGTTAGTAGTGTTGTCACTGTTTGGTGACAAATTCATTTTGGCCAGGAATGAAATTGACTTTCCAGTAGCTTAATGTTGTATACAAGAAAATCGTTTTGGGTGAGGAGGCGTGGAATGAAAATTTAAACTCTTGTGGGAATTAGCTACCAGAAGGCCTCAGCTTGTAGAATGCGAATCACTTATTTAGGCCTATGCAAAAATATATGCATGTTATATACATAGTGAAATTGTATACCCCACTCTCTCAACTCAACAGTACGTGAATGCATTTACTAAAACTGAGAGAGAATATTGACTGTGTGTTGAAATAGCACATGTAAAATGGTATGTCCTATCTGAGAATTTTACAGAAGTTAGGAGTTGTTTGCTTGCGGCATTTTACAGCTTCAGTTTCACATATTGACTTCATTCATCTCCTCTGTTTCCACTTTTACACAGCAGCAGTGGAACATGGCCTTTTAAAATAGGAAACAAAGGGTTGTAAAACTGAACAAAATAGCCAGGCATTTCAGTGCAGCTCCAGAAGCTGCTTTTAACCCATATTTTGAAAATGACTGAATTTCACATTAACAGTATCCCTTTAAATTAGTGCCACTTAACTGCAGTTACTGACTCTGGAATGATCCCCGAGGCTCTGATACTACAGAGATGAGAGCAGGTCTGTGCCCAAACTTTTGTCAAAGTAACAAAAAGTGAGAAAATAAAAGCCAGTTTGGTGGAACGCTGCCTTATCAGACTTTAGTCCCATGTTAATTTTCAAGACTGAACAGTCCCACTGGTTTCAATGGGTAATCCTGAAGAATACTAAATAGATGTCTTAATCTTTGTTAGGGCCAAGGAATGTCCAGCTCCTGGTATCCTTGAGTTGTTAATTGTGATCCTGCATCCTACCTGAAATCACAGCATCACATCTTCTAGAAGGCTTAAAATCTGTGTGATTAAAACCGCTTCTGCTATCTGCCTTGAGAATGGGAAGGTTAAAAAACAGGATTTCACCTTAGCAGGAGTTCTATGATAATTTTTCAAACTACTCTGCGGTTTTTTTTTAAAGGGTGCAGTTTCAAGGCTTTTTAAACTCTTCGGCTTAAGGTCTTAACTCCTTTCTCTGCAGATGTCAATGATAACATTCCGTTCTTCACATCATCGACCTACAAGGTGTCTGTACCTGAAGGAGCAGCTGTTGGCATATCTGTTGCCCAGGTTTTAGCAACTGACTTGGATTCTGGACCATATGGAGAGGTTTAACTTATTATATACTGCTTCCCCCCCAGTAGCTGTGATGGGTTGGATCACTGAGATCCCCTTGAGACTGTCATTTGATGGGCTGGTCATACCACTGAGCTTACCTAGCTGCCCTCTGGGATGTCCCACTACCCTGTCTTACTGGGCCAGATGCTCTGGTCTCCTAAGCAAAAGCACAGAGTTGTGGTTACAGTGCGCAGCAGAGTAACACAGACACTGAGAACAGCTCTGGGAAGGCATGGATGCATTCAGGCGATTACACGTTCTCCAATGATAAATCACGTGTCCCCATTTTGTATAATGCATGTTTGAGTTATACCTGTTCAAAGAAACATTTCCATAAAAATATGGGGGAGCAGTATCATCTTATTTATCTGTTAAATAGCACTGAAGCTGTTAGACAGAGACAATGGACGAGTAGCAGACAGGATTATAACGAGCCATACGGACCTCTCCCTTCCCATTTGAGTTGTGTTGCTAAACTTTAACAAAGAGCTGCCTCTGATTTGTGTAAAAATAAGTAAATCAAACAAAACAGAAGAGGAAGGATGGTCCAGTGAGTATGGCCCTAGCACGGCAGACCTGGGTTCAGTCTCTGGCTTTCTGTGTTACCGTAGGCAAGTCCCAGTCTCTCTCTGCCTCATTTCCCCATCTGAGAGCAGTGAGAGTAACACTTCTCTGCCTCACAGGGACTGTGTGAGAATAAATACATTAGAGATTGAGGCAGTCAGATATTACAGTGATAGGGACCGTGCAAGTACCACAGGTACTTGGTGGGGTGGGATGTATACATTCTGTTCCTTCTCAGATGGGAGGGACTTTAGGTCAGAGGGCAAAGTGCAGGCAGAGTTTGGCCCATCAGACTGTTTAGTCTGGCCTCTGCGCTCCTGCCAAGGAATGGGGTGAAGAGAGGAGTCCAACTCCTGAGCAGCATGGCTAGCAGGATGGTTAGTCATCAGTCTGTCTGGAGAGGGCTGTTGGCCCCTCATCTCCTGCCCCAGAGCCTCAGCTTCCCCACGGCCTGAGTGGCAAGGTCTCTGTTCTGCCAGCTCCAGTGTGCCAGGTGGCACAGTGAGGAGGTGGGGAGCTCTCCATGGCCTTACCAGGTAAGCCTTATCCAGACTTACTCTTGCCACTCAGCGGCTTCCCCAATGCCACCCCCTGGAGCTCCCCTGCCCACATGCCACACCCTATGAGTCCCCTTCCCGCATTTCAGTAACATCAGTTGGAAAGCTTTTGGTTTTTCAAAGTGTCTGTGAAAAATATTGTAGTACCCAGAGGCACTGAGACATCATCTGGGGTGAGTGAAGTCTCTGCTCTACAGTATGATTTATTCTGAACTCCGTTTTCCATCAGAACAACTTTGATGGAAACAGGATTGATCAAAAATAATTGTATACTAAGAGGAGCATGGGGGTTATTTTATATGAAGTGTTCTGACTGTGGTTTCACATTGACCAAAGGCCTCGGAAATGGTCTCTTCAGGGAAGAGGTTTTTCAGATATTCTTTTGCAGACTGTTCAAAAGAGCTGTGGGGGATAGGGATGCAGCATTCACATGAAAGGGTGTGCATGGGTCCTCATTAAAATTTCTGAACTTCAGGTGCAATATTCAATATTGAAAGACGCTAGCGAAGATTACCGGTTCTTCACCATCGATCGTGAGACAGGAATTATTTCCACCAAAGCATCTTTTGATAGAGAGAAGAGAGGATCTTACTTGATTGAAGTTCAATCCCAGGACTCTTCAGGGTCTGCTCAGCCTGGTGTTTATGGACAGCCCAACACAGGTAAACTTACTGGTTTGTATACCGGATAAGAAGCCATCAAAAATTCCCATCCCATTGTGGTAGAAGTGGGGCTTTTCATGGAATGTCTGGGATAAGTTACAAACACATGATGTGTAAGCTTGTTTTTATTGGAGTCTCTCTCTCTCTCTGTGAGAGACAGAAAGAGAGGGCTCTGAGCTTTCAGGTTGCCAAGTCTCCAGGATTGTCCTGGAGTTTCTAGGAATGTGTTCATCCACAACTGACAACCCTAGCAAGCTTTCAGATAGCTCTTCAGGGGTAGGTTAGGCCAGGCCATCCTGCAAGTAACTTTGTCTGACCTATGTAATTTTAAATTTTCATTTTATGTCTCCTTGTCAGATACGGCGTACGTACAAATTTTTGTCAGTGATGTCAATGACAATTGTCCAGCTTTCTCTCACTCAGTCTATGAAGTCAGCATAGAAGAGGACACAGAAGTTGGATGTGCTGTTGTGACAGCAACGGCAAATGATGAAGACGAAGGTGTGTAAACATACTTCTCAGATGCTTTTCTTTTTCATTCATTTTCACTAATGCAATGCTTACCATATTAATGGCTTCTCATGTGAGAGTATGATTTCTGTTTTAAATAGAGTGATTAATTGTATTAAGGAGAAACTTTAAATAGATTTCAGTAGTTTGGAGAAGGGAAGAATCTCTGGCTTGAAACTGTCAAAAACTCTTACTACTCCACTCAAGTTTTAATATGCTTGTGATCCTTTTATTTTAGAACAAAATAAATTCTAATCCTCACAGTTCCTGTATTCAATAGTGATGTGCCAAATGCCTGTCATTGGTTGGTGGAGGAGAAAGGATAGAACTTGGGACATACTGCTGAAGTTTAGAATTGACCACAAAAAAAAAAACATACTTTGATGCATGGGCTACAGTTGAGGCCTAACTTTTGAAGATTCAGACTTCTAAAATAGATGTTTTTTTCCCTGTATCAACTGCTGCTCATGTTGCCTCAGTAATACATGGATGAGATATTTTGATAATAAATAAAAAGGTTGAAAAAGTTCTCCCCACATTAAGAGCTTGCATGCTCTTTGTGGAAAATGACTGTTTGTCCTGGTGCTAAGTGGAGTGAACTTGATTTGAATAACCAAAGCAGCTTTAATATATCTAGCATTGTGTCATGTTTCTTCCTTTTGTCCTTTTCAAAGAACATTAGCTTAGCATTTTTCTGTTTCCAAACACTCTCCAGCAATGCAAAAGAATATAATTAGGATCTTAACAATATAATATATTTACAAAACAAATGTTCTTCTGAAACTTTGCTGGTTTGAGATTTCAGGACCACATGGCAATAAAAATAAAAGTGAGTGTGGTAACAAGAGGTTTTGGCTCTGACATCAGGGGAAAAAATTAACAAAATATCTTCCAGTGTTTAACAATACTATATTCTTTTTAGTCTCTCTCACTCTCCCCCTCTCTTTCTAGTATCAACGAATGTATGTTTAATGTGTAGGGCTAACATTAATCAACAAAATGGCACAAATGAGTTGCCTAACTTTTTGCAAACTACACTTGCAGCATAACTGTTTACAAACACAGAACTCTAGTTTTTCGTTTCTACATCTTTGTCTTGTGCACACTCTGGCTACGTCTACACGTGAAGCCTACTTCGAAGTAGCCTATTTCGATGTGGAGACATCGAAATAGGCTATTTCGATGAATAACGTCTACATGTCCTCCAGGGCTGGCAATGTCGATGTTCAACATCGACGTTAAGCAGCACCACGTCGAAATAGGCGCAGCGAGGGAACGTCTACACGCCAAAGTAGCACACATCGAAATAAGGGTGCCAGGCACAGCTGCAGACAGGGTCACAGGGCGGACTCAACAGCCAGCCGCTCCCTTAAAGGGCCCCTCCCAGACACACTTGCACTAAACAGCACAAGATACACAGAGCTGACAACGAGTTACAGACCCTGTGCATGCAGCATGAATCCCCCGCTGCAGCAGCAGCAGCCAAAAGCCCTGGGCTAAGGGCTGCTGCACACGGTGACCATAGAGCCCCGCACGGGCTGGAGAGACAGCGTCTCTCAACCCCCCAGCTGATGGCCGCCATGGAGGACCCCACAATTTCGATGATGCGGGATGTGCAACAACTACATAGTCCCTACTTCGACGTTGAACGTCGAAGTAGGGCGCTATTCCCATCCCCTCATGGGGTTAGCGGCTTCGACGTCTCGCCGCCTAACATCGATGTTAACATCGAAATAGTGCCCAACACGTGTAGCCGTGACGGGCGCTATTTCGAAGTTAGTGCCGCTACTTCGAAGTAGCATGCACATGTAGACACGGCTTCTCATATGCGTACATGTTTCTGACTACAGTGACTTTTTTGTTAAGGCGTAATACAAGTACTTCTCTCTTGACAGGTTTGGCCTGTTGTATCCAAGGCAAGCTACACAGTCCATAAATAAATATCTACTGCACTTCTACTGAGACATATGCTGTGACATGTATGGAATTCTATACTAGCTGTAACTAAACATCTGCTGTTTCACACAGGTGCAAATGCCAGACTGAGGTATCAGATTATATCAGGAAATTCAAAAGGCGTTTTTGATGTTGAACCTGAAGTGGGTACAGTCTTCATTACTCAACGTCTGGACTATGAACAAGAGAAGCATTATGAGCTGCGGCTTGTAGCCTCTGACGGGAAGTGGGAGAATCACACACTCATTGCCATCAATGTGATCAATAAGAATGACGAAGCTCCAGTGTTCACTGACAATGAGTACCATGACAGTGTCTTGGAGGAACTTACAGATCTGCCTGTTGTGGTTCTAAAGGTAAATCAGTTTGCATGCAACAGAGAGAGACAAATCAAATTTGTCAGATGAGGGGGAAGTCTGACACCTGCAGTCCGTAGGATTCTTTTGTCCTCCTGTCTTCCATGTTTTCCAGCAATCCACGCTCTTTTTATAGAGTAGCTTAAACCAGAATATGTGCTGACTGGAATTGGGTGGTAAACCTTAGTCACTGGCCAGTATAAACATAAACACACCTACCAATCTGTGGTACGAAAAGTGAAAGGGGAAGATAGACTTGTGATTGAGATAAGGGATGGAGAAGTCAGAAGAGATCTTATCAGCTGACAGGCTTCCCTTGTGTCCTCAGGTAAATCACTTACTCTGTCACTGCATTCGTATCTGTATCTGTGAAAAGTGGTTGCATACCTACTTTACTGGGGTGTTGAGGCTTAGTTCGTCGGTATCTGTAAATTCGTTGAGCTGCGTGGATGGGACAATTTTATAGAAATGCCAAGGAGATGGTTGGTGATTTCTTCATCTGAGAGGTGTAGGGAACACAAGACCCAAACTCTGTCCAGTTTCTAACCCCTCCTGTCTGCTCCTGTGAACCAGCTTGTTCAGGTGATCTCCTGTTTGCTACTACTTCCACCTAGCTTTTCCTGCAGATTCTTTTTCCTGCATCCCGAATGCACTAGTCGCCCTAGATACAATCAGATTATTTCTCCTGCCTATCTTTAACCTTCACAGAAAGACCAAAATGTCTCAAGCCAGTTGGTGTTTACTGTTCTTTGCTAGGCCATAGTACCTCAGATGGCAGTAGAAGAACCACAAATTTCCATTTTTTCTCTCCTCCCGCTCTTGTGGTTTGTTGTAGGTTTCTGCCACTGACCCTGATCAAGAAGCTGATGGGAGTGCCCTTCACTACTCTTTACATGGACATGGGGCCAATAGTGAGTTCTGCATCAATGAGTACACAGGAGAGATCTATGCAAACAAAAAGCTAGACCGTGAAAAGCAATCCTCATGGCACTTCCTTGTCCTTGCTACAGATGAAAATGGAGAGGGACTAACGGGTTTTGCAGATGTAGTCATAGAGGTCAAAGATGTGAATGACAACCCACCTCTTTTCCTTTGCATGTCCGAGGGCTGCTTCATGGGGCGTGTTCCTGAAGATTCCCCAGTGGGCACCACAGTAGTGGAAATGAAAGCAATAGACTTTGATGATCCCAGAGCTGGGAAGAATGCAGTATTAACCTATAGACTTATTCAAAATGTCCAGAATGAATTCAACCTCAACTTGTTTTCCATCGACCCAGTTACTGGCACCATCTGTACTGTACTCAGATCCTTGGACCGGGAGAAGGAAGATAAGTATCTGGTGGTGGTTGAAGGAAGGGATGGAGGCGGACTCACTGGGACAGGCACTGCCACCATTTTGGTGACTGATGTAAATGACCATGCTCCAGCCTTTACACGGAAGATGTATATGGCTCTTGTGTCTGAAAACGCAGATGTCAACACTGAGATCACAATAGTATCTGCTACCGATCGAGACGAAGGAGAAAACGCTGTGGTGACATTCAGCATCCTGGATGGGGATGACGATCGCAAATTCTTCATAGAGACAGATGAAGTCAATAAACGTGGGGTGGTTCGGTTGCGGAAACAGCTAGACTTCGAAAAGCCTCACGAGAGGGTGTTTAACCTGACAGTAAAAGTTGAAGATGCTGATTTCTTCAGCATTGCTCAGTGTGTTGTCTACGTGGAGGATTCCAATGACCACGCCCCTGTGTTCTATCCTACTTTCTACGAAGTGTCAGCTCTGGCTGAAGATGTGCCTCTTGGCACTAAAATTGTGCAGGTTTCTGCTGTTGATTTAGATTCTGGGCTGAATAGGAGGGTTTCATATCAGCTGCTAAGTAAGTCCAACCCAAGTGGACAGTTCTCTGTGGGAAACGATGGTTGGGTTGTAGTTGCAGGGTTGCTGGATTACGAGACCATGTCACAGTACCACCTTGTAGTCATTGCTACTGATATGGGACAGCCTCAGCTGACCGGCACTGCCACGGTTCTTGTGACTCTGCAGGATGTGAATGACAATGGACCAGAGTTTGAGGCTCAGTATAACCCAATTATCTGGGAGAACACTGCCTCGCCGCAAACTGTCCAAATGAACGAGACCTCTGCTTTGTTACATGCCAGAGACAGGGACACTGCAGCTAATGGAGCGCCCTTCTCCTTTCGTTTGCTCAACAACTTTGACAGCACCACTTACTTTAACTTGCAGGATGTCGGCAATGGAAGCGCACTCCTCACTGCACTGCGTACCTTTGACAGAGAGGAGCAGAAGGTGTTTTACCTGCCTGTTCTGATTACTGACAGTGGGACTCCTCCTATGAGCTCAACTAACACGTTAACTGTTAATATTGGGGACCGAAATGATCATCCTCATTCTGCTGGCTACATGGAATGTCTCATTTACTGCTATGATGGTAATGGATTTGGAGCTTATTTTGCTGGGCTATCCTTAGGCCACAAGCACTAGGTGTGGAATTTGGAGGGATCTGTCCCATAAGAGCTGCTTTCCAGAATAAATTGATTACAGCTGAAACTTGGTGCATGAGGTCTGGTCCCAGGGGATGGAGTCAGTTGATGTGTGGAGGAGGTTGAATTTGGGACTGAAGGAGGGGAGTTGGCTTCTATTTTACGTGGACATCTGTACACTTGAGTAAATGGTTTTCAGGTGCTGTTTTGTTTCCCTTCAATTACAAAATAGATTGGGTTGTCTTATGCTGTTGTGGTTGTTCATTTAATAACGTCCAGGGCTGTGATCTGGATTCGAGGCTGAATACCCCAAGAGGAGTGCTTTAAAATTTGAGTTTAAACAAATCTGGCGTGTTGCCTAGCTGATGTTTTAAAGGTAACCCCAAATGTGAACCATCTTCATTCTCTGAAAAGCTAATGCCAGCCTTAAATGGACCAGAAATAGAAAAGGGGGGGAAAATCGTTTATGGCTGCCACTGTTTTTGACCTCCCCTAGTTCAGTGCAGTCGTCGTGAGACAGGATGCCTTCCCTGGCCTTAAGCACTCCAGTCTCCCACAGTTCCCCGTGTCTTCACATAAGCCCCAAAGCAGGGTCAACTACTGGTGACTTTGTGGCTATGGGGCTTGTATCTGTGTAGTTTCAAACTACTATTCCCCATCCCCAGGTCACAACTTGTGCCCTCTGGTCATGTGGTACCCCTCTAACTAGTGTTTTTTGGTCAGGAGGAACTTGATTTCACTTTCTATGCATACTGTAGAGCTGAAACTACAGCATTATTATGAGGTGTATCTATAGAGACAGCAGCCCTGTGTTGGATGATATTACACTTGATGTGTGCTTGTTACACGGTTTAGTTTGTTGTACAGAAGGGCTGCTAGTTGCACACAAGGGTTTGGACATTTTTGGCGGTCCCCAAGGGTGGGTTCTTGGACTGCAATGATAAAATAGTGAATTCTTCAAAGGTAGTTCCAGTGAATTTTAGATGCCATTTTGCTGTACTTCACAAGATGCCTTCGTCTGTTTCGTTAGTTCCTGTGATCTTAAGTGCAGCTTGAACCTCTCTATTCTGGCACTCTCTCATCCGGCAACATCCGTAATCCAGCGTTATTTTTGTTAGCTGAATGACCTCTTATCATGGGTGTGGTCTAGTTTCTCGTGGTCCCATAAAGTGTGTTTACAGCCACCAATCCTGGCTCTGTGTTCTTTACTGTTGTTTAGCTGTAATTTACTCTTAAATGTCTGCTAAGAACCCAGTAAGCAGTGGAAGTGTTGGTAATGCTGCTAGACAATATTGACCTCCCAGGGTCCGGCAAACTCTCTTGTTTGGCACTGGTCAGGTCTTGAGAGTGTGAGACTAGAACTCTTCAACCTGTAAGGGGCTTTTTTTTTTTTTAATTCCATATAAATAAAATCGATGTACATACATTGAGGTCATCCCACGTGATATAAAGAGGATGCCTTTGCATGTCATGTTCCTGTCCAGTTCAGGTACTGCAAGGGTTTAACATCATTATCTAATATTTTTATGTCCTCTGTGTTGCTATTGCAAATGCATTTACCAAATAAGTACTGCCAGAGGTTCAGAGTTAGCTGCACCTCTGGATCCCTTCTGGTTTTGCTGAGTGCACCTCCTCAGGTGTCAGGCTTTGGGTCTTTACTTATCTCAGAGTGCAATGTACAGTGTTCCCACTCGTAAAGTGGGCTACAGTCAGTGTTTGCTCTAATTTTTCCATCCACAGGCAGAATGAATTTTGTTATGCGCACTAAGGCATGTGTGGATGTGTACCACCAATAGAAACACATGCTGTTGGCTTTGGACTCTGCTTTTCAGCTGGGTGGCACTTGAACCTCTCATGGGCAGCTGCCCTAATTCTCATTTTGCAGGGAACCTGTATCTCCTCCATTCCTATCCCCTTGTCCACAGTCTGGTTAAATTTCAGATACCTGTGGTGGTTCTCTTTGAGGATGGCTGTTCTGTTGCTGATTGCCATTGTTACAGTCTCTCAAGCACAAGTATTAGCATTCATAACTCTTTAAGTGAAACAAGATTTTTAAAGCATATGTGCCCTTGTGTCTTATTGCACCCATATGATAATCTAAGCACGGCTGTCTTCTTCGCCAGGGTCCTGTTTCTCAACCAGTGCCCCATGCCTGAGCATCTTTTTTTTTAATCCAGTTGGAGTTGTTTTAAACTTCTGTGTTCACAGACCTTTTCCTGCTCTGGTCCAGGCCAGTGTTGCAGAATGTCTGGAGACAGGCAGAGTCATCAAAGCTAATTGTTAGAGATGGTTATCCTGTGCCTTTCTTTTCTTTCCTGCCAGTTTTTCCAGCCTGCTGTTCAAGTAAACCAATATTGTCATAAAGAGAACACACCAATAACTATATCAATATATAATATTCATAAATCATTCTAGGGCTGCCTTTAATCATCCCAAATACTTAAACAGAAATATGAGTTAAAAAAAGTGATATTGTAATTGTGTGTTTGTTAACATACATGTGTATAAATGACATTCTTTTTAGTTACATCATTCATATATTCGATTATTATAGGTATCTTACCCACAACTGTACTGGGCCAAGTTCATGCACCAGACAAAGATGACTGGGATCATAAGACCTATCACTTTGAAGGAAAAGTATCAAGGTATTTGAAAAAGAAAATAATGTCCTGGCAAAATGGTAGAAAAGTTTTCAAAAAAATTAAATAGAAAATACTTACACTCTGGCATGTGATTCTTAGAGAAAGTTTAATTGTGTGCACACAGTCTTCAAACCCCTTGCCTTCTTGGGAAGCTGAATTATGTACAGTCATGTTAGCAGCTCCAGTTTGCTCCTCAGTACATTGCTGTGTAGGCCAACTGTCTCTGAGTCAAAAATCTCATCCCCTGACAAGCTGAGTGTCTTTAATCATGCCACAGCAACCAGAAGCCTCCCTAGCCAATTAAGAAGTTGCGTATATTTAGAGGTGAGTTGAGATTCCTTCATCCTTTTTCAGAAAAGCTGCAGCATGGGATTTTGGTAAGGGAAAAGGGGGTGAGTGTAAAAATTTCAGGGGTAATTAAATATTCCTGGAAATGATGCTGGAAGAACAGATTAGGACATTTCATTGGCAGCAATTGTATTGCTACTTTGTGACACCTTAGGACCCCACTTTGTCTACAGTCCTGTACTATGCACAGACACCTGGCTAACCAGCTGGAATGCCATCCCAAAGTCCCTGCATATGGTCTTATTCAATGCCAATTCAGTTGGCCCACAGCAGAAATGCTGTGTCCTAATGCCCTGCTCCATCCTTGAAGAAGTGGCATTTTGATGACCCCACTTAGTTTCTGAGGTCTTGTCTACTTTGGGAACTTTTGCTTCCTTGTAGCTAGATTAGTGCAAACTCCATCAGTGCAGATCAGAGGTGATTTGCCACACGACAACTTTTTTGGCAGAGGGGAGCTGGACTTCTGTAAGTCACTTATTTTGTACCACTGCATCTGTTTTAGGGTTTTGCACTCAGAGCTGTGTCTGCCTAGTGACATAGTGCAAAGTCCTCTGTGTTCTGTCCTGTTCATAGGCACCACCTATGCAGCTCCTATTGGCTGCAATTCCCAGCCAATGGGAGCTGTGGGGGCAGTGTACAATGCCCTCTGGATGCCCCTATCCATAAGAGCCAGAGGGCGGAGGAGACCAGCTGCTGCTGCTGCCAGGAGCCACGCAGAGTTGAGCAAGGGGGAGCTGGGCGGCTGGATTCAAGCAGCTGATGGGCTAGATACGTCCTTCCTGCCGTGGCTTGCCCGCCCCTGCACTATGGGCTCAATTCTGCATGGTGTCTGGGCTCTGTTTAGATGAAGGGGAAAGGAGATGGTTCTGTCACCCAGCCTCAGTTGGAGTTAGAGCAACTTTATACCAAAGTTATGGGGCACCTTAGGCCAATGGAGGAAAAGTGTAACAAGGGTCTTTTTTCCCCCTGGCTCTCCTCTCTCGCTTCACCAGAGGTGAGTGGGTAGCTCTGCTATGCCTGTCAGCTTTATGCCAGGGGAATTCTCCATATGATCTGGTCATGCTGCAAATAGGAAAAGGCAAAGAATAAATCCTTTCTTGTCATTTCTGTTGTAGATATCTTATCCTCAATGCAAACTCTGGGTTGCTAAGTGTTAAAGAAGGCACTCCAGCAGGAACTTACAATTCAAGAGTGAAAGTTGCTGATGGTATGTGGCCAGATGTGATTTCAACAGTAAAAGTGGTTGTGAAGGAAATCAAAGAAGATGCCATCTGTAATGCTGGGTCCGTACGAATAAAAGGTAACTCATGTATTTTTATGTCTACAGTATTGCACCTCTGAAATCTGCCATCTTTATACTAGTGCTGTGTAACTTTAAATTCTTATTAGTGTCTTTTTTATTATTAGGTATCTCTGTTGGATACTCTTAATATTCCTTTAATTACAGATCTGAAAAATATACTTACTTGCGCTGCTTTTTCTTTTCCACTGATACCGGTTGGACCTTCCTGGTCTGGCACCTTTGGGATCTGACTAGCCCTAAACAAGGGGTTTGCTGGACCAGGGGAGGTCCCCTGCCATCCATCCTCCAAGCCTGTTGTCACCTCAGTTCTGGCCCCAATCCTTTCTCTCTCCACCTCTACACACACCCCAGCCTTGGCTTGGCTGCTGTGGGCTGCAGCTGCCTGCTGCCAACTACAGCCCTGCTGCCACAGTCCCCAGTAACGGCTGTGCTGCCAGTGGCTGCAGGTTCCCGTTTCAGACTGCCTACTGCAGGCTCCAGCCCAGGCTGTCTCTCTGGCCCCGGTGCTGCTGCTGCAGGCTCTGGCGTGGGACCCTCTGGTCCAGCAACATCTGTGAACCTGATAGACCATGGATGTTGCCAGACCAGCGAATCCCAGTATTTAGAGGTACAGCCTGTACATAGAGGGGTGAGAAGATACTGCAATAAATGTTACGTTTTAGGGTAAAACAAAGATGAGATACAAGAGTTCCACACTAACAAGGCCACTACTTACTTATATTGCAAATAGTGTGTGTTTGAACAACTCTGCTAAAAGTAAAATCCTACTGAAGATATTCCTGATTTAAAGAGAAATAAAATAAGTGTAATAATTGAAGAAATTAAGCCTCCAGTGTAAACGATCAAGAAAAAACCAGTATGAAGAATTTCAGAGTCCTAATATCACAAGTGTCTCGGTGCCGCAAAGTGGAATCAGATACGCAAACTACACTACTTTGGTCTCTGCTGCTCCCCTTATAATTTAACATCATATGATTCTCCTCAGTCTCAAAGATGTGCTGTTTTTTAAATTGTTTGTTACAGATATCACTGCAGAGGGTTTTATATCTCGCTCTTCTGAGAGAGAAAGTAAATACAACCAGATGAAGAAACTGCTTTCGGAAATCATACCTGCGCAACTGGAAAATGTTCACATTTTCAGTGTAATGACTATCCCAGGTCAAACCCAAGGGATAGATGTTTGGTTTACAGTTTCTGGACAACCATATTATAAAGCAGAAAAACTTAACGGCAATGTGGCGATGTCCAAAGCCAGGGTATGTGGCTTTAACTCGTTGCATTAATTGAAATTTTGCATCTGTAATCTAGTGAAATGCTTGCAAGGAACTGTTGTGGTTTTTTTTTTTGGAGAGAGAATGATTGTATATTCTAATATTTTACTCTGCTGAGCAAAAAAAAATTCTTTGGTTAGACATGTGACATATGTACTTGAAGTTCAGACCCCTGGGCCATATTTAGGCACTCACATCATGTAACCTAAATTTCAGTGTTGCAGACCTCAAAAGCCATTCATTTAGCTGTAGTTAGAGATGTCGCTGTGTTAGTCTTTAAAGGGCAATATTTCTCCTGCGTTGTTTTGTTGGAGTATAGACTAACAAAATGACTCATCACCGAATAAATCATTTTGTTTTGTCTTTAAAGTGCTACATTTCTGCTGGTTTGTTTCATTTAGCTGTGTAATTTTGGGCATCCAAATTTGAAAATTTTGTCCTTGGAATAATGTACTTCCTTTGGGAATATGGGTTTCAATCATGTGTCTACTACAGATCGTATGAAACCTTCCATAGTGATGCATGTGATCGGGGAGATGCTTGTGCACACAGTTCTTGATGTCGTGGTATATTTGCTTAACTTATGTATTGAAATATTCTGTAACTAGAACTCTCAAAATCACTCAGTCAAAAGATGCATCTTTCTCCAATAAGAAAGAAGAGTGATAAAATAACTATTTCCCTTTTAGAGCAAAATATGATCTGAAAATTAAACACACCAAATCACTTCTGCAATATAAAGTATAAATGACACTTCACAGTTGAGAGGGCACTCTTTGGTAATGCACGTGGACTGGAGCCTACTGACATCAGTATCCTGGATATTAGAACAATTTATTACTGTTGCCATTTACAGCTACTTGATCTCTGTTTTTAGAGAGCAAGGCTCCAGCAAGCAAAGAGAGAGAGGTGCATTTGGGATATGTTGCCAAAGCTGAAATAAAATTACTCAGCTCAAAAAATTATTGGGGAGTTCTACACAAATTCGTTGTTCTTCTTCGAGTGGTCCCCATGGGTGCTCCACAATAGGTGTCGGGCTCGCCCGGCGCCGCAGATCGGAATTCTTCTAGCAGTTTCTATTGGATCACGCATGCACCGACGCGCGCCGCTCCCTTGCGCGCCCCCGGCCATGTGCGCGATCTGGTTCCCACCAGTTCCTTCTCAACCGCCATCGGCTGCAGACGGAATCCGCTCAGCCTAAAGCCAAAGTCAGATAAAGATAGTTGTTTTTACGTGTAGTTTGTTTGTTTTGTCACTATTAAAAAAAAAAAAGAAAAAGAGAGAGAATATCAGCTAGCAGAAAGAAGAGGAACGAAGGAGAGAGGGGCGGACAAGAAGGCTAGTTAAGCCGTCTGCTGCCCCGCAGGCCGGTGATTGTTATTTGGGGTAAAAAGGCACTGATTACGGGCTAAGTACCCTATTAACAGTAAAGACTCACCGCGACGGCCTCCTCGGGGTTTAAGAAGTGAGAGTCATGCCGCGAAGCTGTGCCAGCCTCTGATGGGCATAGTGAATGCATTCGGTGCCTGGGGGAATCACACGTTACCCAGAAGCGTTCTCACTGTGCTAAGCTTACAGCCAGGGCCAGGAAAGACAGAGAGACGAGGCTCAAAATTCTCTTGTTTGTTAAGGCTCTCCAGCCAGAACCGCAAGAGAAGCCTCATGCAGAAGGGCCCTCTGGGTTGCATAAGAGGAAGGCAGCCTCTTTGACCCCCTCGGTGCAGAAGAGGAGGAAGCTCTCCCTGGCTCGATCCTTGCCGGCGGGCCCAGCGGGCAGGACGAGCGGAACGCAGAGTCCCCAGCCGCGAGCTCTTGAAAGCGGTAGTGCAGCAGCGCACGTGGCAGAGGCTGAGCCTCCGATTACACAACAGACGGCATGCAAGGCTCCGTGAGCGCCAGCGAGGCAAGCGCCGGAATTGGTGGCGCCGCCGCAGGCAGCACCGGCCCCCACAGCACCAACAGCGCAGGGGCACCTGGCACAGAGCCTACCGGTGCTGGAGGAAGCTACCCGCGCGGCACCGCAGCTGACTGTGCCGAGCGCGGTGCCGACAACGGGGCTGAGATCCCCGGCACGGGAAGGGGCGGCGCCCACCCCGCAGGGGAGGGGCAAGGCAAAAGCAAAAGCTCGGCACTGCAGTCCATCTCCAGACAGGGCTGTGCTGCCGTTATCACCTAGCCCTCCCCCGAGATACACATGCCACACCGGCGGGCTGTGACTCCACCGGCTTATCTAGGACCTCCCTCTCCGTTCCTCCAATCAATTTCGCCGTGGCTTGGGCCACCTTCACCATTTCTGGGCACAGATCCCCTTGAGTACTATCAGAAACCTGTGTCATCGTGGAGGTCCCGCTCTCCCAGACATCATGGGTACACTCTCCGATTGTGGTCCAGATCTCCATCACCGGGCCCTTGCCCATGCTGCTATGGTTGTCGTCATGCTGAACACAGACACCGCAGGTCTAGATCTAGGGGCAGGTACCCCCCTGCTTCTCAATACCCCTGTGTACACTCTTGCTCTGGGACGGGAACACAGTTGTCTCAGGGGGAGTTAGGTCCAGAATCCTGGGACCTTCCTTCACAATCCTCCAGGGAGCAAGTATATCATCGACCGCGGGAACCAGAGGATTTGAGGGAGGTTTACCCCAGTGGTTCCTCCTCATCCTCCCCAGATGAGGCCATGGCCCCCGGGGATGTCTTTTCCCCCCCGGATGACCTTAAATAATTCCAGGAACTGTTCAAAAGAGTAGCTTTCACGCAGGACATTCAAATAACAGAGGTGCAGGAGAAGCATCATAAACTCCTGAAAAATTTGAGACCCCTGGCTTCATCCAAAATCGCTATGCCGCTGGACGAAGCCATTATGGAGTCAGCCACTAACATATGGCAGACCCCGGCGTCTGTTCCGCCTACAAGCAAGAGAGCAGATAAGAAGTACTTCGTCCCAGCCAAGGGCATGGAGTTCCTCTTTAGTCACCGACAATCAAATTCTTTGGTGGTCGAATCGTCCCAGCAGAGGTCGAAGGCGTCTCAGTACAAATCGGGGGGATCGGATAAAGATGCTAAGAAGCTAGAGCTGTTTGGCAGGAAGGTATATTCCTCCTCTACCCTATTATTGAGAGTGGCAAATTACGCGGCACACCTATCAAACCACAACTTTGACAATTACTCCAGACTTACTCCCCTCATGGATTCACTCCCGGAAGACAAGAAGCTGGTGTTAAAGACGATTGTTCAAGAGGGCTATGCAGTGTCGCGGACGGGAGTCTAGATTGCCCTGGACGTGGCGGACACGGCAGCACGTTCAACAGCTACAGCAGTGGTCATGCGTAGGGAATCCTTTCTCCAGACGTCTGGTATCCCCAGGGACCTGCAGGTGAAGATCATGGATCTTCCCTTTGATAAACAAAAGCTGTTTGCGAACTCAACTGACTCGGTCCTCCACTCCAGCAGGGACTGGAGGGCCACACTTAGAACCTTGGGCATTTATACTCCCCCATACAAGAAGAAGAAATTTTATCCTCAGCAAAGACGCTACGCTTACCAACCACAGCGTGCTCAATATCGGCGAGGCTACGACCAAGGGCGCCATCATCAGCAGCAGCAGTACAGAACTCCCAGGCGACGTTCTCAACAGAGCCGTACACCCTCGGGACAGGCCCAAAGACAACAAGTTTGACGGGTATGTCGGGGGCTGCACTATCAACACCATCGCTCAATGCCACACTCATCTCATGTCCCATCATCACGTCAAACCGTTCCACTCCCAATGGCAAAAGATCACCACGGACAGATGGGTGCTAGAGATTATAGCCACGTGTTACACGATCCCCTTCCAGTCACTTCCACCGACGAAGCCTCCCGCCAGACCTCATCTCAGAGACGCTGCCCACAAGGCGAGGCTCCAAGCAGGAGGTGGATCACCTTCCGTTCATAGGGGAGGTGGAAAGAGTGCCGGAGCAATTCCAGGGGAAAGGTTTTTATTCACGCTACTTCCTAACACAGAAGAAAACAAGAGACTGGAGGCCGATCTTGGATCTATGGGGCCTCAACCGTTACTTGCGCAAGCAACGCTTTCGGATGATCACAGTTGCCTCCATACTTATGGCACTGGACGATAGAGACTGGTTTGCAGCCCTCGACTTACAAGATGCTTACTTTCATATAACAATCCACCCAGCACACAGACACTTCCTCCACTTCACGGTCGGCAGGGAACATTTCCAGTACAGGGTTCTTCCATTCGGCCTATCCTCGGCTCCCAGAGTTTTTACCAAAACCCTGGCAGTGGTATCAGCCTGCCTGCACAGACGGGGTGTTTATTTTCCCATATCTGGATGACTGCCTGCTGAAAGGGGCCTCAAAGGCAGAGGTCTTATGCATGATACGTGTCACTGCGGACATGTTTACTTCGCTGGGCCTAGTCATCAACCTCGCAAAGTCAAACACCGAACCCACACAAGATATAGAGTTCATAGGGGCAGCATAAACTCTATCACAGCAGGAGTATACCTGCCCGACGCCCGCTTCCGCACCGTCAGCTCACTGGTGCAAGTCATGACATACAGCCCCACGGTGCCGGTTCTAACATGCCTACAGCTGTTGGGCCATATGGCGGCAGCGACGTTTGTGGTACAGAATGCCAGGTTGCACATGCGAAGCCTGCAGCATTGGCTGGCGAGTGTTTACAAACCGGCATCCCATACTGTCCACAAGGTAGTGTCGCCCACGACAGAGGTGCGCAGATCCCTAGCGTGGTGGGAAAATCCCAAGAATCTGCTCATGGGGATGCCTTTTCACCAACCATAAATTTCTATTTTTCTTACTACTGACGCCTCCCACATAGAATGGGGAGCGCACATTGGCAGCAAGGTGACGCAAGGACTGTGGTCCCCTGCGGAACAGACACTGCACATAAACATACTGGAGCGCAGAGCAGTGTTCAACGCGTGCAGATATTTTCGAGATTACCTGCATGGCAAAGTAGTCGGGATCAATACCGACAATACCTCCACTATGTTCTACATCAGTCGACAAGGAGGGGCATGATCCTGTGCGGTATGTGCGGAAGCAGTCCGATTGTGGAACTGGTGCATCGCCAACAACATAACGTTGAAAGCCTCGTACTTGCCGGGCGCTCACAACGTGAAGGCAGATTAGCTGAGCAGGCGCTTCGCACTCATGCACGAATGGCAGATCCGCTCCGACTTGCTACGGCGCATATTTCGTACATGGGGTTTCCCCAAGTCGATTTGTTTGCCACCCAGTACAACAAGAAGTGTCCCCAGTACTGCTCCAGAGCAGGAATAGGGTGGGGGTCCCTGGGGGACGCATTCATGATTTCATGGAAGGGCCCTCTACTTTATGATTTTCCCCCCACAACGCTTATCCACAAGGTTCTGCAGAAAGCCAGAAGGGAGAGAGCTCGCATGATATTCATAGTCCCAACTTGGGACCGGCAACAATGGTTTCCCTTGCTTCTGCGCATGTCGGATCACCCACCACTTCCCCTACCGGTGGTGCTGGACTTACTCACGCAGGCTCAGGGGTCCATAGTGCACCCGTACCCTCAGGGTCTGCGTCTACAAGCATGGTTAATCCATGGCTCAGCACCTTAGAGAGCACGTGTACGGAGGGAGTACAACAAGTCCTGGAGTGTAGCCGAAGGACCTCCACCAGGTGGACTTATGAACAGAAATGGACTTGATTTACAGCCTGGTGTTCCGCCAAGCAGTTAGCTCCCCTTGACGTTCCTATAACTGTAATACTAGAATACCTATTGGACCTCAAACGAGACGGGCTTTCTCTAGCCTCGCTAAAGGTCCACCTCGCTGCTATATCAGCTTTTCAGCATAGAGAGGAAGGGCCCACTGTATTCGCCCACCCTATCGTCACAAGGTTCTTGAAGGGGCTGGTAAACCTGTACCCTCCTCGAAAACCGCTTCCACTGTCGTGGAGTTTGGACTTGGTGCTCAGCACGCTATCGGGACCACCCTTCGAACCATTAGCCACGGTACCCCTCCGACTCCTTACGATGAAAACAACCTTCCTCCTTGCGATTACATCAGCCCTCGGGGTGAGCGAGCTCACAGCAGTGATGGCAACGCCACCCTGCACAGTATTCTCAAAGGGGGCGGTAACCTTACGGTTACACCCATCCTTCATTCCAAAAGTTTCTTCGGAGTTCCATCTTAATGAACCAATAGTTTTACCCTCACTTTACCCGAAGCCTCACAGCTCCGGCAAGGAGGCACGCCCACATCTCCTAGACGTGAGAAGGGCGTTGGCCTTCTACATAGACAGAACTAAGTCTTTCCGGAAAACGGACAGGCTTCTAGTGTCTCTCGCTCCCAGGTCAGAAGGGGAAGGCCTCTCTTCACAGAGAATTTCAAAGCACATTGTGTTCTGTATAAAAATGTGCTACGAGCTTCGAAAGACCCCTTTGCTGGCCCCGCCTAGGGCTCACTCCACCAGGGTGGTGGCGGCGTCAACAGCCTTCTTCAAGGGCATCGTGTTAAAAGACATATGTAGAGTGGTGACCTGGTCATCCTACGACACCTTCGCCAAGCATTATGCCCTACATCGGGTGTTCGATGAGGATACCCGTCTGTTGACAGCAGTCCTCTCGGGGGCAAGCTGCACATGAATCGATTACCCACCTCCTTACTTGGGTTACTGCTGGGTAGTCACCTATTGTGGAGCACCCATGGGGACCACTCGAAGAAGAAAGAGAAGTTACTCACCTGTAGTAACGAAGGTTCTTCAAGATGTGTCTCCGTGGGTGCTCCACCACCCGCCCATCCTCCCCGCTTCGGAATCTGTCTCATGTTTTTCAGGAGCATCTGAGGCGGTTGGTCAAGGAACTGGCGGGGACCAGATCGCGCACATGGCCAGGGGCGCGCAAGGGAGCGGCACGCGTCGGCGCATGCCTGATCCAATAGAAACTGCTAGAAGAATTCCGATCTGTGGCGCCGGGCGAGCCCGACACCTATTGTGGAGCACCCACGGGGACACATCTCGAAGAAATAAAATTTTCGTTTCCCAGGGCTTTGGTTCTCATACTGTCTGGAGCACAAAGGTTTTTCCCAGTGAAAAAGGCAGATTAATAAAACTAACTTTCTTCTCCAGCTGGAAAATACCTTGGATATAAGCATCACCCAGATTGGAATAGATGAGTGTGTGACTGCGAACTGCACTCACAGTGCTGGATGTGTCAGCAAGTACAATTACCGTCATGTCCCCACAATAACTACTTCAGGAAGTGTCTCGCTGGCATCTGTGACAGTCCTGAGTCATGCTCAGTGCACCTGTGCAGCTAGAGAGAGCCAGCATCTCCTCTGTGCCTCATACCAGACAAATCCCTGTCTCAATGGTGGCACATGTGTGGACACTGGCTTGGGCTACAGGTTAGTAAAACTTTTCATGGTACTCAGAACATCTTCTAACTCGGCATGTGTGAGAAAGGGGGCTCAGAAAAGCAAATCAACGTTCACCACTTCTCAAGAGGTGGATATGGCTGGGTATGCTTGAATCTAGCCTTGCAAACAGATTTCTCACCTCACTGATGGCTACTTAGTGTCATAATAATCCTCAGAAGAGAGAGCGTTTACAGCTGCACTGGTCTCCCTTCATGTGGAAGTATGAGAAGCTCATGTTTGTGTAGCTGAGATGCACTTTATTAGTCACTTTAACCAGTACCACAGCATGTCACTTAGAGGCCCAAACTCCCCACTTGCCATATTTTATAAAACAAGGGACTAGTCTTTAACACCCAGAATATTGTCAAACATGGAAGTGAGGAAAGAGTAATTACATGCCTACCTTGAGTCCAAAGCATCTGTGCAGGTTTGTGTCACCCCACACTGAGCCATCTCTGTGGTGAAAATGTGGCATCAGCATTCCAATAGTTCTTGCAGGAGGTGACTGCTGGGAACTTAAAGGATTTTAAAAAACCCAGAACTGAACCTGCAGAAACCTTCTGTGTGGTAAAGCCCACGTCCAATTCCAGTATGCTGCTCAAATGTGTTAAACATGACACTCTTGTTACAGAGGAGCAGTGTGTTTTCACAGCCTACCACCATTATCATTCACTCACATCTGAAACTTGGATGTGGGATAGATACTTTTTGTCACTTGGAAGGTTTGCCCCATCTGTTTTTTCAAGTCCTGTGCATGTAGGAATTTAATAGCACAGCAGGTCCCCAGTCTCCTGCTTGCATTGTCTGTCCTTTCCGCTACTGGTTCTTCCAAAAATCTGCATTCCTGCCATTCCTCATTCCCAGGGAACCCTCTTCAGCCCCCATGAAAAAAGTCCCTCACAGCTAAATGTTGTAGTACAAATAAAACTGATATAATTAAACGTTTCAAAACAGTGAGCCCGCCAACACCCTACTGGTTTTTAACTTATGTCCCTTTCCCTGAACCACTCATCTGTTTTGCCTGTTTTCTCCGTCTTGAGAGAAGGGATTCCCATCCTGTATCATACGGCACATTTGCAGCACTGTACTAATACAGACCCAATAATTCGCAAACCTGATAACAAGCAAGAAACTTTCTCTGCTTGGCATTAGAATTAACAGCAGGAGGGTATTGTGAGGTCTTGCATGTTACAGTGGCTTAACTGTTTTTCACCAAAAGTCCATTATGTACATGATGTGAAGACTCACCTAAAACTAAACTGTGCTTGTAAAATTAATGAACTAAGTACAGTTTGATGCATAAGCTTTGACAATTGTGATTATTCACTTGTTTGTTCGTCAGGTGGTGATCTGCAGCATGTTTCCTAGTCATCAGTGAGAGTTCGTATGGCTTGTGCTGCCTTTGCCCATGAAAGCTTATGCTCCAAAATATCTGTTAGTCTATAAGGCGCCGCAAGACTTTTTGTTGTTCTGTTAAGGGTTATTTCCTTTATTATTTATATTCTGAGCTTTCGTCACAGAATCAAAACAAATTAAAGTTCTTTACTTTTATAGCTGTAAATGCCCTGCAACTTTTGATGGGCCTGAATGCCAGCAAATGAAACGTACCTTCAGAGGGCATGGTTATGCCTGGTTCCCTCCCATCAAGCCTTGCTTTGAGAGTCGTATCTCCTTGGAGTTTATTACTGAAGTGCCTGATGGGCTTCTGCTTTACAATGGACCCGTCGCACGCATTCATCCTGGGGAAGTGGAAGACTTCATAGCGTTAGGTTCAAAACTTTAACAGTTTCATTTTCTGTGTGCGCGTACATGTGCAACTCAGGTGTCTAAGTACTGTCCTTTGTCTCTCTTCAAAAAAAAAAAAAAGTCATTGAAGTCCTTCATGGCAAAGAGGGAGAGTTGAAAACAACTTACCAGCACTACCAATTCATTCTCTAATACTGTTATTCCTTGCTCTGCAAGCTAAGTGGTATTAATACTAGAAAAATGCAGTTTAAAAAGACTTATGAGATGTGAGAGAGCATTAATCTGTGTTTTTACTTTTTTTTTTTTTAAATTAAAAATGCCAACTCCTTAAACTGAAATTGAATTGGTAGCTTTTAGCTCCAATAGATTATAATACTTACATGGTTGACTTTCTGACAGGAGAAAGCTTGTTCAGTAACTTTTTTTCTTTTCCAGAGCTCTCTGACAGTGTCCCTTCCCTGACTATAAGTCATGGCTCTGGGGTACTCTTCCTGCAGTTATCTCAGAAAGTTAATGTTGCAGATCGCCGATGGCATAATATAAAAATTATAAGTGATGGAAAGGCAAGTATAAAAACAACCTGGTAGAGTCTTTGTTTCCAGTATCTGGCTACTGTCTTGAGATAAGATTCCTGCTGTTAGTAAAGTGTCTGGCTAGTTATTTTTGTGTCCCCTATCATCATCAATGGGCAGAGTATTAGCAGGAATTAAAAATTTCAGCTTTGTCTCCTGTCCTCTTTGTCAAGGAGGCAGAATTGTCTGCTGACTATACTGCAGGGTTGGGGTAATCTGATGAGACAGATTCTGCTCCTGACCTGCTGGCAAATTCCTAAACTGCTCTGGACTAGACTCTGGTCCACCAACTGCAATTATACCATTCAGGCAGTGTAAAATGAGGCTAAAGAGACTGGAGACTGGATTGAAAAATTCCTCCATGCAAGGGTAGTCTCTGCTGATCTGAAGCTAGTGGAGTTGCCTCTATAGTAGTCTGTGTGAGAGAAGGGACGTGCTGGAACCTGGAGAAAGGGAACAGTAAAATAAGTGATACACTCCCTCAGTTTAAATTGACACTGAGGCCAGTTGGCTGACACTCCTGGAGTCTTTATCTACCCTCTGCTTTTCACTGAACCCACAGCTCTGCTGGGGCACAGGAGAGAAGCAAAATTCTGTGTCTGGTTCTTCATCTATGGAATAGGAATGGTAATGTGTATTTACTCACCTCTGAGATCTGCTGGTAAAACTCATTATGATGTTAATACACTTTTTCTGCATTTTAACTTGTAGTTGTATAGATGGTATACAAACTGCAATTAAAAACAATTTGATCCCAGAGAAGGCAATCCTACTGAGCAACGAGTGATTACCATCATCATTGTGATCTTTTGATGCAATACATTTTCCACTCTAGAAAGTGCAGCTGATCCTTGACAACTGCGTAAATATTTCATTTAAAGATGATAATGGCATCCTTAAAGAAACCTCCCAGAGGGATCTGTCTGCCTGTGACGTTTCAGAAGAAACGCCAGGAAATGAAAGGTAAAAACATAATCGATAACACAACCGCAAAAGAACCAAGAAAGAAAAGGAAAATCATCCAGGCTAATCTAGGTTGATTGCTACTAATTCTTTTCTTTCTTTCCCACTCCTTCCCACCCCCAATGCCGGCAGGTTCCTCAATGTTCACCAACCCTTACAGCTGGGTGGAGTGAAGAAGGCCTTCCCATACCGAAATTCACAAAAACACTTCAAAGGATTTGTTGGCTGTATACGGAATGTCATCGTTGACAGCAAGGTAAGAGTATCAGGAAGTGTTCCTTCAGAGCAGTATTTTTAACTGCAGCCACCTAAAGTAGCGTGTTGTTGTCCCCCCCCGGCCTGTCCTTTTCTAGATCTATGATTTGGAGCACCCCGCAGAATCCTTAAACAGCGCTCCAGGCTGTGCTGTGACTGATGAAATGTGCCGTGGAGCTGGGGCCCTCTCCTGTGGTATTCATGGCAAGTGCATTGGTGAATGGGGCTCTTTTAATTGTAGCTGTTACCCTGGATACGCTGGATCAAAATGTGACAAAGGTACAGTGAGTCTTGGGGAGAAGTGAATCATGGGAATCTTTGGGAGCAGGCAGTGGATATGCTGTGGTACAGAGTTTGTTTAATTCAGTAGCACTTTCCTGGAGCCAGTAGCTAAGTAGGTGAGACTGTTGTACTGGTGAATGGCTCCTGCCCCCAAGTCCTGCCTCTTCCTGCCACTACCCTATCCTGTACTCCCATTGCAGCCCATTACCTGGCCTCATGATGGGGACATGGCCTCAGGGAGCCTGTTGTGGGCAGCAGCAGCTGTCAGGCTCCCCCACCCCTGAGGGATGGGGGCTACCTGGGGTCAAGGGTCGGGTGGCAGAGGCTGCAGCGCTTGCCTCCCCCTGCACTAACAGCAGTCTGCCGTGCCGTGCCATGCCATGCCATGCCATGCCACGCCCCCCAGCCTCTCACTTCTCCCCCAGCCCACAATGCAGCAGGGTAGAACATGCTGCTGCTCCCATTGCATGGGGAGGGCATGTGACCCCTGCTGTTTCTGCCCCACCTGACCCTCGGCCCTAAATAATCCCTGGGCCCCATTGCCTAGAGGGAAGCCAAAGGGCCAGAGCAGGGGTGGGGCAGGGTGTGCGGTGCAGGGGAGGCTGCCCCAGGCCCGGACTGCCCTTCCAGCAGTATTCACAGATTTCGCCATTCATGGTGGTGTTAGGAATGTATCCACTGTGGATGGTGAGGGTTCCCTTTCGTGTAATGCCTTGTTCTGTAAAAGGTTTGGACTTGCCGTTATTAAAGTACTTACATTCATTAGTTGCATGAAGGAAGTGTCACGGGGAAGGTCTTTGTTTACCTTTTGTGTGATTTCACTCTGTGACCAACACCTGCTGGAGAATGAAAGACTGTGATTTGCAGTTTCTCTGTCTGTTTCAAGCCTATCTCAGCTGGAAGAGACCTTCAGAGGTCATTGAATCCAGTCCTCAAGAGGACCTATCAATAGCTATGACAGATTTTTTTTTAAGTGTTTGTCCCACATCCATAAATGGCCCCTTCAAGGGTTGAACTCACAACCCTGGCTTTAACAGGCCAATTAACAGGCCACTGAGCTATCCATCCCCTAGTTCTAGTTTCTTGTTCTAAAATGAAGTGCAGCTAATGCTGTACCTTTAGCATCCAGTGGTGGCTACAGGAGAGGAAGGATGACATAGTGGTTGTCCCTGTCTTGGAGATGCTTCTTATTTTTGCTCCAGATCTGATGAAGTGGGTCTTACCCACAGAAGCTCATTACCTAATAAATAAAATTGTTAGCCTTTAAGGTGCTACAGGACTGCATTTTTTTTTTTGGTGATACCTTTAGTAAGGCTTTTGACACAGTCCTGCCTTTGCAGTCTCATAGACAAACTAGGGAAATCTCATCTCGCAGTTCACAAGTGCAGCCACACTGAGTTGTAGGCATGCCTTCACAGATGTACCAAACCACCTCTGTCGCCAGCAATGCTCCAGTCTCACAAAGCTGGTCAAAAATATAATAGATTGCCGTCACTGACAAAATACTCTTTTTGCCGGGGAGCTCCACACTGTTGTGATAAGTCAAAAAAGGGCATTCAAAACTAAAGCCCTGGCTATATTTGCTAGCACCTACATAGGCCTTGCCTTGCTGATACTCTGTGCTGTTATAGACCCTTATTTTAGGGATTCTGTTGTTGATTCCAGCCTCACCCACTATATGTGTTTTTACTGTAACAAGTCTCACAAAGTTAAACTTGTCTTCTTTATATGCACCATTTTGTCTCTCCCTAGTGAAAAACAAAATTAAACCCCACCAACATGAAGTTTCCAAATTGTTTTTAGATGACTTTGGCTTCTGACAGTCTCAGAGGGGCAGCTGTGTTAGTTGGTAGCATCACAAATAACAAACAGTCATATGGCACCTTAAAGACTAACAAATTTATTAGGTCATGAGCATTTGTGGGTAAAACCCACTTCCTTGGATGAAAATAAAGAGCTTTTTTTATGTCCTGTAGTACCCTCTCCTGTTCCTTTAGTCCCATATTTGCCGTTTTGGTCTGCTCTAGCTTCTGAGACAGTGGCTTAGAGTCCGTGTGTGGTATGTGTTCCACAGCACCCCATGCCCCTTGGCCAGAGTTTCTTCGAATTAAAATTCTGATGTCTTTTACCTCTTCAGAGCATTGTATGTGTGCACAAGCTAAGGGCTCTGTGAGTCCACTTACACTTTTTGTGCTATGTTTAGTTCTCCTGGAGTGGGACTTCAGAAGGAACAGTTGGATTCATTATGAGCTGAAAAGCTTTCCTAGTACCCACATTACCGAGGTCCAGCTCATGGTACGCACCCGTGTTTCCTTCAGCACCATTCTCTGCATGGCATCAGCAAATGGGAGTGGATATATCAGACTGGAGGTAAACAGTCCAAATGTTCTTCTGTTGTGTTTGCGTGTGCCACTGTACAATCATAGAATCATAGAACACTAGGACCGGAAGGGGCCTCGAGAGGCCATCGAGTCCAGTCCCCTGCCCCGACGGCAGGACCGACCACTATCTACACCATCCCTGACAGACATCTGTCTAATCTGTTCTTAAATATCTCCAGCGAGGGAGATTCCACAACCTCCCTTGGCAACTTATTCCAGTACTTGACCACCCTGACAGTTAGGAACTTTTTCCTAATGTCCAACCTAAACTTCCCTTGCTGCAGCTTAAGTCCATTGCCTCTTGTTCTCTCCTCAGAGGCCAAGAAGAACAAGTTTTCTCCCTCTTCCTTATGACACCCTTTAAGATATCTGAAAACCGCTATCATGTCCCCCCTCAATCTTCTTTTTTCCAAGCTAAACAAGCCCAATTCTTTCAGCCTTTCTTCATAAGTCATGTTCTCCAGACCTTTTATCATTCTAGTTGCTCTTCTCTGGACCTTCTCTAACTTCTCCACATCTTTCTTGAATTGGGGTGCCCAGAACTGGGCACAATATTCCAGCTGAGGCCTAACCAGCGCAGAGTAGAGCGGTAGAATGATTTCTCGTGTCTTGTTCACAACACACCTGCTAATGCATCCCAGAATCATGTTTGCTTTTTTTGCAACAGCATCACACTGTTGACTCATGTTTAACTTGTGATCTACTAGAACCCCTAGATCCCTTTCTGCTGTACTCCTTCCTAGACAGTCTTTTCCCATTCTGTATGTGTGAAACAGATTATTCCTTCCTAAGTGCAGCACCTTACATTTATCTTCATTAAACTTCATCCTGTTTACTTCAGACCATTTCTCTAATTTGTCTAGATCATTCTGAATTATGACCCTATCCTCCAAGGTAGTTGCAACCCCTCCCAGCTTGGTATCATCTGCAAACTTAATAAGCGTACTTTCTATGCCAATATCCAAATCATTAATGAAGATATTGAACAGAACTGGTCCCAAAACAGACCCCTGCGGAACCCCACTTGTTATGCTTTTCCAACTGGATTGAGCACCATTAACAACTACTCTCTGGGTGCGATTAGCCAGCCAGTTATGCACCCACCTTATTGCAGCGTGATTTTAAGTTGGACTTGCCTAGTTTGTCGATAAGAATATTATGCGAGACCGTATCAAATGCTTTACTAAAGTCTAGGTATACCACATCCACTGCTTCTCCCTTATCTACGAGTCTCGTTATCATGTCAAAAAAAGCTATCAGGTTGGTTTGACATGATTTGTTTTTTACAAAACCATGCTGGCTGTTCCCTATCACTTTACTACCTTCCAAGTGCTTGCAGATGACTTCCTTAACTACCTGCTCCATTATCTTTCCTGGCACAGAAGTTAAGCTTACTGGCCTGTAATTTCCTGGGTTGTTCTTATGCCCCTTTTTGTAGATGGGCACTATATTTTTCCCTCTTCCAGTCTTCTGGAATCTCTCCTGTCTCCCATGACTTTCCAAAAATGAGAGCTAACGGCTCAGCTACCTCTTGTATCAGCTCCTTGAGGATTCTAGGATGCATTTCATCAGGCCCTGGTGACTTGCAGACATCTAATTTTTCCAAATGGTTTTTAACTTGTTCTTTTTTTATTTCAAAAACTAACTCTATCCCTTTTCCACCGGCATTCTCTGTCAGGCATTCCTTCAGACTTCTCTGTGAAGACCGAAACAAAGAAGTCATTAAGCATCTCTGCCATTTCCAAGTTCCCCGTTACTGTTTCTCCCTCCTCACTGAGCAATGGCCCTACCCTGTCCTTGGTCTTCCTCTTGTTTCTAATATATTTGTAAAAGGCCTTCTTGTTACCCTTTAGGCCTGTAGCTAGTTGGAGCTCATTTTGTGCCTTAGCCCTTCTAATTTTACTCCTGCATTCCTGTGTTATTTGCCTATGTTCATTCTTTGTAATTTGTCCCAGTTTCCATTTTTTATAGGATTCCTTTTTTAGTTTGAGATCATGCAGGATCTCCTTGTTAAGCCAAGGCGGTCTTTGCCCATATTTACTATCTTTCCTACATAGGGGAATAGCTTATTTTTGGGCCCTTAATAATGTGTCTTTGAAAAACTGCCAACTCTCCTCAGTTGTTTTTCCCCTCAGTTTTTCCTCCCATGGGATCTTACCTACCAGCTCTCTGAGTTTACCAAAATCTGCCTTCCTGAAATCCATCATCTCTATTTTGCTATTTTCTCTCCTACCAGTCCTTAGAATTGTGAATTCTATTATTTCATGATCACTTTCACCCAAGCAGCCTCCCACCTTCAAATTCTCGACCAAGTCCTCCTTATTTGTCAAAATCAAATCCAGAACAGTTTCTCCCCTGGTGGCTTTTTCAACTTTTTGGAATAAAAAATTGTCTCCAATGCAGTCTAAGAACTTATTGGATAGTCTGTGCCCTGCTGTATTAGTGTCCCAGCATATATCTGGAGAGTTAAAGTCCCCCATCACCACCAAATCCTGGGCTCTGGATGATTTTGTTAGTTGTTTAAAAAAAGCATCATCCACCTCTTCCACCTGGTTAGGTGGCCTGTAGTAGACACCTAACAGGACATCACCCTTGTTTTTTACCCCTCTTAAACTAACCCACAGACTCTCAACACGTCCATCTCCTATGTCCATCTCCACCTCAATCCAAGTGTGTACATTTTTTATATATAAGGCAACACCTCCCCCCTTTTTTCCCTTTCTATCTTTCCTAACCAGGCTGTAGCCTTCAATACCAACATTCCAATCATGTGTATTATCCCACCAAGTTTCTGTGATGCCAATAATATCATAGCTGTATTTATTTATTAGCACTTCCAGTTCTTCCTGCTTATTACCCATACTTCTTGCATTGGCATATAGGCATCTCAGATATTGATTTGAACTTGCCCCCCAGTTTTTTCCTGGCCCTCTTTTTACTCTGACATTGTTGCCCATGCTCCCTCCTACTTCCGACCCATCTCCCAGGTTTCCATGTTCTCCACTTACCTGCGGGCTTTGCTCCCCTGTCCCCGGCAAACCTAGTTTAAAGCCCTCCTCACCAGGTTAGGAAGTCTTTGTGCGAATATAGTCTTTCCCCTCCTCGAAAGGTGAACGCCATCTCTGCCTAGCAGTCCTTCCTGAAATAGCATCCCGTGGTCGAAGAAACCGAAGCCTTCCTGGCGACACCATCCACGCAGCCAGGCATTCACCTCTAGGATGCACCTGTCTCTGCCCGGGCCCCTACCCACAACAGGAAGGATTGAAGAGAATACCACCTGCACCCCAAACCCCTTCACCCGTGCCCCCAGAGCCCTGTAGTCACTCTTGACCTGCCCGGGCCCCTACCCACAACAGGAAGGATTGAAGAGAATACCACCTGCGCCCCAAACCCCTTCACCCGTGCCCCCAGAGCCCTGTAGTCACTCTTGACCTGCTCAGCATTACACCTCACAGTATCATTAGTGCCCACATGGATGAGAAGCATGGGATAGTAGTCTGAGGGTCGGACAATCCTCGACAATGCCTCTGTAACATCTCGGATACGGGCCACAGGCAGGCAGCATACCTCCCGAGACGAAATGTCAGGGCGACAGATGGGTGCCTCCGTCCCCCTCAAAAGAGAGTCTCCAACCATCAAAAAGAAGCATCTTCTGAATCTTTAAATACCCGTGTTCCTTTAGCAATAAGGGAGGCTTTGCCCCTTTGAGTAACAATTCTTATTCATGCAGAGTCTGTCTTTCCTGAAAAATAAACAACCCTACAGCAGTGCTGTTTGGCCATGTAAGAAACACTTCATACTGACTACAATTTGTGGCTTGCATTATGATGGTTGGACACACATTCCTGGTGCAAGTGTGAACATTGTTAAACATCTGTACCCCCATGTTCCTGTAGGTGGTGGATGGACATTTTGGAGTTAATTTCAGTATGGGGGACAAAGAGCAGCAGCTGAGACTGAGCTCCTTACGCATAGACAATGGCCAGTGGGTTCTGCTGACTATGGAGCGCTATAACAATGAGTTTACCTTGCGTGTCAATAATGGCGGAGGGGACCATGAAGTGACCTCCTCTGTGGATGCAGACAGATGGTTTGAAATGGATTTGGCAAGCCTCGTGCTAGGAAACCACCTTCCAAACCACTCAGAGAGTGGTTTCCAAGGCAAGTGATGTGTGGTGAGTTCCTAAAAGGAAGATTTTAAACCACAGAGTTGGCATGTTAGATAATAATGAGCATCAGGACCCCACATAGGTATAGCCACTGGAGTGTCCCTGAAATGCAGGATCTGGTCCCTCGCTGGAAATTCAGGGCTTATATGTTGCCCTCAGTTAACTAAATCATGCCCTAATACAATGTTTACCAATTTTATTTTAGAAAAAGTTCCCCTTTTTCAAAAAGCAAAACAAAAACTTACACCCCCCCCCGAGTACCTACAGTTTTCAGACATACCATTTTTTATCTACCATTGCAACACATTTGTTTAAACAACTTAATCGTAATTGGTTGAGTGGGAAAAAATTGCCTATAGGCAATAAACTTGCCATCGTACTTATGACTGTGCAAAAAGGATAAATACAAAACATAGATGAACATTAAGTCCAATTTTGTTATTCATAAAAAAAAGTTGAGAAACACTGAATTAACGTACCCGCTGGAAGAGCGCTGGGCACCCTTGGGTGTTCACATAGAATCACAGAACAATAGAGCTGGAAGAGACCTAAGAAGCCATCAAGTCCAGCCCCCTGCCCAAGGCAGGACCAAACCCCATCAGATCAGCCCAGCCAGGACTTTGTCGAGCCAAGACTTAAAACACCTCCAGGGATGGAGACTCCGCTACTTCCCTGGGTAGACCATTCCAATGCTTCACCACCCTCCTAGTGAAAAAGTTTTTCCTAATGGTCAACCTGGACCTTCCCATCTGCAACTTGAGACCATTGTTCCGTGTTCTGCCATCCGTGACCACTGTGAACAGCCTCTTTCCAGCCTCTTTGCAACCTCCCTTCAGTAAGTTGAAGGCCATTATCGAATCCCCCCTCAGTCTTCTCTTCTGCAGACTAAACAGAAGCAATTCCCTCAACCTTTCTTCATATGTCATATGCTCCAGCCCCCTAATTATTTTGGTCACCCTCTGCTGGACTCTCTCCAGTGTATCCACATCCTTCCTATATTTGGGGGCCCAGAACTGTACACAGTAGTCCAGTACATGTACACCTGGTAGAGAACCACTGCCCTTGTACTGATGTAATTTTGGGTTTTGATGTTTCCCACTGGGGACATTGGCAGTACAGAGCAAGTCAAGAATTAGTGGTGTTCGAGTCCCTGGAGGGAGAACAACACTGAGATTGTCCCCATCTTTCGCTCCACACTTGTGGGAAGGGAACAGAAGACCCTTCTAGACTATTTACTGCACACAACATTACTACCCTCGCCAAGGCTGGGCTGATGGAGATGGGGCTCTGTCTGTCAAGTGGGAAGCAGTCACTTTTGGCTGGGTTCCACTCATACTTTCCCTACTCAGACTGCAACAGAATGGGTGACAGGACCCCCAGTCAAACCACCTACTTCACAGCTTCAGCTTTTCTCAAGCTTGGGTGCAGGACTGGTGTAGTGCTGTGCAGGACCAGCTAGCAAGAGCGCAGGCACACGCACCTCGGAAGGAATTTAGATCACTAGTAAAATAGTTTGCGCTACTTGACTCTGTCTTGCGATTGGACTACTTTGCATGCAAACAGTGATTGGTTTGATAATGGTACAAGTCATAGGTGCAAGCTCTGCCGATGCTCTGGGGCTGGAGCACCCATGGGCAAAAAATTAGTGGGGGTTTTGTGCTCATCTGGAGCCAAGCTCTCCTCTTTGCCACTCTCTACCTGCCTCTCTTGCCTGCTGCGCTGCAGGGTACTGTTTTGCAGCTTCTGGGATGCTCTGGGAAGGAGGGGCAGGAGCAGGGGTGTGGTGTACACAGGGGAGGAGGTGGGACGAGGGGGAGGGTTGCAGAAAGAGGAGAGTGGGGACAGGGCAGGGATTGGGGGAAGAGGTGGAGCAAGAGCAGGGGTCCAGCACCCCCAAGGCAGGAGTTGTGACTAGCACTGTGTGCTTCTGTCTGTGCTTTTCTGCTCATGTAGGTTGCATGTGTGACGTCCAGCTGAACGGTCAGCCTCTTCTTGCTGATGGAAAAAGCACAGAGCTCAGCTTAATGGCTAAGCAGCAGGGTGTCACCATTGGCTGTCATTCCCATGCTTGCCGCAGTCAGCCCTGTCGCAGCCCTTTCCATTGCGTTGACTTGTGGAGAAGGCATGAGTGCAGGTACGCAAAAAGTCTTTTGTTTTTCCTCTGGGAGTGGGATTTGATCATTTGGGACACTTTTTCTACATATGGGTCTTCAGATTGCAGCTGTCCAATCCACTTGTGAAAGGGGAATCTCCAGGGTTCTTTAAGTGTGCCTGTGCGTGCTCCACCTTAGGTGTCAGGCTTGCCCTGCTGCTGCAGATTGGAGATCTTGATAGCTGTTTCTGCTGGACTAAGCATGCGCAGCTCCTCTGCTCCTCTTCATGCTCTTTTCATCATGTGTGTGGTCCGGTTTGATCCAGTTCCTCTCAACCGCCAACGGCTGCAGACAGAGCTTCCAACTGCCCTCTCCTAGGCTTCAATTCTTCACTTTTTTTTCCCCTCCTCTATTTCTTCAACAATTCATAAAGTTACTCCAGTTCAAGTACTTTTATTGTTTAATTGACTGTTTTAGCATTTAGCCGTTTTTGGGCTGATGCTTAGTTCTTGTTAGTTGTTTCAATCCATTACTAGATCAAGGACTCCTTATCTATTGACTTGCTAATCCATTTAGCACTTGTTAATGTGCCTGGGTTTAAGAAGTGTGAGTCTTGCCGGGAGGCAGTGCCTCTTTCTGATGGCCACTCATACTGTATCGGGTGCTTGGGTGAAGGGTAGTACCTGCAAAGTGCCCCCATTGTTCAAAGTTAACCGCCAGGGCTCGCAGAGACAGGGAGATGCATCTTCACATGCTCCTGTTTGAGAAGGCGCTGCAGCCGGCTCTGCTGGAGAGTGGTGAGCCCTCTCAGGAGGCGTCACCCTAAGCGCAGAGCGTCGTCTACCGAGGAGGTAGCACATAAGCGCCCAAGAGTCTCCCCCACTCGATCACTACCCATTGTGTCTGTGGGTGCGACAAGCGAAGCTGAAAGAGGCTCAGCTAAGGTCTCTTGGTGCTCATAAGGACTCGACCAAAAGAAAATCTTCCTTCCCGACACAGGGGATGGAACCTGGCACTGCCAGAGCCCCTGACTGCCCTGAAGCGGCATCAGAGGCTTTAGTTCCGGCAATGGCAAAGTCTAAAGTGCCGCTGGCACTGACAGCATCAGCACCAATGAAGTCTAGAGCACTGTCGGCACCAGCAGCACCAGCACTGACGACCATGGCACCAACAATCTCGGCACCAAGACGCTCGACCTCCGCACGGACAACAACGGCATCGACGACTCCAGCACTAACAACCGTGGCACTATGGTGTTTCTCAACTGCGCCGATGCTCCTGGCACCTACGCGTTCTGCACTTCACACTAAAGAACTGCGTCCTCCATGCTCCGTACCAAGCTCATCGGTGCCGATGCAAGCAACAGAGCACAGAAAGGCGAGGAGTAAATCCTCCTGCACCCTTCATAGGGATTCCCTGCGTCAGCATTCTGTATCACCTGTTTCTGTCACCTCACAGATTTCTTTGGGATGCTACTCTAGGTCTCCTTACAATGCTATGAGGTCACCATCCCCAGTGTTGGGGCCATATTCCTCCCACTGGTATGAAGTCTGGACCAAAGGGCAATGGAATAGTGACAGATCCCGGTCACCGCCTCAGCATAGTGGGTGCTCTCATTCCCGTTCATTGTATGAACGTGCCTACGAACGCTACTCCCCTGCTCATCAATACTGCCATTCTCCATGCTGCGCAAGGCTTCAGGACTATGAGCGGTGTCGCTCTTCCCAATGCCATGTGCACGAGCTGGCGGACTACCCAGCAGAGAGGCTTTTGGTGGCATCCTGCTCTCTTAGCCCCTCTCCAGTGCCTCCACCTCTGCTGACCATCCGACCATTCTCTCCACTGTCTGGAGAGGAAGAAGCTCAGTTTTCAGAGGTTGACTTCCCTCCAGGCCCTGCTTCACCACACGATCCAGCCTCATCTTTGCCATGAGGCAGTAATTCCAGGCGACGTCTCTCCCCCGATGACCTCCGTGAATTTCAGGACTTGTTTTGGAAGGTGGCAAAATCCCAGGGGATTCAGCAAGCAGAGTTGCCTGACAAGAGACAGGGGTTGCTGAAGAACTTAAGGCCCCCCATCTCCACCAAAATTGCAATTCTGCTGGGTGAGGCTATTGTAGAGGCAGCCGACAATATCTGACAAACACCAGCATCTATGCCGGCCACTAATGAGTGTGAACAAAAAGTATTTTGTCCCTTCTGTGGGCACGGAGTACTTATTTACCCATCCGCAGCCTAACTCTTTGGTGGTGGAATCCTTGCTACAGAGAGTGAAGGCCCCACAATATAAGGTCCTGGACAGAGACTCAAAATAGTTGGACTTTTTCGGGCGTAAAATCTATTGGTTCTCCACACTCTTGTTGCACATGGTGAGCTATGCTGCGCATCTGTCCAGCTTACATTGCTTATGGAGTACTTGCCTGACTCAACAAAATCCTTGTTGAAGGCCATAGTACAAGAAGGCTATGCGGCCTCCAGGGCTACTGTTCGGATTGCTCTTGATGTGGCTGACCCGGCGGCTTGCTCCATAGCCACGGCCATAGTCATGAGAAGGGCTTTGTGGTTGCAATCTGTGGGCATCCCCAAAAAGCTTCAATCTAAGGTTGAGGACCTCCCCTTTGACAAACAGAAGCTCTTTGCTGAAACTACAGATGTGGTGTTCCATTCAAGCAAGGACTCGCATGCTACTCTCTGGACTTTGGGTATGTACACACCGCCATTTAGACGTAGGTGGTGTGGGCCTTACCAGAGAATGTACTCCCAACCTTTCTGGGGCAGTACCAGCCCAGAGAGTATGAACAACCCAGGTCTTCCTAGAGGCCACCCAGGTGGAGGCATACACAGCCTTGTGGCCAACAACAGCAGCAGCAGCCAAGGCAACGAGTTTGATGGCGTCATTGTCGAGAGCTGAACCTCCCCCAAGCCAGTAGCTTCATCCTCCTCTCGGACACTGTTCCTTCACTGCCTTTGACTGTTTTTCAACCAATGGTCCAAAATTACGACAGATGGATGGGTGCTAGAGATAGTGTCTGCAGGTTACATGATTCCGTTTCGCAGCACCCCTCCCACCACTCCCCCGAGCACGCCCCCACACGAAGTCATGTTACGGAAGGAGGTAGACCACCTTCTCACCATAGGGGTGATAGAGCAGGTGCTGGAGAAATTCAGAGGAAGGGGCTTCTACTTCTGCTACTGTCTCATGCAAAAGAAATCTGGAGGGTGGAGACCCTTTCTGGACCTCCACAATCTAAATCACCATCTGCAAGAGCAACGGTTCAGAATGGTCACATTGGCCTCCATAGTTCCTGTGTTCGAACAAGGGGATTGGTTTGCAGCTCTCGACCTGCAAGACGCTTACTTTCACATCACCATCCACCCCGCTCACAGGTGATTTTTTTTTTCGGTTTCTGGTTGGGGCAGGGGGGGGACACCTCTTTCAGTATTGGATGCTACCTTTCAGCCTAGCTACAGCTCCCAGGGTATTCTCAAAAACCCTTGCAGTGGTGGCAGCTCATCTGCACCACCTGGACATCGTCATCTTTCCATACCTAGATGACTGCCTTATAAAAGGACCTTCCCGGGAGGAGGTCCATACGATGGTCCGGGTCACACGGGCTAGCTTTCTCACTCTGGGCCGACTGATAAACAAGCAAAAGTTGAGTCTGGAACCAACCCAGAACATAGAATTTATTGGGGCAAGGTTGAACTCTACCACCGCCTGTGTGTATCTGCCACCTCTCCACTTTCGAGCCATCCGGGACCTTGTTCACATGGTTTTTGACAGGTCCACAGGTGCAGATCATAACGTGCTTACGCCTCATGGGTCACATGGCTGCCACTATGTATGCGGTGCAAAATGCACGGTTGCGTTTTCGATGTTTCCAACTCTGGATAGCAACTGTTTACAGACCAGTACGCTGAAACCCACTCAAATGGGTGACAGTGCCAACTGATGTGTGCAACTTGCTATGATGGTGGGCAGTGCTAAGCAATTTGTTGGTGCGAGACCCCTTTCATCGACCACAGCCCAAGGCTCTCATGACAACAAGACATCTCCTTGTTGGGCTGGGGAGTGCACATCAATGGACAGTCCGTGCGAGGTCAATGGTCCGCAGCGGAGTCAACCCTGCATATAAACCTACTAGAACTCAGAGCGGTATGCAGTGCCTGCAAGCTTTTTCTACCGAGCATTCGCAGTATGTCCATCAAAGTCCTCATGGACAATGTCGCTACCATGTGCTACATCAGCTGCCAAGGGGTCGCCCATTCTCAGTCCCTCTTTGTGGAAGCTTTCCACCCATGGAATTGGTGCATCCGCAACGGGATAGCGCTAACTGCATGCTATCTACCTGGGTTCAACAATATAGAAGCAGACGCACTGAACAGACACTTTGCACCGGATCGCAAGTGGGAGATCCACAGACATCCTCCTCACAGTGTTTCAACGGTGGGGGTTCCCAGCTGTAGACCTGTTCGCGACGCACGACAATCGCCATTGCAAGCTATACTGTTCCAGAGTTGGTCTGGGACCGCACTCTCTAGGCGATGCGTTCTTGATCAGCTGGAGGGGGTCTACTGCTCTATGCATTCCCACCGATGGTGTTGATCCCCAGAGTCTTACAGAAGGTCAACAGGGATGTAGCCAAGCTCATACTCATAGTGCCAGCATGGGCGCATCAGCACTGGTTCCCGATCCTACGCAGCATGTTGTTGCAACAGTCTCATCTCCTGACCTGTCCTGTAGACTTACTGACTCAGGAGAGGGGAACGATCCTACATCCACAGCCACACACCCTACACCTCATGGCCTGGGTGATTGCTGGTTCAACGTAGTGGAGGGCCATTGTTCAGACCAGGTGAAAGCTGTCCTCATTCAGAGTAGACAGGAAAACACACGAAAAACGTCTTGTGCAAAATGGCGACGATTCGTCACATGGTGCTCGAAGAGACAGCTAGTACCAGATGAGACACAAATTCACTCGTTACTTGACTACGTACCAGAGCTAAAAAGTCAAGGTTGAGCATGGGCATCCTTAAAGGTACACGTGTCTGCTGTATCGGCCAGTACGTCGGTCTTTGCGCACCCAGTGATGGCACGATTCCTCAAAGGCCTAGCGAACATATATCCACCAAGGTGGCCAGTAGCACCCCCTTGGAGCCTGGATCTGGTCCTAGAGACACTGTCAAGAGGCCCATTTGAACCCTTGGCCACAACTTCGTTCAAATGGCTGGGGCAAAAGACTGCCTTCCTTCTCGCAATCATGTCAGCCCGAAGGGTGAGCGAGCTATCTGCCCTCATGGCAACCCCGCCATATACGATCTTCAACAAAGATGGGGTGACACTCAGGTTGCATCCCTGCTTCATCCCTAAGGTCGCCTCTGAATTTCATGTCAACGAGCCAGGTGTGCTCCCAGCATTCTATCTTAAGCCACATGCTTCAGCCTGGGAAGTGCAGTTGTATTCCTTGGATGTTAGAAGAACCTTGGCCTTCTACATTGACAGGACCAAGCCCTTTTGGAAGACCAACAGGCTGATGGTTTCCATAGCCCATCGTTCTAAAAACGAGGCGATTTCCTCGCAAAGACTTATCACATCCTGCATTACAACTTGCTACTCACTGAGGGGCGTGTCCTTGCCATGCCAACCGAGGGCACATTCAATTAGAGCAATGGCAGCATTGACGGCGTTCTTGAGAGGAGTCCGCCTTCGCAATATCCACAGGGTAGCAACCTGAGTATCCTATGACACGTTGGTGAAGCACTACGCCGTCTACCAACAGATGACTGAAGATACTTCTTTGTCCGCAGCGGTGCTGTCTGTCCTGGACAAGACCTAAATCTGGTACCTGCGTCCTAGTTTCTCAGTGGCGGCGGGGGAAGACCACTGCTGCTCGGTCATCTAAGGTGGAGCACCCACAGGGACACTTGAAGAAGAAAGAGGGAAGTTACTCACTTTTGTGCAGTAACAATGGTTCTTCAAGATATGTCCCTTTGGGTGCTCCACCACCCACCCTTCCTCCCCGCTTTGGATTCTTCTTTGTGCTTTGTTTCGGATCTGGAGTGGTTTCGAAGAACTGGATCAAACCAGACCGCACACGTTATGAAAAGAGCGCGAAGAGGAGCTGCGCATACACGGTCTGGCAGAAACAGCTATCAAGATTTCTGATCTGCAGTGCCAGGGTGAGACTGACACCTAAGGTGGAGCACCCACAGGGACACATCTCAAAGAGCTATCGTTCCTGCACGAAGGTGAGTAATTTCTCTTTCTCTTCTCTCTCCATTATACATGCCAGGACATTGGCATGTTTCTGGCTCCCTGTCTTTCCATGAGGATTGTGTTAGAATTAGTTCTTCTTCGAGTGTCCCCGTGGGTGCTCCACATTAGGTGTCGGGCTCGCCCGGCGCCGCAGATCAGATCTTCCAAGCAGTTTCTGCCGGACCGCGCATGCGCCGGTGCGCGCCGCTCCCCCGCGCGCTCCCGGCCATGTGCGCGATCCGGTCCCCGCCAGTTCCTCTTAACCGCCGTCGGCTGCAGACGGAATCCAACTAGGCTAAGGCCAAGTAGTGTATTCAATGGCTTTATCTGTTTTTTCTTAAAGTTTTTTCAGGCACTTAGGCTACTATAAGCTAGCCGTTTGTTATTTTGTAAAAAAAAAAAAAAAAAAAAACAACAACGAACAAGCTAGGAGAGGGACAGCTCAGCCAGTCCCAGTAACAAGCGCCGGAGGCCAGGAGCTAGGGCTATCAGCCCTCCGGCTAAGGCAGACCATCGGACGGGGAAAACGGCACAAAGAAGGTGCTAAGTACCCACTTAAAAACACAAAGACTCACCAACAATGTCCTCTTCAGGCTTTAAAAAAAAAAAAAAAAAAAAAAAAAAAAAAATGCTGCTTCTTGACAAGGCCCTCCAGCCAGAAGTGCCGGAGCGGCCGCAGCAGGAGGGACCCTCCGGGGCCCTTAAAAGGAAAGCTGCCTCCCTCACCCCATCAGCGCAGAAACGGAGGAAAGTATCTCCAGCCCGATCCCTGCCGGCAGCAACAGCGAGCGGGACGGGAGGAGCAAGCAGCCCCCAGCCGCAGCAACAGCTGATCGGCGGCGGCACGGAGAGCCACGTGGAAGCGGCTCAGCCTCCAATACTCAGCCAGCCGCCCCGCACCGCAGGCAGGGCGGCGGCTAAGCAAACGCCGGTACTGGCGGCACCGCAGGCAGCGGCACCGACCCCCGGGGAACCGGCGGTGCAGAGCGCGCAGGCACGCAGCCTGCCGGCACCGGAGGACACCGCACATGCGGCATCGCCCTCGAGCGTGCCGAGCTCGGTGCAGACGGGGCCGGAATCCCCTGTATGCTCCCCAGCCCGATCCCTGCCGGCAGCAACAGCGAGCGGGACGGGAGGAGCGAGCAGCCCCCAGCCGCAGCAACAGCTGATCGGCGGCGGCACGGAGAGCCACGTGGAAGCAGCTCAGCCTCCGATAATCAGCCAGCCGCCCCGCACCGCAGGCAGGGCGGCGGCTAAACAAGCGCTGGTACCAGCGGCGCCGCAGGCAGCGGCACCGACCCCTGGGGAACCGGCGGTGCAGAGCGCGCAGGCACGTAGCCTGCCGGCACTGGAGGACACCGCACGTGCGGCACCGCCCTTGAGCGTGCCGAGCTCGGTGCGGACGCCGGAATGCCCTGTATGCCCCCCAGCCCGATCCCTGCCGGCAGCAACAACGAGCGGGACGGGAGGAGCGAGCAGCCCCCAGCCGCAGCAACAGCTGATCGGCGGCGGCACGGAGAGCCACGTGCAAGCGGCTCACCCTTCGATAATCAGCCAGCCGCCCCGCACCGCAGGCAGGGCGGCGGCTAAACAAGCGCCGGTACCACCTACCCCCGGAAAACCGGCGGTGCAGAGCGCGCAGGCACGCAGCCTGCCGGCACCGAAGGACACCGCACATGCGGCACCGACTTCGAGTGTGCCGAGCTCGGTGCGGACGTGGCCGGGATCCCCTGTATGTCAGGGGCGGAGTTACCTCCTCAAGGGAGGGGGAAGACTGCACACAAGAGGAGGCATTGCAGCCCCTCTCCGCACAGGGCTGTGTAGTTGCTTTCTCACAGCCCTCCGCTATGTTGCAGACTCCAACTAGAAGGCAGGGGTCCCCCCCCTCCTTGGCCTACCCAGAGCCCCCTTCTCCATTTCTGCAACCAGCCTCACCCTGGCTGGGACCACCTCCACCCTTCCTGGGATTTGAACCGCTGGACTATTAGGCAAAGTCGCTCTCTCCAGGGTCTCGACGGTCTCCCTCCCCCAGACGCAAAGGGTATGCACCAAGGGAGTGGTCTAGGTCACCTTCCCAAGACCAGTGCTTATACTGCCGTGGTCGCCCCTACCACGCAGGGCATAGACACCATCGGCAATCTACTAGGGAAAGATCCCTACGAACGATCTCGTACCCCCAAGGGCAATTGTGACCGGGGACAGAGACTTAAGCATCTCAGGGGGGACTGGTTATGGAACCCCGAGATTTTTCCTCGCACACCTCTAGTGAGAGGGTGTACCATCATCAGCAGGAACCGGAAGGGTCCAGAAAGACGTACCCCAGCGGTTCCTCGCTTTCCTCCCCGGATGAGGCTACGGCCCCGGGGGGCGTCCATCCTCCGGACGATCTCAAACAGTTCCAAGAGCTGTTTTACGAGGGTGGCCTTCACGCAAGGCTTCCAGACAGCAAAGGTGCAAGAGCAACACCATAAGCTCCTCAAAAATCTGAGACCTCCGGCCTCCTCCAAAATAGCAATACCGCTGATGACGCAATCTTGGAGCCTGCCACTATGATATGGCAGACTCCTGCGACTATTCCGCCTGTCCACAAAAGAGCGGAAAAAAAAAAAAAAAAAAAAAAAAAAATACTTCGTGCCCACGAAGGGCATGGAGTTCCTGTTCAGCCACCCACAACCAAATTCTTTGGTGGCGGAGTCGTCGCAACGTGGGGGAATAAACAAACATGCCAAAAAGCTAGAGCTGTTGGGCAGAAAGGTCTACTCCTCCTCCACGCTACTGTTGCCAATGGCAAATTACGCAGCGCATCTAGCGAACCATAATTTCAACAACCACATTAGGTTGACCTCCCTCATGGACTCGCTTCCAGAGGGCACGAAACCAGTGCTCAAGGCCATCATCCGACCATTTTATAACCAGTGGCAAAGGATCACCACAGACACATGGGTGCTGGAGATCATAGCCACGGGGTACGCCATCCCCTCCCAGTTGCTCCCACCGCCATGACCTCCACCCGGGGCCCCACCTCCAGGAGACCTCCCATGTAGCGAGGCTCAAGCAGGAGGTAGACCATCTCATGCTCGTAGGGGCAGTGGAAAGAGTGCCGGAGCAACTGCAAGGGAGAGGGTTCTACTCGAGGTACTTCCTCACGGGGAGGTCCATCTTAGATTTTCGAGGCCTCACCGGTACCTGCGCAAGCAACGTTTTCGGATGATCACAAACGCCTCCATCCTTACGGCACTAGACGATGGAGATTGGTTCGCAGCCCTCGACTTACAAGGTCCTACCGTTTGGGCTCTCCTCAGCCCCCAGAGTCTTCACCAAGACCTTGGCAGTGGTGTCAGCCTACCTGCACAGACAGGGGGTATTTATATTCCAGTATCTGAATGACTGCCTACTCAAAGGGGCCTCAAAGGAGGAGGTACTACGCATAATATGTGTCACAGCAGGCACGTTCTCTTCGCTCGGCCTGCTTATCAATCTGACAAAATCAAAGACAGACCCCACACAGGACATAGAGTTCGTAGGGGCACGCATAAATTCTATTACAGCGAGGGCGTATCTACCAGAGACTCGCTTTCGGGCCATCGGCTCCCTCGCGCAAGGCTTCACCTTCAGCCCTATGGTGCCGGTTCTGACGTGCTTACAGCCGCTGGGCCACATGGCAGCAGCAACGTTTCGTACAACAGAACGCCAGGTTACACATGCGCAGCATGCAGCATTGGCTGGCGAGCGTATACAAACCGGCAGCACACACTGTTCACAGGATGGCGTCGCCCACAACGGAGGTGCGCAAATCCCTGCAATGGTGGGTAAACCCAGAGAACCTGCTAACAAGGGTACCCTTCCACCAACCACACGTATTGGTTTTTCTTACTACAGATGCCCCCCTCATAGGGTGGGGAGCACACATGGGCGAAGAGGTGACGCAAGGGCTGTGGTCCTCTATGGAGCAGTCACTGCACACAAATATACTGGAGCTCAAAGCAGTGTTCAACGCCTGCAGACACTTTCGAGACCAACTGAAAGGCAAGGTAGTCGGGATCAGTACAGACGATACCTCCACCATGTTTTATATAAATCGGCAAGGAGGAGCTCGGTCCCGTGCCTTATGTGTAGAAGCAGTCCGGTTGTGGAACTGCTGCATCGCCAACAATGTAACCTTGAAAGCCTCGTACTTACCAGGCGCTCGCAATGTGAAGGCAGACCAGCTGAGCAGGCGTTTCGCACTCACGCACGAGTGGCAGATCCGTCCCGATCTGCTGCAACCGATTTTTCCACGCATGGGGTTTTTCCCCAGATAGACCCTGTTTGCTACTCAGCACAACAAGAAGTGCCCACAATTCTGCTCCAGGGCAGGACTGGGACGGGGGTCCCTGAGGGATGCCTTCGCGATCTCATGGAGGGGCCCCCTGCTTTACGCTTTCCCTCCCACAGTGCTCATCCACAAAGTGTTGCAGAAAGCCAGGAGGGAAGGAACCTGAATGATCCCGATAGTCCCAACGTGGGATCGACAGCAATGGTTCCCCCTATTCCTGCGCATGTCGGACCGGCCACTGAGGTCCCCTCCGGTGGCGCGGGATCTGCTCACGCAAGCCCAGGGGTCCATAGTGCATCCGCACCCCCAAAGCCTGCGACTACAAACGTGGTTAATCCATGGCTCAGCTCCCTAGAGAGCACATGTACGGAGGAAGTGCAGCAAGTCCTAGAAAGTAGCAGGAGGACTTCCACCAGGAAGACCTTCAAGCAGAAATGGACTCGCTTTACGGCATGGTGTTCTACCAAACAGCTAGCCCCCTTTCGGTGCCTATGGCTGTGATATTAGAGTATTTACTGGACCTCAAGAGAGGAGGACTCTCGCTATCCTCGTTTCAGGTCCACCTGGCCGCCATTTTGGTGTTCAGACACGAAGAGGAAGGGCACACGGTGTTCGCCCATCCCATGGTTACCAGGTTCTTCAAAGGGCTGGTAAGCCTATACCCCCCTCAGAAACCGCTTCCACCTCTGTGGAACTCGGACCTGGTGCTTAATGCGAAAAGGGGACCACCGTTTGAGCCTTTGGCCACGGTTTCCCTCCGCCTCCTTATGATGAAGACGACCTTTCTTCTCGCAATCACGTCAGCTCGCAGGGTGAGCGAGCTTGAGGCAGTTATGGCAACGCCGCCCTGCGCTGTTTTTCCAAGGAGGCGGTAACCATACGGCTGCATCCAGCCTTTGTTCCTAAAGTTTCTTTCTGAGTTTCATACTAACGAACCTATTGTTTACCCTTGTTTATCCAAAGCCTCATAACTCTAACAAAGAGGTGCGCCTACACCTCCTGGACGTGAGCAGGCGCTAGCTTTCTATATGGACAGGACCAAGTCCTTCCGGAGAACGGATAGGCTCCTAGTCTCTATCGCTCCCAAATCAAAAGGAGAATGTCTCTCTTCGCAGAGAATCTCTAAGCACATCGTATCTTGCATAAAAATGTGCTACAAACTCAAAAAGACTCCTTTACTGGCCACGCCCAGGGCTCATTCCACTAGGGCGGTGGCAGCATCAACAGTCTTTTTTCAAGGGCGTTGCGCTAAAAGACATTTGCAGAGTGGCGACCTGGTCATCCTGTGACACCTTCGCCAAACATTACGCCCTTCACAGGGTATTCCAAGAGGATACCCGTCTCTTGGCAGCGGTCCTCTCGGGGACAAGCTGCACATAATCCGATTACCCACCTCCTATCTTGGGTTACTGCTGGGTAGTCACCTAATGTGGAGCACCCACGGGGACACTCGAAGAAGAAAGAAAGGTTACTCACCGTAGTAACGGTGGTTCTTCGAGATGTGTCCCCGTGGGTGCTCCACTACCCGCCCATCCTCCCCGCTCCGGATCTCTGTTTAGTGTTTTGCAGGAGCATCCGAGGCGGTTGGTCAAGGAACTGGCGGGGACCGGATCGCGCACATGGCCGGGAGCGCGCGGGGGAGCGGCGCGCACCGGCGCATGCGCGGTCCGGCAGAAACTGCTTGGAAGATCCGATCTGCGGCGCCGGGCGAGCCCGACACCTAATGTGGAGCACCCACGGGGACACATCTCGAAGAACCACCGTTACTACGGTGAGTAACCTTTCTTTACTGCATCATTGCCATGCAGGGAAGCCATGCTGGTCTCTGACGGCCATCAGTCCTGCATTAAGTGCCTAACTGACCTCTTGCTCTAGCCTCAGCGTGGGCCAGGAGGAACCAAGCCAGTCGGCTTAAGACTTACGTGTACGAGAAGTCCACCGGCCACGGAACAGCCCTCTGCTGAAAAACCGGCATGAGGGAGCAAGGGTACCAACTCTGCATGTCCCTCTACCTCAGTTGGCACCCCAACCGCCAAGGTGGGTCCTTTCCTGGCTCATTCCTGGCCTCAGGTGCCATCCTCACTGGCTGCACCAGTTGAAAAGGGTGCTGCAATGACCCCAGCACTGTCTAAGGTGGCACTCGTCAACAGGGTGCTCTTGGAGTTGAGCCACCAGCATTTGGCACCTCCAACACCATTGGCATCGCCGGCTTCAGCTGCTTCTACTCCTGGGCATGAGAGATCATCAAAAACTAAGACCCGACCCTTTGTGCCAAAAACAGAGCACAAGTGGCACCTCTTTAAGTCTCCATGCCGCTTGCACAAGGCACTGGCCTTGTCACTATGCAAGTTCAGAGCCGAGGCACCATCCTACTCGCCCACTGTACCGAGCAAGGCATCAAAATGACACTGGGAAACCACCTCACCTAAGCCTCTGGCATCTGAGCATGGAAGGGCATCCACCCGGTGCTGTGAAGACTTGCCACCAAGGACGCACACAACACCAGTCCCAGCACTGCTTTGCTTGCCGCACCGTGTGTCCCTCGTGCCACCTCCATCCCCATGTTCATTTACCTCTTCAGGGTTCTCTCATGGCTAAAGGACCAAATGGCCCACCCCAGGAGGATGGTGGTTCCAACCGAAGGAGTGTCTTTCATTGCAGCACTCCAGTCCCGTGCACTCCAACTGGGAAGATGTACCACCTCCGACGGCTTACCCACAGCTGCCCCCACCATGTTTTGTGCACCACTATTCGTATCCACAAGAGCTGCTCCTCACCGGTCACCTTGGCAGGTACGGTTGCCTCACTCCCATGCTCTGCTGGCACCGTCCGCTGTGTCCAGAGACTGCATTGTATCACCACATGCCACCATGTCAGTGATGTATCCCCCATTGCAGTGCTCTGAGGCAGAGGGGACTCCCTTTTGGAGGGTGAAGACAGGTCCCCCACTGTACCACTGTTCTTCACCAAATGATGCAGTGATCTTGGTCTTGCCTTCCTCTATACGGGCTTTTCAAGAGCAGTTTTGGCAGGTGGCCCAGGTTCAGGAGAAGGAGCTGTAAGAGGTGCAGGTCAAGCAGTACCGACTTCTCTGCAACCTGCAGCCCCCCCACCTCCTCCAGAACTGTGCTGCCTATGGACGAAGCAATAATGGACCCCATGAACGTCATCTGGCAGGTACTGGCATCCATTCTTTCCACCAACAAAAGGGCCAGTAAGAGGTATTTTATGGCCTCCAAGGTTGTGGCGTTAGTATTCACCAAACCACAATCAAACTTGGAGGTGGTCAGTACTGTCTGTAATAAGTCCAAGTCCTTTCGTTCCACTCCTCAAAATAGGGCAAGACAAAAGCGGGACATCATGGGACACAAAGTTTATTCATGTTGCTCCTGTGGGCAGCTGACTATGACCACCTCAATTAGCTCAACTGCAAGAGTTGGTTTCTTCTTTGCCAGAGCACCAATGTTGAGCCCTTAAAAATGTCATACACAAAAGGCACACCATCGCTTGTATGGCACTCCAGTCTCCTATGGATGTGGCGGACACGGCAAAAAGGGTCATGGCCTCTGCTATGGTCATGAGGTAATTTTGTGGCTCCAGCCTTTGGGGGTCCCCAAAGGCCTTCAGCAGAAGGTAGTGGACCTACTTTTTGATGAACACCTATTCAGTGAAAAAATAGATGAGGTTCTGCATTCCATGAAGGACTCTTGTACGACATTGTGCACATTGGGGATGTACACCCCTTCTCCCATTCAAATGGGCTCAGTACTCTCCCTGTCAGAGGCCGCGGGAGCAGTTCCAGCGACAGCCGCAGTGCTACAAGTCTCAGCAGCAGCACGGGTCCCAGTGGCACAAGCCTCATCAGCAACTACACCAGCAATCCATGGCGTCCCACCCTCAGCATCCTAAGCAGCAGTTTTGAGAGTGTGGTTGGGAGCCTGAGAGATCTTCCTGCTCCAGCCATCCACAGTCTAGTTGCCATCCATTTCACGACCACTTCCACCCCTTTTTTTGTTGCTGGACTGCCATCACTTCAGACAAGTGGGTCCTGGGACTAGGGGCCCAGGGGTATTCCATCCCGTTTACCTCTACACTCCTACCCACCCCCGTACGCTGTCCCTCTTCAGGGACCCATCTCATGAGAATCCACTCTATTAATCTGTTTGTTGATGGTCAACAAAACAATTTTCTGTCACTATGTCCTCTGGTCACCACGTGGGACCTTAACCAGTTGTTGCAGGAAGCGCCCTTTGACTCGGCAAAGTGTTCCTGGCTCCATCTGACAATGAAGGTCTTGTTTTTAGTCACCATCACATTGACCAGGAGGATTGGGAAGCTTGCCTCTCTGATGGTTAAAATCAACTTATACAGTATTTACCAAGGATAGGAGGGGTAGCCGTGTTAGTCTGGATCTGTAACAGCAACGAAGGGTTCTGTGGCACCTTATAGACTAACAGAAAAGTTTTGAGCATCTGTGCTCACGAAAGCTCATGCTCAAAACTTTCCTGTTAGTCTATAAGGTGCCACAGGACCCTTCGTTGCTGTTACCAAGGATAGTCACTCTTCCCTGCTCATCCTAAGTTCCTTCCTAAGGTTCCTTCCCCATTTCATATCAACAAACATATCCACTTACCTGCATTCTTCCCAAAGCCACACTCTGATCCTGCGCATGCAGTGTGGCACACTCTGGATGTCCTTTGGGCATTGGCCTTCTACATCGATCACCTAAACCCTTGTGTCAGTGGCTGTCCAAGTGGATTTTAATCTGTCTTCACACGTGTTACACATCTTCACCGGAAAGACCTTCTGGGTGCTGTCACCGCCCATTTTGCCAGGACTGTGTCTTCCACCACTGTCATTCTCAAGAATGTACCCCTTATGGACATGTGCAAGGTGGCAACATGGTCTTCAGGCGACACAGTTGCAGAGCCCTACGCTATTTTGTCTTCGTTTGCTTCCTCCATTCAAGTGGGTCAAGCAGTTCTGTTGACTGTAATCCTTACTGGGCTCTGAACCCACCTCCAAAGTGTCACTATTGCGTTATAGTCACCCAGAGTGGAGCAGTCACAGGGACACTACTCGAAATTACTTACCTTGTGCAGTAACAATGGTTCTTTGAGATGTGTCCCTCTGTGGGTGCTCCCCTTCCCTGCTTTGGAGTGTCCTTCTCTATTTGCTTGGGTAGAGAAGGGATGGAGAGGTCCATGCTGCGTGCACGCCAGATACCACAAGCAGGCAGTACTGCGTGTGCCCAGCATGGGAATCCACAGCTACAGAAGAGTCTTTGAGTGCTGGCGCGAGGACTCACCGACACCCAGAGTGGAGTACCCAACTGAAGAACCATCGTTACTGCACAAGGCAAGTAACTTACTTTTCTCCATAGTAGTGATATGGCATGAGTGCTCCACGGCTTTTATTTTCTTTTAAAGCTTTTATTATTGCTTTTAGAAATATGAGCAGATAATCAGTGCTTTTTTTCCTACATAAAAAAAGGTGTCAGAACTCAAGCCCCAAACTGCCACCCCCTTGGCTCAACCCTCCAGGTCAGCACCCCTGCCAACCTACCCTCTTCCTCGGCTTAACTTCATATGTGGCCCTGGCTCAGTTCCTCCACCCTCTGTGGCCCCAGCTCAATCTATCCCCTGGTTAATCTCCATTATGGCTGCATGGCCCCAGCTCATCCCCCTGTGCCCTGGCTCAACACCCCCCGCCCCCGCACGGCCACACCATGGTAGTTCAACCTCGACTCAATCCCCTGCATGGTTGCATGACCCTAGTTCAGCCCCCCACATGGCCCCGGACTCAACCCCACGCAGCCCCAGCTCAATGACCTGCATAGCTGCATGGTCCCAGCTCAATCCACCTCCTCCGCCAGCTCAACCACCTGCATGGCCACGCACAGCCTCAGCTCAACACCACCCCTTGCCCCCTCTGCAGCTCTAACCCACCCCAGACTTAACCTCCCACCCCCATCCCACACCCCCAACCCATTGCCAGGCTTATCCCTCTCCAACTGCTCCCCACCTCCCCCAAAGCCAGGATTTACATTTCAAGAGGAGCTCCATGTGCTCCTGATGCTTTGCCGGCTGCGTGGTTCCCTCAGTGTACAGCCGCAGGAGCAGTTCCCTGAGCTGTGCACTGAAAGAGCAGGAGTCAATTTAATTGGTTTAATGGTTCGGTTGGCCATTAAACCAATTAAATCAACTCCTGCTCTTTTCTCTCCAGGCAGGGAGCTGGAAGCGGAGCAGCAGCAGTGGCAGTGGTGCCTTTTTAAAATTTGCACCAGGGAATAAGGTGGTGGAACACAGTTCCATTTCCTTCTGGCAGGAAAAAAAGCCCTGCAAGTAACAAACTGGAATTCTGGAACAGTTTACACTGCAAAGTGATTGCAAAGCAGCATGCTATTCCTGTCACTACCATCGCTCAAAATAATCTGGTTTCATCATTCAGGTGCCCAGCTGGTAAAGCAGAAGTAACAGATAAATTTACGGGGCTAAAATATTGCACCGCTACATCCTGTGGACGCTGGAACTGTAGGAACGGGGGTACCTGTGTGGCACGTTCCCAAGACAAATTTGTTTGCCATTGTCCTGATGGCTACAAAGGAAGGTGGTGTGAGATCAGCCAGCTGAAAGCAGGAAAACCAGTTGGACTCAGCTCTGGCTCAATCTTGGCAATCAGCATGTGCCTCCTTGTCTTCCTAGGTAGGAAATTAAAAATATTTGTTTTGTTGTCAACTATGCGTTTCACCACGGAGACCTGGATATGGCCACTGATTCTGCTATAGGTCATCAGTTCAAATTCATTTTAGGACAGTAACAACCAAAATTTATCATCATGTAATGGCTGGTCACTGACTTCAGGGCTGGCTCAGATAAAACTAGATTCCTCCTCTGTTCACTTCCATCCCCCTCTAACGCATCCCCAGGTGAACACAGTTGCAGGGCCCAAGACTGCATGTACAGCTGTTTTCATCTCAAAGCCACAAATGCCCCAACTTCCCAGGGTGGTGGTGTCACATTATCAGTATTCTAGCAGCACCTACAATGTTCTGGGCTCTGTTTAGATCCATAGGAAGGCACAGACTCTTTCCTAAAGAGCGTATAGTGTAAGCAGGGGTGGGTCAGAGAGGGAGACAATCCCTATAGAAGTTGTATATATGCTACGTATAATTTCTGTACAGATGAGATGATTTTTGATTGTAATATACATACATGGCTGCATGTTAGCCAAGGCTTGTTTAAGACATGGTTTTCCTGTCCTATGAAAAACGTTGAGATTTAAAATATTTTCCTGTCCAGTGGGACAAAACTGTGGCCTTTTCACTTTTTTGAGGGGTGGGGAACAGAGAGACGCCTTCCCCCTGCCAATCCCAGAATACCTAATAGCTCTCTGGTAATAAGGCTGATTCTTGTGGGACACCCATGTTTCTTCCTGATGAAATTCAGTACTGCTACTATTTTGAGAAATTGGTATGTTTGACCCCACTCCCCAGCAAAAAAACAAAAACAAGAAAAACATGGGAGAAACTCCTGACCAAGTCTAGTCCAGACCATCGTCAAATTCCATGTTCATTTACATTGCAGTCAATGGGGGACAATGTTCAATTTTTGGACTTGTGTGAATATGCACAAAAATGTTTGGTCACTTGTGTGCTTTTTGCAGAAGAGTTAAGGAAACAGTGGGAGGCTCTCTTAACAGGAGGAGAGGGGAACCTCTGGCCTGCCCCAGCCAGGATCATGGGGTATGCCTACATTGTAATAACACACCCTGCAGCTGGCCTGTTTCAGGCTCACACTGTTGTACCAAAGTTCTGTCTGCACAGAACAGCTGATGAACACAACACCTGGAGAATAAGTTGGGAAAAAAATTTGAATAGTGCCTCCTGCAGCTGCAGTTTGGGTAGAAATGTCGATTCAGTCCTGATTGGTTTACGTGGAACGAGCTCCTATTCCATGTACAAAGTTCTCTTTAGTAATAGGATTATATCACTTGTTGGCAGTTTGTCTCTCTCTTCCTCAGCCCCCTGGTGTTCAGTGTTGTATCTCATCACTCTGTTTTGCCATGGGCACTTAGTGGTTAAAATCCTAAATTTCCTGGTGGCTTAGTATGGCTGTAACATTTACTGTCACCTATTGTCTCTTCCTTGTCACTCATTTAGAATGGGAGGAAGGTACAGTTGTGGGTTTTTTCTTTTTCCTGACTGTATCCGGGGCAAAGTTTAACTTTCTAGGTAGGATCTGGGTTCTTATCCAGCGCTGCATCCAACAATGCACTTCCTTCAGATAACATGTCAAAACTGTTCCTTCTACTTGTTTCTGGTTCTAGTTCATCTATAAATTTGTTGCCCTAATGGCATTTCTGTTAAAGAAGATTCAGGGCTAACTATAGTGTTAAGGGGCATGGAAAGTGCTACAAAAACTACATTTTATTATAAACTGATTGCTTAGGAGAGAGAAGATATCAAATTTGTCAGTCTCACATATTAACCATAATAACAGTACGTATCTCAGAAAAGTAATGACTCAAATGATTATATTACGTTTGCTATCTTCCTTAAAACAGTGTTTTACTTACTTTGGGTATCTTATTTACTCAGGATTGGTGAAAGGCCAGAGAATGGCCAAAATGCCTTCTATTTAAATGTCCTAATGGATTCCTGTAGGTAAGTAAAATACCCTTTTAATCATAGAATCATAGAATGCTAGGACTGGAAGGGACCTTGAGAGGTCATCGTGTCCAGCCCCCGGCCCTCATGGCAGGACCAAGTACTGTCTAGACCATCCCTGAGAGACACTTATCCAACCTGTTCTTAAATATCTCCAGTGATGGAGATTCCACAACCTCCCTAGGCAATTTATTCCAGTGTTTGACCACCCTGGCAGTTAGGAACTTTTTCCTAATGTCCAACCTAAACCTCCCTTCCTGCAGTTTAAGCCCATTGCTGCTTCTTCTATCCTCAAAGGCCAAGAAGGACAAGTTTTCTCCCTCCTCCTTATGACACCCTTTTAGATACCTGAAAACCGCTATCGTGTCCCCCCTTAATCTTCTTTTTTCCAAACTAAACAAGCGCAATTCTTTCAGCCTTTCTCCATAAGTCATATTCTGTAGACCTTTGATCATTCTTGTTGCTCTTTTCTGGACCCTTTCCAACTTCTCCACATCTTTCTTGAAAATGCAGTGCCCAGAACTGGATACAATACTCCAACTGGGGCCTAAGCAGGACAGAGTAGAGCGGAAGAATGACTTCTCCTGTCTTGCTCACAGCACACCTGTTAGTGCATCCCAGAATCATGTTTGTTTCTTTGCAACAGCATCACACTGTTGACTCATATTTAACTTGTGGTCCACTATAACCCCTCGATCCCTTTCTGCCATACTACTTCCTAGACAGTCGCTTCCCATTCTGTATGTGTGAAACTGATTGTTCCTTCCTAAGTGGAGCACTTTGCATTTGTCTTTATTAAACTTCATCCTGTTTACTTCAGACCATTTCTCCAGTTTATCCAGATCATTTTGAATTTTGACCCTATCCTCCAAAGCAGTTGCAGCCCCTCCCAGCTTAGTATCATCTGCAAATTTAATAAGCATACTGTCTATGCCAATATCTAAATCGCTGATGAAGGTATTGAATAGAACCGGTCCCAATACAGACCCCCTGCGGAACCCCACTTGTTATACCTTTCTAGCAGGATTGACAACCATTAACTACTCTCTCTGAGTATGGTTATCCAGGCAATTTTGTACCCACCTTATAGTACCCCATCTAAGTAGTATTTGCCTAGTTTATTGATAAGAATATCATGCGAGACTATCAAACGCCTCACTAAAATTTAAGTATACCATATCACTGCGTCTCCCTTATCCACAAGGCTTATTACCCTATCAAAGAAAGCTGTTAGGTTGGTTTGACATGATTTGTTCTTTGCAAATCCATGCTGGCTCTTCCCTATCATCTTACCACCTTCCAAGTGTTTGCAGATGATTTCCTTAATTACTTGTTCCATTATCTTTCCTGGCACAGAAGTTAAACTGACTGGTCTGTAGTTTCCTGCATTGTTCTTATTCCCCTTTTTATAGATGGGCACTATATTTGCCTTTTTCCAATCTTCTGGAATCTCTTCTGTCTCCCATGATTTTCCAAAGATGATAACTAAAGGCTCAGATACCTCCTCTATCAGCTCCTTGAGTATTCTAGGATGCATTTCATCAGGCCCTGGTGACTTGCACATGTCTAACTTTCCTAAGTGATTTTTAACTTGTTCATTTTTTTATTTTATCTTCTAAACGTATCCCTTTCCCACTAGCATTCACTGTTAGGCATTCCTTCCTCGAACTTCTCAGTGAAGACCGAAGCAAAGTCATTAAGCACCTCTGCCATTTCCAAGCTTTCCATGACTGTTTCTCCCTCCTCACTGAGCAATGGGCCTACCCTAACCTTGGTCTTCCTCTTGCTTTTAATGTATCTATAAAAAGCCTTGTTTCCCTTTATGCCTGTAGCTAATTTGAGCTCATTTTGTGCCTTTGCCTTTCTAGTCTTGTTTGCCTATATTCATCCTTTGTAATTTGTCCTAGTTTCCATTTTTTATATGGTTCCTTTTTAATTTTGAGATCACACGTGATCTCCTGGTTAAGCCAAGGTGGTCTTTTGCCATATTTCCTATCTTTCCTACCCAGAGGAATAGCTTGCTTTTGGGCCCTTAATAATGTCCCTTTGAAAAACTGCCAACTCTCTTCCATTGTTTTTCCCCTCAGTCTTGCCTCCCACAGGACCCTACCTACCAGCTCTCCAAGTTTACCAAAATCTGCCTTCCTGAAATCCACTGTCTCTATTTTGCTGTTCTCCCTTCTACCCCTCCTTAAAATTGTGAACTCTGATTTCATGATCACTTCCACCCAGGTTGCCTCCACTTTCAGATTCTCAATCAGTTCCCCCCTATTTGTTAAAATCAAATCTAGGACAGCTTCCCCCGGTAGGTTTTTCAACCTTCTGAAATAAAAAGTTGTCTCCAGTGCAGTCCAAGAACTTATTGTATAATCTGTGTGTCGCTGTATTAGTTTCCCAGCGTATATCTGGATAGTTGAAGTCCCCCATCACCAGCAAATTCTGGGCCCTGGATGATTTTGTTAGTTGGATTAAAAAAAGCCTTATTCACCTCTTCCATCTGGGTAGGTGGCCTGTAGTAGACTCCTAGCAGGACATCACCCCTGTTTTTTACCCCATTTAGCTTAATCCAGAGGCTCTCAACACATCCGTTTCCTATGTCCATCTCTGCCTCAGTCCAAGTGTGTACATTTTTAATATACAAGGCAACACCTCCTCCCTTTTCCCCATCTGTCCCTTCTGAACAAGCTGTACCCTTCTGTACCAACATTCCAGTAACGAAGTTTATTATGTAACACACAGATGATTCATTACCTTCCTGGATAGTGTACTTATGTTTATTTTGGGATTAAATAATGCATTTCTTACCTGAGAATGTGGATGTTTGAATTATTAAATACAAATTTTCTGAGGTTGTTTTCAAATGTAATCACATTTCACAGGAAGGTATGGGCCATATAGTAAACATGTATGCATCTGTTTTTTGCAGCTCTGTTAGTCTCTTATACAGTGTGGAGTCAGTGGGGAAGATCAGGGTTTCGGAAAGGAGGAGTTTACCACATTCCTGAAGAGCATGAAAGCTGGGAAGATGTTAGAGAAAATGTCTTGAATTATAATGAGGAAGGAGGGGGAGAACATGACCAGGTATTGCATAGTAGCCTGACATTTTTTTAAACACACAGCAACTGAGAATCAAATGAGTCTTTTACCCTCCTCCCAGAGAAACAGTATATTGAGAAAATAAGAAAATAAAAATCTGTGAAACTTTTTATGAGGCATGTGTTATTAACTAAAGCAGGGGTGAAGAACCTTTTTTCCTAATGGGCCCACTGACCTGCAGAAAGAATCAGACCTAGTCCCCTCACAGCCATGAGGAGGGGTGTGGTGGTTTAGGGCTCCCCCCAGGCTTTGAGCTGTCAGCTTTCCCAGTTAGACAGGCCAGATGCCATTGCTTCAAATGGCTTCCAGTCTGTTGGGTTGGGAAACTTTGGCAACCCTACAATGGGATAGGGCCAAAAATGATAGGTTCATGGTGTGGAAGGGGGCTCAAAGCTTGGACAAGGAATTAGGGTGAGCAGGGGAGAGAGGGAGGGCTCCAAATGGGGGTGTGGGCCTTGGGTTGAGGATTGGCATGAGGGGTTGTGGTATAGAAATTGGGTCTGGGCTGGAGCCGAGGAGGGGAATCAGGGCAGGAGCTTGAGGTAAGGGTGTGGGCTCTGGGTCAAGAGGATGAATTTAAAGCCTGGAATAACTATTCCACACTAACGCCCCACAAGCATGCTATTGGTTTGTCTGTATTTACCATGCATTTGCAAGATCTGTTGCATACTTTAGCCTATTGCTGTCAGGACAAAACAAAACAGCAGTCATGTAGCATTTTAACTGTGGAACTTCCACCATTGTCAGAGTCCACAGTCAGTTAACGCATGGCAGGTTAGTGCCACGTGCATTGATGCCCTAGCTTGCCATGTACTAACTGGCGTTGCAGACAAGCCTGAAGTATACCTTTTGTGTAGTTTAGGCTAACGCATTGGAAAGTTTTTTATTTGAGCTAATGCACTAAAAATAGCAGGTTTTTTTTGGTGCCTGGCAGCAGCTCAGGCTATCCATCGGAGTACATTCCTCTGAGATCTTAAGTGTATGCTCAGGTGGCTAGTCTGAGCTGCCACCCATGCCACTGTAACTGCACTGCTTATTTTTAGCTTGCTGGCTGGAGCAGAACTAATGTATGCACCTTTTTCTGAGCTATGAATTCCATCTCTTGTTAGCAGTGTAGTTGTGCTTTTAGTGTGGAATAAGTGTGTCCACACGAGCTAAATCAAAAATAGCTACTCTGGGCTTTATGCTCATGTAAACAAGCCCTTAATTTTGTTCTTACTTCCATGCTTAGCTTGTAGGCCTTTGCTGGTGTGCTTGAGTCACTTACCATCAATTGGTGTCACTCATCTTGTGTCTCTAAAAATCTGTTTAAATAAATAACCTTGGAAAGGGAAATGGTGACGATCGGTATCCCAGATGCTGTCCCAGGTTAAATGTTGTCTTGGGGTTTGGAAAACTTTAAACCTTTTTCATTATGACTTGATATAAAGTGTGGTTGGTGTGTCTGTTCATAATGGCTGTGGCTACACTGCGCCCTTCTTTTGGAGGGGCTATGATAATGTGGCACTTCTGAATATGCTAAGGAGGCACTGCCATGAATATGCTGTGCCTCATTAGGATAATAGCAGCCACGTGTGCTTTGAAACGCATGTCGCCCATGTAGCCGAGGGCCTTTCAAAATGACCCCCTGATTTTGAATGCCCCTTCTTCCCATCTGGTTTTGGAAGAAGGGGCTTTTGAAATCAGGGGGTCCTTTCGAAAGGCCCGCAGCTGCATAGGTGGCGTGTGTTTCGAAACCAGCAGTTTCGAAGCACGTGCGGCCGCTATTATGTTAATGAGGTGCTGCATATTCAGAAGTGCCACATTACCATAGCCCCTCTGAAAGGAGATGCTAGTGTGGCCACAGCCAATGAGTTGACATAAAGACTTTGGAGTGGAAGTTCCATTTAAAGATGCATCTGCCTTCCACTTTTTAGAATTTGCACATAACATGTTTGTGGTGGAAGACTGTAAGTATTTACAGAGATTGTGCCTAATCTGAAAGTGATTTTCAGATCCTCTCGTCAGCCTGTGACCATCTCCCGTACTCTTTTCTTCATTTGTGAGTTTAAAAATACCCATTCCTTGCTGTTCAGAGCATTTGCTTTGTGTCATGTGTGTCTCTTTAACGTTTGCATTAATTTATTTCTTTCAGACTGCTTATGATATAGATGAATTAAAGAAACCCCTGCAGGTCATCCCCCATATCTCCTCAGAGACCACTGCTCCACGCTTAAAGACACATCGTTGTCTGGAGAGAGATCCATTCACGAAACATTCACATCAACAAGACTCAAGTTCTGTGGTCAGCAGTATTTCAGAGTTGAATGAATATGTATCTCAAATAATATACAACGCAGACAATGATCTGCGTAGTCTTCCAGCAGACACTGTTCATTTTTTCTGCTTAGAGGGGCAGTCGTCTCTGGCAGGGAGCCTTAGTTCCTTAGACTCTCCCAGTGCTGATGAAGATCTAAACTATGATGACCTCCAGGAGTGAGGATCAAAGTTTGACAAGGTTAAAGAACTCTATGCACTTTCATCTGAACACTTGTAAATGGAGAGATGGGAACCCAACACCTTGCTGTGATATGAACTCCACTTAGTATTTTGTCTAATGTGCTAACTGATTAGAAACATTTAATTTGAGTCAGGCATTTCATATGAATCATTCACCTTCCTCTTAAATGACAGTCTGAATATAGAATCTTTTTGTAAGCACTGCATAAACAGATATTTAAAGTTAGACATTTAAATGGTTTCTAATGTATGAATCCTCTGGAATACTTTGAAATGTACAACTTTCCTAGCATTGGAATAGCTTTATGAAATTTTGTGTAGGCCAAAGTCAGTTATTACAAACATCTTGCATGCGAGTACTTGAGTTATTTTCTTCCTGTCTTAGTGTGATTCCAACCAAGTGGATACTTATTGGTAGGAAGACTTTGATAAGATTGCAAACATTTTGAACTGTAAAATCACAACTATAATAATAGATGTTTATTATTTTTCTTGATTTTTTTTTTTTTGTTTTTTTTTTCATTGCTAGTTGTCTGCTTCTCTTATTTCCTTTATCTCCCCAGAGCCCACACCACTGTAAATATTGCCTCTAATTTAAGGCCATTAGGGATGGGATTAAACAATGTAAATGCTTGGGGACAGTAGAAAGCAGATCAGAACCTCTTTCTGTATAGTGTAACACTTCGTTGGCTTCTGTGTTACATTGGTTTGTTGTTGACCACATACTTAGTGAAGAGTGTTACAGGAAATAGATACAGTTTTAGGTAAAGTTATATTTTGTCAACTTCCCCTTCTGCATACACCCCCTAATTGAACGTAACTAAAGAGAGCTGATAGTGTAAATCTCCGGAGAGAAGTGGTGGTTTGGCCATGGGAGTGGTCTGAGGAACTCCTGAGTTTGTCTGCTTTTGACCTAACTCCTGTGGCATTGGGCAAGTCATTTTAAGTTGCTTCTCTCTGTAAAGTCATAGGGTTAATTTGTGATGATTAGCTAGTGTTTGTAAAATGCTCTAAAGCATTATTTTGAAATAGTGCCATTGGATGCCAGTATGGCTTATTTTGAAATAGTGCCTATTTCAAAATAGGTGTTCTTCATCGAGTGTCCCCGTGGGTGCTCCACAATAGGTGTCGGGCTCGCCTGGCGCCGCAGATCAGAAACTTTCCAGCAGTTTCTCCTGGATCACATATGCGCCAGCGCGCGCCGCTCCCTTGCGCATCCCCGGCCACGTGCGCGATCCGGTCCCCGCCAGTTCCTTCTCAACCGCCATCGGCTGCAGACGGAATCCGCTCAGGCTACGGCCAGAGTCAGATTAGCTAGAGTTTTTTTCATGTAAATTGTTGTTTTTCTTTCCAAAAAAAAAAAGGACAAGAGGAAAAGCAAGAGAGTAAAAAAAAAAAAAAAAAAAAAATATATATATAGTAAAAAGACAGAGAGGAGCGGAGAAGACGCATGGACATGAAGGCCAGTAGGCCTCCCGCCACAGCAGGCTGGTGTCCGCGAAGGGTAAACAGGCACAAATTCATTGCTAAGTACCCTATTGACAGCACAAAGACTCACCGCGATGTCCTCTTCAGGCTTTAAAAAGTGAGAGTCCTGCTGCGAAGCTATGCCGGCCTCCGATGGGCATAGTGAATGCATTCAGTGCCTGGGGGAATCACACGTTACCCAAAAGTGTTCCCATTGTGCTAAGCTCACAGCCAGGGCCAGGAAGGACAGAGAAATGCAGCTGAAAATGCTCTTGTTTGATAAGGCTCTCCAGCCTGACGTGCCAGAGAGTCCTCAACCAGAGGGACCCCCTAGGCTCCATAAAAGGACGGCGGCTTCCCTCACCCCCTCGGTGCAGAAACGGAGGAAGCTCTCTGCAGCCCGATCCCTGCCGGCGGTCTCAGTGAGCGGGATGGGCACAGCACATAGCCTCCAGCCACATACCCAAACAAGCGGCAGTGCAGCAGCGCACGTGGCAGAGGCTGAGCTTCCGATTACCAAACAGCCGGCACGCGCAGCACTCAGAGCGGCGGCCAGGCAAGCGCTGGAACCGGTGGCACCGCCACAGGCGACACCGACCCCTGCGGCGCCAGCGGTGCAGGGCCAACAGGCACAGAGCCTGCAGGCACCAGAGGACGTTATCTGCGTGGCACCGCAGCTAAGCGTGCCGAGCGCGGCGCCGACAGTGCGGCCGAGATCCCTGGCACGGGAGGGGGCGGTGCCAGCCCCGCAGGGGAGGGGAAAGGCGAGAGCAAAAACCCGGCACCGCAGCCCTTCTCCGGACAGGGCTGCAATGCTACTATCAACCAGCCCTCCCCTTATGCTGCACACGCCACCCAGAAGATCTGGGTCTCTACCAACCTATCCAGAGCCTCTTCTCCGTTCCTCCAACCAGCGTCACCATGGTTTGGGCCACCTTCGCCCTTTCTGGGATTGGATCCCTTGGAGTACTATCACAAACCAGTTTCACCATTGTCTGAATCGTCACGGAGATCTCGCTCTCCCAGACATCGGGGGTACACACCCCGAGAGTGGTCCAGGTCTCCATCCCCGGACCCGTGCTGCCATGGTCGCTCTTACCATGCTGGACACAGACACCCCAGGCATACACCTAGGGGCAGGTCCCCCCCGGCCGTCCAATACCTCTGCGGACACTCTCGGCCGGGGATGGAAACACAGCTGTCTCAAGGGGAGTTAATTTTGGAACCCTGAGACTTTCCTTCGCAAGCCTCTAGTGAGCGGGTGTACCATCAGCTGCAAGAACCTGAAAGTTCGAGGGAGGTTTACCCTAGTGGTTCCTCCTCGTCTTCCCCTGAAGAGGCTACGGCCCCTGGGGACGTTGCTCCCCCGGACAACCTCAAACAGTTTCAGGAGCTGTTTAAAAGGGTGGCTTTCACGCAAGGCATCTAAACAGCAGAGGTACAGGAGAAACATCACAAAATCCTGAAAAATTTGAGACCCCCGGCTTCATCCAAAATCGCTATCCCGCTCGACAAAGCCATCATGGAGTCAACCACCACCATATGGCAGACCCTGGCCTCTACTCCACCTATAAACAAGAGAGCGGATAAGAAATACTTCGTCCCGGCGAAGGGCATGGAGTTCCTCTTTAGTCACGCACAACCAAACTCACTGGTGGTAGAATCGTCTCAGCAGAGATCAAAGACTTCCCAGTACAAACTGGGGGGTTCAGACAAAGATGCCAAGAAGCTAGAGCTGTTTGGCAGAAAGGTATATTCCTCCTCCACCCTGCTATTGAGAGTGGCAAATTACGCAGCACATCTAGTGAACCATAATTTTGACAATTACTCCAGGCTTACTTCTCTCATGGATAAGAAGCCGGTGCTAAAGGCGATTGTGCAAGAGGGCTACGCGGCTTCGAGGACGGGAGTCCAGATCGCCCTGGACGTGGCAGACACGGCGGCACGCTCAACGGCTACAGCAGTGGTCATGCGTAGAGAATCCTGGCTCCAGACATTGGGTATCCCGAGGGATCTGCAGGCGAAGATTGTTGATCTTCCCTTTGACACGCAGAAGTTGTTTGCAGACTCAACCAACTCGGTCCTCCACTCCAGTAAGGACTCCAGAGCTACACTTAGAACCCTGGGTATTTATACCCCTTCATATAGGAAGAAAAAGTATTACCCTCGGCAAAGACGATACCCGTACCAACCACAACGTGCTCAGTACCAACGGGGCTACGACCAAGGGCGACATCAACAGTAGCAACAGTATAGAACTCCCAGGCGACGTTCTCAACAAAGCCGCGCATCCTCTGGGCAGGCCCAAAGGCAACAAGTTTGACGGGCAGATCGAGGACTGCACTATCACTGCCATCGCACAATGCCATTCCCAGCTAATGTTCCATCATCGTCTCCGACCGTTCCACCCCCAATGGCAAAAGATCACTGCAGACAAATGGGTACTGAAGATCACAGCCATGGGTTATGCGATCCCCTTCCAGTCGCTCCCACCGCCGAAAGCTCCGCCCAGGCCCCACCTCAGGGACACTTCCCACGAGGCGAGACTCAAACAGGAGGTGGACCATCTTATGTTCATAGGGGCAGTGGAAAGAGTGCCGGAGTGATTCCAGGGGAAAGGTTTCTATTCGTGCTACTTCCTTACAGAGAGGAAAACAGGAGGCTGGAGGCCCATCTTAGATCTTCGGGGCCTCAACCGGTACTTGTGCAAACAGCATTTTCGCATGATCACAGTCGTCTCTATACTCACTGCACTGGACGATGGAGATTGGTTTGCAGCCCTCGACTTACAAGATGCGTATTTTCATATAACGATCCACCCGGCACACAGATGCTTCCTCCGTTTTATGGTCGGCAAAGAGCACTTCCAGTACAAGGTTCTTCCGTTCGGCCTCTCCTCAGCCCCCAGAGTCTTTACCAAAACCCTGGCAGTGGTGTCAGCCTACCTGCACAGACGGGGTATTTATATTCCCATACCTGGACGACTGCCTATTGAAAGGGGCCTCGAAGGCAGAGGTCCTACGCATGATACGCCTAACAGCAGACACGTTTTCTTCGCTGGGCCTGGTCATCAACCTCGCGAAGTCAAAGACCAACCCCACACAAGACATAGAGTTTATAGGGGCATGATTCTAGTAGTCCCAACGTGGGATCGACAGCAATGGTTCCCCTTGTTTCTGCGCATGTCGGACCGCCCACCGCTCCCCCTTCCAGTGGCGCTGGACCTACTCACGCAGGCTCAGGGGTCCTTAGTGCACCCGCACCCTCAGGGTCTGCACCTACAAGCATGGCTAATCCATGGCTCAGCTCTTTAAAGAGCACGTGTACGGAGGGAGTACAACAAGTCCTGGCATGTAGCCGAAGGACCTCCAGCAGGAGGACTTACAAGCAGAAATGGACTCGATTCACAGCCTGGTGTTCTGCCAAGCAGTTAGCTCCCCTTGACGTTCCTACACCTGTAATACTAGAATACTTATTGGACCTCAAGAGAGGCGGGCTTTCCCTGTCCTCGCTAAAGGTCCACCTCGCCGCTATATCTGCTTTTCGGCATGAAGAGGAGGTGCCCACGGTATTTGCCCATCCTATTGTTACCAGGTTCCTGAAGGGGCTGGTAAACCTGTACCCCCCTCGGAAACCGCTTCCACCATCGTGGAACTTGGACCTGGTGCTCAGCACGCTAACGGGCCCACCATTTGAACCCTTAGCCACGGTTCCCCTACGTCTCCTTACGATAAAAACAACTTTCCTCCTTGCAATTATGTCAGCTCGCAGGGTGAGTGAGCTCGCAGCAGTTACGGCAACGCCGCCCTGCACAGTATTCTCAAAGGAGGCGGTAACTTTACGGCTGCACCCAGCCTTTGTTCCAAAAGTCTCTTCGGAGAATCTCGAAGCACATTGTGTCCTGTATAAAAATGTGCTACGAACTTCGAAAGACTCCTTTGCTGGCCCTGCCTAGGGCTCACTCCAGCAGGGCAGTGGCGGCATCAACAGCCTTTTTCAAGGGCATCACGTTAAGACATCTGTAGAGCAGCGACCTGGTCATCCTATGACACCTTCTCCAAGCATTATGCCCTACATCGGGTATTCCAAGAGGATACCCGCCTCTCAGTAGTGGTACTTTCGGGGGCAAGCTGCACATGAACCGATTACCCACCTCCTTACTTGGGTTACTGCTGGGTAGTCACCTATTGTGGAGCACCCACGGGGACAGTCGATGAAGAAAGAGAAGTTACTCACCGTAGTACGATGGTTCTTCGAGATGTGTCCCCGAGATGTGTCCCCATGGGTGCTCCACCACCCGCCCATCCTCCCCGCTTCGGATCTCTGTTTAGTGTTTTTCAGGAGCATCCGAGGCGGTTGGTCAAGGAATTGGCGGGGACCGGATTGCGCACATGGCTGGGGACGCGCAAGGGAGCAGCGCACGCTGGCGCATGCGCGATCCAGGAGAGACTGCTGGAAAGTTTCCGATCTGCGGTGCCGGGCGAGCCCGACACCTATTGTGGAGCACCCACGGGGACACATCTCGAAGAACCATCGTTACTACGGTGAGTAACTTTTCTCTTTATTCCTCCTGCAGTGAGGTTTACCAATTTTGAAATAATGAACCTGCTATTTCAAATTTATTTTGAAATAGTGTGTACATAGTGTATTCACTAGCAAAGTTATTTTGAAATAATGGCTGTTTTGAAATGACCGTAGTGTAGACGTAGACTGTAAATCCTATATCTCACTCCCCAATGTGCAGCCCCCTCCTGCTTCCCAGAGCCCTCATCCCCTGCCATAATGCAGTGAAAAAGAGGTGAGAGAGCAAGGATGGCGCTTAGTAAACAACAGTTGCGGGGGGCTCAAAAGGGAGAGGTCAGGGCAATAGTGTTTGTTGGTTTTCTGAAATTAGAAGTTGGCATCCCTGAGTACCAATGAAAATACCTGCATTGGAATATTGCCAGTGTTCTAGGAATTAACATTTCACTCCTGTGAAAAATGCAATAAATATGTTGTGTGTTCAGAAGCATTATAAAGGGTAAATGCCCACCGAAAAGGAAATAAGAGTAATGTACTGATGTTAGCTACATGCAGTGCTTTTCTGTGATGGTACTGAGTATTGGCACCTTGGCAGCCCCAGCCCTGGGATCGGCTGGGTGGGTGGGGGAGCCAGCTGAGTACTGGCTTTTTTTTTTTTTTTTTTTTTTTTTAAATTCAAAAAAAAAAAGGACTAGCTAAGTGAATATAAGCAAAGATCAAAACAGCTTACATATCCTTACATTAGGGCTTTGCATGGATTTGTCTAGATCAATTTTTAAATCAATTTAAATTGCTCCCTTTGTCTGGTACAAACAAGGCCTAAGGTTATGGAATGGAAAATGCATTTTATTTATAAGTATCACTGTTGCCTCTTTCACATGCATGTGTTTGGGATCGGATCGATGAAAAAGAGGACCAGATCACATTCATGCATTCATTTTAGATACAGAAACATTGCCCAATTTCACAAGCAGAAATTTTTGTGTCCTCACTACAGCAAATGAAAAAGGTTAAACGCTAAAAACCATACTTACCATATGGTCTGGTGCACCTGGCACTAGAGTGGGCCTTGAGTGAGTAGGGTTATATACTGTGCTCTGTCACTAGCCAGGTGTGTGGCTTTGAGCAAGTTGTTTCACTTCCCTTTTCTCTCCTGTTCTAGACCTTGTCTATTTAAATGGCCTCCCCGGCAAAGACTTCAGTGTTTTAGGATGTTTGGACAGTGTTGAGACCAAAACTAGCACTCTGATTTTAGTGGGAACCTAGTGCTACTGCACTACAGGTACAGAATGCATTTGTCTTATTGTCTTTATGCTTTGCCCTGGTCACCCCATGCTCTACTGTTGCCTTTCTGTCAGGCTGTCATGAAAGCAGGGCTGTAGGTAAGATGAACCAGGTGGATAGCTGCTTGCTTAGGGCTGCAGTGACGTTATCTACAGTCAGTCATTAAACTCTGGAGAAACACAGTAGTAGGGCTCTGGTGATGTGTTCAACCGCTTCCAACCATTCTGAAATTGTCTCTAACCCAACCCCTTTGCTTTTGCAGGGAAGCCCCAACAGCTGTTTTCAGCTGCATAAAGGGGGGCAGCTATTTACCGATCCTGCTGTATCTGGAAATAGTGCCCACCGTACAGCTGTAGCTTAAGGGTCCTGACTTTTGGTGGTGGAATAATGAGGGGGTAGGGCAATGAGACAGTAGGGTGTGGGACTGCTTTTCCCTTCTCCCTTCCTGCCATCTTCCAAACATGCAGCTGGGGGATGGGGTTAAGAGTACAGAGGCTTGTCCTACTTCACCTGCTCAGTGTGTGAACTGGGGTGGGGGATCAGGCCCTGGGCTGTGGGTAGACCTAGGAGGGTAAGCCCTCAACCAGCCTCCCAGGCTCGGACCCAGCAGCCCGCAGCTGGCTGTACCCCGGTTGGAAGACTTGAGAAACTCTTAGAAGACCGCGACTCCGGCCGCTGGTGCTTTAAAAATGCCACAAGCTGCCCCCTCCCCACCACGGAGCCGACTACACAGACAAGGGCCCAGCCTGCGAGGGCCAGGGTTAGAGGTAGGCGGCGGCAGGGGCCGCTGGAGCAGCAGTGCACTGAAGGGCGACAGGGAGGCGCCACAGCAGGGGGCTCCGTCGAGGCGGCCTCAGAGCCCTTGGGTTCGGCCGCGCCCCCTCGCTGCGGGCCGCGCCAAAAGCAGCCTCTAAGGGGGCGGGGCCTAAACAGCCCAGCAGCTGCCGGAGTGGCCAGAAACGCTGAATGGGGCGGAGCAAAACGAAGCCTCCCTCCGCGAGGCGGTGCGGCGGCCATCTTACTACGCGGGCTCCCTGGGCGGGGCGGGCGGCCGCGGGGGCGCTTGGGGCTGTTGAGGGCAAACAGAGGACCGGGCACGGGGGAAGCTCGCGGCGAGTCACACACCCCGCCCCGTGGTGCCCAAGCGGAGCCCGAGCCCAGCCCGCACGATGAGCGCCGAGGCCGCCGACCGGGAAGCGGCCACCTCCAGCCGGCCGTGCACCCCGCCGCAGACCTCCTGGTTCGAGTTCCTGCTGGAGGAGGCGCTGCTGGAGACGCACCTGAAGAAGCCCTGCCCTGGTGAGTGCCGGCGCCTGGGAGCAGCTGGGGGTAGTGATGGGACGCGGCCGGGCGTGGAGGTGAGCCCCGGAGAGCGAGCGAGCGAGCGACGGGGGCCCAGTTGTGAGGCGCTGCCTGGAAAGAGGCGTTGGGGGGCGGCCCGGCAGCTGGTCTGCAGCCTTCGCTCTCCGGGGCGCCTTTGTTGGGCCGCTCGAGTTGTATGCTAAGGAGCCAGCGTGTCTGGCGGCAGAGAGAGTCCTGTGAACTCCACAGTCCCTCCTGCGCCGCGCTTCGAGGCCCCCTCCAACGTATTCCTAGATGACAGGGAAAAGGGATCGGTGCCCCGCTGACCCAGTCATCGGACTGTGCAGAATTAGGTAAGACGTCTAAGGCTGCTGCTGTCTGTGCAGAGTTCCGACGGGATCTAAAAAACTGGCGGCAGGAGACACGTAATGAGGCTAAACGTAAAGTCGTGCCCATGGGAAAGCATCCTGGGTCTGAGTTATGTGTCTTTGCTTAAGAAAGAGGGTCCTGCGCTCATTGAGAGTCCTCCTCTGAAAAATCTCTCTCTGCTCCTTGCCCAGCAGCAGTCAGGAAAGTGATCAGAATGTTAACCACAGGGAAAGGGCCGATGAGACCAAAATATTCTAGTGCCATGCTGTGCTCACATCTTGAATGCTGCTTGCTGTACTGGTTGCCCATTCTCAAAAAAAGATGATTAGGTTTGGAAAAGATACAGAAAGAAGCAGCAAAAATGATTAAAGGTATGGAAGAGCTACCGTTTGAGGATCAAGTAAAAAGTGTGTTGTTTTGTCAGCTTGGAAAAGAGATGACTGAACAAGGAAGAAGTTGTGTCTGTAAAATCATGAAAGGTGTGGAGAAAGTGAATAAAGAAGTGTTAATTACTTCTTCACACAATAACACAAGAGCTTGGGTTGTCCTATGAAATTGAGGTAGAGGGCTTTAAACAAACATTAAAAAGTGAAAATTCCTTCACCCAAAGCCTAGTCCACCTTTGGAACTTATTGCTCAGAGATGTGGTGAAGGTGACCTGTATAACTGGCTTCAGAATTAATTGGTCAGGTTAATGGACCATGAGTTCTCTGAACTGAGATGGTCAGGGATATAACCTCATTTTTGGGGTGTCCCTAGTCTCTGACTGCCAGAAGCTGAAAGTTGAGAATAGGTGGCGGATCACTAGATAAATGTCCAATTCCGTTGATTTGTTCTGAAGCTCCTGGCATTCACCACAGTCGAAAGAGGAGGATACTGGGCTATGTGGATTATTGGTCTGATCCAGTATTGCCATTGTTATGTCACTCCTGTGAGTGTCCATCATTGTCTTTCTTTTTACAGCCTGCCACGTTCTCCCAAGCCCGTACCTTCTTCCCAGTGTAATGGTGCACAAACTAACCAAAACACGTGGATATACATAACCTGTATCTTTCCATCTCTTTATCTTTCTATATTGTCTGATGTCTCGTTTTGTCTGTCTTGACACTGAAAACTACTAACAGGAACTATATCAAATAAACTAATGTGAACGTTATGTGAGAAACCTGCCTGTACAAGGCTTATTGAGGAGGGAACAAGATGGTGTAGATCAATTTTGGGAATACTGCCGGCAAGACTTTCAGGATATTGGATTGCCTATCTATTTGAATCATGGTCAATGGCAATCTTATGGCTCAGTGGCAGCAAAGAGCTAAGCTGCAGGAGGCTAAAAGACATAAATGTTACTTCTGGGGGTATTTTGATGTCATGCTCACAACTAGCTGGGTGTGCAGTATAGGTTGACAATGGAAGTTTGGGACATGGTTTGCTAAAAGCTGACAAAATTTACTCATGTTTTTGTGTTGCTTATTGAAGTATTGCTGTTCTGGAAGACATCACTGTAATATGCTCTCAAATGCACACAACATAGTTCTCATCCAGATATTCTAAAGCAGCTATGGGCAGCCTGCAGCTTCTTTCCTGCCTCTTCTCCCAAGCATGTCTCCTTCCTCTCCCAGCCAGCACTTTTGGAGTGCCATGAATTGGCTGATTTGTGCCCTGTCTCTGCTCCTCCCTTTCCTTCCCAGAACTTGAACGCTACAGTCAGACTGTCTCAGGTGTACTGTAAAGACCCATGCACCCCTGTGGTATTATATACAGTTACTAAATAATACACATTTGAGCATAACTGAGTAAGAAGTCTTGAGTGCAAACTGACTTGTGGAGTGAGGGCTCCAGCTGGGGTGGGGGCAGGGATGAAAGGTTTGGGGTGCAGGTGCCTCCAAGGCTCCCCTGAGCTCTCTTTCACCTCAGCAGCACCTAGACTGAATGAGGGGAGACACCTCTCCCATAGCAGCAGTTGGTCTGGGTTTGGGCTAGGGGAGGGGCTCCTCTCCCCCAGCCACAGCCCTGAGCACCTGTGTGGTGCTTAACAGACTGCTGTGCAACCGCACAGCTTCAAGGGGACTTGACAGTTCTAAGATAAACTTATACACCTCTACCCAGCGTGTGGAGAAGCAGAATTGAAAACCGATTATTTCCTTCAAAATTCCGAGTTACCTGTGAGGGAAAAGTCTGTTCTTCTTCGGGTGTCCCTGTGGGTGCTCCACAACAGGTGTTGGGCTCGCCCGGCGCCGCAGATCGGAAATCTTCCAGCAGTTTCTCCTGGATCGTGCATGCGCCGCCCCCCTGCGCGCCCCCGGCCGCATGCACGATCTGGTCCCCGCCAGTTCCTTCTCCACCGCCATCGGCTGCAGATGGAATCTACTCAGGCTAAGGCCAGAGTCAGATTAAATAGTGGTTTTTTTCTACGTGTCATTTGTTGTTTTTGGTTATATAAATAAAAGAAAAAAAGAGAAAGCAAAGACAAAGAGAATATCAGCAAAAAAAGAGAGAGAAGAGAAGAGCAGACGTGAAGGCCATTTAGGCGTCCCACTGCCCCGCAGGCCGGTGATCACTATTTGGGGTGGAAAGGCACGGATTAAGTGCTAAGTACCCTATTAACAGTAAAGGACTCACCGCAATGGCCTCTTCAGGTTTTAAAAAGCGTGAGTCATGCCGTGGAGCTATGCTGGCCTCCGTGGGGCATAGCGAATGCATCCACTGCCTGGGGGAATCACAGGCTACCCAGAAGCGTTCTCACTGTGCTAAGCTCACAGCCAGGGCCAGGAAGGACAGAGCAGTGAGGCGTAAAATGCTCTTGTTGATAAGGCTCTCCAGCCAGACTTGCCGGAGAAGCCTCACCCAGAAGGGCCCTCTGGGTTGCATAAGAGGAGGGCAGTTTTCTCTGACCCCCTCGGTGCAGAAACGGAGGAAACTCTCCCTGGCTCGATCCTTGCCGGCATTTGCAGCGAGCAGCACGAGCAGAGCACACAGCCCCCAGCCGCATACTCAGGCAAGCGGCAGCGCACGTGGCAGAGGCTGAGCCTCCGATTATACAACAGCCAGCACGCGTGGCGCCTAGAGCGTCGGCGAGGCAAGCGCCGGACCCAGCAGCACCAACGCTGCAGGGGCACCAGGCACGGAGCCTGCAGGCACCGCAGCTGATGGTGCCGAGCGCAGCGCTGACAGTGGGGCCGAGATCCCGGGCACGGAAGCGGGCGGTGCTGGCCCTGCAGGGGAGGGGCAAGGCAAAATCAAAAGCCCGGCACCGTAGTCCATCTCCGGACCGGGCTGCGCTGCTGTTAGCACCAAGCCCTCCCCCTGTGATACACACGCCGCACCAAAGGCCTGTCTCCCCACTGGCCCATCCGGAACCTCCTTCTCCGTTCCTCCAACCCATGTCACCACGGCTTGGGCCACCTTCACCATTTCTGGGATTGGATCCCCTGGAGTACTATCACAAGCCAGTTTCACCTCTATCTGTGTCGTCGCGGAGGTCTCGCTCTCCCAGACATCGGGGGTACACACTCCGTGAGTGGTCTAGGTCTCCATCCCCAGACCCTTGCCCATGCTGCCATGGTCATCCTTATCATGCTGGACACAGACACCACAGGCCTACACCCAGGGGCAGGTCCCCCCCAGCTGCTCCGTACCCCCGTGGGCACTCCCGATCGGGGACAGAAACACAGTTGTCTCAAGGGGAGTTAAATTTAGAACCCCGAGACTTTCCTTCACAATCCTCCAGCGAGCAAATGCATCATCGACCACAGGAGCCCGAGGGTTCGAGGGAGGTTTACCCTAGTGGTTCCTCCTCATCCTCCCCAGATGAGGCCATGGCCCCCGGGGATGTCTCTCCCCCGGGATGACCTTAAACAGTTTCAGGAGCTGTTTAAAAGGGTGGCTTTCATGCAAGACATTTAAACAGCAGAGGTGCAGGAGAAACATCACAAACTCCTGGAAAATTTGAGACCCCCGGCTTCGTCCAAAATTGCTATTCCGCTGGACGAAGCCATTCTGGAGTCAGCCATTACTATATGGCAGACTCCGGCCTCTGTTCTGCCTACGAACAAGAGAGCGGATAAGAAGTACTTGGTCCCGGCAGAGGGCATGGAGTTCCTCTTCAGTCACCCACAACCAAATTCTTTGGTGGTCGAGTCGTCCCAGCAGAGGTCAAAGGCTTCTCAGTACAAATCGGGGGGATTGGACAAAGATGCTAAGAAGCTAGAGCTGTTTGGCAGGAAGGTATACTCCTCTTCTACCCTGCTATTGAGAATGGCAAATTATGGGCACACCTAGCAAACCATAATTTTGATAATTACTCCGGGCTTGCTCCCCTCATGGATTCACTTCCGGAAGACAAAAAGCTGGTGTTAAAGGCGATTATTCAAGAGGGCTACTCAGCATTGCGGACGGGAGTCCAGATTGCCCTGGACGTGGCGGACACGGCGGCAAGTTCAAGAGCTACAGCAGTGGTCATGCGTAGAGAATCCTGGCCCCAGACATCGGGTATCCCGAGGGACCTACAGGCGAAGATCGTGGACCTTCCCTTTGATACATAAAAGCTGTTTGCAGACTCGACTCAACTCGGTCCCTCACTCCGGTAAGGACTCGAGTGCTACACTTAGAACCTTGGGCATTTATACTCCGCCATAGAGGAGGGAAAAATTTTATCCTCAGCAAAGACGCTACGCTTACAACCACAGCGTGCTCAATATCAACGGGGCTACAGCCAAGGGCGCTATCAACACCAGCAACAGTACAGAACTCCTAGGCGACATTCTCAACAAAGCCGTATGCCCTCGCGTCTGGCCCAAAGGCAACAAGTTTGAAGGGTATGTCGGGGGCTGCACTATCACTACCCTCACTCAATGCCACTCTGATCTCATGTTCCATCATCGCCTCAGACCGTTCCACTCCCCATGGCAAAAGATCACCACAGACAAATGGGTGCTGGAGATCATAGCCGCAGGTTATGCGATCCCCTTCCAGTCGCTTCCACGGATGAAGCCTCCCACCAGGCCTCACCTCAGGGACGCTGCCACGAGGCAAGGCTCAAACAGAAGGTGAATCACTTTATGCTCATAGGGGAGGTGGAAAGAGTGCCGGAATAATTCCAGGGGAATGTTTCTATTCATGCTACTTCCTACCAGAGAAGAAAACAGGAGACTGGAGGCCCATCTTAGATCTTCGGGGCCTCAACCGTTACTTGCGCAAGCAATGGTTTCGGATGATCACAGTTGCCTTGATACTCACGGCACTGGACGATGGAGACTGGGTTGCAGCACTCAGCTTACAAGATGCTTACTTTCATATAACAATCCACCCGGCACACAGACGCTTCCTCCGCTTCACGGTCGGCCAGGAGCACTTCCAGTACAGGGTTTTTCCGTTCGGCCTCTCCTCGGCCTCCAGAGTCTTTACCAAAACCCTGGCAGTGGTGTCAGCCTACCTGCACAGACAGGGGGTGTTTATTTTTCCCATATCTGGGTGACTGCCTGCTAAAAGGGGCCTCGAAGGCAGAGGTCTTAAGCATGATACATGTCACAGTGGACACGTTTTTCTTCGCTGGGCCTAGTCATCAACCTCGCAAAATCAAAGTCCGAACACAACATATAGAGTTCATAGGGGCACGCATAAACTCTATCACAGCAAGGTGTACCTACCCGACGCCCGCTTCCGTGCCATCAGTTCGCTGGTGCAAGTCATCACATACAGCCACACGGTGCCGGTCTTAACGTGCTTACAGCTGCTGGGCCACATGGTGGCAGCGACGTGTTTGGTACAGAATGCCAGGTTGCACATGTGAAGCCTGCAGCATTGGCTGGCAAGCGTTTACAAACCAGCATTCCACACTGTCCACAGGGTGGTGTCGCCCACAACAGAGGTGCGCAGATCCCTGGCGTGGTGGGAAAACCCCGAGAATCTGCTAGTGGGGGTGCCTTTTTCACCAACCACAAATTTCTATTTTTACCTACTACTGACGCCTTCCACATAGGATGGGGAGTGCACATCGGCGACAAGGTAACGCAAGGGCTATTGTCCCCTGCGGAACAGACACTGCACATAACCATGCTGGAGCTCAGAGCAGTGTTCAACGCCTGCAAACATTTCGAGATTACCTACATGGCAAAGTAGTCGGGATTCAATACCGACAATACCTCCACTATGTTTTACATCAATTGACAAGGAGGAGCATGATCCTGTGCCCTATGTGTGGAAGCAGTCCAATTGTAGAATTGGTGCATCGCCAACAACATAACGTTGAAAGCCTCGTACTTGCCGGGTGCTCACAACGTGAAAGCAGATCAGCTGAGCAGGCGCTTCACAATCATGCACGAATGGCGGATCTGCTACGGCGCATTTTTCGTACATGGGGCTTTCCCCAGATCGATCTGTTTGCCACAAGGTCTTGCACAAAGCCAGAAGGGAGAGAGCTCGCATGATACTCATAGCCCCGTTTGGGATCGGCAGCAGTGGCTTCCCTTGCTTGTGCGCATGTCGGACCGCCCACCGCTCCCTCTACTGGTGGCGCCGGACTTACTCACGCAGGCTCAGGGGTCCTTAGTGCACCCGCACCCTCAGGGTCTGCACCTACAAGCATGGCTAATCCATGGCTCAGCTCTTTAAAGAGCACGTGTACGGCGGGAGTACAAGTAGTCCTGGAATGTAGCCGAAGGACCTCCAGCAGGAGGACTTACAAGCAGAAATGGACTCAATTCACAGCCTGGTGTTCTGCCAAGCAGTTAGCTCCCCTTGACGTTCCTACACCTGTAATACTAGAATACTTATTGGACCTCAAGAGAGGCGGGCTTTCTCTATCCTCGCTAAAGGTCCACCTCGCCACTATATCAGCCTTTTGGCATACAGAGGAAGAGCCCACGGTATTCGCCCATCCTATCGTTACTAGGTTCTTGAAGGGGCTGGTAAACCTGTACCCCCCTCGGAAACCGCTTCCACCATCGTGGAATTTTGACTTGGTGCTCAGCACGCTATTGGGTCCACCTTTTGAACCCTTAGCCACAGTTCCCATACGTCTCCTTACGATAAAAAAAAAACCAAAAAAAAAAAAACCTTCCTCCTTGCAACTACGTCAGCCCGCAGGGTGAGTGAGCTCACGGCAGTGATGGCAGCGCCGCACTGCACAGTATTCTCAAAGGAGGCGGTAACCTTAAGGTTGCACCCAGCCTTTGTTCCAAAAGTCTCTTCGGAGTCCAGTCTTAATGAGCCAATATTTTTACCCTCGTTTTACCCGAAGCCTCTCATCTCCGGCAAGGAGGCACGCCTGCATCTCCTGGATGTGAGGAGGGCATTGACCTTCTACATAGACAGAACTAAGTCCTTCCGGAAAACGGACAGGCTCCTAGTCTCTCTCTCTCTCCCAGGTCAAAAGGAGAAGGTCTCTCTTCACAGAGAATCTCTAAGCACATTGTGTCCTGTATAAAAATGTGTTACAAGCTTCAAAATGCTCCTTTGCTGGCCCCGCCCAGGGCTCACTCTACCAGGGCGGTGGCGGCATCAACAGCCTTCTTCAAGGGCATTGCGTTAAAAGACATCTGTAGAGCGGTGACCTGGTCATCTTACGACACCTTTGCCAAGCATATTATGCCCTGCCTTGGCTATTCTAAGAGGATACTCGTCTCTCGACAGCAGTCCTCTTGGGGGCAAGCTGCACATAAACCGATTACCCACCTCCTTACTTGGGTTACTGCTGGGTAGTCACCTATTGTGGAGCACCCACGGGGACACTCAATGAAGAAAGAGAAGTTACTCACCGTAGTAACGGTGGTTCTTTGAGATGTGTCCCCGTGGGTGCTCCACCACCCGCCCATCCTCCCTGCTTCGGTTCTCTGTCTAGTGTTTTTCAGGAGCATCCGAGGTGGTTGGTCAAGGAACTGGCGGGGCCCGGATCACACACGCTGCTGGGGGCGTGCAGGGGGGCGGTGCGCGCCGGCGCATGCGCGATCCAGGAGAAACTGCTGGAAGATTTCTGATCTGTGGTGCCAGGCGAGCCCGACACCTATTGTGGAGCACCCACGGGGACACATCTCGAAGAACCATCGTTACTATGGTGAGTAACTTCTCTTTTTTGTGGAATGCTAATTCCAATGTTGACTGTATTGGCAAAGATCCTCAGACATCTCTGAAGAAGACTAAAATATTTGTTACTGTTGTTTTTATTGTACACTCTTACGGTTAGTCTAAAACAATTATTTTATTGAAGACTGTTAAAAATGAAATTAAAAGGTAGCAGGTTTAAAGCAAACATAAGGAAGTACTGCTTCACACAACATACAATCACTGTGTGGAACTTGTCACCCAGAGACATTGTGAAGGCAAAAGGTATTATTTCTTAAAAAATTAGATAGGTCCATCAGTAGCTTTTAGCCAAGTTGCTCAGGAATGCAATTGCATGCTTTCAGTGTCTCTAACTACCACAAGACTGGATGATAGGGGTTGGATCAGTTGATGATTGCCAGTTCTGTTTATTTCCTTTAAAGCATCTGGCTTTGGTGAATGTTGCATGATGGGATGCTGAACTAGATGAGCCATTGGTCTGATCCAATTTAGCTATTCTTATCTTTCTGCTTTTGGATCTGCTCAAAATCAATTTTAATCTATTTGCCAAACTCTCTATTCAGAACAAACACATATACTCAAGGCACATTTAATATAGAAATGCTCCCTCTTGTGGCTAGTGGTGACTGAAATTTAATAATAATGCACAGTGGTGAAAATAAATAGGAAGAATATTTGAGTGCCATGATGAAATCATGGGTTTTTACACTGAAATTCCATGTGGTTGCACCTCTGTCAAGCAAGAAAGACGATGGTATAAATGCCAAGCAAATGCACTCTCTGCTCAATGTTCATGGTTCATTTAATTTCAATATGTTTTATTTCTGTGGTTAAAATGTTATTATTTTTCCTGTTCCTAGATCCTCCACCTGTTCAGTTGATTGTCCAATTTTTAGAGCAGGCTTCCAAACCATCTGTAAATGAGCAGAACCAAGTCCAGCCTCCACCTGATAACAAAAGGAATCGTATTTTAAAACTTCTTGCTCTTAAAGTTGCTGCACACTTAAAGTGGGATTTGGATGTACTGGAGAAAAGGTATTGCCTCTGCATTTCAAGATGAAAATACTAAACTACGTTGTGACCTGAATTCTGTTTTCTAAGTAGCTGAAAACTTATCCTGTTGTGTGTTCCAACTGAGGTATTTCAGAAAGTTTGGTGTGGAGTGGGAGAAGAAATTAGTAGTTCAGTCAGCTATAATAGTTCTGTCTGTTATAAGTAGGTAAAATAAGCCTCTTGATGCTGCCATATACAGTGATGTTGTCAAGTCTATAGGTGAATTATCATTAATAGTAGTAGTAATAGTAATTTTAAAAGATGTTAACATTACTAACCGAAGTGACAGTATACTCTTGTTATAATTTTTCTTTTTCCACTTACTCACTGTCTATTATAGTTTAATACTGAATCACAAGCTTTTTAAAGGTTGGGCGCTAAATAAGGACATGCTTTCAAGTAGACTTACTAGAAAACTAAAAATTCACACAGTTATGTTGCCTTGCAGGAGTAACTGATTTTTGTTGTATTTGTATGAAAACTGTATTCTTGTTAAAGACATAAAGAAGCTTCTTACCTTTAGAGGTATATTGGATCATATGGCAGTCTTCAAACTATTTTTATATAGGCAGGATAGAGCATTCATAAGCAAGTTATGCCCCTTTCTCACTAAACTCTGATGTTTGAATATTTATGTGGTGCTTCCTTATGTATTCATATTTTCAGATAATTTGGGGTGAGGAGCACAGCATGGACCTCTGAGTTAGTGTCCCTGGTTCTAAATTTCTAGCTCTTAATTTCTGTTACTTGATTTACTTATCTTTTGGATATACTATATATTTTCATGTTTGGAGTGTTGCAAAGCTTAATTGATGTTTGTGAAAATGCATTGAGGTTCTCCCCTATAAGTCTCTGCATTTATGTAGTGCTTTAATCATACTCTTTCTGGTCATGATTAAATACCAAACCACAGTGTATTTTAATTTAATCTGCAATATACTGTAGAAGTCCTGAAAAACTGTAGACATAGGTTGAAGTCAAGCATGATCAGTGCTTTCCTATATTAATCTGGAACACCTTTGTATCTTTTAATTAATGTGTTTTTGTAGTCCATTTATAAAGGGTCTCGCAAACTCACAGCTACAAAAAATGAAGAGGCCAATTTTGAAAATTGTCTCCTTAGTACAACATAACCTGGAGCTGGTGCAGGATTCCATGGACTCCGTTTGTCTCTCTATCAGTCCTGTTTTAAGGAGTTTTTCCCTATTAGGGAACTGTTCCTACGATATGAGTCCTTGTCCTATTACCTGAGTTGTGAGTAACTGTGGATGTGACTGTCCTAAGGTTTCATTATCAGAACCCATACCTTCGACTGTGTGTGTGGCAGGTTACAGAGCTGAATTTACAAGATCTCAATGGCATTCTCCAAGTGTTCTCCATTTTAATGAGTCTCCAAGGTTAGTGTGAGACTAGCTCAGGCCTGGGGCTGAAGCTCGAGCAGCTCAGGCTTTTACCCCACATCCTGGGGTCATGCACTAATTTTTGTTGCCAGAAAGGGGTTGTGGTACAACCAAGTTTGAAAACCATTAGCATACTCTGATCTCAGTCTGCATTTCATTTTCAGACCTGGTGGGTTATGGGTCCCTTTTTTGCCAAGACGGACAAGATTTTTGGACCTATAATTTAACCAGAAAGCTCAATTAACTGGCATTTCTGATATCTCCCAATACAAAACTTTGCGTCTAGTAACTGGAACAGGTATACTGCCCATTGTTATGCAGTTGCATAGTCTGGACCCTACTTTCCTGTAAAAGAGGCAGAAGACAAATAAGCAAGCTGAAATCCATCCCCCTGGCTCATCTTGCTGTGGAAGGATGCTAGGTTGGCTTCCTGTGGCCCTTAGGTGCAGGGATGCCTATGGACAATCAGGAAGGAGATGGGAGTTCCACGGCTGTGTGCCCTGGCCTGCCCCGCTCCTGCAGCTCCTACTGGCCAAGAATCAAGGCCAGTGGGAGTTGTGGAGGCAGGGTGGTGGGCGCAGGAAGTCATGCTACTCCCAGGAGCACCATACATCAGTGAATGAGGGTAGGCTGCCTTCATCCTGTTGTGTTGCTCTGCCTGAGCTAAGTGGTACTGGCTGCAGCTGGTACCCCTCATATACCCAACCCCCGATCCCTGCCCTTAGCCTCGTCCCAGACCCTAAATCCTCATTGCCCAAATTCAGCTCCCCTTTCTGCACCCTGACTACCTCTCGGACCCTGCAACCCCCTTGCTCAAGGTTGGAACCACTTCCCATACCCTATCTTCCTCTCAGAACCTGCACCCTCACCTCCTGTCCCAGCTGTGAGGTCACTTCAGCATTCCAAACTCCTTAGCCCCACTCTGGAACCCCCTTCTGTACTCTGAACCCTCATTTATGACCCCATCCCTGAGCACACAGGAAGCCTGGAACCTCCAAGCGCCACCATGGGGCTATGTGTGGCCGGCAACTGATTTTTGTTGTGGGTCAGTGGACCCCAATAGAAAAAGGTTCCCCATCCTGGTACTAGGTGTAGGACTTCTACATGAAATGTACAGTCCTCTTTTTCTTGTTTTTTCAGCTTGTCTGTTCCTGTACTAAATATGCTGCTGAATGAACTACTATGTATTAGCAAAGTTCCTCCAGGAACTAAACATGTAGATATGGACCTCTCCAGCTTACCTCCAACCACTGCGATGGCTATACTGCTCTACAATAGATGGTAAACTAAATTTGTCCTTTGAGCGATTTTCAGAAGTTAAATACAGAAAGAAAAGTTAATTCAATCTGATTTAAAATTTAGTATGGGTTCCAAATTAGACTGTTCAGAGAAGTAATGAATTTGTCTTCTGGGGGGAGAGGTGGAGCCGGGGGTGTAAGTGGATGCGTGAAAATATGTTTTAGTTTGCTGGCGAGTTAAATTTAATCTTTGTTTACTTTTCCATATTCAGATAAAAAGTGCAAACTCAGCATGACACATCTCAAACTAAATGTACAACATTGATGATAATTTGCTCTTTTTATACTTGTGAACAGGATGAGTGACAATGGGCTGGGTCTGCAAAGACCTTAGAAGGAAACTATGTTGTCACGTAATGGAATATTGAACATAGATGTATGAAGTGTGGTGACTCCTTAACCAGATAATATGTACAATTTGTGAAGTTTTCTAAATTATAATTTAAATAGAGTGGTATTTTTGGGATGCAGTCTGCTCTGCATATCATGTATTTAATGAGAACAGCAAACAATTTTGTGCTTAAATTTTTGTTTTCCCTTTTTTCCCCTTCTATAGGGCCATTAGGACTATTGTGCAAAGTAGTTTTCCTGTAAAACAAGTGAAACCTGGTCCACCTCAGTTAAGTGTGTAAGTCAGCAAATGATCATCAGAATATTAATGTCAGATTTATTGCATACTGTATAATTCAGAAGCTGAATTTTAAGTTTGAAGGCACGTTGCAATTAGTTGTATTATTTTGTTAGTCTTTAAAGTGCTACTGGACTGCTTTTTTGTTTCGATAGTCTATAGACTAGCACGGCTATCTGTCTGTAAATATAAAATGAATGTATTCAGAATAAATCTTAGAAATGTATTTGCCTGTTTAAATATATTCGCGTGCGTGTGTGCGTGCACACACATACAGTCCTGTAAAGCCTGACCGAGGACTTGGAAAATCTTGAGGGGAGAAAGAGAGGCAGGTGTGTGTTCACTATAACTAGAAGGCTTAGGTATCAGTCTAGTCTGTGTTTTGGTAAAGTTTTAAATTTCTGGCTTCACTTATATCAGACACCTCACGTCACAGGTTATTGCGTGAGACACTTTGTGTAATTAAATATAAAAGCCCAAATTGTTTTGAACAAAATGTGATTTTTTTTCAACTGCCTCTTGGATTGACTCTTTTTTTTACACTGTACATCACTGTAAACTGTATTTCTGAAATATTACATCTCCTTTATTTTCAGGAAATCTATTCATGACAATTAGTTATGTATTTCTGTAAAATAGAGGACACATTCTAACATGGTAGCATACTTTGCTGTATTAAGGAAAAACCTCATGATATGCATATAATAGATTTTTTTGTAAAGGCTCTTGTGTGTGTCTGAGACTAAATGGATAATTTAAGGAGACGATTCCGTATGGAGAAATCAGTAAAAATATCCAGTAATTATGGGTATTTAAACATTATTTAATTAATTAATTAAAAATTAAGAAAAGTAATTAAAAATACATCAGTTCCTGCCAGTGCATATTAATTAATTGTGAAGCCCAAAAGTACTGTAGATATTTAAGGAACTGAGCTACATTTCTAATTCACATAGCTTGTTGGTTTGTTTTATAATTAGAATTGTGACTTGCCATCTAAAAATATTTTTCTTCTTCAGAATGAATCAGATACAACAAGAAAAAGAACTTACAGAAAATATTTTAAAAGTGGTGAGTGTTTTTCCTTGTTTAGATTTCAGACATAGGGTGAGTGTAGGATGTAACTAAAGAGAAACAACATAGTAACATATGTATTGAATCTGTACTATTTTTATGTCATCTCTTGCAGGATGTCACATTTAGTTAATAAGCTGTTTTTACTTCTATGTCTGGGTTTTTTGTTTAGTTTTATTATAATGGAAGGTGATTTCTGGTTAATGTAAAACACTTGCTTTGCCATAAAGAATGTTTTCACTATGCAGTCTTTTTGTTGTGTTCACACAAATTCTCTAGACATGGAGAGTGGTATAGTCATAAGAATTATAATTGCATGACAGAAGACGCTTTGAAATTGACTGGCAGCAAAAAGGAAAATAAATGTGTGCCTACTTTAATCTCTGGGTTCATTTTTGAGAATTCAGCTCTGAACTACAAATCCAGTGGTGCATAGTGTGTTGTACTTTTCGTGGCGAGTAGTGGGGGTAGGAAGAATTCTCTCCAAGTTTGTAATTAGTTGGCTGTAGTTGACTTCAAATTGTGACTGCATATTGAACAAAATATAAAAATTAAATGGTGTGGATGATGAAAAGTAATGCTCCAGTTCTGCATTCCACATGTGCTAAAATCTCTTACTGAATTCTGTGGGAATTTTGGATGCTACAATTCTTTTACAATTGAAATTTTAATGAAGTATCAGCAACACAGTTATGGAGTGTGGGTTTAGTTTTTTTAAACATGCACGTTTAAACTCAATAGCAAAGAAATTAACTTGATTTTTAAAATGCACTTAAATTATTTTAGCTGAAAGAGCAGGCTGCTGATTCCATCCTAGTGCTAGAAGGGGCACTTAAATTAAACAAAGATCTTTATGTCCACACTATAAGAACTCTGGATTTATTAGCTATGGAACCTGGTATGGTGAATGGAGAAACAGAGAGCTCCACAGCTGGATTGAAAATCAGTGCTGAGGAAATGCAATGTCAGGTACAGTAAATACTTAAAAGCTTACAACCTTTTCTATTCCATTTTTTCCCTAGACAAAGTCACCAAAGTGGATTTACAGTCTGAATTAGAAAATTCTTCTACGTTAATTTTTTGTTCCTCCATTTATCCAAAAAGATTATTTGTTGCTTCCGTTTTAAAAATACATTAGAATTATTTCAGCATTGTAGGCATACTGTTCGTGTGGTCTATCGCAAACTTACTTTTTCTTTTCAGAGGAAAGGAAGGGACCTTGAGCCTTGATATTGACACGGAAATCTGTAATAGAATCATTTCCTGTAGAAATGCTCGAAATGTTCTAGGTTCTGTACAAACACATAATAAGCTACATTTTCAGCTCTGACAAGCTGAAAAGACAAAACAAAGCATATGGGAAAACTTACAAACAAGTTTAAATACAAAGAGAACTGGGAGTAGTTTAAATATGGCTCTAAATAACAACCTGAAACACTTAAGTTTAAAAAAAATCAATGCATTTTAAGGTAACTGATATCAAATAATGATTGTTGCAGGTCTGTTATGATTTGGGTGCAGTCTACTTCCAGCAGGGCTCCACAAGTGCAGCTGTTTATGAAAATGCCAAGGAGAAGTTTTTTAGAACAAAAGAATTGATTTCAAAGGTAAGCTTGATTAGACATATGTTCAAAAATTCAGGGTGTGTCTACACTAGGAACTAATTTCTTAGGTGCTACCTCAAAGTATCCAGCAGAGAGTCTACACACGTTATCCCTTCAAAGTAAGGGAGCCCAACTTCGAAGTCTTTAGTCCATTCCTCTGTGTGTGCGCGTGCGCGCTCAACTTCAAAGTCTGTTACTTTGTACTTCGAAGTAAGCAACTTTGAGGCCATGTCTATGTTACAAAAATAACTTCGGTGTCTCAAAACTGAATCCCACTGAAAGCCATCATAATAAAGATTACTTTTTTTTTAACGAATTATGTAAAAATTCCACCAATGTGGTGCTTAAACTCAAATTGGAGCAATTTCAGAGGAATGTTTTCCTGAAGTTAAGTAAATGGGCTTCTAGTGATCACTGGTCTCTCAGATCTATGTTGGATAAAACCAGTTTTGTAATATGTAAGCTGCTTTAGTTCTTGCAGACTCAGATGATATGGTGCTGAACAGGGTGTAAATGCCATGACATTTAGAAAATCCAAAGGTTTTTAGATTTCATCAGCAGTAATGTCTTGGCTGTATGGTACACCTTGTTACATGCCATTAAAACAGTAATATGTTAAACTGCATATTTAAGAAGGTTAAACAAGCATAGGGGATACATGTGCAATGTTCTTAACTTGGCTGTGGAAATCATAACTTTTCAGTTTCTGCTTCTGATTTTTTTTAAAGTTCAGGGCTTAATAGTCTGTTCATTAGGCATGTTTTTTATTTAATTTAATTAAATTTAGCTTTGTAGTTCTTCTAAGGTCCTGGAGGGAGGATTCAAAAGGGGAAAGTAAATTATCACTAGTTGCATGTCTTATCAGTGATCAACTTGGACCAAATTTTCAATATTACTGGAACAATCTGTGAGCTAAGATGGTAAAAATGTTTCTTCGATTTAAAAATCATTTTCGTGCATCTCAGTGAATCTAAATATGAAATCGTAATGAACTGTCATTTCTCTTGACTTGATCAGTGAAAAATCAACTGGTAAGAGCATGTTTGAATAGGAGAGATTTTTTTTTTAGGTTTTTTTTTTTCATATTGGTACTTTCTTGAAATAGAAATTGTGAATGCTCAACATTGCTCAGAAGCAAACCCATCACTATTATTCATAGAATCTAGATAGCTAAAATTTGATGTTTTTGTTTTGCAGATTGATTCATCATCACTTCATTGCACCATAGATGAGAAGAGGTTAGCTGGGTACTGTCAAGCTTGTGGAGTTCTTACATCATCTTCCAGTAGCACATCACAACAGCCAACTCGTTACAGCCAAATCCATTGTTGTATGAGAGTTGGCAACTATCAGGTAAAGTACTAGAAAAGTAGTTGGGAGTTCTATGACTAGAATGAGTGGGTAAAACGTTCTGACTTGCAGATAATCTAAAGGCTCTCTAATCAGTTCATAACTAGGATCTTCTTCTAGTATTATCCACCATGCTCCATGGTAAGCATATTTGTATCCCTGTACTGCTAATCACATTTTGGTAACAGTGACCATTAGGGCCACATCTGTTCTGTCTCTCTCTATGCCTTGCCATGAAGCTAATTAACAGGCAGCCCACTTCAGTTCCTTCTCAACCTCTTTGACAGGATCATTACATTTTGTTTGCATGTCTGCGATTACTCTCCTACTATAGTTGTAGTTTTTCTTTACCCTTTTCTTTTCCTGAGAGTTTTTTATTTTGTCTTCCTCCTCCCCCTGATTATTCCCATCCTCACCAGGCTTGAAGAAGTGTCTTGCTTGCCAGGAAACAGTCCCAGTTGCAGACAGGCATCTCTGCTACCAAGTCAGGCTATAGTCACATAAGGATTGAGAGCCTTCCCAGAAGATTATCTTCATGGAGGTGCCTGTGCCACAAGTCAGCTGACAGATGCAGAAGGTTTGGGGGGCTATTCATGTCTAAAGGCTGTGAGTCAAAGAAGCAATCTGCTGGCACTTCTCACAAGTCATCAGAGAGTGGGAAATGCCCATAGTGAGTCCCAGGATAGCCTGAAGCGATCTCACTCAGTATCTTCGGCACTGAGCCCATCCCAGCCTGGTACCAGCAGCTCTCAGAAACTGACAGGAGCAGGTTGTGTTGATATACCCAGGGGTCCAGCAGTCATGGGCACTGAGGGGCACTAGTATACATTCCTCTAACAAGACACTCCTGGTACATGAGTCTGTATTGGTACCATCATTTAATGCCTCACCTAATACTAGAGTGACTGGTATAACGGGGCCTAGTGTCTTGCCATCAGTACTGAGCTGGTTGATTCTGGTGGAATTCCACCACTCCCAGGACCTCCGCATTACTTGACATACAAGAGTCCCTGCTTCTTAGTACTGGGACTTCCATATGAAACCTCCACCAAACGTAGGAATCATCCTTCCTGCTATTCATGCTCCCCTACGCTCTAGCCAGGATTCAGACAATGGGTCATAGAAGGCCATGTTGCAGTATCCCTCCCAGGCTTGGTATCCTCCTCAGTATACCTTCATATGGTGTCACCACCACCATCCTGATACAGCCACACATGGGCACCACTGCTGAGATCGGGCACCACCACCAGAGTGCCCATAGAGAGGCCCTTAGCACCATATTGCTGGTATGCCTCTTGAGCTTTCAGCCTTACCTGAGAACCCTTGAGGCATGCACAGTTGTCCTCAGCATCCAGAGTTTTGGTGTCTCCAGAAGACATCATGGAGGGTCGTCTCTTTTTCCTTCTCCCTGGGTGAAGCTATCATGCCTTCCCCACCATCTCTGGCTGATGACTTCTGTCTCTTCCAGTATTTGGTAAAGAGAGTTGCAAATATTTTCTATCTACCTCACCATTCTCTCCCTTGACATTCTCTACCTGCTTCCTCAAACATGGCCCTTTTTATTAACAAGGCTATCTTGGACCCAGCAAGAGTCACTTGGTAAACTCCAGCATCAGTAGCCCCAGCTTGTAAGTGGGAGGACAAAAAATGCTGTCTCAGCTAAGGAATCTTAATATCTCTTCCCCCATCCTCTACTCATCTCTACCATTGTAGACACTGTCATTTCCCACAGACATCGACGCCAGGTGACATCCATTCCCTGTGACAGGGACTGCCTGTGCCTGGATCTTTTTTTTTTTTTTTTTTAAGTATACTCAGTTAACTTCAGTTCTGTATTGCCACCTGCCAAGTCCTCACAACTGAATGCTCATTAAATTATTCAAAACTGACTTATTTTATTGAATAGCTGCTGGCAAAACATCATAGCCAATTTAAAGCCATTATGCAGGAAGGCCAGTTAGTGGCAAAGATAACACTGCAATCTGACATTAATGCCACCCATAAAGCATCTAGATCCGTCTCCATAGTGGTGGTGAAACAACATGCTTCATGGCTCCCATCTATCAGGGTTTCCCAAAGGAGGTATAATCCACTGCTGAAGAGCTTTCTTGTAGGGCACGAAGCTCTTCACAGAAAAGACTGATGCCTCCGTTCACACCCTAAAGGGCATTAGGGTCACTTTCTGTTCACTGATATCTACACAGGTTATTCTACCAACGTTCAGTCTCTTCAGAGGCCATATGTATTTGGTATCAAAATCACTCCATTATGAGCAGTAGTGCTGGTCGGTAAACAGGAATTTCTTTGCTGTGAATCATCTGGGCCTAGTCTTCCCCATCCTATGCTGTCTTATATTCACACATCAAGTTTGACAGCCTGGTCGAGGTGTCAAAAGATGCTACCCATTTGGCACCATTCCATAATGCCTGGGAACCCACATCATCAGACCAGTAGGTCTTAGTGATTATCCATAGTGGGTGCTCCATCCATTTTACCTTCCTACCCTTCTTCATCTCTCTGTTCAGGGACCCTTCTCGCAAAAGGTTACTAAAACAAGAGAGATCTCCTTCTCCAGTTAGGTGCCATAGACTCAGAACCGCCACAAATATGAGGCAAAGGGTTCTTCTCTCAGCACAGGAAGCCCACAACTTACAAATGGGTAGTGTTGCAAAAGTTCATTTTTAAGTTGGTTGTATGGAACTTGGAATGCATACAAACAATGTTATAAATGGTAGGTAGGCTCTCAGGAGAGCCCCCCACTCCATTGGACCATCTTCTTCCCTGCCAATATTTTCCAAGGTCCTTTCAGTAGTAGTTGTGCACTTATGCTCCTAATGGATTATGATTTATTTCTGTCGAGTCTGTTGCTTCTTCAGAGGCATCTCAGAGGCTCACTGAGTCACAAAAGCTACAAAAGATATGTTTTGATCTTTAGACCCAGTCTTGTAAAGCCCAGAAGCCTGAAACTCTCAGGCACAGATCTTAACTTGCTACAGGCTGGAGCTTTTCTACCTTAATACAGATCCCTTTTCCGTGAGCATAGAGAGACCATACAAATCAGCTTGCAAATATCAACCAGATGCTGTCTCCACCTCTGTGTATGAGGCAGAGAGTATAGCAGTAATACCAAATGCAGGGTTTTCAGATGTGGTTTAGCTCAGTTTACAGACCAGAAACAGGTTAGACAAACTTGTCAGCAACTCATTGCTGGTTACATATGGTTCATATCTTACCAAACAAGGCAAGTGGTCTACCACAGAGATGTTAGTCTTCTCAACCTCAAGGTGATCAGCAATGCCTGTGCCCTCTTCCTGCTGCTCATCCAAGCATCACACAACATAGCCTACTTGTGCAGTGTAAATTGACGAGAGAATCAGGTCACCCTCCCTTTGTCCAGCAGTGATGAGTTTATGGAACTCCAGCCATGTCACACTGTCAGCAGCCTGCCATCTAGGCATACAAAACTCCATAGAGGACAAACTCTATCACAAATCCCTTCATGACTAGAGGTGGGAGCTAGACTCAGTCTAGTCACAGTCTAGTTAGATGGTGGGAGGTGCGAGCCACAGACTTCTTAGCCATTTACTTGATCAAGAAATGTCTATACAACTCCTTCAGAGCAGGGATTCAACAACGGCTTCTGGGCAATGCTGATCACTCTTACTTGGATGAGACAGATGTGATACACTTACCTGTCAGATCCAAGTTCCACATTTAGTGCACTTTACTGCAAACCCCCCTGGCAGCTGTAGCTTTTTCACATGTCGGGACTATGTGCTCATGCTGGAAAGGTTGACACTACCTCTGAGTTCCAAGTCTACCTGGTGGCTGTAACAGATTTCCACCAACCAGTAGAAGGATTTCAGTGCTATCATATCTGACTACTAAAGGTTCTTCAAGGAAATAGTAAATCTCTTCCCACAACTTTGATTTTCCTACCTTCTTGTGGGGCCTGCATCTGGTATTGAATCAACTGACTAAACTGCACTTTGAGCCCTTGGCTATCTGTTCCTTCACATCTCTCCCAGGCATTCCTTTTACACATTACCTCACCTAGGAAAATAGAAGAGAGAGTGGCTATTGTGGCAAACCCCTCCCATAGGATATTTTGTCAGGATAAGATTATGCTACAGCCTTACCTGAAAATCATACTTAAGGTAACCTCTCCTTTTCACATGAACCAGTTAATATGTGCCAACATTTTACCTCAAGCCTTTCACCAACACAATGGGGAAGCTACACTGTGTATGCTAGATATTAGGAGAGGCATGGCCTTTTACATATGTAGGACTCTGATTTTTCAGGTACACTTCTAGGCTTTTCTTCTTTTTTGAGGAGATCCAAAGGTTCAGCAATATCAGCCCACAGACTCTCCATGTGGTTCACAAATTGAATCGGACAAAGTTATGTAGTTCTCATTATCACCCCTCCATGTGGTATTTGCACATTTCACAGGGTTGGTTTTCTCATTGGTCTCCTTCAAGACTACCCATCTCATAAATCTGTAGAGCAGCAACATATGTCAGAATGCACCCTCGCAGAACATTATGCAGTCATTGGGGACTTCGCCTGTGATGCCCTCTGTGGCTCCACAATGCTGTCATCCAAAATTGAATCATTCGGTTTTAAAGTCCCAAGCTGCTGACGAGTATGCTCACCTCTCTTGGAACATTCATAGGGACAAGACCTGAAGTTGGGATATAGTCAAAACTTGTATTTTCTCTTACTGCCATTTCTAGTGACTCTGCATCTACACAAGGAACTAACTTGGAAGTTAGGCACTACTTCGAAGTAGCCAGCAGGAATTCTACACACATTTTCCCTTACTTGGAAGTAAACTTAGAAGTAGGGAGCCCAACTTGGAAGTCCTTATTCCATTCCCAGGAATGGAGTAGTGCCCTACTGCAAAGTGAGACTTTGAAGTAGGGTGTGTGCAGATGCTAAACTTCGAAATTATTTTTGAAGTATAGACACACCTTGTGTGAATGTAAGGGAAGTAATTTAATCCCTGTTCTAGTTTCCTGATCTCCGTAAGGAGATATGAGGTTTAGTGAACAGTTTGCAAAGGCTTTTCAAGGTCTCATTTAGGTACAAGTCGGGTAGTGGGGACATCTTAGGTTGGTTAGCTTCATGTATTAATGTCAGATTAGAGAAATACCTTTTGAAATTGATACATCATTTATCGTTTTGTTTTCCAGGAGTTGGTGAAGATTTTCCTAGAAGATAATGTGACCCTCAGTTTACCTGTTCAATTCAGACATTCTGTGCTGAGAGAACTCTTCCAGAAAGCACAGCAGGGGTGAGTAGTAGTTGGTGTTAGCAGCAGTGTAACAGTTATGTCTAGATCAAGGGTCTGCAACCAAAATAGCAAGAAGAGCCATTTTTTTTCAAATTTGGTTTAAAAAATATATATCAATAATTCAAGAGCTGCAATGCATGTTAGTATGAGATGGTCCTTAATAAATAAAGTCAAACCGTACTTTTTGTAACCCCCATCTGTAGAACAACGTGCACACAGTATTTTGTAATGTGATATATATCAGGGTTTCCCAAACTTTATGTAGCTGGGACTTTTGGTTTTTTTCAGTACCCTTTTTTTGTGACCCAAAAATATAAACACATACTGAAAAAAAAAAAAAAGAAAGAAAAATGAATAACTTTCACTGTATGTTATTTATTCAAATAATAGTAGTACATAGTGATAATATGTATATTTTCTAAGGACTGTTTTTTTTTTGTTTTGTTTTTTTGCCCAGGATTGGTACTGGGCCACAGACTACACTTTGGGGAACTCTCCAGTATGTGTTTACTGCAAGACATTCACAAACTTTTTACATATTCTGTTTCCTCACACTCTACATGTGTGTTTGTACCATCATCTTCCTGACTTTCACTCCCAAACCTATTTTGATTATGCTAATTTTACTTCACATTTAATTTGTTTTTTCTTAAAATGTGTGTTGCCCTTCACAGTAGGAATGCTGCAAGCTTCCTTTTCCTTTTCAAAATCAATACTTTATTAGCAACATGATCAAAATAGATACAATATCATATCCCACAGTGCACTGCACATATTAAAGGGGGAGTTATCCAATGTTTTGAGATCATGTCATTTGCTTTTTAGATGTGAGTTCATTGTTGGGCTTTTAGATGTTGGCAATTTATCAAAAATAATCAGGAGGGCTTTGTATATTTGCAGTTACGGGGTTGGGAGCCGCAAAGAAGTCTTTAAGAGCGGCATGTGGCTCCAGAGCTGCAGGTTGCAGACCCCTGGCCTAGGTGGATCAGTCACGAACCAGGACCCCACTGTGCTAGGTGTAGAAACACAAAATGTTGGTCCCTCCACCTAGGGACCTTATAGTCAATTTGAATGACAAATCTTACTTTGAAACATAAACAGTTTTCTGTTGTCCTGTGCTTCCACAGAAATGGTCTGAAAAATTCAGACACAAGTAGTAAATAAGAGGAAGTCCTGCCTTGTGATGAGCGAAATGGATCATTCTGCATAGATGTAATTCCTTAGGCATGTATTTAATTATAGTCACACTGAAACAATTTCTTGTAAAGAAAAGTAATCTGGATGTGAAAATGTCTCCGAAATCTTTTTCATTTAACTAAGCTTTGGTGCCCTTTAAGAGCTTTCCCCAAACCTGCTGCTGTAGTCATGGCTGTTTAGGCTCCATTTGAGGCCTGTGGCACTGGAATAGACATGAGATTTCTTAAGAATCCAGGTTAGGGGCGCACCGATCCAAGACTGAGACTTGTAGCACTCCTGTAATACAAATAATCACTTTAAACACTGTCATATAGACTTGCTCCAAGCAGTATTGGAGAACATGGGGGTTAAAATGCTAGTGGGTATCTGGTAACCTTTACATGACTGAGGGTCTGTAATTCTATTGGTTTTTGTATTCGTGCAGGAATGACGCTCTAGACGAAATCTGCTTCAGAATCTGTACATGCAACACTGTTTGTGATGTAATGCAGGGTCGATCAATTGGTATTCAGTTTAACCAGCTATTTCTTAAACCAAACAAAGAGAAAATAGACTTTCTTCTTGAGGTAAGAGGTGATTCTCAACTCTACAAGCACACCACTAACTGAAAAATTTGTGTTGCTGCTGTTACTTTTATCACGTAACTGTAAAACAGAAAAAGATGAAAATGTTTTTCCTCTAAATTTGAGCTTACTTTGTGCATGTCAGGTGGTTCTGTACTTTCAGTCCTACTTTTGCATTGATACTGTAACAGTGGAACTGCCAAAGTTTCCATGTTTAATTAGATGTTGCACTGTTTTTTCTTTAGATCAATGCATTTTACTGAATTATGAGAAATTACCTTAGAGAGACACAGAACTGAAAGGAGCCAGAGCGGGTAGCACAAGAGTGTTGAGGGGAAGGAATTTGACATCTCCCAAGAATCTGTCGCAGAGCTCAGGGGCAAAGGAGCTGACAAGGAAATGTGGGGTTTTGTTGTTTTGGGGGGTGACTCCTCCTCATCACGCATCCATGGAGCTGAAGTGGGAAACAGAAGTGGACAAAAATGTTAAAAATTTATTTCCACATCCTCATAGTACCCATGCAGGAACCAGAGAGGAGAGAATTTAGGAGGAAGTCTCTCCTTCTTCAGATCTGTGTAGTAAGCCCTGGAGTGTGTCCCCAGAGCCCCCCACACAGCAAAAAACTAGAGGCTCCACTCCAGGTCTTCCCTACAGATTGGAAATAATAATGGGTTTTGCGGGGGAGGAGCCTTCCCAACAGGACATAGTAGAAATGGTTGGAAAAATAGAATCTGGAGGTCCCTTCATAATGCAGAGAAGAAATACTGAAGAGCAGCTCTTCCCATGTGCCAGTAGGGGTAGTGGGAATGCAGGGAAGAGAAAGTTGAAACTCTGTGCTCTTTCCCTCCATGGAGCTGGTCAGAGTCATGGGAAGGAGATTGGTTTGTGGAATCAGAATCTGCTTAAAGAAAATGACATGATTTCTGGGGAAGCGAGAATTGGGTGCTACAGAACATCTAACAGAAATAACATCCACTTAAATGCATAAGCTTAGCTGTTGCTAAGGTCTCTTGAAGTGGAAGCTAGCTGATTACCACTCTTTTTGCTGTCCCAGCAAACAAGATGCCATTGATTGCACAGCCAGCATGGACTCCTAGATAGAGTTTAGTTCTATTTAAGGGATAAGAAAATGGGTTTCTGTTCCCTTGTTAAGTAGTTCTGGACTGATTGTTATAGTGTAAATAACAGTAACCATTTTAGAACTCAGCTGCCTCAGTTCCATGTCCTCTTTCTTTGTGTGGTATTTTGTGTTGGTTTTGACACACAGGGTACTTTCTGCTCTGACCCATATAATACATGCTGGGGTGTTTCAGGGAGAATAATTTGGCAGCCCGCAAATTTGAAGGGTTTTGTTTTACGTTAAATGTCCCTTCTTCCTTTACATTTTGGAATATTCAGCATATCGTATATGTTTGTGCTGTGTCCATCCGTCTATCCAAGCAGGGTTCTACCATGTACCCCTCCCCACCCCCAGCCAGTGCAGGACCCCGCCCAGCCCCGCCAACGGAGCCCCCGCATGCTGCCAGCCCTTTTCTTAGCTGGCTTGGGGACCGGCCCAGCCCCTCAACAGAGCCCCGCCACCCTCACCCTGTCAGCCCTTTCACCGCTCAGCATGGGGCCCAGCCCCCCACTGTACCAGCCCCACCCCTTCTCCAGCTAGCCTGGACACTGGCCCAGCCCCCAATAGAACTCCTCTCCCAGTCCGTGCACTTTGGACATGTATTACAGCAAGTTTCTGTGTCAGTGATGACGTGTTCTAAATCCTAGATTTCAAGCTTAGTTGAATTTAAAAGTCCTATAAGGAGTGCTCACATTTGAGAAGACACATGGAAAATACATGGTAGCCAATCAGTTCAGTTGCCCTGATTACAGTCTTGAAAAATTCTCTGCTGTGTAAGAGCAGCATAAAATTTAAAAAAAGAAAAAAGAAAAAAAAAGTCTGAACAAAATCATTTAAAATCTCTCCTTAGAATTCCTTACAGAGACTAGTCAACCCTTCCAGTGTAGCTTCCCTGAGCTATAGAACACGTGTACCTATTTAACATTGAATATATTTAATTCTGGGTGGCAGACTGGGAACACAGTGAGCTTTGCCTGAGCTGAATTCATGCTCTTTCATTTCCCTTTTAGCACTCTGGTGCTGATTATCTGGTCTCTATTTGAATGCTAACTTAAGCCACTTCCTGTGCCATGAGTAACCACTTGCCTCATGCCTATAGCAAAAAGCAGTTAAAAGTGCACTGTGTATCCCCTTTCAACTGATCCAGCTGTGGCCTCTACATTGACAATGTAAATAAAACTTGTCTGTTTGTCAAAAACAGATTAGTCTTTTTCAAACTAATGTAATAAAATTAAGCATTCGAAGTTACTTTTAAAATTTTCCCCCAAGCAACTTAAGTTTTTGTTATATTGATAAATACACGGGGGGTTTGTACCGAAAGAACTGACTTATCTAAATATTTTACTTGGTTAATCCGTTAAGTGGACTTGGTAAATAGTATTTGTTTTGTACTTTGCTAGATTATTGCTTTTGTGGTGATGTTAGCAGTATAGATGATATAATTCTCACTTTTGGCTTTTATAGACCCAAACTTGAGGCTCAAGAGCGAAATTGAGTATTTAGTAGAAGTGTATTAGGAATCACTTTGCAATCAAAATAATCCATTTTGTTTACAGGGTTAATGATTGGATTTCTAATTATGCTGCAACATCATCAGGATGACTATTAGATATCTTGTCTTCATATTGAGGGAGAGGAAATTTACCTGACATTGCTACTGGACCATAAAAAAATTGTTGAAATAATTGTAACAACACTTTATATAACCAAATGAAAATTAAGAATTCCTAGTGACGATTAATGATGTAACTCTTTAAATTTTCTAGGTTTGTTCGAGGTCAATAAACGTGGAACAAGCTTCAGAATCTTTGAAAAGAAAAATGGCAGCATTTCTCAAGTGGGTACATGACACTGAACTACTTGCACTGTGTAATACATATATAATGCCTTGTGGTGTGTTCATAATTTGTGAACTTACAGGTTAAAAAACTAGGCAAAGAGGGCAACATTTTTCTTTTTGCCTGCAGATCCCATAGAAGCCTCCCAAAGTTGTCTTATCCACTCACTCCTGTTTTCCCACTTCTTTCAAGGCTTTGTCCCATGCTTTCTGACCAAGGACACCTGGATATGAGTTCATCTAGAAAAGTGTTTCTTAAACTGTTCTGTGAACAAATCGCAGGTGTGCCATGAGCATTTGGAAAAAATAATTTCGACTATATAATTTGTTATTAAATCCAAATACAATATTACTACTACTACTTCATTGCGATGAAAGCTGATTAAATTACGTCATTGTTTTTGCTGTATGTGTTGCTATTTGGGGTTGGGTTTTTTTGGTCTGACGACAATTTTTTTTTTAAAGAAAATTTTCATAGGTGTTTCACGTAAAAAATACTATTTGGTGGTCCATGGCCTCAAAGTTTAAGAAACACTGACCTAGAACTCAGTGATGAATGTTTCTGAATAATTTATGGAGCTAGGTCATTTTAGAGCAGGGGTGTGAAACCTTTTTTCGGGGTTGGGTGTCACAGAAAAAAAGTCTGGGGGCCACACACGTGAGAAACCACCACCGTTGTAGTCATCAGTCCTTACTGACCTGAACCCCAAGTGAGGAGGAAAACAGAAATCCTTACAGATGTGGTACTCTCAAGCTCCACCCTAGAGCCGAAGGAAACTGGAGCTCATAGATTTTTGTGGGGCATTTTCAAAATTCTGTTTATAATTTTCATAAAACAATCCACATAGTTCTTATGTAAGATTTGATTGGACTAAATCAACAATTGCCTCTCTCCTTAAGGGTTCTAGGACTAGCTGTTCCAAGAATGAGTCCTTTAACGGTGTGTAGAAATGATCTCTGCAGCCCATCCTCAGGTGGCAGTCCAGACGAGGATAGAGGAAACCCACAATTTTTTTTTCTATTTGCATAACCTATGGTCTTTCCTTATGGTTTCTTAATCCTCACCATCATTCTGGTTAGGAGATCAGGAATATGCTCTTAGTGACTTACTCTTATTATTCAAGCATGGAATTCCTATTACTGTTTCATTCATTCAAGATTTTTATTATATTTGACTTTTTTCCCCACATATAGCTTTACTTCCCTACCAGCACAAGCTACTGTCATTCTTATATATTTCATGCTATACCGATACTGTGCCCCATTATTATTCCTCCAAAAGCATAGTTATTGTTATTTATATGTTTTAATAAGTTTAGGTCTTAACATATTTTATATTAAATTCAGGTTTCATTTAAAAAATAGATAATTTAAATTAACATTGAAAAAATATTTTTTTCTCTAATTCACCATAGCTACAACCTCTGTGACCATGAACAGATGAGTTATTTTAAGTATCTCCATTCCCCATCAATAAAATACCTTTCTTACAGGATGCTGTAGTTAATATGTGCTGTGGCAGGATATTGCTGTGACAAAGCCTTTAAACAAATTAATCCATATGCTTTCCATAAAAGTGACTGGAATCTTTTATTTGCAGATGCAAATAATTTCATTATAAATAAGAACATAAAGTTGTTTAAAATGTCATATATGTAAGCAGTAAAAACTTTTACTTCCAAGTAATTTTCCTGCTAATGGATCATTTTTAATTTACTCAGGAATATGTGTTTGAGTTTGGAAGATCTTCAGCTTGTTTTCATGATTTCCTCTCATGAGCTTTTCATAACCTTACTGAAAGATGATGAACGGAAACTACTCATTGATCAAATGAGGAAAAGATCACCTCGCATCAATCTGTGCACTAAACCTGTGACTTCATTTTATGATATTCCAGGTTTGTTTTTCAGCATGTTTCCTAAAATGCTTTGAGGTATTTTTTCATGTCCACGTGACAGTAGTACTCTGTATGTTTAAAAAGAAAAACATTAGATGCTGTTATTCCTTTCTTTAATCAATGAGTCTGTATGGGTTAACACTTCTCCCCACGCTGCCTGCAGAAGCCCGGGTGTATGTGCAGTTGCATGAGCAAAAAATTGTTTTGCTGAAATAGATGATTTTTATTTTCAGAATGACATAAGAATGGCTGTATTGCATTAGACCAAAGTTCTGTCCGGCCTGCTCTCCTGTTTTTCAACAGTTGTTAATGCCAGGTGCCCCAGAGGGAATCAGCAGAACAGGCAGCTGTCCAGTGATCCATCTTGTTGCCCCTTCCCAGCTTCTGGAAAACAGAAGCTAGGACCTCCATCACTGCTCATCCTGGCTAATTGGTGGACGTATTCTCCATGAACTTACCTAGGTCATTCTTGAACCTTATTATAGTCTTGGCCTTCTCAGTATCCTTTGGCAAGGAGCTACATAGTTTGATGGTGTTGTGTGAAAAAATACTTAATTTTGTTTCTTTTAAACAGGTTTAATAGTTTGAGCTATATAGCAAAAGCATTATTTTGCTGGTATAAACTGCATGTGGACTACTAGGGTTTACTGATGTAGCAGTATCAGCAATTCATTCTGGTGCGCACACAGCCTATGTAATTTAAACAGTTTTGTGTTAACCTTCTTACCATCCTTGAGTGGAAAAAGTAAGAAAAGTTTAAGTTAGTGTTTGTTTATACGTAGTAACTGTAAAGATGAATGGATACTCAGACCTTTTTCTTTAATATATTGGTTTATCTAACTTTTTCCTAATTAAGTCTCAGATTTAAAATACAAGACTTCAGCTTTTTGCCATGTTCTGTTCTACAGTTAGCTAGCTGGCTTGGCCCTTAGTTATTAAGGGCAGCTATGTCTGTGCTACCAACTTTGGTCAATGCAAGTTATGTTGGCATAATGCTGCCACAGTTAGTTTATCGTGCATGCATGTGTGCACTTGGCTTTTTATGTAAGTGCAGCAGTGCTTACTCACCAGCAGCATTTGCGTAGATAAGCAATACAGTGCACCATGGGTAAGTATCACAGCCTGTCATCCAATAATGTGCTCTTTTGAAAAGTTGTGGCAGTGCATTTTAGGTCAGTAATGTGTCATACAGGGTAACTGGGAACAAGGGGTCAAATTCCCAGCGTACAACCATCTCCATCCCATAAAGTCATCTGTATCCCATAATTTTCACATTTAAAAAAAAAAATCCCCCAAATCCACACAGGCATCTTCACTGTCTGTGCTTTCTGGTCACAAGCATTGGAAGCACATATCCTTACCACCAAACCAGGAGGGAACAAGAAAAATTTTGTGAGAAATGGTCTGTGATGGAACATAGTGAGAACCAATGCAAGGTTGTTGGCCATGTTTATGGAGCAGGACTAGACTGCGGAACACTGCTTCTGGGCTTGAAAAATAAGCATGATGGATGTGATGGGTATGTCTTGTAGATCAGAAAATAAGATACAAACCTATCAATCTTTCTTCTAGCATCAGCAAGTGTCAATATTGGCCAGCTGGAACATCAGCTTATATTATCAGTGGATCCCTGGAGGATTCGCCAGATTTTGATTGAGTTGCATGGCATGACATCTGAACGCCAGTTCTGGACAATTTCTAGCAAGGTAAATGATTTCTCACAGTATAGCTGTGTGTGTACAGTTGAAACTCAGATTTACAAAGGTCAGAGATATAAATGAACCAGTCAACCACATTCCTCATTTAGAACCAGGAATACGTAATCCGGCAGCAGCAGAGATTTAAAAAACAAAACAGTATGCTAATGTACTAAAGATAAACTACAAAATACCAGTATTTTTCTTCTGTATAGTGAACTTTAAAAGCTAGATAAAGTCAAGATCTTTTGAAAGAACAGCCATAACATTTATTGTGAGTTAGTCTCCATTCTTGAGGTGTTGATAACTTTCAGTTTCTGCTGTAATTATATAAAGTGAACCCTTTTCATTGTGGGAATATAATGTAGTAATCGACAAAGAGGTTGACTGTCAAGACTACTGTATGCTGTTTTTTCCTCTAAGAACATAACAACAGCCATACTGGGTCAGACCATAGATCCATCAAGCCCAGTATCCTGTCTTCCAACAGTGGCCAATGCCAGGTGCCCCAGAAGGAATGAACAGAACAAGTAATCATCAAGTTATCAATTGCCTGTTGACCATTTCCAGCCTCTGGCAATCAGAGGCTAGAAACACCCTCCATTCCCATCCTGGTTAACAGCCATTGATGGACCTATCCTCCATGAATTTATCTATTTCTTTTTTAAACTCTACTATAGTTTTGGCCTTCACAGCATCCTCCAGCAAGGAGTTTCACAGGTTAGCTGTGTGTTGTGTGAAAAAATATTTCCTATTATTTATTTTAAACCTTCTGCCTATTAATTTCATTTGGTGACCCCCTAGTTCTTGTTGTTTACTCCTTCTCACAGCACACTTCCTTATTTGCTTTCTCCACACCAGTAATGATTTTATATACCTCTATCATACCCCCCTTAATCATCTTTTTTCCAAGCTAAGAAGTCCCAGTCTTATTTATCTCTCCTCATATGGCAGATGTTGCATACCTTAATCATTTTTGTTGCCCTTTTCTGAACCTTTTCCAATTCCAATATATCGTTTTTGAGATGGGACGACCACATTTGAACACAGTATTCCAGATATGGATGTACCATGGATTTATATAGAAGTAATATGACATTTTCTGTCTTATTATCTATTCCTTTCTTAATGATTCCCAATATTTTGTTAGCTTTTTTGACTGCCTCTGCACCTTGAGTGGATGTCTTCAGAGAACTGTCTACAATGACTCCAAGGTGTCTGTCTTGAGTGATAACAGCTAAGTCAGACCCCATCATTTCATATGTATAGTTGGAATTATGTTTTCTAATGTGCCTTACTTTTCATTTATCAACATAGAATTTCATCTGCCATTTTGTTGCCCAATCATCCAATTTATTAAGTTCCTTTTGTAGCTCTTCATAGTCTGCTTGGGACTTAACTGTTTGGAGTAGTTCTGTGTCATCTGCAGATTTTGCCACTTTACTGTTTATCCCTGTTTCCAGATCATTTATAAATATGTTGAATAGGACTGGTCCCAGTATAGACCCCTGGGGGACACACCTATGTACCTTGCTCCATTCTGAAAACTGGCGGTTTATTCCTACTCTTTATTTCCAATCTTTTAACCAGTTACCATTCCAAAAGAGGACTTTCCCTCTTATTCCATGACACTTAATTTTGCTTAAGAGCCTTTGGTGAGGAACCTTGTCAAAGGCTTTCTGAAAATCTAAGCACACTATGTCCACATGCTTGTTGACCCTTTCAGAAGATTCAAATAGATTGGTGAGGCATGACTTCCCTTTACAAAAGCCATGTTGACTTTTCTCCAACAAATTATGTTCTTCAATGTGGCTGACAATTCTGTTCTTTACTAGTTTCAATCAGTTTGCCTGGTACTGAAGTCAGACTGACTGTCCTGTGGTTTCCAGGATCACCTCTGCAGCACTTTTTAAAGATTGGCTTCACATTAACTATCCTTCAGTCGTCTGGAACAGAAGCTGATTTAAATAACCGGTTACAAACTACAGTTAATATTTCTGCAATTTCACATCTGAGTTCCTTCAGAACTCTTGGGTGAATGCTATCTGGTCCTGGTGACTTACTGCTATTTAGTTTACCAGTTTGTTCCAAAATTTCTTCTTAATGATGCCTCAATTTGAGACAGTTCGTCAAATTTGTTACCTGAAAGGAATTGCTCAGGTTTGGAGATCTCCCTCACATCCTCATGCGTAAAGACTGATGCAAAGAAATCATTTAGTTTCTCTGCCTTGGCCTCATTGTCCTTGAGTTGTCCTTTAGCATCTTGATCATCCAGTGGCCCCACTGGTTGTTTAGCAGGCTTCTGATGTACGTCAAATATTTTTTTGCTGTTAGTTTTTGGCTCTTTGGGTATGATGATATTTATCTAAGAATTCTATATTTTTGATAAAAAGTTAAACTCATGAAGTGTTACTACACAGTTTTCTCTGGTATGCTTATCGTGTTGCTTCAATGATTTAGTTAGAAATTGTCACAGGTAGGTAGCCAGGGTAGTCTGTATCTTCACAAAACAATAAAGCAGACATGGTAACACTTCAAAGACCTAAGAATAATTCATTAGGTGATGAACTTTCGCAGGTCTGAAGAAGTGGGTCTGTTCCATAAAAGCTTATCACCTAAAACTATTTTGTTAGTTTTTAAAGTGCTACATGACTGCTTTTTTTGCTTAGTTAGAAATTGTTATTGAATATCTAAGTGTCTAATAAAGTTTTGGTTCTCTTAAGTCTCTGTTTTTATTTTAAAATCCATACATTTAAAAAAGCTACCATTCTGCCCTTTTGACTTAAATAAATTACTATAATTTAGTAGTAATTAGCAATAAAGCTGTCTTGAATTTTAACTTGAGTAAAGACTTTGTTTCTTCTGAACTATTAAATATTCAGACATAGCATCAGCAAACTAGGACACTGAAGGATTTATATCAGAGAAGTAGCAGAATTAGTCTGTATCTTCAAAAACAACAAGAAGTCCTGTGGCACCTTATAGATTGACAGATATTTGGGAGCATAAGCTTTTGTGGGCAAAGACCCGCTTCATCTGATGAAGCGGGTCTTTGCCCACAAAAGCTCATGCTCCCAAATATCTGTCAGTCTATAAGGTGCCACAGGACTACTTGTTGTTTTTGAAGGATTTACGTGCTTTGTCATGTATAGCAACTCCTATGTTTTTATTTGTATATGAACCTTATATAAACTTGTTTGAAGAGTTTAACTGTAGTATTCATATCTAGTTTAAAATTTTTTTTGTATCTTGAAGACTTGGAAACTCTATATGTGAGAAACTGCTCTTTTCTTGGAATATTTCACTAGGAATCTGGTCACTAATGTTTATGTGGTGGTTTAATGGTTCAAAAAAGTCAGTTCCGGTTAATTTATTCTATATATTTTTCCCTTAGTGGGAGGTACCAAATGTTTATGGCAGTGTTATCCTAGGAATTAAAGACAATTTGACTAGAGATTTGGTTTACATCCTGATGGCAAAAGGGTTGCACTGCAGTGCAATCAAGGTGAGCAAATTATATATAAATAAAGAGTTGGTGGTGGTGGTGGTGGTGGTGGTGTTAATAATACAGATCCTTCTCCTTTTAAAAGTTCCTCTTTTTCAATAAGAAGGGGCTACAGTACATTCTTCTGTTGCTTATGAAAAAACTGCTCTGCCATAGCATAGCCAAGTACATACTGATGAAAGCATATGTACTGCTGGTGTAACAGAGTATTTTTTGTAACATACAAGTGGACGTGTAGAGTAGGGTTTGAAGTAAGGATCTGAGACTCCAGAAAGCTAGGGTTATAACAGAATTGTTTAAGGTTAAGACCAGCTTTGTGTTTAGAACTTCACTGGTTTAAATGCTCTGTAATCTATAAACAGGTTACCTTGACTTGTTGTGCCTCATGAGGCATACCATTGTGCTATTTCAGGGCACTTGATCAAGGAATTTGTTCCCAAGGTACAGCCCTTGGGGAGGAAAAATACCATTTCTTAAAGTTTACACATGTTGGCAATATGTTGGGGTTTTTTTTGTGTTTTGCTCACAGAGAGATTAGAGCATGGTATTGAATGCTCAAGGGTTATCCCAACAGAGTGCATACATGTTACCTGTCAACTTTTTGGGGAAAGTTAGATTAAAATGTTTTTAAAAGTTTGCTTCTCCAGTTTCACATGCATAAGCTCATATGCCTAAGGTGTTAGGCTGGGCACTTTTGCAGAGAGAAGCTATCTCTTTGGAAAACTATACATCACAGTGTCTGGATTGTTCTGAGGTTGTGCTATAGTCGTCGAGTCTGAGGACCACAACAGGCTCTGAGTTCAACCCAGGACAGAAATCTGAAGTAAAATAATATGCAGGTGCACCAGTCTCTCCCTATCAGAGAGGTAGCAGTGTTAGTCTGTATCTTTGAGAACAGCAAGAAGTCCTGTGGCACCTTACAGACTAACAGATATTTTGGAACATAAGCTTTCATGGGCAGAGACCTGCTTCATGTTCCAAAGTATCTGTTAGTGTGTAAGGTGCCACAGGACTTTTTGTTCTCTGTCAAGCAGTTAACATAGAATTGCTTTGCAACCCTGATTTTGTGTTAACAAAGTTTTTGTTGTGGGTTTTTTTTTGATTCCATTTAATCAATTTGCAGCTCTGCAACAAATTTTCTGTAGCCTGGGCGTGTCACTTGACTTCTCTGTGCCTTAGTTCTCCACCAATAAAATGGGCATAAGACTGAACTTGATGAATAATTACAGGGTTAAATTCATTAAGGGAAGGTTTTGCTTAGAATACATTGATTAGCACAGTAATTTATCAGAGTTTAGCGAAGATCTCTTGCAAACAGCTAACACTTTGCTGATTCGTTTGAATCAATATTCAGCATGTGAAACTGTTTCTTTGCCATACAGTTGCTGATTAATGGACTTTAGGCTAGCGCTCTAACCATTCCATAACTAGAAAAATTCCATAAAGTCTTGCATGAATTTTCCTTTTGTGATCTGTTTCTTCTGAACCTTTTTATTTTGCTTGAAAATTTTGAGATTACTGAACTCTTGAGTGTTTCAAGACCTGAATACAATTTAATATGGTATATGGTCTCAATCTGAAATTTACATTACACAAAGATTAGGGCTTAATCCTGAAACAGTTCACAACTCCTATAACATAGGTGGCAAGGTTTTAAAATAAACCAGAATAGGCTAATTCAGCACTTTTCTTATTATTGTAATTCAGCCAAAGGAATGGTATCACTCTCACACATGCTGTGCTGTATTACAGGATTTTATTCATGCAAAGCAGCTTTTTGCTGCTTGTCTGGAGCTTGTGACAGAGTTTTCTCCAAAGCTGCGTCAGGTCATGCTGAATGAGATGCTGCTTTTGGACATTCACACTCATGAAGCCGGAGCAGGGGCTTGTGGAGAACGTCCTCCTTCTGATTTGATTAGCAGAGTCCGAGGATATTTGGAAATGAGGGTACCCGGTAAGAATGTATCTGACCAATCTCTTAAAGACACAGTGTAATACAAGAATTTGCAAAAGAAAACATATCTTGGTTCTATGACTTTTAGTATTTAAGTTATAACAAGTAACAATAATGGAAAATAGAAAGTATTAAAATTACTTTAAGTTGTCATAGTGTTAGCATCTTTATGTGAGAAGTATTGTGCCATAGGCAGATATTTTTTGTTCTCTTCTTTGGCAGCTCTGAAGAGAAAAACATCATTTTGACCCTAACTGAAACTGACATTTTTTGCACGCAGTGTTTGTTGTAGCCATTTTGGTCCCAGGATATTAGAAACACGACATGGGTGTGATAATGTTTTATTGGACCACCTTTTCTTGGTGAGAGCGACAAGCTTTTGAGCTTACACAGGTCACCTGACAAAACACTCACCGATAGAAAGTGGTCCAATAAAAGATACTACCTCAGCCACCTGTCTCTGAAATCACTGGGAATTTTTGACAAGTTAAAAAAGACCATCTTATGTCTTAGCATCGAATAAATTTTTGTTTCCAGCCTTCTTGAGCTTTTAAATAAAAGCAAATGAAATGATGGGCTCAGTTGATGGAGTTGGTTATCCCATTATACCCAATAGCCTAGCGTGGTTTGGGCAGTCGGACTGTGGGTAATCCACATCTGAACGTTTACTCTAGAGCTGGGTTTGGATCCAGGTCTCTCCCCTCCAGCTGAGTATAATAATCACTGTTTACTGTGGTGTTCTGGGGTGAATCTCTCAGTTCCTTCTGTTGAAGCTCTTTTGCTTCATGTACATAATTAAACATCAAGGATTTGGATGAGGGAGAAACAAGTTCCAAGACAATTCTCCACCAACCAGGCTGGAGAATCATTTATGCATGCATTCTCTCTCATGATTGTTCATTGGTATTTTAACTAATATTTTGGAATTTCAATACTGCGACTTCTGTTTGTGGTCTTTTAAATGTAAGCAAGAATGCCTAAAACTACAGAACAAGTTAATGAAGGCTGTTGATGCTTAATTTTCAGAGATGTGACCTCCATCTGTATCTATCTATCTACCATGTTTGCAATTATGAGAGGAAGCTGAAATGTTTTTGTTTGTGGGGATATCTGTTTGGTACCGTGTAGGCCAAGCCACACCAGTCCTGGTCTTAATTGAAATTATTTCTAGATCTTCCTAGCTGTTCATTTGTTTTTTTTATTGATGCTAGTTTTTTCATGGGGAGAAAAATAATCACCTCATATTAGTTGATGAGCTCAGCATATTTTTAAAATCTCTTGTAGATATTCCTCTTCGACAAGTTATAGCAGAGGAATGTGTTGCCTTCCTGTTAAACTGGCGGGAGAATGAATACTTAACTATGCAAGTTCCTTTACTTCTGGTTCAGACTAATCCTTATGTGAAGGTAATGAATGTTCAGACTGAAAGGGACAAGGTACCATGCCATGTTTCTTTCCCGTTCCCATCCAATCCAAGGCCTGTGTCTAGATTGCTGACTGTTCTGTTGGGAGAGGCTTTTCCAACATTTGTTCCGTCCACACAGGGACAAATGTCAGAAAAACCCATTCTGTCAAGACATCCCTTTTTCCTCATGGAACAAAGTCTACGGGGATGTCAACAGAATGCTCCCAACTGGCAGATCTCTTCTGAGACATCTGCAGTCTGGAAGTGCACTCTGTCAACAGTTTTGTCAACAGAAGCCTGTAGTCTTCACATAGCCTAAGTGCTATAATGAGAGGGAAGAGGTCTTCTGAAGAACCAAGCACCAGGTAGCAAAACTAAGCACAGTACTGTTGGCTGAAGTTCAGTAAGGTCTAGGAGCTATGCTGATTTTGTTTGTGGATTCTGTCTGAGCTACAGGAGTAACTGAAATAGGAGACGAGGCTTATTACTGACCTAGCAGCAGCCCGGTTTCATTAGCATCTATCAGTGTGGGGACACGCATAATAATGCGTAACTTACCTGTACTGAATATTGAAACAGTGCTGTGAATGGGTCCCCTGCTTCAGTTGTATTTGAGGCATATATTATTTTAGTAGCAGATTTAGGTGTGTAAGGGATGAAAGATTAGGCCTTACGTATGTTATGGTCGTGATGTTCTTCATTTTCCGAATAAACTTCAGTGGTTTGTGATTGCCAAGTCATAGCTGACTGTATGTTAATATTGCTGTGGCATTCAAACACCTATCATATTTGGAATTTTACTTTTCAGAAATACTTGTTTCTGTAGGAGCATTACGATTACTCATCAGATTATTACATTAAAGCAAAATACACATGAACTTTGTTTTAGTGGTGAAGATTCTTCCGCTTCACTCAGCCTGCCTTTCTGTTGTTGTTGAATATAAAAAGGTTTAAAATATCACATTTTGCTTGATAAAATGGGTAAAAAAATTCAGCCCTTAGTTATGCAATGTGACTTGAATACTGATTGATTCAAGAGTGGAGCATTGTTTTCGTGGACCTGTTGTGGTTTCCTTAGGCTGCATCTTTTATTAAACCTGGGTGTCCAACTAGTTTTGTCAGACCTAGCCACATTATTCTGTAAACATAGTCACACTCAACCAGCCAAGTAGCTATATGTGGCTAGTGTGTTTCGACACTCCAGATATCAAATGTGTCTGCAGTGTGCTCCCCTTTTGTGAAAATTAGTCGCAGGTCTCACACTCCTGGTTAGATGCCCTATATCACAAAGAGCAGTGATCCCTGCTACTATACTAGTAAATAGCCTATTTAGACCTATGAATCCCTTTTATTCCTTTTATATAGGTAAAGAAGACCTAGCCACTTATTTTTTGTTTTGTTTTGTTTAGTTGGGGCAGCTTTTGGCTGCTACATGCAAAGAACTGCCGGGCCCCAAAGAAAGTAGGAGGACAGCTAAAGACCTTTGGGAAGTTGTTGTGCAGATCTGCAGTGTCTCCAGCCAGCACAAGCGAGGGAATGATGGCAGACTGAGTTTAATAAAACAGAGAGAGTCCACGTTAGGCATCATGTACAGGTATGTTTCCATGAATTACTTCATAAAAATGAATCTTTGAACTCTAAATTAGGCCTTGTCTTCCTCATTCAGGAGTTGCTCTGATTCAGCAATCAGTGGTCAGCACCTGATGTAGCTACAGCAGGCTGGGTGCTTTTACCAAAGAGTTTTCAGTCCAAATCCCATCTGCCCTTGCTTATTCTTAGGAATCAGCATTGATAAACTGATGCTGATTGTTGAATCAAGGCTATTCCTAAAAGTGGACAAGACCTTTGAGTACTTAAGGTGAAATCCTGACTTGATTGAACTCAATGAAAAACATCCCTGTTGACTTCATTTATCCAGATTTCCCTGTTATTATCTAAGCCTCTGCTCATTTTATTTGATTAACCCAGACACAACCACACTGTCCCACTGAAAGCCATTTGCAGCTTGTCTGTAGCCCAATGTTGTCTTCAGGCCTCTGCCCAGATTACACATTGGATACGTGGTCTTCATAGGCCAGCAATCGGTACTAAATCTTTTGCAGGGCTCTTAAGAGTGGGCCATACTCTAATGAACCTTGTGCTGATCAGGCTAATATATATATCTAAGAACTAGGTTCTTGTCTTTCAGTACTATGTGACTGGCTGGAGGAGAGGGTATACAGGCTTGCTTTTTATATTTTTGTGATTGCATATTTTAGCAAGGTCTACATGTACATTGAGAGAGTGAGTGTGTTACAATTCCTCCAGTTCTCACAATAAAAGGTGATTGTCTTCTCTTGGTATGAAAATTGTTTAGAATTTGATGGCAAAGGCTCTATCTCATTTGAAATATATGATTGTGAAATTTTTTTTAGCAACTTCATATACTTTAAAAGCAGTGACCTCTGTGCCTTTTTATGTATCATTTTGGCTCACTGCTTTGATCCAGCCTGTAGAATTATGGAAAAGTTGGATAGGTCATACAGTAATTGTGGCCTCTGCTGTCATGCATTAAAAGGTCTATTCATGTGATTGTACATGTCCATTCCACTTCAAAAGTGTGGTGTTCAGATGACTTTTTCACATAGCAATATTCATCAGGACAGCAACATGTGCTTTGTGAAGACTAGTGGCCCATGTGAATAATGTAACAGGAAAAGCTGCCCTTATCCTCCTTCAGTTTCTTCATTCCCCTTAGTTGTTGCATGTGTGAGCTTCTCTTACTCCTTTCCTTTCTCTTTAGATCTTCTCTAAAGAAATAATTTATACAAATTTATCTAGCTTAACTACATTAATTAGTTCTGTGTTAATCATATTAAGCTTCCTTTATTCTTTTTTATCCCTTTGAGCTTCAGCTTGGTACAGGGGCATGCCAAAGTCCCCAGCTTTCAAATACTATTCAGTAATAAGCCCCCACTGCAGCTGCTTAAGGTGTTTAGGAGTAGGTCACAAGAACCCTATATGAAAAATTGGAGAGAGTTTGGAGAAGAATCATTAGAATGATTGGCATAAGGCACTCCATTTATTTACCTTAACAGAGGGAAGGTTAATGGGTGACTTGTTTACAGTCTGAACTACCTAAACGAACAACAGATACTGAATAGAAGACTTCTCAGTCTAGCTGACAAAGGTATAACGTGATCCCATGGGAAGCAGGTGAAGCTGACGCATTCAGATTAGGAAGAAAACGGTGTAACTTTATATCAATGAGTGATTAACTTTTAAAACAGTTTAGCACGAGTTGGTGGAGTCAAGATTCCTGAAAGATATGCCGCAGGAGTTATTTATGGGAAATTCTGTGGCTAGGTTGAGCTTATGTCCTTTTTTGGCCTGGACAGTCGTCCTTGTTTCTGACAGCCTGATCCAACTATCCTGACCGTTTTTTTTTTGCTCAAAAGTGGCCACTTGTCTAACTTGCTCTTGACAGCTTGATCAGTGTACACTAGGGAACTTTAATGCACAGCAGTAGGGTCCCACAGGAAGTTAGTGTGTGGCATGCTATATATTTACATCCCAGCTTGCTGTGCACTATTTCATCTCTAAAGCAGACTGTCCCTAAGGCGCTCATGCTCATGCTATATCTTAGTCAATGGACTATGCTGAATAAAAACAAAGGACAAGTTAACTTCAGTGCTGTTGTTCTTAAAATGGAACTCAGAATGGGAGTGTCTAACATCTGTAATGGAATGAATGAAGAACAATGAATACCATTTCTTCCTTGTGCAAGCATGCACACTCTCACGTATGTTGCAGTATGCCATTTGGTTGACCACCAGTAATGTATAAATGGACCATTTCTGGTGTATCATTTGTTTCTGTGTTTTTAGTTGTGATCGATGACTTACCTATTGCATGTGTCTCTCTTATTTAGGAATGAATTACTCTCTTTTATCAAAAAACTGCGGGTGAGTTTTATGTTGCAGACTTTAACAAGTATTGTTTTGTTATGGACACTTTCCATTATCCATAACTTCTGACAGTATTGAGCGTTTGAATATTTTTGTTTGATACGTGATGGAACTGGAAGTTTACCTAACCAATCATACAAACAGTGTTTGCTGAATGGCTTCCTTAAGTTTCCACTAGCTTCTCCAAGCAGAAATCTTATTAAGCTAATCGTCATAGACTGAGGCACATGAACTTTAATGGTCAATGATAAAACAAACATTTTCTTAAATATAGTAGAAACTTTTTTCATCAAGCACCCATGTGGAACTGGGGGTGCCGCATAATCACATGCACTAGATATGGGAGCAGGGTATGGGAGCCATAGTAGGGTGAACCAGGCAGCCATTGGCAAAGCAGGTGCCAGTTAACTGAACATGCCAGTTATCTAAATTCCAGATAACCTGTCTTTTACTGTATGATAAAGCCAATTTTGTTTACAATTATTACTTCAGATAAAATTCTGTTTTGTTCGAATTGTTGACTGTATTTTATGTATCCCTAGTCTAAAAGCTTCTGTGGGGAAGACAGACAGCTACTGTTTGTGTCACAAGAAACACGTCCACAAATTGGAAAGACATTATTTATTTGTAAAGCATTACAGTACACATTGCACTTTAGAGCCAGAAAACAGTCTGCAGAAACACCCACAGTGGCCTAATACAATTATCGCTTAACAGCTTTCTGAGTAGTTAAGGAACTGTCTCTTAGGGCTTATGTGCGTGGGGAGGTCTTCTTGATGAGCTCCAAGTACTGGCTGCTCTTATTCTAAATTAGTTTAATTCCTTTTGGGGTTGAGAATTATTTTAATTCACTTAGCTAACTTAGAGTAAAGCACTCTTGTTGTGGAATAAGAACATCCACATATGACGCAAATCAGGAATAATTAATCTGCTTGAAATTCACAGTGTACTTTATTTTAGATTGATCCCTGTGGTTAGCTCAGACTTCGTACAGCTATTAGGAATCACTTTTCTTTATTGCAAATGTACTTGAAATAGTTACATCTACACTACGAGATAAATTCAACTTTTAATAACTTTGATTTTTTAACCTTGTTCTTATGAATTCAAATTTGTCTCCGCAAACCTGGAAATTCGACCCACCTTTTTTCCGTGTCCAAGTTCCCACATCCCCATTGCCTTATCCAAATTCAACTGTGCGAGCAATGCATTGTTGGTACCTATCTCACAGTGCCGTAGCCCTGGTTGCTTAAGAGTGTGTGTTATCACTATGCCAGAATGCAAAGCAGTGTCCCAGAATTCAGAGCACCCAGCAACTGCACAAGAACGAATGGGAGAGTACACCATTTTCTCCATCACAACACTAGCACCAACATGGATCCTCAAATGCTTCAACTCATTACACACACCACTATAGCAACTTCACGGACTATCATGCATTATTTTCTGTCGATATAAAAAGTGCGATGATTGAGGAGGAAGATGATGATGATGGGGGTTTTGAAGAGGAAATCAGTCTTTCTATTGCAGTCCAAGATCTCTCAAGTGCTGGCTGCCCTGAATGCATTGCTGACAGTGGAGTGGTGATTTTGGACTCGTGAGACCAGCACTCACTGGTGGGACTGCATCATTTTGGGGTCATGGGATGACCAGCAGTGGGTGCAAAATTTCCACATGCACAAGTCCACATTTATGGAACTTTGTAATATGCTGACCGCCCCGCCCTGAAGCACAGGAACACAAGAATGAGGCCATCTTTAACGGTTCAGAAGCAAGTGGCAATTGCTCAGTGGAAATTTTCAACCCCTGACAGTTACTGGTCAGTGGCAGATGAATTTGGGGTGGGCAGATCCACAGTGGCAGCTGTGGTGATGCAGGTAACCCATGCAATCTGTTGGCGTTGCCTCAGGAAGACTGTGACCCCTGGAGATGTACAGGCCATAGTGGATGGCTTTGCTACCCAGGGGTTTCCTAACTGCAGTGGGCAATAGATGGCGCACACATCCCCACTATGGCCGTGTCCCACCTGGCGTCTGAGTATATAAACAGAAAGGGGTACTTCTCCATGTTTTTGCAGGCATTGGTAGATCACAAAGGTTGTTTCACCGACATCAGCGTGGGATGATCGGGGAAGGTTCATGACGTGCAACTTCAGAAATTATGAGCTATACGAAGAGCTTCTGGATGGGACTTTTTTCCCCAGACTGGAAAATCAAGATTGTCAATGTTGAACATGCCAATGGTAATACTGGGTGACTCTGCTTACCCTCTGCTCCCTTATCTTGCAAAGCCTTACACAGGACCCCTGGACCGCAGCAAGGAAAACTTCAGTCACAGACTCAGCAGGTGCAGAATCATGGTGGAACGTGCCTTTGGCTGTTTAAAAGCGAGGCTCAGATGCCCATTTGGACCTTTCAAAAACTAATGTCCCTGCTGTGACTACAGCGTGCGTTATTTTCATAACATTTGTGAATCCAGGCAGGAGAATTTTTTGAACACCCTGGCACACCGAGGCTGAAGCCCTGAGAAGGGCTTGTTCACACCCACCTGTGTGACTGTTCACCAATAACTGTGCAGAGGCAGCAGCAGTCAGGGATGCTTTAAAACATAGTTTCATGAATGATCTGCCACGCACATGATCGCGATGTATTTCTCTGTAATAAAAACCAACCCCCACTCACTAAACTCATTCGTGCTCCCTACCAAATGTGAACTGGTAAGTCAAACCCTGTCTTACACAGAGAGACTGGTTTTTCTTGTTGGAAGGGGGTTAAGTTCCAGGCAGAAGGGAAGTGGAGGGAGGGTTATTTTTTCTTTAAAAAAAAAAACGGGGCTAGGGGGAGCACCTGAGCTTTCAGTCCTCTTCCCCACTGCCCAGGGTGCCTCTGCTGCAAGTCTTCTGCAGATCTTGGGGTAGCGGTGGGCAGTTGTACTGTCAGCCTTTTCCACCCACATCCAGTTCCCCACAATGATTTTTGCACCCTACACTTGTGCATGACCACAGATGACACCAAGCTGAAAAGAGTGTTTATTTTGTGGGGCTGGGGGGGAGGGGAGAGGTTTAAGCAGCGGGGAAGAAAAGCGTGGTCAAGGGTAGTAGAATAGCCTTTTGCAGTGGCCCTTGGGGTTATAGTGGCAATGTGTCCTTGCCCTCCCCTCCATTTGGTTGCTCACTGCCGTTATGAGCTTTGCCACGTCCTCCCTTTCGTTTGCCACTTGCTCTCTCTGGAAGTCAAGCATACTCTGCCGCCACTGTGCTGTCTCCCTTTTCTTGTCACTGGTTTCAGCTTCAGACCACTCCATGTGCCATAGGATCAGATCTTTCCTGGACCTTTTTCGCTTCCTCCCTCTGTCTCCCACACTGGGTATGACAGCTGGAAAGTGAAAGTCAGAATTGAGATACAGTTCACATTAAGTGCTCACCCATGGAATGAATGGGTGTCTGTCTACTGTCAGTGAAAATTTCTTTTTGCAAGGTCACTTAAGGCTTATTAAGGATGAGATTCAAAGCATGCATTGCAGAAGCCATCATTTACCATCATTTATGCAGAAAATTTAGTTGTGGACATAGTAAGCTATTGTCTGCTTTCTGGGGGGAGGGGTTCAAAGAAGGGAAAGCCATCCAGTGTCCTGGAGCAGGGGAAAAAGGGTTTTTTTTGGCCACTTTCTGGAGCAATCTGCTGCAAGGAGCAGCTGCTGCATTGCGATGGAGGATGGTGAGGAAAGGTTCCACTCCAGCCGCATGGATGGCTGTGTGGGGAGGGATCCACGTAAAGTGAAAAGAAATGCTGGGGGGAGTTTTCCAACTGTCTGCCAGGTTGGCGTGAGAGTTTCTCAGCAGTCACCAGAGCAGCCCTTATCGGAGGAGAAAAAGCCATGTAAAGGAGGGCAAACCCACCTGTGCTGTACATGCTGGTTTGTGGTAGCAAGGACCGCAGAGCTTGGCAGCTGTGTGGCAAGCAGGAAGGGTGGGGAAGGGTTCATTTCCAGCCAGATGGATGGGTGGTTGCAGAGGTATCTCTGTAAAGTGAAAATAAAAAAATGCAGGGGGTGGGGGGCGGGACATAGGAGGGGAGACGGCCCAGGGAGCCTGCAGCCTGCATAGAGGTGTGGAGATGGCACACACGCCAGCCACTTAGTGCAACAATGTGCTCCAGGGAAGTGTAAAAGGCAGAAAGCATTGCAAACAAATCCGATCCAAATTTCCGTGCTTCTTAAGGTTGCCAAAGAGGAAATCACCCTCCTAAAACTAACAGATATCGACAGAGAAGAGCTGCTCATCCTGTCTGACCACAAGCCTGGACAATTTGCCAAAATGTTGCATGGCACCATGACACCAGATTGCTATCTGATTGCCTGGCTTGGCAACGTATGCTGTCGTGGAAGCCACAAGAAGTCAGGCCTGCCCAGAAACCTCATGCAAAAAATAAGAGTCCCTGAGTGCTCCATCCCCAGAAATATTAACACGCAGTTCTGAGGGCACAGATCTGAAGAAAACCTATACCCACCCACAACTTGCTTCTAGCATACGGGGGAAAAAAATACCAGAACAGCTTGGTCCTGGGGGCTCGGGGACTGGTTCCAGATCTAGGGTGAAGAGATCCGGGCTGTTGGGAAGAACTTCCTTGGGCCACTGCTAGTTGCCCCCATCCTCTTCTCTATTGGCCTCTTCTTCCTAGACGTCCAGCTCCTCTTGGCTCACCCTGGACTCCAGACCAGGCCCTCCACAAGTGTCGAAGAGTGGGCCATGTGGTGGGACCTCCCCTAAGAAGCACATGCAGCTGTTCATAATAGCGTCATTCTCTGGAGAGGACCTGGATTGCCAGTTGGCTTTCTGGATTCTGTGATAGGCCTGCTGGAGTTCTTTCACCTTTGCCAGGCATTGTGCCGAGTCGCAGGAGTAACTTCTGGCAGTCATCTCGTGCAGCATCTTGTCATAGAGCTCTGCATTTCTCTTGGACGCTGGAAGTCTCGCCACTGATTCCTCTCCCCCCTCAAACTGCAAGAAGATCCAGAATCTCATTATGACTGCACGCTGGAGCTCTCTTCTGAGACTGAGAACTACTAGGCAGATCACTCCTCTGAGTGCTCATGATTGCAGGAGATGGCTACTGAGGCAGTGTGATGTGATGGGTAAAAGAAGTTTTTCATTATGGGTGCCCTTTATATTTCCAAGCCTGGGTGCTGATGAATTCAAAATCAAATTCATGGGCTACCTGTGAACTCCTTCCTGTGCACTTGGAGAGCAGCGGAGAAGAAGGCAGCCATACCTGGTGGGTAACCACATAGCTTTGTGGGGTACATACGGGCCACTTCTGGAGGCTAATAAATTCAATATTAATATATGGAGCTTCCACACTGGCCTTTATTAGAAATTTTAAATTCAAACTTGATGCTACACCCAGCTGGTTCCAACTATATATCGATATTAGTGCTCCCTGATTTGAGCTGACAGTATTTACAGTGAAGACAGTGATGTTTTAATATCAAGCTAACTGCCTTAAATTCGAATTTATCTCATAGTACAAATGTAGCCTTAAACCCCTTGCAAAATACATCTGCCCTGGAAGAAAGAGCACTGATGTGTTGGCTGTCTCTGATACTAAGGAAAGAGAAAATGGACTATTGTGTAACCTTGTTTTCCCCCCCTACCCCCTTTCATCACAGGAACCACTGGTTTTGACTACAATATTATCCCTGTTTGTTAAGCTTCATAATGTTCGGGTAAGTACAGTGTCATTGTTATTGTCCTTGCTTTTTTTAAGTGGGATTTGCTTCTTTAATTCCTATTTTAATGTCTGTCTTCTCTTAGGAAGACATTGTGAATGATATTGCAGCGGAGCATATTTCTATTTGGCCATCAACTATCCCCAAGTAAGATAACTGTTAACTTAAAACACTGTTTTCTGATTACACATTTGTATAGTGTCAGTAATTCCAGCTGCTACATTAACTGTGTTTTTGTTGGGAGGTATCATTGACTCATTCAGGCAGGATTTTGAGGTAGCCTTTCAATGATGATTCTTCACCAATATATGTTCCTGATAGGAAGCAAATATAGATGGTTCTTCATTTGTTACCTTATTTATATTTTTATGTAGTAGCTGTAGAAATGTTTTGAAGTATTACTTTCCAAAATATTAACAATGGCAAAGGGGGTGTGTAGTTACGAATATGTTTTCTCTTGAAAATAAACATAGAGTTTGATGCATTTCAGCTTTCTGTTATACACCCTTATCTACGCTAGAGCTGTATTAGCACTGCAAAAAATGTGTGTGATTTCAGAAATAATTAATAGCCCATCTCTGCCCCCAGCCCTGTAGTAGAGACGTGTCACTTCCTGGAAGAGGAAAAAGCTTAGCTTATTTTCTCCTCTTACCCCATCCCATAGGTTTCCCAGTGGAGCTCCATCAGTGGGAGCACTTGGGTATACAGGTTACCGTCATCCATAGTATCATGTAGATCTGCTCTGAACAAGGTCTGATATTTATTAATAGTTGTATTCTGATAGTATCTAAAAAATTCCCAGTTAGGGCTCCTATTGTGCTTTACACACACAAGAGTTGCTACCTCCAAACAGCCTACAATATTAGCAGTGACTAAGCCAGAGTGGGCAATAATTTTTAATAGTGGGGGGGTGCTCCATGAGTTTGGTAAGTGGTCAAGGGCTGTACTCGTCTATGATCTTAATGTAGAAGGTATGGGGTCAGGGATGTAGGTTGTGTGCAGAAGTTAAGTTGGGGGTAAGGGATTGGGGTACAGGAGAAGATTCATATCTGGAGAAGGGGTGTAGTATGGGGATTCAGGGTCTGGGGTGGGGTTGAGACCTGGAGCAGCAGTGCAGGAGTATGGATTGTGACTTGGGATGGGGGATTGGGATGTGGGGTCTGGGAGGAGGTATGGATGCAGTAGAGGATTCTGATCTGCAGGAGGGAGTTCATGGTCTGAGAGGAAGGTTGTGACCTGGGACCGGGGTGCAAAGTATGGGAGGTGGTTGTGATTGCAGGTAGGGGATTGATGTGCAAGGTCTGGGAGGAAATATGGGTGCAGGAGGGGAGTAGGGGTTGGGGGAGGGATGGACTAAGGCAGACCCCCGGCTGTGCACCTCTTAGCTGTGCGGCTCCTGGCCAGCAGCCCAGTAGTTTCCTCAGCCAGCCAACCTCCCTGCCTGCCTCACCCCACCCAACACTGCTCAGAGAAGCCAGCTGTATGTTTCTCTGAAGGCTTTGGGCCTGGGGGGAAGAGAGCTGCACTTCGTGCAATGCTTGTTCTGCAAACAGGCAGCTCCATTGGATGGAAACTGGCCAATGGGAGCTACAAGATTGTGCTGGGGTGAGGTCAGTATGCAAAGCCTCCTGCCTCTGGGCTCAGCGTTCAGAGAAGCATGTGGCCCCTGCAGCTAGCTTCTCCGAGGAGTGTGCAGGGCCTGGACAGACAGGGAGAACTAAGTCTTTAAATCAGTGGTTCCCAAACTTTCTACCTTGCACTTCTCCCTCTGCCCTGTTCATTTCCTCTCTCCCTCTCCCGTCACAAAGAACAGGGCCAGGGATGGCAGCGGGGAAAATGGGTAAGGTGGCTGAGGCTGGAGGTAAGCACAAGGCTCTCAACCAGAGCAGAGCTGTCCAGTGCTCCCGCCCCACTTTCTCTGGGGGCTTGCCCAGCCATGCACCCTTGAATGTTCCTCCACACTCCTCTTGGGGGGGGGGGGGTACATCCCACAGATGGTGGATTGCCTTAAACAAACACATTTTGACACCTTGCCCAAGTGTGCACTGAAAATTTATATGATAGGAAGATCATTCAAAAAACTGAGAAGTCCTGTGGTGCCTTCTAGAATAACACATTTTGGAACATAAGCTTTCGTGGGCAAAGACCTGCTTCATCAGATGCACGGTGACTTATAACTACACTGGTCATAACTTATTTTCCTAACAATTTAGTGAGTATTGCAGTGGTGTTGGATAGCCAAATCAGAAGATTTTTACTTTTGTATTTTGGTGACATGGTAAAAGTTGAAAACTTATTTTTCTTAAATGTGGAGAATCTATACAAGAATCCTCAGATGATTTATGCTGGAGAAACTACTAATGTTCTAAATCCCTGGTATTACTCACTTCCCAATCAGTTCTGCATGCTTTTGACCACTGGAGGTTGCTGTTTAGGTGGTTGTGTTATGCAAACCCTTCAATGAATCTGGACCAGCCAAGGTTGGAAGTGACTTCTCTCTGTTCTTGGAAGTGAGACCTTTATTATTGCAGTTTACTCATCAAAATTGCATGGTGGCATACTCATTGATACTGTTTGAAATTTTCTTCTCAAACTGTGACTGATATGCTTGAAGGATCTCAATTCAGGTGATAAAATGGGCTGACAATAACCCTAATGGTGGTAAGCCTTTTATTGAGAGAGGATGTTTAATTAGATCTGAAATCAGCTTGTTTCTATATAGTGATTGACATTACATTACTGCTTCTTTCTTTAGCCTTCAGTCAGTGGATTTTGAAGCTGTAGCTGTTACTGTAAAAGAGCTGGTCAATTATGCACTGACTATAAACTCAAACAACCATTTCTGGTTAATTATCCAGGCAGATATTTATTTTGGTAAGTTAAACCAGCATGTTATGTATTTGTTTGTGCACTTTGCTTTGTCTTCAGTTGTTTGCCCTCATATCTTTTTCAAATGGTCAAAAGCGATGGTATATCTTGTATTAATTGTTCTTCTTCGAGTGTCCCCGTGGGTGCTCCACATTAGGTGTCGGGCTCGCCCGACGCTGCAGATCGGATCTCCCAAGCAGTTTCTGCCGGACCGCGCATGTGCCGGTGCACGCCGCTCCCTTGCGCGCTCCTGGCCACGTGCGCGATCCGGTCCCCGCCAGTTCCTCTTAACCGCCATTGGCTGCAGACGGAATCCGACTAGGCGACGGCCAAGTTAGCGTATTCAATGGTTTTAACTGTTTTTTCTTTAAAGTTTCCAAGTTCTTAGGCTACTGTTAAGTTAGGCAGTTGTTATTTTCAAAAAAAAACAAACAAACAAACAACAAGCAGGACGGCATTCAGTCCAGTCCTAGTAACAAGCGGAGCACCGGAGGCAGGAGCCTAGGGCCATTAGCCCTCCTGCTGGGGCAGGCTATCGGAGAGGGGGAAAAACAGCACAGAGAAGGTGCTAAGTACCCATTAACAACTGAAAGACTCACCAACAATGTCCTCTTCAGGATTCAAGAAATGTGAGTCCTGCCGAGAGGCAATGCCAGCATCTGATGGGCACAGTCTCTGCATAAGGTGCCTGGGAGAGTCCCATGTCACGCAGAAATGCTCCTTCTGTGCAAAATTAACAGCCAGAGCAAGGAAGGACAGGGAGATGTGGCTTAAAATGCTGCTCTTCGACAAGGCCCTCCAGCCAGACGTGCTGGAGCGGCTGCAGCAGGAGGGACCCTCCGGGGCCCATAAAAGGAAAGCCGCCTCCCTTACCCCATCAGCGCAAAAACAGAGGAAAGCCTCCCCAGCCCGATCCCTGCCGGCAGCAACAGCGAGCGGGACGGGAAGAGCGCGCAGCCCCCAGCCACAGCAACAGCTGATCGGCGGCGGCATGGAGAGCCACGTGGAGGCGGCTCAGCCTCTGATAATCAAACAGCCGCCCCGCACTGCAGGCAGGGCGGCGGCTAAACAAGTGCCGGTACTGGCGGCACCGCAAGCAGCGGCACTGACCCCCGGGGAACCGGTGGTGCAGAGCGCGCAGGCACGCAGCCTGCAGGCACCGGAGGACACCGCCCGTGCGGCACCGCCCATGAGCGTGCCGAGCACGGCGTGGACGGGGCCGAGATCCCCTACACGTCAGGGGGCGGAGCTACCCCCTCAAGGGAGGGGGAAGGCTGCACACAAAAAAGGCACCGCAGCCCCTCTCCAGACAGGGCTGCAGAGTTGATTTCTCTCAGCCCTCCGCTTATGCTGCAGACTCCAACCAGAAGGCAGGGGTCCCCCCTAGCCTACCCGGAGCCCCCATCTCCATTTTTACAACCAGCCTTGCCCTGGCTGGGACCACCTTCACCCTTCCTGGGGTTTGAGCCACTGGAATACTATCACAAATCGCTCTCTCCAGTGTCCCAGATCTCTCCACGATCTCGCTTCCCCAGACGCAGAGGGTATGCACCAAGGGAGTGGTCTAGGTCACCTTCCCAAGAACAGTGCCTATACTGCCATGGTCGCCCCTATCACGCGGGGCATAGACACCACCGGCAATCTACCAGGGAAAGATCCCCACAGACGGTCCCGTGTCCCCGAGGGCAATCGCGAACGGGGGCAGAGACTCAAGTATCTCAGGGGGAACTGGTTATGGAACCCCGAGATTTTCCCTTGCAAGCTTCCAGCGAGAGGATTTACCATCACCAACAGGAACCGGAAGGGTCAAGAGAGGCGTACCCTAGTGGTTCCTCGCTCTCCTCCCCAGACGAGGCTACGGCCCCGGGGGACGTCCATCCTCCGGACGATCTCAAACAGTTTCAAGAGCTGTTTAAGAGGGTGGCCTTCACGCAAGGCATCCAGACAGCAGAGGTGCAAGAGAAACACCATAAGCTCCTCAAAAATCTGAGACCTCCGGCCTCCTCCAAAATAGCAAGACCGCTCGATGAAGCAATCTTGGAGTCCGCCACTATGATATGGCAGACCCCTGCGACTATTCCGCTTGTCCACAAGAGAGCGAATAAGAAATACTTCGTGCCGGCGAAGGGCATGGAGTTCCTGTTCAGCCACCCACGACCAAATTCCTTGGTGGTGGAGTCGTCGCAACAAAGATCAAAGACATCTCAATTCAAGACGGGGAACAGACAAAGATGCCAAGAAGCTAGAGCTGTTCAGCAGAAAGGTCTACTCCTCCTCCACTCTACTGTTGCAAATGGCAAATTACGCAGCGCATTTAGCGAACCATAATTTTGACAACTACACTAGGTTAACCTCCCTCATGGACTCGCTTCCAGAGGACAAGAAAGCGGTGCTCAAGGCCATCGTGCAAGAAGGCTACGCGGCCTCGAGGACGGGAGTTCAGATCACCCTGGATGTTGCGGACACAGCAGCATGTTCCACAGCTACGGCAGTGGTGATGCAAAGGGAGTCCTGGCTCCAGACTTCGGGTATACCGAGGGATCTGCAGGCAAAGATGGTTGATCTTCCCTTCGACTCGCAGAAGCTGTTTGCTGAATCAACTGACTCAGTCCTTCATTCCAGTAAAGATTCAAGAGCCACGCTTAGGACCCTGGGGATTTACACCCCTCCATACAGAAAGAAAAAGTACTACCCTCAACAAAGACGGTACCAGTACCAGCAACAGCGTCTCCAGTACCACAGGGGTTACGAGCAAGGGTGACATCAACAGCACCAGGAGTACAGAACTCCCAGGCGACGTTCCCACCAGAGCCATGCGTCCTCGGGGCAGGGCCAAAGGCCACAAGTTTGACACACAGATCCAGGGCTGCACCATCACTACCATCGCACAAGGTCATCCGAAGCGACTATTCCACCATCGCCTCCGACCATTCTACGACCAGTGGCAAAGGATCACCACAGACAAATGGGTGCTGGAGATCATAGCCACGGGGTACGCCATCCCCTTCCAGTCGCTCCCACCGCCACGACCTCCACCCAGGCCCCACCTCCAGGAGGCCTCCCACGTAGCGAGGCTCAAGCAGGAGGTAGACCATCTCATGCTCATAGGGGCAGTGGAAAGAGTGCCGGAGCAACTGCAAGGAAAAGGGTTCTACTCGAGGTACTTCCTCACGGAGAAAAAGACAGGAGGCTGGAGGCCCATCTTAGATCTTCGAGGCCTCAACCAGTACCTGCGCAAGCAACGCTTTCGGATGATCACAATCGCCTCCATCCTTACGGCACTGGACGATGGAGATTGGTTCGCAGCCCTCGACTTACAAGACACGTATTTTCACATAACTATCCATCCGGCTCACCGGCGATTCCTCCGGTTCATGGTAGGCAAAGAACATTTTTCAATACAAGGTCCTACTGTTTGGCCTCTCCTCGGCCCCCAGAGTCTTCACCAAGACCTTGGCAGTGGTGTCAGCCTACCTGCACAGACAGGGGGTATTTATATTCCCGTATCTAGACGACTGCCTGCTCAAAGGGGCCTCGAAGGAGGAGGTACTACGCATGATACGCGTCACAGCAGGCACGTTCTCTTCGCTCGGCCTGGTTATCAATCTGGCAGAATCAAAGATAGACCCCACACAGGACATGGAGTTCATAGGGGCACGCATAAATTCTATTACAGCGAGAGTGTATCTACCAGAGACTCGCTTTCGGGCGATCGGCTCCCTCATGCAGGTCATCACCTTCAGCCCTACGGTGCCGGTCCTGACGTGCTTACAGCTGCTGGGCCACATGGCAGCGGTGACGTTCATAGTACAGAACGCCAGGTTACACATGCGCAGCATGCAGCACTGGCTGGCGAGCGTATACAAACCGGCAGCACACACCGTTCACAGGGTGGTGTCGCCCACAGCAGAGGTGCGCAAATCCCTGCAATGGTGGGTAAACCCCAAGAACTTGGTAGCAGGGGTACCCTTCCACCAACCACAAATATCGGTTTTCCTTACTACAGATGCCTCCCTCATAGGGTGGGGAGCACACATGGACGAAGAGGTGACTCAAGGGCTGTGGTCCTCCACGGAGCAGTCACTGCGCATAAATATACTGGAGCTCAGAGCAGTGTTCAACGCCTGCAGACACTTTCGAGACCATATACAAGGCAAAGTCGTCGGGATCAGTACAGACAATACTTCCACCATGCTTTATATAAATCGGCAAGGAGGAGCTCGGTCCCGTTCCTTATGTGCGGAAGCAGTCCGGTTATGGAACTGGTGCATCGCCAACAATATAATCTTGAAAGCCTCGTACTTACCAGGCGCTCACAATGTGAAGGCAGACCAGCTGAGCAGGCGTTTTGCACTCACGCACGAGTGGCAGATCCGTCCCGATCTGCTAAGACCGATTTTTCACGCATGGGGTTTTCCCCAGATAGACCTGTTTGCCACTCAACACAACAAGAAGTGCCCATGATTCTGCTCCAGGGCAGGACTGGGACGGGGGTCCCTGGGGGACGCATTCGCGATCTCGTGGAGGGGCCCCATGCTTTACGCTTTTCCTCCCACAGTGCTGATCCACAAAGTCTTGCAGAAAGCCAGGAGGGAAGGAGCCCGAATGATCCTGATAGTCCGAACGTGGGATCGACAGCAATGGTTCCCCCTACTCCTGCGCATGTCAGACAGTCCACCGATGCCCCTTCCGGTGGCGCCGGATCTGCTTACGCAAGCCCAGGGGTCCATAGTGCATCCGCACCCCCAAGGCCTGCGACTACAAGCGTGGTTAATCCATGGCTCAGCTCCCTAGAGAGCACATGTACGGAGGAAGTGCTGCAAGTCCTAGAAAGTAGCAGGAGGACTTCCACCAGGAAGACCTACAAGCAGAAATGGACTCGCTTCACGGCATGGTGTTCTACCAAACAGCTAGCCCCCCTTTCGGTGCCTATACCTGTGATATTAGAGTATTTACTGGATCTCAAGAGAGAAGGACTCTCGCTATCCTCGTTAAAGGTCCACCTTGCCGCCATTTCGGTGTTCAGACACGAAGAGGAAGGGCACACGGTGTTCACCCATCCCATGGTTACCAGGTTCCTCAAAGGGTTGGTAAACCTATACCCCCCTCGGAAACCGCTTCCACCTTCGTGGAACTTGGACCTGGTGCTTAATGTGCTAACGGGACCACTGTTCGAGCCCTTGGCCACGGTTTCCCTCAGCCTCCTTACGATAAAGACGACCTTTCTTCTTGCAATCACGTCAGCTCGCAGGGTGAGCGAACTTGCAGCAGTTATGGCAACGCCACCCTGCACTGTTTTTTCCAAGGAGGCGGTAACCATACAGCTGCATCCAGCCTTTGTTCCCAAAGTTTCTTCCGAGTTTCACATTAACGAACCTCTTGTTTTACCCTCGTTTTATCCAAAGCCTCATAACTCTAACAAAGAGGCGCGCCTACACCTCCTTGATGTGAGGAGGGCGCTAGCCTTGTATATAGACAGAACCAAGTCCTTCCAGAAAACGGATAGACTCCTAGTCTCTCTCGCTCCCAAATCGAAAGAAGAAGGTCTCTCTTCGCGGAGAATCTCGAAGCACATCGTATCCTGCATAAAAATGTGCTACGAACTCAAAAAGACTCCTTTACTGGCCACTCCCAGGGCTCAATCCACTAGGGCGGTGGCAGCATCAACAGCCTTTTTCAAGGGCGTTGCACTAAAAGACATTTGCAGAGCGGCGACGTGGTCATCCTATGATACCTTCACCAAACATTACGCCCTTCACAGGGTATTCCAAGAGGATACCCGTCTCTCGACAGCAGTCCTCTCGGGGACAAGCTGCACATAATCCGATTACCCACCTCCTATCTTGGGTTACTGCTGGGTAGTCACCTAATGTGGAGCACCCACGGGGACACTCGAAGAAGAAAGAAAGGTTACTCACTGTAGTAATGGTGGTTCTTCGAGATGTGTCCCCATGGGTGCTCCACTACCCGCCCATCCTCCCCATTTCGGATCTCTGTTTAGTGTTTTGCAGGAGCATCCGAGGCGGTTGGTCAAGGAACTGGCGGGGACTGGATCGCGCACGTGGCCGGGAGCGCGCAAGGGAGCGGTGCGCACCGGCGCATGCGCGGTCCGGCAGAAACTGCTTGGAAGATCCGATCTGCGGTGCTGGGCGAGCCCGACACCTAATGTGGAGCACCCACGGGGACACATCTTGAAGAACCACTGTTACTACGGTGAGTAACCTTTCTTTTATCAGATGACGCATCAGCAGCAGAGTTTTAAAAAATGACTGCCTTTGGACTCAAAATAAGTAAATGGATTGGCAAAGGCAGATCTTGAAGAGCATGCAGTATTATCATGCAGTGAGATTATGTATAGTCATTTGCATCACCTTACAGAATTGGGGCTTTTAGGATTTTTTTCCCTTTTTTTAAAAACTGAGCTAAGTAGTTGTGACTTCTAATCTTCAATGATATTGTAAAAATTTTAATAAGCTAATATTCTAATCTATGTATCCATCTTTAGAATCATGTGAATATTTGTATTCAATGACCCCCAAAAGTGAAATGTTATTCTGAAGCCCTTGCTGCAGTAGAGCTCAGAATTGGTAATTCTTTAAGTGGTCCCCATGGGTTATCTATATCAGGTGATGGGCGAGACCCGGCGCCACAGATCGGAGATTTGCAAAGCAGTCGCCTTTCGGATCGTGCATACACAGAAGCACTCAGGGCCCTTCTCACAGTTCTAGTCACATATGCAATACAGTCTGAGCCAGTTCCTCTCAACCGCTCTCGGCTGCAGATGGACTTCTCCTCAGCAGCACGTCTGAAAAACAACTTTTGATCTTTGTTATTTATTGTTCATAGTGTTTAATGACTTTATAATAATAGTTTTATATTTATAGTTATAGCCTTTTTTGAAAAAAAAAAAAAAAAAAAAAAAAAAAAGTTGTATAACAAGTGCTTTAATAGTTAGTGCATTTAATAGTTGTGTTACCACCTGGTTTGCAGTTCCAAGAGCTAAGCTATTAACAGCCCTATTATTCTGCTAAAATGTCAGCACCAGGTTTTAAAAAGTGTGACTTGCCAGGAGGCAATGCCAGCCTCAGATGGCCATTCTCAATGTATACACTGTTTAGGAGAGTCCCTTGTGCCTCACAAGTGCCCATATTGCTCTAATCTTACAGCGAGATCTAGAAAGGACAGAGAAATGAGACTGAGAGTGATTCTCTTTGAAAAAGCTCTCCAGCCTGATACCAGTGACCACCCAACATCTGAAGGCATGAAAGCAGGTCGAAAACACTAAGCGGCCTTACTGATTTCCCTGAAAGGTCATAAGACAAAGAAATTATGTCTGACTAGATCTTTGCCCGTTTTATCTGGTGACAAGACGAGTTGTACTGAGAGCTGAGCTTCCTCACTAACTTAGGAGACAAGCGACCCAAGTCTAAGAAACCAACTGTGCTGGTGCAAGAATCCCGCCTGGAAATGATGGGTTCTTGGAGCTCATTGGTGCCAACACACAAAGATCAATCGACACCAGAACTAGCACTGGGCCTGCACACTGGGCCCCCGGTGCCAGGGGCACCGACAGCCTCGGCATCAATTACGGCACCAGGGTTACCCGCACCAATTTATCCAGCACCGACTCCTGGAGGGAACTGAAGAAGGTGCAGGCCAAGACTCGGCACCATAGCCCATCAACTCATTCACAAGTTCTGACAGTCTCTTCTCAGCCCATGTCTCCCTGCTCTCCCTTGGTACCATCATCGTTTCAATGTCCAACGTCTTCTCTGTCACCATTCCTAAGACCACCACCACCACCTTTCTTAGAACAACCACCACACCTACAGACACAGTTACTGCAGGTCCCCTTCACTTCGACAGGCTTCAAGGTTGTCATACCTGCCTTACTGTTATCATCGTCATGAATATAGGAGACACTCATCTCTTGCTCCTTATCCCAGGATACTCGCTTACGCTACTACCCTCACACCCACAGAGATCACCAGCAGCAATACCACTATCACAACAGATCTAGAAATATTTCTCCTGAATCTAGACAGAGGTACAGACATTCATCTACCCCTCCACCTCCATCATCCCTTCCTTCTCCACAGGCCCAAACCGTAATTCCCACCCTATCAGAACCAGTGGAGGACCAAGAAGGGGTCTTAGAGGAACACATGGAAACTTACCAGACAGACACATCCTCCTTGTCCCTGGATGAAGCAGTTATCCTGGGTGACTCTTCCCCTCCTGACAATTTGAGACAAGTTCAAGGGCTGTTTAAAAGAATGGCTCAGAGTCAAGACGTTCAAATAGCTGTAGTTCCAGAAAAACAACGTAAGCTTTTGAGGAACTTGAGACCTCCAGCACCATCAAAGAATCGCCATTAGATTATGCCAGAACGGAGGCAGTGAATAACATCTGGCAAACCCCTGCCTCCATTCCAGCCACTAACGAGAAGTCAGGTAAAAAGTATTTTGTACCATCCAAGGGGATGGAATTTTTATTCAAGCATCCTCAGCCTAACTCTCTGGTGATCAGTTCATCACAGCACAGGTCTAAGGAACCCCAATGTAAATCCAGTCTCTGAAAAGGATACCAAAAGGCTGGATCTGTTTCAGAGAAAAGTCTATGCTGAATCTACCCTCCTTATTGAGCATGGCTAACTATGCTACATGTTAGTCTGATCATAACTTTGATATAATTATGAAATTAACAACTCTCGTGGATCACTTACCAAATTCCAAGAAACGTATTCTTAAGGCAGTTGTTCAAGAAGGTTATGCAGCATCTCGTACAGATAACCTTGGATGTTGCTGACACTGCTGCATGTTGCACGGTGACAGCTGTGGTTATGAGATGAATATCCTAGCTCCAGACCTGTGGAAGACCTGCCTTTTGACAAAAGCAAATTATCTGCTGAAGCCACAGATACCGTATTACATTCAGCAAAGATTCTTGAACAGCACTTAGAACCTTAGGGACGTATACTTATCCCTACAAAAGAAAGAGATTATCCATATCAGAGGCAATATGGTTACCCGTGCCAATGGCAGTCCTATCAGCAGAGGGGCTACGATCAATCCAGGCAACCCCATAAACCATCTAGAAGGTGTAATCAACAACGCAATCCACCTCCACAAAACACAAGGCAGCAACTTCGACTCCTCCGTCGAGGTCAGTGCTATTGTCTTCATGGTCTGATGCAAACCGCCAGCTCAACATCTTTCATTTATTGGCTACGCCCCTTTTACCATCAGTGGTCCAAGATCACTACAGATAAGTGTGTGCTGGAAGTAGTTTCAGCAGGCTATGTCATTCCATTCTGTGCAGTACCACCCACTACACCCACCCTGTCCCTCTTCAGGGTCCCTGTCACAAGACCCTGTTAAAACAGGAGATCGACCACCTCCTTGCGATAGGAGTGGTGGAGTGAGTACCTCATGAATTTAGAGGGAAAGGCTTCTGCTCCCATTATTTCCTTTCAGAAAAAAAAGAAGGGGAAGGAGACCCATCTTGAACCTCAGTGCATTAAACTGCTATCTACAGAAACAATGCTTCAAGACGATTACTATGCCTTCCATAAGTGCTGTGCTGGATGACGGAGATCAGTTCGCAGCCCTTGACCTGCAGAATGCATACTTTCATATAATGATTCACCCACCTCACAGACACGTCCTCCAGTTTATGGTGGGAACAGAACACTTTCAATACAGGGTACTGCCCTTTGGCCTCTCCACAGCACCCGGAGTTTTCTCAAAGACCCTTGAGGTGGTGTCAGCATACTTGTGTCATCTAGACGTTCTTATATTCCTGTGCCTAGGCGATTGTCTTCTCAAAGGGTGCTCCCTCTTGGATGTCCTCCAGGTGATATCCATCACCATGGAGATGTTCCAATCTCTGGCCTCATTGTTGATTTACAGAAATCAACAACCATGTCCACACAGAACATAGAGTTCATAGGTGCTCGTTTCAACTTGATATCAGCAAGAGTATATTTACCAGCCCAGTGCTTCTAACCCATCCAGTCCTTAATCGAGGTACTCATTCACAGCCCTGCAGTGCAGGTAATGACCTGTTTACAGTTGACGGTTCACATGGCTGCTACTAAATATGTAGTACAGAATGCCAGGCTGCATTTCCAGTACCTACAGCCTTGGCTAGCAACTGTCTATGTGCCCGTGAGGTGCACAGTTCACAAATGAGTATCCCCAACTGCACAGGTACTGCAATTCCTGCAGTGGTGGACGAGACCCAGCAACCTGTTATCTGGAGTCCCGTTTCACCAACCCCAACCTGCTGTTTCCATAACCAGTGATGCATCCAGCATGGGTTGGGGTGCACACATGGGCACCATGTCAGTCTAGGGCTGGTGGTCTCAACCGGAACTGGCCTTTCATATAAACCTTCTGGAGCTAAAAGCGGTGTTCAGTGGTGCCTAAGTGAGAATATTCACCGACAGTGTTACTACAGTGTACTATATAAATCAGCAAGGGGGAGTGAGATCCCACTCTTTTTGTGCAGAGGCCCTCCGATTATGGAACTTGTGCATACACAAGGGCATAACACTGGTGGCCTTATACCTACCTGGGGTAAACAATGTCACGGCTGATATCCTGAGCAGACAGTTTGCACCAGACCATCCTATTTTTTGGTCTTAGAGCACTCTGTCCATAGGCTTGTTTGCAACCTAGAGCAACAAGAAATGGCACCTTTTATTGTACCAAAGCAGGTATAGGGCAGGGGTGTCCCGGCGACACATTTCTGATCCCTTGGAAAGGTCCTCTTTTATACACCTTTCACCCAATGGTCCTCATCCACAAAGTATTGGAGGGAGCCGATCTGATCCTCGTATTTCCAGCATAGACTTGACAACGCTGATTCCAATCCCACAACACGTCAGCACGCCCTCCACAGTCAATCCCTATCATTTCCAGACCTGCTAACTCAGAACCACAGGTTATTGACACACCCACAGCTGCACACACTTTGCTTCATGGCTTGGCTGATAATTGGTTCGATCCCTCTGAGGCCTTGTGCTCTGAACAGGTCAGACACATTTTGATGCACAGTCAGCACACTTCCATGCAGAAGATTTATATGTACAAGTGGAAACGATTTGTGGCATGGTGCTCCACACATGGCATACGTCCAGAAGAAGCCGCTATGCAGTCCATTCTGGACTACTTACTTTATCTTAAACAAGAGGGACTTGCTCTGCCATCTTTAAAGGTGCATTTAGGGGCCATCTCCGCTTTTTAGACACACGGTGGATGGGATGTTTGTATTTGTGCACCTGATCATGGTGCATTTCTCAAAGTTCTCGCCAGCTTGTACCCTCCTCGTAAACCTGTATCACCACCTTGGAGTCTAGGTCTAGTTCTGGATACAATATCCAGACCTCCATTTGAACCATTAGTGACTGTTTGATTACATCTCCTTACCTTAAAAACAGCGTTCCTTCTGGCTATCACATCTGCTCATCAAGTTAATGAGCTGACTGCCCTCATGGCCTCTCCACTACATACGATGTTTACCTAGGAGGCAGTGACGCTTGAATTACACCCTGCCTTCGTTCTAAAGATTACATCTGAGTTCCACTTGAATGAATCAATCCTACTTCCATCTTTCTACCTGTGACTGCGTTCTTTGGATGTGAGAAGAGCTTTAGCATTCCACCTAGAAAGAACAAAGCCCTTCCAAAAAGCTGACAGGCTGTTCTGTCCCTTGCACAGAGATCTATGGGCGAGGTGCTTTTGTCACAGAGAATCTCAAACGTTATTACGTAGTGCATAACTGCGTGTTAGTCTTTGTGGAAGACAGCATTATCTGTCCCTCCTAACGCTCACTCCACTAGGGCAATGGCAGCATCCACGGCCTTCTTCAAAGACATCCCTTTGAAGGACATTTGCCGAGCTGCGACGTGGTTGTCTTATGACACATTCGCCAAGCATTATGCCATACATAGCCAGATGGCTGAAGACATGTGTTTCTCAGCAGCCATGCTTTTAGTGGCTCCTGACATCTAACTCCGGTACCTGCCTCTGTATTTTTGGCTGAGGGGGGCCACTGCTGTGTAGTCACCTGATATGGAGCACACATGGGGATCACTTTAAAGAAGAATGACAAGTTACCCATGAGGGTGGTAATGACGTTTCTTCGAGATGTGTCCCCGTGGGTGCTCCACTACCCACCCGTCCTCCCCACTTCGGAGTTTGTCTTGTCTTTCAGATGTGTACTTCCAAGGTGGCTTTGAGGAACTGGCTCAGATGAGATTGCATACGTGACTAGCAGCATGCGAAGGCCCCGACACACTTCTGTGCGTGCGTGATCTGAATGACAGCTCCTTTGGAAATCTCTGATCTGTGGTGTCAGGGCTGGCCCAACACCTGATATGGAGCACCCACAGGGGGACATCTCGAAGAACCACCATTACCACCCAGGTGGGTAACGTCTCTTTCCGTATCTAAATGGGACTGTTACTTAAAAATGTGGTTCTAATAACCCAGCTCGGCCCTTTCCATCTTGGCAAATCAAACAGTGAGGTAAAACCAGTTGAGCAGCTTAAACGTTGTTCCCCAAATTTGTTGTAAGGATCATGATAGGCAACGTGATAAATCCTGCTCTCTCCACAATCTCTTCGGGGTAGAGGGGTTCCCCAGATAGGGTAATTGTACCATTCCACTGCAACTGAGAGCAGGAATTTGGGGGGAGGATGGGGCTGTGCGGTTAGTGCCTATGGCTAGGCAGTGTGGTGGTCCTCTTCATAGGGTCTTACTGGAATTGGGTAGGCCAAAGTATGGGAGGATCTGCTGATCTACAGATCTTGGATGTTACTGTACTGTAAGAGGAGCTCATGCCTCTAAAGCAGTCTCGTCCCAGCTCCTCACTGGCCAAAAAATTGGGCTATGAAACTGTTCATATTTTCTGTGTTGGTAGCTAAGGGGGAAGGAATATATTTCCTGTTTAATTAATTTGGTGGCAAGTCTTTCCTCCCCAGGCTATTGGGTTGTTGCATATTGAAGGTGAATGAAATAGTCCCTCTAGTTTTGGGATCAGATACCATCCTGGGTGGGGGTGGGGGGAGACCACAGGGATCCTAGAAAATGAGTTTCCGTGTACAATGCTTCATTCAACTTGTTTTGAGAGAAGAACATTCTTGCACGGAACTGATAGGTGCCTTGTCATTCTGAATCTCCGGATGTTGAGATTGAAGCAAATTGGAGTGTACTGGGAGGGCCCTCTGTACATGGCTTCCTTGACTCCCCTCTTCAGAATAATAGTGTGATCTTTATTCTTCCTCAAAAGGAAGGGAAGTTGTTCTTGTGTCTACTAAGAACAAGGGGTGGTACTGATACTAATAGTACCAGACAGAGCCATAAAATAGTTGAGTGCTAGTAAAGATCTATCCAAGTAAGAGTTGAGTGGTGTTGGATCCAGTGCTCTAAGTTGTGAGGGCAGTGAATTCAAGCACTGAGGAACTGTGGGAACTAATGTATTAGTTTGGTGACAATATTTGCTGTTTCTCTCTGCATCTGTCCAATAGTTTGAACTGAATTAGTGCAGGGAGACTGTTAAAATATTTTTTTTATCTAGTGTACTAGGAGCATCTGCACAATATTAGAAGCACAACAGTGTGCTAACAAGCATTTCAGGTTATTAGGAGCATCAACATTCCTTAATATGGGTGTGATAATACCAGAGTTCAAAATCTACAATCTGATTTGTAGCCTTGTTTGCTTGGTCCTGTTACCCCATGGTACTGTTTGACTCTGTTATTTCCAGCCTGGAACCTGTAAATTTACTCTGAGACTGCTATACTGTGAAGCCTTGACTGTGGCCTTTGGATTAAAAATCTATAGCAGCACTGGCTGGCTGGCCGTCTTCAGTACGGCTGTGGGAGTGTGCTCGTTCTGATATCATAAAAGGTGCTTATTGAAAGCCTGGCATGTTGCAGAGAATGAATTCGGAGTGAGTTAGCAATGCAGCACGTACATTAACCCCACAGGCCAACAGAGTGGTAGATATTAAACTATCAAAAGTCTCCTTCCTCTCACCATCTCAGAGTGAAAACTTTTTAAAATACAGAAGAAAATTAAGAGAAACTTGCTTGGAACACTTGGCTTCACAGTTGCTAATAAGCTTCACTGATTAATCTGAGTTTCAAATCCTTGTAACAGATTCATATGACATACTGGTTAGTTACCATCATTGTGTACATATATGCATTTGTGCTTGAGTGATGTTTAATTCTACTTGAAGAATTACACTCTCATGAACTTCAAGTTTTGCCACCATTTTGTGTGTGTGTATTAAGTATTAGTATGAATAATTCTGTACACTTACAAATGTTTATATTTTGATTTCTGAGTTTATTTTAACTTTCTTCCCACTGTAGCAACAAATCAATATTCAGCAGCCCTTCATTATTACCTTCAAGCAGGAGCAGTATGCTCTGATTTCTTTAATAAGATGGTGCCGCCTGATGTGTACACAGACCAGGTGAGTTATGTTAAAATATGTGACACTATGAAAATAGTCTTCCGGCTTTGTAGACATGAAACAACTATGTGCTAATCAAGATGGATCTTGTTTGCCAATGTAAATTAATATAGAGTGTGAACGTATGAATATTTTAGCTATTTTAAATGGCATGACTGTAAATACATTCTTTATTGCTTGAACCTCAGTTTGCAGGTTTCTGCTGTGCTGAAGCACATGTGCCTGGGGTCTTTTTACCCACATTTTAAGTGATTTGTAGAGATTATATGCTCAGACTTCTAATGGAAAGCACATTAACTGATGATGGACTTGCACATACCTGAGTGAAATCATCAGATAATTTGTGCACTCGTACATCAGCAAACTAATCAACCGTTTACAGAATTTGTAATTCTCTAGATAAGAAATGAACAGATCAGACTTTTAAATTAACTACCCCCTTACTGTTGAACATGAGCACTGGAAATGGATTATATAAATAGTAAGAGCAGTTCCTTTATCTACTCTAAGTATAACCGTGGGCTTCTGCTTCTGAGCACAAAGTCACACTTTCTTTGGGGAGTGCCAGAGTGAACAAGGGCACCTTATAACGTGGCTTCGTTGTGGAGAATGCTGGCCTATAACTTGGCATTCTTCTTCAAGGGTGCCTGTGGGTGCTCCACCAGTGTCACTGCACCCACTGGCCGAAGATTTGTGTGTAGCAGTCTCTCTCCCCTGCTGCCCCCTCAGCTGTTCTCACACACAGGGCGCAGGTGTGAGATGCCTGTAGCACTTACTGCGCATGCTTGGGCAGCCAGCTCTTCAGTTCTTCACCAGTCACCACCGTCTTCCCTCCTTCAGTCACCTGAGGGGGAAGAAAATCAGTACTTATCTTTAAATAACAACTAAAAATGACAAGACAAGAAGACAGTGAGGGAAAGCTGCTGACCTGGCGCTTTTCAGCAGCTCCACTTCACAGCACAGCCAGTCTTGTCAGTTTCACTGATGCCCAGCTGGCTGGGTTTTGGAGTGCTCCGCTTGTGGCCTGTCCATTTGTTTCTGACAGCTGCTCTGCATACAGTGTCTGGGTCAGCACCACAGCACAGAAGTCTGCTCACGCTGTAAGAAATTGACAAAACAGTCCAGGAGAGCCAGGCAACAGCAGCTCCATATCTGGCAGATGGAGCAGGCTCTCACACCAGCGGACCGCAGCGACTCCCCCCTCAGGCATAGCCCACAGGGTGTGGAGACTACTGACAAGTCTTTGACTGTGACACGCCCTAGAGACAAGGGGAAATCCTGTGGAGCTGAGGTCTCACTTCCTCAGGGTCTGTCTCCCTGACAGTGAAATTGGTGAGCTCTAAGTACTGTGCTGCTGCTGTCCCTCCTGTTAATGGGGCATCCTCGAGTTCTTCACTGAAAAGATGACAAAAGGAGAGGGTTCCCCACTCCTCAAACAAGACAGTGCAGCTCTTTGATACATCCACATCCTGGCACCACAGAACAAGCTGGCAAAGAAAGCAAAAGCCGGCTTCCACAAACAGTACACCGGTGCTGGTAGCTGCTAACATTGGACAAGCTGGCACCAGCAAAGTGTGTGAGAATGCTTAGCAAAACTACAGCTGCTTCTGTCCTCTTGGTACCGGCAGCACAGAGGCCCCCATTACCGATGGGCCCCCCCTTCCATTTATGCTGCAATACATCACCGCAGGAGAGCTCTGTCACCTTGGTACCAGGCACCCCCTGCTTAGCTCACTCTGGCTTCTGATTCAGCAAGATCCTCTGACTCAGATGATGACGTTCCTCTCCAGAGAACAGTGGAGAAATAATCATCCACAGCAGTACATTTACAACAGTGGCAACAGCCACCCGGCTGTCCTTACTGGGCTCTGTGGACGGCTTTACAACACCAGCCCGTTCCCCAGCCATTACCTCAACCTCTACTGATGAACGGACCCCGACTCACTAGTATCCAGTCACCAGACAGGTTGTCAATTTTAGAGATCGAGGACTAAGGGAAACTATCTATCAAATTCTCCACTCCCATCACAGTTTTCTCCCTCATCGTCCTCCACAGCCTCAGTAATGCAACCATCCATCTCCCACTTGGGTGATACTCTAGGCCCTTTCAAGATCTCTTCAGGAGAGTCTCAGACAAGCTCAAGATATTTCTCTTGACCGCGAGAGGGAGAGACCACCAGCTGACAAATATCTTACACTTGTCCACCCAGAACAGAGTGGCAACACAAATTAACGAAGTCCTCCTTGATCCAGCCAGACTTCTCTAGAGCACTCCAACCTCCATTCCACCCAAATCCAAGAGGCTGAATTGAAAGTAGTATGTGGCCCCGAAGGATGCTGAATTGCTCTTCTCACCCACTCTCTAACATTGATATTAGAGGCTGTGAATGAGAGGGGTAGATGGCAGAATACCAGGTTCACCCCAGAAGACAGAGTGGAAAAGGCTTGATGTGATGGGGAAGAGGGTGTACTCATCGGCCAACCTACAGTTTTGTTTTTGCCAATTATGTGGCAGTACTTGGCAAAATGTACATACCGCCTCTTTGACCAACTTCACACCTTTATTGAAAAACAATTCAAGATAACAAGAGTCAATATGAAGCTCTTATGGGAGGGGGCTTGCTTGTTTAAATCAACTCTGGATGTAGCAGACACCGCCGCTAGGTCCCTAGCATCAACAGCAGTCAGGAGGAGAGTGAACTGGCTACAACTCTCCAGTTTTCCTACAGTTGTCCAAACCACCAAAGAGGATCTTCAATTCGAAATGTCTCAACTCCTTGCTGAAAACATGAGATGCTTCACCACCTCGAAGGTACATTGGTTACCTTACATGCTCTGAGCATCCAAATGGTCACTGCAAAATGTAAACAAAACAGGGTCGGTGCACCTCCTGTGGCAGAATTTCTCAAACTGAATGGATTCTAAACATGGATGTACATATGTGCCAGAGACAAAGTTTCATAGCTGTGGGTGTTGACGTGCACGCATTGCGTTACTTTGTGCTCCTGTCCAAGTTTATAATAGGCCATAAGAGTGGATTCCTTTCCAGTCTCCCTCTTACCACCAAATGGCCAGTCAGAATCCCTCGTTCCTTCACATTCTTAGTTTCGCTCTTGTTTTTTCTTTTGTTTTCCTGTGAGTGATGACCCCCTGATGGCCAAGTTGGGTTTCCAGTATGCCATAGATGCAGTTTTCACAGCTTCCTGCTCACTTGCTACTCCAGCAGTGTTGCAGTCCTGGGTTCAACCCTCTGAATTCCCCCAGATAGGTCCAGACCACTGACATGCCCCTTGATGTTTAAAAGCGATTCAGCAAAAAGACTCAAGTCCTTTTGCTCTCTCAAGGACTCTGCGCTGCAGTTTGGTCTCTGGGCCTTTACTCCCAGACAGCAGTGATTACCACAGTCCTCACATGTAGGCCTCTATCAACTGTATTTATCATGAGAAGCAGGAGGCATTTTGTCACCAATAACAGTCCCAGAAACCATGTTCTCAGCAGCCAGCTCAGTGCCCCATGTGGGCATCTTTGGGGGGGGGGGGGCTGTATTGTTCTCTTCTCCTGCAGTTGGAAGAAGATCCAGTTGGGCATTGGAGGCCATTCATAATGGATATTCCGTAAAACTCCTGCCTTTCTATGATTCCAGCCCTTACCCCAGATGTCCCCTGGAGACCCTTCTTATCAGAGCACCTTGCGGCAAGAAGCAAGCAGGTGTTCCCCTAAAAGCCAGCATGTAACTGATCACACTTCACTAAAGGAGACTAGGGTTCTACCTTTCCCACTTCCCCATCCCAAAGAAGGGCAGAGGGCATCACCCTGTTCCAGACATAGTAATGCTCAGTGCCTTATTTGGATGTCCAAATGCCATATGTCAGTTAATCCCATCCCTTCCTTGCAGTGCTTGGTTCATGTCTCTCAACATGAAAGATGTGTGTGTCTACATCAGTGGTCACTTGGCCTCCATCCATTCTGATCTCCTAATCTTTGACATAGTGATAGCGAAGACTTTGGTGAAGACTTGTGGAGCTATCATAGCTTCACACATGTGCCAGCTGGGCTACTCTGTCTTCCCTAGTATGGACAAATATTTCCTAATCCAGTGCTCTTGCCAAACCCTCCTCTCTGCCATCCACAGCCTCCAGGCTCTCTTCACCTCTCTAAGATTTATACTCGGTAGAAATGCTCACCTCATGCTTATCCAGATAATTGTCTTCATTGGAGCGGGGCTGGACTCTTGCTGCATGTGCCTTCTGACAAACTGCTTTGTGACTGTCAGCTTTAAGTACAGACCTGTGCTGAAAGCCCAAGGTCACTTGTCCACCATTCTCTCCCCTTCGCCACATGACAGCTTGTACCTCATTGACACTGCATACCATCTCCATATGCATTGCCTGCCCTCCAGCTCCTGTTCACTGGCCCAATGCAGACTGACTAAACAACAGTCTTGATACTATGGCAGGTGTCGGCATCCTTCACCAGTGGACTGACCTTGCCAGGGTCCTGATCGGTGTCTCTTTCACCTCTCCTGCACCAGGAGCCATGATCACACAGATGCCTCCTTCACAGGCTGGAGAATTCACGAGGATTGTGTCTTAGCACAATGCCTGTGGTTGCCCCAAGAGATCAGGATGCATGTCTGTCTTATGTGCAGGACACTTTCCCCTTATCCAAGCCAAGCACATCTGCTTACTGTTGGATAATATCTCAGCAATGGTTTATCCTCCCACTTCCCCCAATGTGGCACTTCAGGTTTCACACCCCCTACGCTGATCTGTTCCCTCGCCCACCCAGGGTAAAAATCCCACATTCTCACCACGTTCACCCTTCAAACTCATGGCAATATCCTTATTTTCCCATGTCTCCCTGAAAGTAATCTTAGTGGCCTTATCCTAGCTCAAAGGAGTCCAGATCCAGACAAGCCGCAGTCCAGGGGTTCCCCACCCCTACATCTTGAAGAAACTCCAGTTACAGGTAAATAACTTCTTCAGTTCATCTCTAAGGCTGTGTCTACCTGAGCCCCCTCCTTTCAGAAGTGGCATGTTAATGAGGGAGTTTGAAAGATGCTAATGACATGCTGCTGTGACTATGCAGTGCCTCATTAACATAATGGCAGCCACAGCAATTTGAAAGTGCCACTTTTGAAATGTGTGTTGCCTGTGTAGCTGGGAACCTTTCCAATATCCTCTGGTCCAGCACCAGAAGAGGGGTGTCACTGGATCAGAGAGCCAGTCAGGAGGTGCAACCCACCAGTCCTTTGAAAGCCCCTTTTTCCCCAAACAAGGCTTTTGAAGTCCTGGGGGTTGATTTGAAAGCACTTTCTAATTGCTGCGGCTGCCATTGTGCTAATGAGATGCTGCATATTCACAGCGGAGCTTCATAAGCATCTTTCAAACACCCTCATTAACATGCCCCTTCTGAAAGGAGGGGGCTCAGATAGACACAGCCTAAGAGAAAAGCATGTGTGTACACTTGTTTACTGGATCTGAAGTTGCCAGCAATGAGTTTAATGTATATATCAGCATTCTGGAAGCCTGTTGTACTTATCTTGTAAATTTGTGCTCTATAGGTGATAAAAAGAATGATCAAGTGCTGTTCTTTGCTCAACTGCCACACCCAGGTAAGAGTATATTCAGGTGCCAATTTAAATAGGGACTCTTGTCTTAAAAAAAAACAAAACAAAACTTTTGGTTTAAAATGCATTTTAGAAGAAAACAGTTAAGTCTGGTTTTAAAAATGTGAATGTTCCCTAGTAGTTTGAAAACTAACTAAAATATTGTGATACTACTTCAGAACCAGCCAATAAAACTTATGATCTGCAGTCAAAAATAAAGTGCATTAGCTAAGTTCACAAAGAATGCAAGCTTCTCATGGTTTTATTTAAAATATTCATTATGTGCACCTTTGATTTAATGCTAGCAGCTGGGGAAAGTAACAGGATTTGCATTATGAGAGGCATATATATCCTTGCCTAAACTGGAGTCAGACTTTGTTCAGCTTAACAGCACAGGGCCAACTAAGGGTGGTCAGTGGGCTGAGCAGGAATTCAAACAGAATGACACTCAAAAGTATTTGGATCTCTCTTGCTGGAAATAAAACCGGCAGCTAGAGTGAACCTGCCAGCCTCTACATAAATAAATTGGGATTAATCAACTTTGCAGAGACCAGTGGGGATGTCACCCTCTTTACTTAGGTGAGTTCTTTTACCCTTCCCAGAAAACTGCAAGACTTGCAAGTGTGTGGTTTTTTTTTTTTGTTTTTAAATCTGCACCAAATCAGTGTACCTCATGGAGCTACACCAAGGTAGTAGTATGCTGGGGTGAAATAGACTTAAAAATAGGGAATGGTAGATCTGACTGACCTTTCCCTTCTGCATGGTATACTGTTGATGCAGTCTGCTAGTATTATTCTGGCTTGAAAGGCTGTATAATGCCCTTTAAAAGGAGCAAAACCACTTCATGAAACTTAATTTATTGTCCTTTCCTCTGGTATTTTAATTCATTCTGCAAACACTAAGTTTAGACTACTGTGAAGCCATTTACTATGAAAACTAAGTTGCATTCAATATCTTTTTCTCTTTACAGGTAGCAATTTTATGTCAGTTCCTCAGAGAAGTAGACTATAAAACAGCATTTAAGGCACTACAAGAACAAAACAGGTAAATACATTTGTTTAAAATTTAAAATTCTGTACATATGTCTTGATTTAACTGATATTTTCTTTCAGCCATGACGCTATGGATTCTTACTATGACTACATCTGGGATGTTACCATTTTGGAGTACTTGACATGTATCCTTTTACTAGAAATGGTTAAAACAAAGTTTGTGGCATCAAACTGAAAAACCAGATGGTTGAGCTGCTATTAAGTTTCAAGTACTTACAAATGGGTGGAGCTGTTGTTCTGTTCTGGCTTAGTTGAGGTCTTCTAAGTCTGCTGGGGTTAAAAGGAAGATCATCCACACTACTTGCTTGAACAGTACTTACAGAACTTTTGACCTGACTGCAACCTGGGTTGAAGAGTATTTTACTGTCCAACTTTGACTTGCGCAGGCATTAGAAGACTTGCATAATATTTCCTGACCAGTAACTAGTGATTAGATCGTAGCTCATTTGTACTGTTGCTGTAATACGCATGCACATGAATTCTTGACTCTCATTCAGATCTCCATCATAAGAGAGGAGAGACAGACAAGAGACAAATAGCAGTAAGTGAAAGAGGGTGGGGATTTGTTAGCTGTAACTGTGACGGTGAATGATGCTGATGTAAATTTTGTCCGTTTCTTTTTTGGGCTGAAGTCAAAACTGTCTTGTAAGCACTAAAAAAATTTTTTTGCTTTATGCTTCAAGATTAAAGCTATTGGCCAGACAGAGCTGAATGCCAGTAATCCAGAGGAAGTACTGCAACTTGCTGCACAGAGACGGAAAAAGAAATTTCTTCAAGCAATGGCAAAACTTTACTTTTAGATTAATGATAAATTCATAAATGGTATAGACTGGAAAATATTTCACTTTATTTAACTCATGTTGAGTATTAGCTTTTATAAGATACATATTTACAAGCATACTGATTTTTTAAAAATAGATGACATACTTACAATAAAACCCCTTATCTTACAAAATTGTACAGAAAATTTGAAATACAAAGTGGGGCAATGCTTTTTTAAAAACCAGTCAAGCAATGAATTCAAGTTTCAGGTAAATTAAACTACAAGAGGAGGCAGAGTTTAATACAGTTGATTTATGTACATATTCTTACAGGCTACTACTTAGGGTAGTGTGTGCATTGAATAAGCATAGTTCACACACTGCCATCAAAAATCTGGCTCTGAGTTCTATGAAATTTTATCCTACCTATGTAACTCCTCCATTATTCAAAAAGAAGCTCCTTGCTGGAGCAACTGCCCCTGCTATAGAACAGAGGTAATGAATTTTCCCAAAAAAAAAAAGCACACTAGTGGTTAATGCTGTTTAAATATTAGGACGGGGTTAAACACTGCTTCTCCATTAAGTGGCTGTAGACTGCTTGCAGTCAAGATACAGCCCTTTCAAAATCCACTCTAGTTTTAGCTAAGAGCTTTACATTTAGAAGGGCCCTGTCTCAATTTTAACGAGGCAGAATATTTGCCCTTCACCTACTTTCTCCAGTTAAATAACTGCAGCAGCAAAAATTGTTTCGGTACTTTTTACCTGAGACAACTTAGCACTCAGAACAAATTTAGATAAGCACCTCTGCAGTAGCCCTATTCCCATAGCTGTTTTAAAGTAATTCACCACTTTATTTAAGCCTTGTCCAGACTGAGGGATCCATTCAAACCCACCCCTACCCATCTAAAGCTGTGATTTGCCATTCACCTGAGCTTCAAATAGTAACTCCCCATGACCAGCATATAGGTAAGCAAGGAAGGCTGCTGAGCACAGGCAGGTTAAATTTCCAATGAAACATGGCCTGCAACAGATAATGTTGCAAGTGCTACAGACAAGGAAAGTGGTATCGGCACAGACTGCATAAATTAATGCCATCTTAACTCTTGGATGTGAGTCAACCATTTCAAGGAAAGTCACTGTTAGGGAATTTGTACACACTCTAAGGAGTAACCTATTGGAGCAAAGATAGCTTGCTTTCCTCTGTAATGCAACAAGTTGTATAGCTACCTATGACTGTTACCTGAGATGTATCTTATCCAAGAAGTTTTAAAACAAGTTTCTGCAATTCATAATTTAAAAATTGGTTAAATATGCCTAGTGTAGCACAGTTTAAAAGATGAAGGGACAAAACAATCTAATCCAATCTCCTCTAATATGTGGAGTGAAGGGTTTGCTATAGAAATTCTTAAAACTGAAGTCCAAGTCTAAGCTCCTATCTGTTATGCAGCTTGACATGTCTCTTGCTGCTCTGCAGGCTGTTGTGAAGCAGAAATTGTTCAAGGATTAGTTTGAGAAGGTAGCCTTGTAGTGAAGCAGTGTCCAGGTTGGAAGTTTCTACCACAATATTCACTGCATTTCTCATCAGCTCTTCTCCATAGTTTTCATTTTTTCTCTGTGCTTTTGGGGGGTGTTATTATTCCTCCTATACACCCGGGAGATAACTCTCCTGGTGATGTTAGCATTGCTCTGCAATTCACTTCATCCTATGTAGTTGAAGAAAAAAAAAAAAGGGACAAGCAGCATTGAGTATATTTTACTTTTACATTATAGAGTAGTGGCTGTGTAAAGTTCTTGGTTTGAGGCTCTTATCTTCCAGTGTGGTGCTATAGTTACTACAGGTTGAAACTCTTCAATCCAGAACTCATCTGGCAATATCCATAATCCAACATGATTTGTTAGTTGACAACCACTTATGGGTGTGGCCAAGTTTCCCATGGTCCCATAGTTTGTTTCTAGCCCTGGCTCTGTGTACTGTTTAGTTGTAATTTACCCCTAAATGTCTTCCACTGCTTAATAGGCTCTTTGTTTTCGTAATGGTACTAGATATTGACCTCCCAGGGTCTGAAGTTTTCTGGTGCTAGACAAGTTCAGTCCCAAAAGGAATCATAGGTTCAACCTGTACTACTTACCTTTTTGTACAGGTTAATGACTAGAACTAACAAAGAAATTGTACTTGCACTTAAGATGGCTCACTTACTAGTAAATTGAGCACCTCAGTTAGTACTTGAATTTACCTTCAGGCACTTGAAAGACATTTGACAGGCACTGACTCCTGACAGTTTGAACACCATTTTACAAAGTCTAGTATGTATAATTCCATTTTACTATTGTGGGAGTGGTTCTCTTAAGCAGACAGATTTATACCATTGCCATGTCCTTAGATGGTTAGTAAAGGACAGGAATTCCAAATTTCATCTGACCATGTCTGCAGTTAGAGCATTGTTTCTGGAATGCCAGATTTACTATACTGGTAATTCATGCAGTTTTGCTAATTTCATTCCTGTGTGCACACCTCATTATTGAAAAACTATAACTAGTAAGACTGCAGCTTTATCAATGGGATTTTTGGCTTAGCCTAGCCTGTCCAGGACATGAGGTATAGGGCTGCAGAACTTTGCAGGCAAATGGCTCCAGTAAATAGAGCTGTTAATGGTTAACCTGTCAGGGGTGGAGTAGCCAGAGCAGTCCCCATCCACAGCAGCTGGTGATGGGAGCTGACCATGAAGGGGCAGGTGCCTTGCAGCAGCATGGGCATTTTAGCCCTGTTGAAGCAGCCCTGCTCTCCAACCATACTGCAGGTTGCACATCTCTAGTCAAGGGCAACAGCTGCAAATCAGGCTGCTGTCCCTGGAGTGGCAGACAGCTGGGAGGCAGCCCAACTCCCCTTCACTTGCAAAATTGGGAAACAGAGCAGGGCAGCAGCCCTGGTTAGTTTCCTGGCTCCCAGGAGTGGAGGAGACCCAGGCTGCCTCAGGTTCCCAGGTCCACTCCACTGTATGGTAGAGCACCAGCCTTGGTAAGTTTCCTGGGTCCCACAAGCAGCAGGGAGACAGGAACCAGTCTGCCCTCTGGCTGCTGCAAGCCCAGGGGGCAGCCCAGCTCCCTCAAGTTGGGTGGAAATTGGAATTATGGGGGAGTTGCAGGTTACATGTAACCTGAGAGTTTACTCTCAAAACAAAAAAAGCAGTAAAGTAGCACTTCAAAGTGCTACTTTACTGCTTTTTTGTTTTGATAGTACATAGACTAGCATGGCTGCCTGTCACTGAGGGTTTACTATATTGGTCTGTTGAACCTGCTTAGCAATTCTTGAGTGAAGACATAGTTTAGGCCCTATCAATACTGCATATCTTAGTGAAATATGCCATGTTACAGCCATGTGGGAAATGTCATGACCCCCTGCTATTTTGCTCTTTTTAGAGGCTGGGGTGGTCTTTGTGAGGATACTTGTTTCACCATGTTTGTATAAACAGTTCAGGATCTCCTGTTCCTAGGGGAAGGATGACAGGCTGGAGTACTTCAGTATATATGCAGCTGTGGGCAAACTGGCTATTTCTCATCAAGGAACTTTACAGACTTCATGCATACTTTCTCTCAAGCAAGGTTTGACTGGGATAGGCCAACTATTGAACTTGCCTCCATTCTACTAGAGCAGAGGTTTCTAATCTATGTGCCTCTGTCAGTTCACAAGCCAAGACTGTTCAAAAGGGGTCACTCATCCATCTGACCTTTAAGATTCAGCAACTAGGGGGAAAAAAAAAAAGTTAAAACCCCTGAGTGAGACCAGTGATTGTGTGGACAGAACAGAAACTATACACTATTGCCTGCCCTATTAAGCTTAGGCATCATAGCAATCGAAGGTGTACAGAAAAAATCATCGTCATACCAGCATGTCCAAGTAGTTTGTGTGGGTTTGGATGTTATGTCTATCTTCCACAGCAACCTTCTTAAAACTCTTCAATTTCACAGGGGCTTTTCTTGCCACTCTAACAAAAGGTACCATCCACTCTACACATTCTGAAATGCTGTCCCACTCTAAACCTAAGGAAAAAAAAATACCAGCATTAGACATTGTGCACCTAAACCAAGTTTCACATCCACTCCCTACCCAGCTTTCTAACCTGGTGAAGGAGGGACTAATAGCTTGTTTCTACTTTATGCACAAACCCTATAAGTTGCTGGCTAGAGGTTTAAAATTAGAATCTAAAATAAGCCACTCCATGAAATGACTTGGCTCTATCCTGCACTGTCTATATAGTCAAAGTTTTATCTTATAATCCCAGTTAAGATATCAAATATTTAGTTAAGGCTCAAATCTAGCTATTAGCTATCAAAAAGCTCTGTGTGTATTACTGCAAGATCATATAGCTGTATTTTTAGCTTATGAACAATAATCACTTCAGTGAGAACCTTATGCAGGAACTACTGAAGGCTAGTGGAAAAAGTAAAACCACTCTAGGGCTGCTGATTTCCACCTCTGCTGGGAGAGTCGCTGCCCTGGGCATGTCTTTAGAGAAGACAGACTGACAGCCAGCCAGTTGTAGCAGTAAACTGGGACCTAAATACAAAGACATCAGTGCAGCAGCTTCTGCTAGAGTGAAAAGGAAAAGTTAATCTCCTGCACAGGAATTATGTAATCAGACACCACGGGATCAAAATTTTGCTGTTTTATAGATTAACCCCTTGCATAAAAGATGAATCCCATTAATGATAAAGGCATGCCATCTTGGGAAAATCAGTATACCTTACTTAAGGTTGTCAGCCAAACTTGCAACAATGTAGCATTATCTGAAATTACTGTTTGTTCTTTTGTACCATCACTGCATATTTTAGGGCCTGCCACTCCACAAAAGAATCCTTTGCTTCCAAGGGGATAGGTTAATAGGAATCAAAACAAGAGTTTTTATCCTAGATTGCAGTTGTCAGTCAAGAATGACTGATTGTAAATATATCACCCTCCCCAGGAAAAACTGATAGGCTGCCCACCTGATGATAAAGCAATATTGACTGCTATTGAATATTTTCTTTACAGAGCAGCAGCAACTGAAATAGCAGCAGCAGCCCAAGAGCAACAAAATATTCCATTCTATTCCTGATACTTCACCTCAGAAGCGCGCGCACACAGGTGATTCTGTTCCTTAAGCAAATTCAGTTGAAGTTTTGCAGTAATTGTGAACCTAACAAGGGATGCTAATGAATATATATAGAAAATAAAAGGGGATAAAACCTGAATCATCTTAAAGAAACGAAGTACAAAGCAAGATATTTTAAGACAGCTGATGAGCTAGGAAGGCATTGGACCCATTTGTATAGCCTTTTAGTAGTAGGCCACCCTACCTGAAGCTTTTTTAACTACCTCAGCTGAGGTATAGTGGCAGAATGCAGCAGCAGCCAATGTTCGATACTGGAAGTCCAGAGAACTGACATCTAGAATACATAGGTCTAAAAGCTGAGACAACAGAAACAGTAATGGTTACAAAAAGTTTTTTTATAACAGAAAGTCATACACTTAAGATTAAAACCACTACAAAGATACACTGTATAGTCACCATTTATCCCTCTCCAGGCACACAAATATTAGGTCAGAATTTTAGTCTCAAAAGCCAATCAAGTAACACGGTTCTAAATTTTGGTGGTATAGCCGCTAACTCCAGGTAAGCGTTTTTGTTTTGTGAATTGGGCTCCTCACATCTAACAGCTATCTCAAGCTATGTCTACACAGCCCCTCCCCTTGGAAGGGGCATGCCAAGGAGGCATGGATTTAAATATCTTGCACCTCATTTGCATATTCCCACATGATCTAGCTTCTGGAAGCCAAAGCAGCCATGTGGGTGGGATTCCTTCAAGAGCAAATCTCCCTTTCAAAAGCCCCCTTTTTCCTGTTTTGTTTCAGGAAGAAGGGGGCTTTCCTTTTGATGGAATCCCACCCACACAGCTGCTTTGGCTTCCAGAAATGGCTCTTCCATGAGCCAGACCATGTAGGTAAATGCAAATGAGGTGCAAGATATTTAAATCCATGCCCCTTCCGAAAGGGGAAGCTTAGATGCAGCTTGAATGATCCTACATGACTGTGGAAGGTGTTCATAATGATTTAGTTATTTCAGCTTCAAGAAAAGATCCTAGTTTGTATGCCCACATAACTCTTATGCTGCTGATAAAATCTGTCAGATTGATACAATGCCCTATATTAACCTGGGTTACTTTTTCTTTTATAAATAGAGGATAAACTTTACTTTGGCTTTTTTATAATATGTAAAGCAACCTGTTCAAACATTACCTTCTGTAATAACATTCTAGTCCTGTCCACTCAGAGCTCAAAACTTTCCAGCTAGTGTACTAAGACAGATGTTGCTAACAGGACTGTGACATGGTTTCCCTAATGGAAGTGGGGCTGGCACTTATTAAGTAGGTTATAAAACCATGCTATGGACACTAGAACCCTACTGACAAAAGCTGATTAAGGTGGGGAGGGAGGAAGATAGAACTGTGTGCTGTTGAGCGTTTTTCCCTCTTGCAGGCTGACTGTTGGCATTATATCAAGTGACCTTAATGAATTTCTTATATTTTAATTAAAAGTCACCTAAACTTGAGGGGAGCACTTAGATATTTTCTTGGCATATTAAAAAAAAAAAAAAATACACCACCCTGTGCCTTATTCCTTTTAAGGGAAGGAAAGATACTTTTATGAATCTTATTTGACAGCATATATTTCTGCTTAGGTCACCAACAAGGGAATGTTAAGTAGCGTGCGCTGACTGAAAATTACCTACCTGTGCTATTTGAATAAATTTTTCTTGAGAATATTGAGGTAGCAGCACTTTTGGAACATCTTTCAAAGCATCCACTTGGAGATAAAGATTGAGCCAGGAGATGATTGTAACTGGGCACAGTTCCCATTTTAAAGCCTACAGATATTTAAAAATTATATGATTTAAGAAATTAGTGCATAGCACCTTTCCTTTCTTCTTCCCCTCCCAGCCAAAAAGTATCAGTTTTCTATCTCATCCAGTCTCCTTTTCCCTTTTCCACCCCCACTTAAAATCACCCAGACCTAAGAGGCACCTAACATGCCCTGAATCAGAAGCAGGATCCCCTACAATTTCAAGTACATGTGCTCTGGAAAGAACTTATTCTTCTGACATTCAGAAATAAAATCTGGAACAAGTCTGGATTTTAGGAACAGCCGCAACAACTTTCTTGCCCTTTTTCCTCACCCTTTCTGAAATAAGGCTCAAAAATACTGAGTGAGTGGTTCTTATGCAGAGAGATATATTCCCAATATGTGCAGTGGGGCAGCAGAATTGGAGCTATAGTAGCTGCAGCCTAGTTGCATTCTAATGTGACTTAGGGCAAGTATTTCACACTTCTCAGAAAACCAAGAATTGCCATTTTCCACCCAACTCTTATGGGAACCTTGACATGGAAGCATTCCACTTGGCAGACTCCCCAAAGCCACAAGTGCCAGGCAGTTCACTTGACTGGCTGCCAAGAACCATAAGCCAGGACTCCATGTTACCTGTTAGCCTACAAGGTAGGCAGCTGAGGAATCAGACTGGCAATTTGGCAGGTAACCAGGTTTTAAAGCCTGCCTAGTTTCTAGCCAAATTTCACCAATATGGTAGTACAGAAAAATTGTTACAGCAAGTCTTCAGTAGAGTCTAACACAGTGTTTTAGACTTGTCTGGGCTATTGCAGTAGTTCCTCTCCTCCTGCAGCCAAGACTATTGGGGGTGGAAGAATTAAATGCCATCTGCCTTCCCTCATGTGCAGTTGTCAAAAAACAGATGTAGGACTTAGATGACAAAGGAGGGGGCCTTCAAGGAGACCTACTCCATAAAAGTGGATAAAGGTGAAAAATTCAGTTCAGAAAGTTACAAGTGAAGTACTACTTATGGCCAATAGATCGTGGAAGGACACCAACAGAGTAGTCATTAAACAACAAAATGCTGAAATGAAAGGCTCGATGAGGCGGTTACTCAACCAGCTAATAAAAATAGCCTGTAACATTACCTTTAATACAATGAGCTCCATTCTTATAATATCATCTTCGCTACAAGCACCGTCTGTGACATAAGCAAATTCTTGTAGTTTAGGAGCATATATCTCCTTTAAAACACAAAAGGAACAAATATGCAAAACCAGAAAAAACAAAAAAGCAGTCAAGTAGCACTTTAAAGACTAACGAAATAATTAGGTGAGAGTTCATGGGACAGACCCACTTCTTCAGACCATAGCCATACCAGAACGGACTCAATATTTAAGGCACAGAGAACCAAAAAACAGTAATCAAGGTGGACAAATCAGAAAAAAAAATATCAAGGTGAGCAAATCCGGGGTGGGGTGGGGTGTCAAAAATTAGATTAAGCCAAGTATGCAAACAAGCCCCTATAGTGACCCAGAAACTTCCCATCCCGGTTCAAACCATGTGTCAAATTTGAATATAAAAAAGTTCAGCAGCCTTGGAATCTGCAAGAATGCGAACAACCTACGGAAGGCATCTTTGAATCTTTTGAGATTTGTAGACAGAACCCCTTTATCAACTCAGTTGAAACAGGTATTGTATTTCAGGCTCTCTCATGATAGTACAGACAGCATAAGCCTCTCATATTTCTGTGTCCACAGAAAGTGAACTAGAAAATAGTAATGCAAAACAATTAAATACTAAGAGTAGACCTGTATTCCAGAGCAGGGAGCAACATTAGAACAGAATTATTTCCTGCTTAAATCACATCTTTAGTCTAGGCTCATCACCTGCTCAGACAATTCTCAGACGCCCCAGTGAAACAACTCAACAACATTCCCATATCCCTCCTTTAAAACACACAATCTATATACTAATAGTTGTATAACAAGCCTTCTTAGCAGATGTACTTTATATCAGCAAAAGTGCTTTTACCAATATTGCTGCATCTATACTAAGTCTTTTTGGCCAGTATTAAAAAAATTAAACTAGGCTTAAAAGAAACATTAAATTGAAATTTAGCCTATTTCAAACTGTTCAGTAGTTTCAGTTTCTAAACCTATTTCCATGATCACCTGCAAGTTTCTGTAGTTTTGAAAAAAGAATAGGCCCCTATTTTTAAAATGTGTCTCCTGCTGTTGTGTGGAAGACCAGAGGAAATTGATGGAACTCCTAGAATATACAGGGAAAACTGACTATATGCAAAAGACTAAAGGATGCATACAGTTAACAAAAATACTTTATCTGATCTCAAGCCTTACTGCATCAATACCAGGTTAACAGTTATTAAAATCTCTTTTTATGTAGATGATTTCCCTTCAAGAAGTAGTTTAAGATATTCACTCTAAAAACAACATGCATATAACCTCTTACCTCAAGTTTGGAGGCAATGAACAATGAGGTAATTCCTATTAACTGAAGCATATTTTTATTGATATTCTTTTGTGTCAACATGAATCGATCAAAAAAGTCTTGAGCTAGGTAAAAGGTTTCCCTGTGAAGCATATATACTTCACATACCTAAGAAAGAATAAAAGAAAACATAGTTCAGTTTATTGTTTTAGGGCAAGATGCATTTTCCCTCCCCAAGTATGAACAAATTAGTAAACCTGTTTTCATGGTTTAAAAAAACAAAAAAGCCGCCATCCCTACAAATTTTGTTCTTAATGTGAACAAGGATAGCCATGGTTCCATATGTGTGCTGCTTGTTTGCTGGAGCAGGGTGTATGGGTTAATCTGTTTGAGCACAACCTGCTAACAAATTTAATATGATACACAAGGTCTTACTCTTCAGTTGAAATGGAAAAAAGATGAAATTGTAAGATAAGTCATATACCTGTTTTGCCTTAAAATGAATGCTAGAAAAGGTTAAAAACACCAAAACCCAAGCTTATTTAGGATTCTGCATTTCTTCTCTAACTTCAAGCATATTTTAATTGTCATTGCCCCCTTATGTTTTTGTAAAATTTAACTGTACTTTTTAAAAAATATTTCCCTGCAATTTCGTAACCTGCAACAATAATTCAAGAAGCATGAACTCTTCCACATGCAAATAGTTTCAACTGAATGAAAAGTACTTACTTTAAATACCAACATCACTAGCTATTTTACAATAAAAAGGGGGCTAAAAACCTGAAGGGGTTTGGTTTGTGGGTTCCCCATTCTAATGTTTGTGGGGGGAGGGGAGAGCATCAAATTGGGTCAAGTACAGTTTAATCTCAACTAGGGCAAAAGATGTGAGGTTAATATATTCTAGCTAATATCTAACATCAGACCTTTCAATCCCATAAGAGGTAAGGTCTTAAAACAAAAAGGTAGGGGCCAAATCCATCCTGAAGCAAGTGCATGCAATTCCTATAAAATTAGCTGTGTCAAATTCAGTAGTGACACTCAATGGGGTGGTAGTTGAAAACAGTAGGAGGAGAGTGACACAAAGGCCAGGACTATACTTCACTGTTTAACAGTGCAATTGTGCTGCTACAGCTGCGTCACTGTAAGGACAGCACAGGCACTTTGTTTTGGGGGCGGGCGGTGATGGTAGCTTGTTGGCTGGAGAGCACCTCCCACCAACACAGCGCTGCTCACGCTGGCACTTTTCATCAGTAAAACTTTTGCCAATTTGTGTTTTTCTGCCCTCGCCCTCCCCCCTCCAAAACACCCACGTAACAAAAAAAAAAAAAAAGTTTTACCAGCAACAGTGCAATGTTAACACAGCCAAAAGATATGACATGCAGGGTTAGCATTCACTAGCTTTACAAAGCCTGTATGCAGAAACTGGAAACAAAAACCAATGTAGTTGCTTTTCCTGATAAAAACAGCTGTCCTCTTTTCTGCACCTCAGTCTGTAAACTGCTCATTTGAACTGTCCACGAGGGCTTAGCTTACATTAGCTCTCACCCTCTGCAAATGGCGGGAGCATTAGAGCACAATGCATATAGTGCTACTCTGATCACGCTAACTAGCCCAGTCTACTTAGATAAACCAATAGAAGTCTCCAGAAGATGACAACAAGCCAAATTCTGAGGCAGCAAATGTTAACATTTTCAGAGTAAATGGTGAATTTGCATCACTTTGATAATAGGCCATAAATTCCACCCCACCCCTTAAGTTTACCAGTGTAGTTCCTTTACAGACAGCAGCAGTGAGTGTTCTAATGTCACTAAGGCATGGGTGACCACCAGCATTAACAGCTGCTTGTGGGGAGTGCATTTGATGTCATCGAATTACCATGTAGCAGATCAAGAATTTTGCACTGCTGGCAACAGCTAAGGTGTTACAGATTTGTGTTCAACCTTTTCCAGAACAAATCCTCTCTCAGGTACGATTTTAAATGTGGTTTGGTTGCCAAAGTGACAAGAGTCCAACTGTTTTGAACAGTCTTCGAATAAGCCATTGCCCCCTTAGGGCCCTGCCCAAGTATAACTGGTAAAATTTTTTGAGCAAAATTTGACACCGGCACCTTTACACTTGAGTTTATTTTAAAGGGAAGTTGTGTTTGAAACACTAACTATAAACAGCATCAGAAGAAACAGCTGCAAACACTTTTCTGAACCATACAAAGGGCCTTGGTAATGACTCCAAATCTATTATACTGTCCCAAGTTTCAGGGATGGGATTAAGGTCTGATAGTCATATTATTTTAGTTTACAACGATGTTGAAGTAGGATTCCTCACAACTAGAGATGGGCAAATAATGTTTTATTTCAGCTGCATGTTTGGGTTCTTTTTTAGAGAGCGGTGGTGTTTTTGGTAAAAAATGACAACAGACGTTTAGGTTCTCTTTGAGAACTGGAATTTGAGCCTGGTTATTCCACACAAGTTCCTTAACCAGTGGGCTAAAGAGGGGGACACCATCATCTCCCTCCTTTGGCCATTTTGTGATCTGTAAAACTATTCATGTAAAACTTCCAAAGAATTTATAGAAATGTATCCCTGCTCTGTTCTAGAGGTTAGTGTCATCAACTCCCCCCACCCCAAATAAATGTTTGTCATTTATGTTTATGCTACCATAGATATTGGCACTTCACAAACTCTGTGCCTTTACACCAATCTGTTTTGCAGCCATAGCACAACAAAGTAACTCAAAAATGTACCTCCAACAACCAGTCCAGGAGTATTGATCTCATGTGTGGTTGCAAGTTAGAATGTAGAGATGTAAAATGTTTGCAGTGAGCATACTTGTTCTCCTTTTTCAGAATGTTAAGCCAGACATCTTTGGAATTTCCCCAGCTATTGAATAAAGTCATAAGAAGTTTTAAGGTCTTTATAAAAAGATAGATTAAAAATGTACTTTTAGGTGTTTTATAGTTTGTCTCAATATTCATCTGTTTGTATACAATCAAAAAAATATTTTGGGAGTTTGACAACTACAGGCACACTGCTCTGAAATCCCAAAAGTAGCCTATCAAAGTCATCACAATCCCAGCTCCCCAAGACGTTTTGCATAATCCAATGTTCAAGTACATTGTCTGAAATCACCAGCTGGAGCATAACCGTTTGTGTTGCCTGCCCATGTGGGTCATACAGTTCAGATTTGATCCATTTGAAAACTGGGCTTCCTAAATAGGCAAACACCACACTGCACAACAAAAAACCCACCACACCCCCTTCAACCTAAAAATTAATGCTACAAGCCAAACCAAACTATTGATGTTCAGAATTTGTTCTTGTTGCCTTTCCTGTTTCCTCCATCATTTTCCCAGTAACTAGAAATATACTGCTAAGAGCATAACTTAAAAAATGGATAGTTTTAACATTGAAGTAGTTCATTCACTCACACCAAGAGCTTGAAAAATCCACTAGGGCAGAGACTCAACTGTTTTCTTTACAAGCCTTCTCCCCATCCCCTCCTATCCTTCTCTAAATCCTCCATAGCCCACCTGTGTCACTACTGATTTCTGCATATAAAAGCTAGGGTCAGCATTAGCAAATAGGGCAACTGCTTGGGGCCTCATGCTACCAGGGCCTCAGAGAAGCTTAAGTAGCAAAGGCTTTGGGTTCAGCCCCAGCATCAGGCCTCAGGGCCCCAAAATTCAGCCTCATGCAGTGGACTTCAGCTTTCTAATCTGGGCCTAGTGAAGCTAATGCTGGCCCTGCATGACATCCCCTGACACAAGCTTGTTTTTTAAACATTTCTCTGTGATCATTAAGGACTAGTCTAACCTGAAAAGTTGTATCAGCATTGCTAAGACTCTCAGGGGTGTCCTAATAGGATGTGTCTGCTAAAATTACCTAGGTATAAAGAAGAAATACTTCCAACAGTTAAATAGACCTAACTCCCTGTATAAACAGTGCTAGATCAACACTTCTTTCATCAGTCTAGCAAGCGCCTAGCACAGAAGTGAAGCATCACCAAGATAGGAAAACCCTTCCTATCTCAGAAGCGTCCACACTGAAGTATTCTAAGGATAAACATGCCTAAGCAAGCATTCTAAACATGGATTACATATTACCTGATGTACTGTTATCTTCAGTTGGGGTGCAGGAAGTTTCCATAGAGGGGGGAATATTGAAATCCCTTGAACTTAGCTATAAATCTGCAGAAACCATTTCAAGACAGGTGCAGGAGAGGTGTGCACACACATCTAGAACTGGAAGGGACCGTGGGAGGTCATCAAGTCCAGTCGCCTGCCCCCTCTTAGCAGGGCTAACCACCACCCTTGACAGATTTTTTTTTTTTTTAAATCTATTTGCCCCAGATCCCTAAATGGCCCCCTTGAGGATTGAGCTCACAACCCTAGGTTTAATAGGCCAATGTTCAAACCACTGGGCTACCCCACAGCATCCTTAATTCCAGCATCTATAATATCAGTCCTCATTCATACTGTCAGTTTCAGTGACTGCTGAAGCTCCTACTTCTGCCAAGCAGCAGCAACAGGCTGATTCCATTTTCACTGCTACCCACAGGATTTTGAATAGCACCAGCCAAAAAGCCATGTAAATTTTACTCTGCTGCTGGTGCAAGATATGAGAGGGCGTGGAGGCATTTGCTGGAATTACTCAATGGAAGAGACTCATGACAATAGAGTTAAAACACCAGAGATCCCTTTCCAGCATCTTCTTGCATCAGCTAAACTTTGGAAAGGGCAGAAGAGAAAGTGATTTTCCTGTATTGTAGCTGAAGGGAACTTATCAGATACTTATCAGCTAAACAGATATGAAATCCACAGGGGCACAGTCTATATGAATACTCGAAGTCTCAGCACCTTTTCCAGAAACTAGACAGCAGCATAAAGGAGTTCAGCTTCTCACCAGGGCTTTGCCCTGGGTTCAGAAACATCACCAGCCACATTTTCTGTGGGCTACTAGGTATCTGCTAAGTTTTTTTCCAAGTCTTACTCATAATCAGTATTCTTGAGCAACAGAACTGTGAAAAATGGAACCTCTTCTCTCATCTCAGTGAAGTACTAACTTTGAAACACCATGATAATTTATGTAACAACTTCTTTATGCCCACGTCATTTGAGTAGAAGTATCCTGTTATGTTTCCCCAATATGGATGAATGCCTTAGAGATTTAAGGCTGAACATGGTTTCTTCAATCAGTTCATAGTCCATCCACTTGGGAAGTGCAGGATTGTTCCTTACAATATATTCCAGGTATTCTTCGAGACTTCACACATTGGGTTTCGCCATTTCTCTAGCAGATCTACCCCACAATTTAATTAGTTTCCACCATTAGGAGTCCTTTCCCCTTCACCAATATCTCTATGAACATGATACACCCCATGGGCTTGAAAAACCAGGGCTAGGCCTAAAGTCAGGCCTTTTATCAGCGTGGCACTATGCTAGAACCAAGGCATTAGAGTGACTGCTAGATACCATGTTATTCAAACAGTAGACAATGTTAGAGTCCTTAAAAAAAAGCTGTAGGTTAAGAATCCTTTGGCCTCTAAGTTTTCCAATGTCTGGTTCTGATAGCCATTGATGTGGATCACTAAACAAAAACAAAAAGACAAACTAAACTTTTGCAAGTGGCTGAATATGACAGTGGCATTTGATATTCACGTACAAAGAATGGCTCTGATCAGAAAGGTTAATTAACCTTTCTGTGCATGCTTCGCCGCCCCAAAAAAACCACACACAAACAGCTGACATAGCCATGGATAACGGTCAGGGACTGGAGTGGATGGGATGAAGATTTCAGTTGTTTCTATTTATGAGACCAATACTGAACACAGTTAAAACTAATAGTATGAATTTCTATCAAAATTCAGAAGTAATAAGTAAATAACTTACCTGAGCTCAGGCAGAGGCGATGGATTTATGAAGAGGTTCCTGAACCTGTATTTTTTGAATCTGGAAAAGTCAGTAGCTACCATTTCCTTGTGAGGGGTTTCAATAATTATGCAGGGAGAGATGCCTCCTGATATTGTGGGTGGCCAACAACTCTGCAGTGTAAACAAAAGTGTTTTTAAGTGCTGACTTCACCTGCCCAGTTTGCCTTTGAGGGATATATTAAAATATGTAACATGATAGGATAAAATCAGAAAGTTATTGAATAAGTTCTGTTGAGTACTTGTTAACCTACCTAGGCTCTGCATCCTTGAAAATTCTTTAAGTAATTTGAAACGTAAATAAAATGTGTAAGAATTGATTTTACTATTCACTTGCTCTTCAGAACAAAGTAAGTTTATTCAAGAATTCCAGGATATACAGACAGGTATTGAAAAATTAAAAAGACAAAAGAATGTCTTTCCAATTAAGGTGGAGTTACCACATGCACATAATTCTGACAAAGGAAACTAGCTTTTGGTAGCCAAACAATGTACAATGAAATCATTGCCTGAACTATCAGTTCAATTATATATGGAACAAAGGTGTTCTCTTGAATATCTAAATTGTAAGTGGAAACACAGGAGCCAATTCCACTATCTACTACTATGGAAGAGAAGAGGAAAGAATAGAAGCGAACTATCTGCAGCACCTCAATGGAGACTGTGTAACGTATTACCTTCCAATTTGCTATTCCAGGGTCAAGCCACCCACACATTGTTTCAGAACAAGATACCAACCTACTAAAAGGCTTTAAGTCTGCCAAGACTAAAAATGGTACACAGTGGAAAGAAATCCAAAACAAGGGACACACTAAGGTTTCCTGCAGAATAATTTTAAGCAATATGGGATTCTTTTCTGTAGCACAACTAACTGGTTTCACAAGTCTTTAATTGTGTTAAAGCTGTAATGGCTGTAGGGGCTCAGACCAATGGTCTGTCTAGCCCCATATGCCATCAGACAGTGACCAGTAGCAGATACTTGAGTGAATGAACAGAACAGGGCAATCACGAAGTGATCCACCCCATCACCCATCTTCTGGTAATCAGAGAGGCTCATCAACATCCATCTTGGTTAATATCCACAGATGGATCAAACCTCCATGAACCTACTTCTTTTTAAATCCAGTTATGCTAATGGCCTATATAACATCCCCTAGCACAGTCAACCTGTGGAATTCATTGAATTGTATGAAGTATAGGTTGCACCTCCCTGGCCCGCTGCCCTCAATGGTCCCAAATGAGAGATTTTGCTGAACCATGGGAGGTTAATGCCCCTCCCACCCACACCCAGTTCGTGGCTGCCCATCACCAGCCGCTGGCCATGGCCCTCCATGAGGCAGCCAGGGGAAGCTGGTCTCACTGCCCCCTGCAGGGTTGCCAGCTGGTTATTCTCCTTCCTTATCTCTCTGGTCCAGGAACATCTGGACAAGGGATGTTGTCAGACCAGAGCATGCCAGTTTTAGGGGGTTCAGCCTGACTCCCTTATGTTTGTTCAACCTGCTGACTATCATATTTATCTGGTGATGCTGGGTTCTTGTGTTATGTGGAAGCATAAATACTGTTGTCAGTAAGGTTTCACCATTTGTATGGAATGTCCACAACAGATTAAAGTGAGCAAAATGACTTATTCAAAAAAAAAAAAAAGGAGCCAATCTGTTTTGTATGCATGAATGCATTACCTGAATCTCATACTGATGTCTTTTAATGACCTTTTCATCTTCTCCTTTCTTGATATCCTGTTGAGAAAGACATTAATTGATCAGTGCCCCTCAACCACATTGTCATAGACAGTATGCAAAGTAAAACCACCACCACCTTACTCCACTTCCTTTTCAGCTTTCTACCGGAGAAAAAACAATGCTTCCCTGCTCCCTACAGTGGCAGGTATACAAACTTCCCAATTCTGTATCAGGTAAGTTAGTTCCCTGGTCACCTCAGTTTTCCTTTTCTTGATCTGGAGAGGCTCTGATGCTTGCAGCTTTTGTGTAGACCCTTCCTGACAGGGTGGTGGCGGCGGCAGCAGCTGTTGTTTGGCTTGCAAACGACTACTGAAGAAGAGAGCACACATAAGCATGAAGAGAGCAACTGTTGTTGATGGATATATGTTAGTTTGGTTTATGAAGCTGACAGAAATTACCTGCGTCTTGACATCTTCCTTGGGTTGTAGATTTCCTTCCTGGAAGGAGGAAAGAACAAGAACTCAGTCTCTATAGCCACAAAAGGAGAAATATAGGACAACCTAAATCAGATTTAATACCTAGGTTTGTGTACAGACCATTTGAAGCACTGGCTCTTACACCATTAGGCATGAGAGCACAAATATTTTACTAATGCAAAACGTGTGCACACATGAACAAGTCCAGTATACATGTATTTTATATCCATATAATCGCACAATAGAAGTTATACATATATCTTGTTCACCACTCGTATAAATTCATGGATTCCAAAACCCATTCACACCAATAGCAAATTTAATGCATTATTCTTGTGGAGAGAATATGGGGGGGGATACTTCATCTGGGGGAAAGGGAATTCAGCATGTGAGAGAAGAGAGAGGGAACATTAAGTCCAGACCATTGCCTCTTTCCAGCCTTGGGTACATGAGAATTTACTCTCCTATAGGTAAACAAACCCCATCTATTTTATATACACTGCCATATCCATTACATACACACATCTAGTACACGAGAGTGCAGATTACAGATGTGCACAGCCTAATATATTTAAAACTGCACAGGGACTCGCTGTGTGTGTGTTCAGCCCATGTACAGAGCCAGACAGCTCCCCCCTCTCCCAGCTATTTCTGCCCCTACACCCCGGCGCTGCTACGCCTCTCGGCACCCCAGCCCTGAGGGGCCCCCACCAGGATCCCAGGCCCCCGCCCCCGAGGCTCTGCGAGCGGCTTCAGCTCTGCGCGTTTCTCTGGCCCCTGCAATGCCGGTTCCGCGCCAATTTACAGAGAGCGGGGAAGATCAGGCGGCAGCGGCCTGGGGCCGGGCTCAGGGCGTCCCTCTGGTGCCGCCTCCCCCGACCTGCCGGGGACCCATCCCCCCGCGTGTCACACGGCAGGGGGGCCACGCGGGAGGGCACTTTGCTCCCGCTCCCGCCCGGGGCCAGGCTCCCTCCAAAAAGGGCAGCCCGGTCCCCGCAGCGCCCGGCGCGCTCCGCGGGCAGGGGCAGCAGCCAGTCTCCCGCCACCCCAACACGGGGAGAGCCCCCCCCCCCTCCTCACGCTGCCCCCCCAGACCCGGACACGGCGGGAGGGAGGAAGGGGTGGCCTCGCGCTGTACCCGCCCCCGCGCTAAGTCCCTGGGCCCGGGGGGGGGGGGAAGGGTAGAGCCCCTCCTGACACGCACCCCGAGCTCTCGCTGGGCGGTGCAAGGGGCCAGCCGGGGCTGGTTTAGCCGCCCACGCCGGATTCCCCACCCCCCACCGCACCGAGCCAATCTCCCTCCAAAACCTCCAGTCCCGGGGCCCCCGCTCCAGGGGCCCCCTCGGGGGCTGCAGCCGACACCCCCAGCCGCCCCGGCCCCCACCAGCGGCCTGGGGGCGCCCGCCGGACACCTCCCCCCCAGCCGCTCTCCCTCCAAAACAGCGCCCGGGCGCGCCCCCCGCCCCACTGCGCCTCCCGCCCCGGCCACGGGGACCCGCGCCCGCCCATCACCCATCGCTCCGCAGCGGCACCCCCCGAGCCGGCACCCGCCTCCGCCAGCCCGCGGGAGGGGGGTGCAAAGCAGCGCCTCAGCGCCGCGCCCCCCCCCCAGCCCATCCGAGCCCCCCCGCGCCGCGCCCGGTCGTGCCCCACACCTGGGATGCCGCGCGCGCGCGCCCCCCAGCCAGCCCCTTCACCCGGCCGGGCGCACCTCACCCACTGCCGCCGGCTCGGGGCTACTCAGCTGGCGCCGGCGCCAAGGCTCTATATACTGCCGCCCAGGCCCTCCCCTGCGCATGCGCAAGAGTGTTCCGGCTCATCGCCCCGGCCCTGGGCCCGCTGCCGGCCCCGGGCCGACTCACCCCCCCGCCCCCACACGTGCACAGCGCCCCGCGCAGCACAGGGCACCCGCCAGCTGCGCCACAACCCTCCAACGAGCAAACGCGCCCCCCCGCGAGCCCTACTGGGCAGCCCTCCCTGCCCCCATGCGCTCCGCCCTCCCCACAGCCAGGGCCCCACCTCGGCAGCCTTCCCGCCCTATCCCTCCCGCCCCATCTACTCTGCCCCAGCACAGTCAGCTCTCATGCGGGCACCCTCCCCTGCCTCTGACCCAATGCACCCCCAGCAGCCCTCCCGCCACGTGCTCCGCCCCGACACAGCCCGGCTTTCGGCCAGCCGCTAGGCAGCCGCCGCCGCTCTCCCGCCACCCCCTAATCGCCCGCACTCCACACGCTGCCTCCCCTACCCCGGACACAGGCACCCGCGCGCCCTGCCCCTACACAGCACAATGAGCCCGCTCGCCTGCCCCTACCGCTGCCCAGGGCACACGCTAGGCAGCCCTCCCTGCCCCATCGCTTGTGCCCCGTCTAGCACGGCGCACCGCCCAGCCGCGGGCACATGCAGCCTCAGCCCAGCTTGTCGCTGTTTCCAGGCCGGCAGCTCTGCTGTGCCTCGGTCCAGCACAGGACACGCCAGGCTTATGCAGCTCCCCAAGGCAACAGCCACAGCGCCACCGCCAGAGCCCCCGGCTGGACGGACACACCCACCGCGAACGCCCCACGCCGCTCCCGGCTCCCCGGGGCCAGCCCGCGCGGGGCGCCCGCCATCCCCGCTCTGGGCTGCGGCAGGCAGCAGCACAGCTGTCAGCGCCCACCGCCGCCGCGCGCGGGTTGGCGTGGAGCTCCGCCCCTGGGCGGAGTCGGGGGCGACCTCCAGCCAATGGGGAGGGAGAACGAGCCAGCAACGTGGAGTTGGCCGCAAAATGTAAACAACGCGCGGCGTGACTCCCATGACAGCGGCTTAAACCCCCGCCGAGCGACTGCCCATCTTCCTATGGCTAATAGCGCGGCACCAGGCTGGCGAGCTCGCTGCATCGGAGCTGCCGGGCTGTGCGCTTAAACGCGGCACTTCCTGATAGCCCAGCCGGAGCAGAAAGTCTGCATATTTGGCTTCCCGCGCTCGTCTGTGTGGTGCTTTGAACTAGCGCCCACGACTCTCCGCAGGGAAGGGGGCTTCTTGCACACGGGGAAACTGTGGCGGGGTTGATCAGAGCCCCCAGCAGAACTGCAGTTGCAATCCAGGATTTCCTGGCTCTAACGTTCCCCCCGCTGACTGCTGCTTGGTCCGGCAGTGACACTACTCCGTTGCCTCTGCTACCTGTTTGGATGTCCCCGACAGAGATCTAGGATTTCATTTCAGGGTCAACGGGGGTGGGGGAAAGAGTCTGGAAATACATAAACGGCTTCTTTAGTTGGTAAACATCGCAAGTTAGGGAAAAAACAAATTTCAAATTAGTATTTCAGAGCGGCAGCCATGTTTGTTTTTTGCTGAAACAGACTCGCAGGGGTGCTGTGGCACCTTAAAACCTAACACACTGATTTGGGGATAAGATTTCGTGGGCTGGAACCCACTTCAAGAGTTACATAAAGTGGAAACTTCAGATTGACAGATTAGGTACATATATCTGCCAATCTGATGAAGTGGGTTCCAGTCCATAAAAGCTTATTCCCTAATCAATGTGCTAGTCTCTAATGTGCCAGAGGACTTCATGTTGTTTTTGGTAGATCTGAAAGTTTTCTGCTCCATTAGATCTCTTAGCTCTTTAGAAGTCTGTGTTCTCTTTAACTAGAAACTGGTTTACACAGTGAGAGCAGAGCAAGCCTTAGTCCTAGTCTGATACTCTCATTCAAAGAGCACCTCCCTGGGTCAGTTTCAATGAGACCATAGCATCATTATAGTAAATATCATTTGAGGTCCTTTACCACCCAGGTATTGGGTTACTCTGACATAAGAGTGCATTATATCTTATAGGAACCTATAGCTAAATTTAGATCTTCTTGATCATCATGGCTCTCTCATCAACACACTCCTAACTAAGCAGCAACTTTAAGTTCAGAGTATCTCTTGCTCTTGATTATAACAGACTTTTCCAAGTTACTTAGTAGGAATGGTGGGCATTTAAAATGCAAAAGTCATGAAAGGTTTCACAAAAGATTAAATGTGGTTTTAAAAGCACTCCCATGACTAAATGGCAGAGATTTTGGGAAGGCAATACAAGCTACAAGAACAAACCTGTAGCGGTTTAGTTGCTTCAGTTAAACCCCCGCCCCCCCAAACTGTAAAAAAGATATTCAGTTTTCTACATTGTTTAAGAGGACATTGGTTTTTAAGGATTTTACCCTAGTATTTTTCTTTGTCCTAGTTGTCCTCTCTCCCACCTTCTGTGTCTCAGGCCTTCTCTAAGCACAAAACTTCCAGCATTTTAAGATCAGTTTTAAAAATAGAGTTAGTTAAACCACTGCCAACTCTGGTGCAGATGTTCTGAAATTGATATAAGCCAGCTGCAAATCAATTTACTTTAATTCAGTCATTTCCATATGAACCAGCAATAAGCTTATTCAAGTGTGTCGTGCAGGGGCTATACAGTTTTAAATAAACACGTTTCAAAACAACGTTGGCTGAAATGGTGCAAGCTGTGTGTACAGGCAAGGCCTCAGGCACCACCCCCTTCCAATGCCCTGTTGTATTCTCCCTTGTCACCTCTCTAAACACTTATCTTCCTCCTTGCTTTCTTGGCCCACCACAGAGTAACAGCACATTACAAAGTTTACCTACAATTTTCTACTACCCTAAGAGCATGACAAGAAGTATAAATATAATGCAGTTTTTATTCCTTTGCCATTTCAAAGAATAATAAAAAGCAGTATAATATACCATAAAGATGCTTTAATAATAATATTATAATTGCCACTATTTCACGATATTGTAGGCTTTTTGGACACACATTCTCTTTTAATTCAGTGTGCACAATATCTACTACAACAGAGATCAGATTTCTATCTATACAAGTCAAAGCAAAGAGCCATATTTCTTTGATTCTTTTCTTGTTTGTCTAGACAGACACACTTGGATCCTGTGATCTTTACTCATGAGAAAAGCATTCAGTGATCTTAGCTTAGAGTAAAACCAGCTTCTTTTGCTTCAAGTCTCAATTACAGTGAAAGAAGGTTCCTCTCAGCTAGTCTTACCCATGTCTCTTTGTGGCTGAAAATCTAGTCTTTTGACTTAAATGCTAATTAAGTTATTGGTTCTCCAAACCACAGCCCTTCCTGAGTTGCTCCGCTGAATAACTCCACAGTTTATTAGGAAGGCACCCATTTCTATACTCCTCCTGAAAGGGTTCCTCTGCAATTCCTACATGGGGGGGCAACACCTGTTAATAATATACGTATCAGAGGGGCAGTCATGTTAGTCTGTCTTCAAAAACAACAAGAAGTCCTGTGGCACCTTACAAAATAACAGATATTTTGTAGCATAAGCTTTTGTGGGTCTTTGCCCATGAAAGCTTTGCTCCAAAATATCTATTAGTCTATAAGTTGCCACAGGACTTCTTGTTGTTTTTGAATAATATATTAACACTCTCCTCACCTAACACTCCACTGGGTCTCCCAATGTGTCACAAAGGAGAGGAATGATTTTCTTCATATTGTCTAGTGGAAGTTCACCCTGAGCTGTGACTAAGCATGAGACATATTGGTTCAAGATGTTGTTTTGGGTGGTTCTAAACTGCTGAAAATAGGAACATAGAATAAAAATAAAAAAACTTTATAAATATCTAATTCCCTCATCACCCCTATGAAGCAGGTAGGATCCTATTTCCACTGCACTGAGAGGCACCATGAGTTACACATTAAGGGACTTGCTCAAGTGCTGTGTTTTCTTGTTCCCTGCCAACACTCTAAGTTCTTTCAGCTGAGAATTATACCAGGATGGGTCTGGTTCCTGACTTAGAGCCAAGGCTGATTCAGCCAATGCTATTCAATGTGCAGCTGTAGAGGACCCTTGTCTCATGGGACTTCTGCAAAAGCAGGCTGAAATAAGTGTAGTGTTCATTGCTTATGCTTCTCTACAGCAAATGATACATTTAGTGCTGGCTATAAGCTTCAAAGTGATAATAATTTGAAAGAACCTGAATTTCTCTACATCCCCACTGCCTCCTTATCCTAGCCATGACTGTGACTCCCTGCAGGCTTCCACTCACTACATTTAACATCGAAACGTAGCTACAAAACTTCCAACCCTCAGCACTATTCCCTGTACTCACAACAGACGCATGCTGCAGTCCTAGACAGAGTCCCTATCCTCCCACTCTGAACCTCCGACACCACAGCGTGCATGAGAGAGGGGTACAGAGCAAATGGGATGGTGGATGTTCCATGCTAGACCTTGGAAGGGAATGAAATTACTGTGCAGAAACCCATGGATTTGCTTCATCTGGCCTGGATCAGAGCAGGGGCATTAAAGCTGAATTGCAAATACCCACTCTCTCCATTTTCTTCTATGTGATGCGTAAACTACTGCCTTCTGCGTAACAGACTTTCAGCTTCGAAACCTGAAATTGAATTTTGGGGGCTACTACGTTAAGTTAAACCCAGAACATGGTAATTTTCAGCTATGCTCAGTGGCAGGATGAGGGCTATGCCATGAATTTAAGGCAGATACCGTATACTGAGGTTTGTCCACCCACTCCAAGGCCTGGGATACACAAGGTGTGTACACTGTACAGAGGCACCTCTCAAAGGTGAGGAAAAACACATCTCTGACGAGGTAGCTATGCTGACCTAACCCCTCAGGGAGCCAGTGCTAGATCAATGGAAAAATTAGTATGAACTCCTCCTGCCAGTATAGGTAGTGTCTCCACTGGAAAGCTTCAAGGACTTAGCTGCTTCAGTGCCCCTGTGGAGTTCTAATTGTAGATATACCCCAGTTCTCTCTTCACAGATTCCAGATTCATCTCCTCATTCACAAACCATGTGCAGCTTGCTAGCACCCACCTTTCAGGCACCACAAACCCTGGTACCCAGCAAAGATGCCTACCTGCTTTGTTCTCCCCTCCACACAGGAAAGCTCTGAGAAGACCCACTGTAGGGAACGGGTGACTCTTGTAGTAATCAGCTGAAGTGGCCTATACACCAAAGTAATATTTTTAGTTACACTTATTATTGGGCCTTCTTGTTGGCCATCTGTAACAATGAGAAAGCCAAGTTTCAGAAGGCAGTGTTGTTTTTTGACACTGCCCAGGACTGGGTCTGAGACATTGAATTCCACTCCTGGCTCTGAGAACCTGGATAAGGGACAGCTTCTCTGTGCCCCATGTTCCCCATTCATGACATCAGGCTACAGTTACGTGCCTGTCAGAGATGGTAGCAGGTTAATTAGCATGGGTAGAAAACTTCCAACATGTCAAGGGACATTTAAATGTTAAATACTGCACCAGTTCAGAGTACAAGTCCTTACAGGCAAAGAAGCTACTGTCCCAAGGAATTTACAGCCTCAGCCTGCAATATTGAACTGTGAGGTTATCAAAGGAAAAAAGATGGAGGAGAGCAGGCTAAAATTTTACAAAGTCTTAACTTTTCTTTATGAACAGCACCAGAGCGGGGCTGATTGTATCAGAGCTGCAAACAGCACAAGCCACACTTTTGCCATATGCAGAAAAAATATGTTCTTGAGATCTTTTTCTAATCTATATTACTGTTTATGCCTGGCGAGAGGAGTCATATTTAAATAGTTAAATTGTAAGTGTTAATAGTAAAATTAGATGTCAAAATTCACATGCCATTGAGATGTAATGGTAAAGTGCCAGACAACCCCTGAGCAATATTTTATATAATTCGGCAACCTCAAAAAACATTTATCTCACTGACATTAGTTCAAAAAGGCTAAAGCTAATATTACAGCAAAAGGTTGTAAATGCAGGGCCTTTCCACAATGAGAATATTGGCAATAGCTGATTTTGTACATGTAGCAGCAAAGGAAGCAGAACACTCTGAGATACGACTGCATTTTAATTTTTTTTTAATGTTGAGCAGTCATCTTAATAAGTCTAAATCACCACTGGTGCACATCCTCCAGTGGAAGCAGTGATGAAGTTGTACTGTAAACCCCTCAGGCATTGTGCTCACTGCTCAGCCAATAGGATGACATAACTGCCAGTGCAGACTCTATTTTAGCATTCCCACCACTGAAACTGCACTACTATTGGACAGTAGGGAGAGACTTTCACATTACCCCCAGCTCTCTTCAAATTGGGGAATGTCCAAAAAAAAAATGTCCCACTGGTGTCAGCAACACAGGGAGCCTGAGATCCCTCCTACACCAGGTCAGGTTCATTTTGCCTCCCTGTGATTACAACAATACAAACCTCTGGCATAGAAGCACTGCCCCTGTAGACAGGCCTCATTATATGGCTCCTTGTTTTCCTAAGCTGATTTGATGAATTTTGGTTTCTTCCCTTTGGGAACAAAAACTTCAACACTGTACTCTCAGCAAATGGATGATTTTAATCCCTGAAAATTCAGTTTGGCCATTTTTGAGTTACTTGGAGAAATAAAAAACAGAAAAAAATATCCTTCACTGATTCTAATTTGTCTCCTACATAATTGCACAGTCACAGAACCGGGCTTTTTGAAGTGTGCATTTGATTAAACAATACAGAGAGTAAAACATAGCTGTTCACAGGCATCAGCATTTTGGGTCAGAGCAGGAGTCCAGCTAGCCACAGTTCCATCTCTGACAGGGACCAACAGCAGTAGTCCAACAGAAAATGAAGGCAGCACCAAAATTCCAGAGAAGTTATCGTCTTCCTTGGGAATGGGTTAATGGTGAGTGTCTTCACTATAGAATTAATTTGTTACTTTCCTGGAGTTTGCCTGTATCCAGTGCAAGCGTCCACACTGAAAATATCAGGCTGGTGTGCTCACATGTGATACACTCATTCATGTATGGCACATCTGGGTGGATCCTCCTAGGATTCTTTCCACTGCAGTAAACTGAGAGCTCTACGCATTTCCTCCCCCTCCCCCCGACAACTGGGAGGAGAAATCTGTTCTTTCTGGGCATACAAGAGGAACTGGAGGGCATTGGAGGCCTAGCAGCACTCAGGTAGAGCTTGCCTGGCTTCAGCTGTGTCTACACGTGCCCCAAACTTCGAAATGGCCATGCAAATGGGAATAAGGGGACTTCGAAGTAGGCGGCGTCCTTTCGAAAAGGAGCCCCGTCTGGACGCGCCGCACAGCGGCAAGGAGCATCAATTTCGAAGCGCGGCTGCCGCCCGCATGCTAATGAAGCGCTGAATATGCATTTCAGCGCTTCATTAGTAAACTTCGAAATGGCCATTTGCATGGCCATTTCGAAGTTTGGGGCACGTGTAGACACAGCCTTCATGCTACAGAGCAGTGGTGTGAGTAGCTGAAAACTTGGCTGGCCCAGTAAGAGGTAAAGCTAACATGAGAATGACCAGAGTTAAATGCCAATCAGAGACAAGGATTTGTGCATAGGGACAGAACTCAGGTTAGCAGCAATGCTCACATTTACATTAACTTTGAATTCCTATAATGTAAATACATTTTATAATTGATTTCAGTGAACAGATACTTTAGGCTGAATATTGCTTTTAAGTGTTACCACACAGAAATGTGATAAATTCCACAGGCAGGTGTGGTCACTCTATCCTGGGACTAAAAGACTGCCTGGGACTAAAAAGACTGCCTGGGACTAAAAGACTGCCTGTTAACTCAAGGTAAAAGTTAGTATGGACACAGTGTGCCTGTAAATTGCCACACTTGGGCTGAGTTTACACTTGCCCCCAACTTCGAAGGGGGCATGTTAGTCAGGGTGACGGGAGATTACTAATGAAGCACTGTGGCGAATACGTAGCACTTCATTAGGCTAATTCTCCCCCGTGGCAACTCTGAAGCTTCGAACTTCAAAGTGCCAGCTTGCATGTAGCTGTGGGCACTTTGAAGTGCCCTTACTCCCCAACATTTTGTACACGTATGCCAATTGAAACTTTGAAGTTGCCGTGGGGGAGAATTAGCCTAATGAAGAGCTGCGTATTCACCGCATCACTTCATTGGTAATCTCCCCTCACCCTGATTAACATGCCCCCCTTGAAGATGGGGGCAAGTGTAGACAAGCCCTTGCTTTCACAAAAGGGGTGAATAACAGTAAATCTTTTATATCCGGCATCCTATCATCCAGAACTCTCAAATAACCGGCATTTTAACCATAAGTCAATTTTAGTTATGTTTTCCATAAGTACAGTATAATGAAAGTAAACACAAATAAACACAGCAAATACAGTGTAAGTTTACAGTGTACAACACTACTCTGGATGGTAAGTAAAGTACTCTGCATACATTTGTTTCTTAATATCGAATCCTGTTTTTCTCTAGTGTTACGTATTACTAGCTAAACCTCTCTATTATCCAGGATATCTGAATATCCAACAACCTTCTGGTCCTGGTGAGGCTGGATATGAAAGGGTTAACTGTGCCTCCAGTTAACTGTCAATTAACTCTAGGTAAAAATCTAGTGAAGACACCCTCACAGAAGCATTCAGCTCTTACCTGCACTTTGACTCTTCCCATTCCGGGGTCACCAAAACTAGGGGTACGTCTTCACTACAGGGAGCATCACCCCTGCCGCGGTCGATCTTCTGGAGTTCAATTTAGCATGCCTAGTATCATCATCATCATCATCAACTGTGGGCCCAGCACCTGTTGGTGTCTGATACCTCTCTCACTATTCCTTTCCATCATTCCCTGTGCAGTGTGGAGTGGCTTAGTTTCTGTAGACTAGCTCTGCACCAATCTACTACGTCATCTATCCATTCTCTGTGGGGTCTGCCTCTCCTCTTCGAACCGTCCATTATGCCGAATACCAGGGTCCTGATTTTTCGTTTGTTGTTCATTCTGCAAATATACCCAAATAGTTGTAACTTCCATTTTATAACCTTCTGCAGCAGGTTCTCTTTCACCTGTATCTTTCTATATAATTATTCGTTGGTGACCTTCTGCATCCATCCTATTCTCAGAATCTTTCTATAACAATGCCTCGTAAGGATGCGCCAAATTGAACTTACAGGGCACCTGTGTCAGTATGCCTGCCCCTAGTTAGGCGTAAGAGAAGTCAACTGGAGAGGTTTTTCCTATTGACCTCCTGCTGTGAAGACGGTGGCAAAAATTGATTACAGTCTTCCCCCGCCTTACGAGGGTAATTCATTCCTGAAAAACCCCTCTTAGGGCGAATTCTCATAAGTCGAAAATGTAATTACCATTAATTTCAATGGGAAAAAAATGTATGCGTTCCTGAGCCCCAAAATGTACACCCATTTATGCTAAAACAACACCACATCCCATTAAATTCAGTGCAAGGGGGCAGGCAGGGCAGAGCAGGGCATGGGGAGGCAGCCCGGCCTGAGCGCAGCTTAGGTTAAGTGGGGAGGGGGCGCTGCCAGGAGCTGGCGGCGTGGGGAGCTAGGCAGGCACAGGGGCCCCCCAGCTGGTGAGGGGCGATGCCTCTTTCATGCGGGGCTGCAGGGTGGACAGATCCCGCCAGTGGCAGCCAAGGCGGCAGCGGCAGCTGAGCCAGGCACTAAATGGGAGGGAGCGCCACAGATGGCGAGCAGCGCCTGAGGCACAGCTCCATAGGGCAGGCGGCGGCAGCCCCCTAACCGTGCAGGGGGTGAGCGGCAGCAGTGGGGCTGAGATGTGCTGCGCACCCAGCATCTACGTCTCGCAGAGCCGCGTGACATACTGCCAGGACTCGGACGAGTCTACCTCCCCGCACCAGACTGCCACCCTCTTGCAGGGTGCCGCTGCCCCCCTGCACGGCCTCTTCGTCAAGACCAACGCAGCCAACTCCATCCCCTCGGTGCTTGCCTACCAGAGCCACCAGCCTCCAAATCGATCCTTGTAAATGCGAAGAAATGCCTCATAAGCTGAAGTAGGGGTACTAAATGAAACTCCTCGTAAAGTCGAATTCTCGTAACTTGAATGGGTGTATCTCGGGGTATGACTGTATAGGTAAGTCAACTCCAGCTATGCAATTCTTACAGCTGGATTTGCGTATCTAAAATAGATTTTACCTCCTAATGTAGACCTGGCCTATGTTATTTGGATAAGACATAGCCCAAGGTGATAGGTCTTGAACTATGTATAATGCAGATGTTCAGCAATATCTGCATAAGGAGCTCATTTCTGACAAAGAATGTTAGCAGTGTTCCTCCTCCCACCATTCCCCCCCATCTCTTTTCTTATCAGTACTGAAAACGGTTTAAATTGCCAATGAAAGCACAAGGCTTCTGGCACCAGTGTGTGTAATAAGGACCTACTAAAATAGCGTGTTGATGATGCTTGGTGTAGTGTGAGGAAGTTATTTACAAGTCAGTACCCATCTTTTGTAACAGTTAAACCATTTTCAATATCAGGTGAAAGGAGGGGGCAAAACAGAGACACTCATCAGCCCCATCTCCAGCAAGGGTCAACGCCACTGATGTTAACATTAGCAGAAGGCATTCACAGCAGTATTCGTAACAGCATCAGCTCATCCTCTGTGGAGCAAGTCTAATCCGTGTGGTGCTCAAAACAACCAGTGGAAAGTCTAGGCCAGGGTTCCCAATACTAGTAGGTGAAGTTAAACCAGCAGGAAGTTTTTGAAACATTTTGCTTGCAGGGACAAGACCATTGCTCACTGTATCCAGGAGCAATGGGCCATTTTTCTAGTACAAGCTGCAGGTCTTACCTGAAAAAGCTCACTACCTGAAAAGTGAATGTGTTCGTCTTTAAGTTGCTGCAGTTCTGCTTGTTATTTGCGTATCCCTACTAGTATCTCAGACTCTTAACTGAGTACTTGGGTGCATTAGTAGGAGCATTGCCAGCAGATCTAGGGAACTGATTATTCCCATTATTCAGCCCTGGTGAGACTGCATCTGGAGTACTGCATCCAGTTCTGGGTCCCTTGTTACAGAAAGGATATGGACACGGAGAGAGTCCAGTGCAAAAACGATTAGGGGTTTTGAGTTTATGATTTAGGAGCGGCTGAGGGATTTGAGCTTATTTAGTCTACATAAGAGAAAATCGAGGGGGAGACTCGACAGCAGCCTTAACTACCTGAAGGGGAGGTTCCAAAGAGAGTGGAGAGAGGCTGTTTTCAGGGGAGACAGATGACAGAACAAGGAGCAATGGTCTCAAGTTGCAGTGGGGGAGGTCTAGACTGGATATTAGGAAAAACTCTCACTTGAAGAGTGACGGAGCTCTGGAATGGGTTGCCTAAAAAGGGGGTAGAATCTCCCTCCCTAGAGATTCTTAAGTTCCAGCTTGACAAAGTGCTGTCTGGGCTGATTTAGTTGGGCTTGGTTTTGCTTTCAGCTGGGGGTTGGGACTTGATGACCCCTGGAGAGCTCTAATTCTCACTGGGGCCAAGATTTTTTGCTTTTATTGTATAGTAGTGAAAAGAAGAAGACACTGCTTATATTAGAGAGGAAGGTTGTGCTATACATCATGGGAAAGATAGAATCCTCACAGATGTTTAATATTGGTACATTGGCTTGAGCTGACAGATAGCCATCGGCGCATACAAAAAGATATTGAGTCTGTGATTGTTAGAAATTGGAACTCCGCTGACCCAGTGCCATTCCCTCTTTGTTTCACAGAGAAAGGAAGAAGAATAAAGAAGTCCATTACTCTAATGCTTCCAGAATGGTGGTGGTCAGGGACTCCTTCCTAAGAGGGACGGAGGCATCCATCTGCCGCCCGGACCTAGAATCCCGGCTAGTTTGCTGCTTGCCTGGAGCTAGAATTCGGGCTGTTACAGAGTCGCTGCCAAAAATTCTTCAACCTGTAGACTATTACCCCTTCCTACATCTTCATGTAGGAACCAGTGATACAGCCAAGAGCAACTTTGATGAGATCACACCAGACTACGTAACCCTTGGGAGAACGATCAAGGAATACGGAGCCCAGGTGGTCTTCTCGTCTATCCTCCCTGTGGAAGGAAGGGGTCCGCGGAGGGATCGTTGAATCACAGAGGTAAATGCGTGGTTGTGTAGGTGGTGTAGCAGGGAAGGATTTAGTTCCTTTGACCATGGGATTCTGTTTCGTGAACAGGGATTGCTGAAAAGAGACGGGATCCACCTCACTAAAAGTGGAAAGAGCATCTTTGTGGGCAGGCTTGCAAACCTAGTGAGGAGGGCTTTAAACTAGGTTTGTTGGGGGAAGGTGACACAAGCCCGGAAGTAAGTGGGGAAGGAGGAGGGAACAATTAAGCGGGTTTCCTGGGTGAAGAGGAGAAAGTGGGCCAATCGGCCCCTTCTCTAAGATGCTTGTACACTAATGCCAGAAGCCTGGGGAACAAACAGGAAGAATTAGAGGCCCTGGCACAGTCACACGAGTATGAAGTGGTTGGAATAACGGAGACTTGGTGGGACGATTCGCATAACTGGAGCACGGTCATGGAAGGTTGTAAGTTGTTTAGGAAGGACAGACAGGGGAGAAAAGAAGGAGGAGTTGTGCTCTATGTAAGGGAGCGGTATGATTGCTCAGAGCTCCAGTATGAGGAAGGAGAAAATCCAGTTGAGAGTCTTTGGGTTAAGCTTAGAGGTGGAAGTAACAGAGGTGATGTTGTAGTTGGTGTCTGTTACAGGCTGCCAGATCAGGGAGAGGAGATAGATGAGGCTTTCTTCAGGCAGCTTAGTGAAGCTTCCACATCACAGGCCCTCGTTCTCATGGGAGACTTTAATCATCCGGACATTTGTTGGGAGATCAATACATCAGCACACAGACAATCCAGGAAGTTTTTGGAGAGTGTTGGGGATAACTTCTTGGTACAAGTGCTGAAGGCACCGACCAGGGGCCGTGCACAGCTTGACCTGTTGCTCACAAACAGGGAAGAACTAGTAGAAGAAATAGAAGTGGGAGGGAACCTGGGCTGCAGCGACCAGGAGATTGTAGATTTCAGGATCCGGATGAAAGGAAGAAGGGTGAGCAGTAACATACAGACCCTTGATTTCAGAAGAGCAAACTGTGACTCCCTAAGAGACCAGATGAGCAGGATCCCTTGGGGAAGGAAGATGAAGGGGAAAAGAGTTGAAGAAAACTGGAAGTATTTTGAAGAAGTCTTACTGAAGGCACAGGAACAAACAATCCCGCTGCGTAGTAAGGAATGCAAACATGGTAGGCAACCAGCTTGGCTTAACAGGGAAATCCTTAGTCAGCTTAAATTAAAAAAGGATGCATACAAGAAATGGAAACGTGGACAGTTGACTAAGGAGGAGTATAAACATACGGGTGGAGAATGCCAGGCAGTAATCAGGAAAGCGAAAGCACAATTGGAACTGCAGCTGGCAAGGGATGTGAAGAGTAACAAGAAGGGCTTCCACAGGCATGTGAACAATAAACAGGTTATCAGAGAAGGTGTGGGGCCATTACTAGATGAGGAAGGTAACCTAGTGACAGATGATGCAGGAAAAGCTGAAGTACTCAATGCTTTTTTTGCCTCAGTCTTCACAGACAAAGTCAACTTCCCCATGAGGGTCCTAGATGATGCAGTATGGGAAGGTGGAGGGCAGCCATCTGTGGGGAAGGAACAAGTTCTGAGATATCTAGAAAAACTAGATGTGCACAAGTCCATGGGTCTGGATTTAATGCACCCCAGGGTACTGAGGGAATTGGCAGAGGTCATTGCTGAACCTTTGGCCATTATCCTTGAAGACTCTTGGAGATTGAGGGAGATACCAGATGACTGGAAGAAGGCAAACATAGGGCCCATCTTTAAAAAAGGAAAGAAGGACAATCCAGGGAACTATAGACGGGTCAGCCTTACCTCAATCCCTGGGAAAATAATGGAGGGAATCCTCAAGGAATCCATTTTGAAGCACTTGGAAGATGGGAAAGTGATCAAAAGTAGACAACATGGATTCACCAGGGGCAAGTCCTGCCTGACCAATCTGATTAGCTTCTATGATGAGGTAACAAGCTCTTTGGACATGGGGAAGTCAGTGGATGTGATACACCTTGACTTCAGCAAGGTTTTTGATACGGTCTCCCACAACATTCTTGTCCATAAGTTAAGGAAATATGGATTGGATCCTTGGACTATAAGATGGATAGAAGGCCGGCTTGATGGTCAGGCCCAACAGGTAGTGGTCAATGGCTCAATATCTGGATGGCAGTCTGTTTCAAGCAGAGTGCTGCAAGGCTCGGTTCTGGGGCTGGTGTTGTTCAACATCTTTATTAATGACCTGGATGAGGGACTGGGTTGCACCCTCAGCAAGTTTGCGGATGACACAAAACTAGGGGGAGAGGTAGATTCGTTGGAGGGTAGAGAGAGAATCCAGAGGGACCTGGATAAATTGGAGGACTGGACCAAAAGAAATCTGATGCAGTTCAATAAGGAGAAGTGTAGAGTCCTGCACCTGGGGCGGAAGAATCCCAAACATTGCTACAGGCTGGGGACTGACTGGCTCAGCAGCAGTACGATGGAAAGGGACTTAGGGGTTATGGTGGATGAAAGGCTGGATATGAGTAAACAGTGTGCCCTTGTAGCCAAGAAAGCTAACGGCATACTGGGGTGCATTAGGAGGAGCATTTCGAGCAGATCTAGGGAAGTAGTTATTCTTCTTTATTTGGCACTGGTGAGGCCACATCTGGAATACTGTGTCCAGTTTTGGGCCCCCCAGTATAAAAAGGATGTGGATTTGCTGGAGCAGGTTCAGCAAAGGGCAACAAAAATGATTAAGGGTCTGGAGCACAAGACCTATGAGGATAGGCTGAGGGATTTGGGCTTGTTTAGTTTACAGAAGACTCAGAGGTAATTTAATAGCAGCCTTCACCTTCTGAAGGGGAGCTCTAAAAAGGAGGGTGAAAAACTGTTCTCAGTGGTGTCAGATGGCAGAACAAGGAGTAATGGTCAGAAGTTGAAGAGGGAAAAGTGTAGGTTAGATATTAGTAAACACTACTTCACCAGGTGGGTGGTGAAGCATTGGAATGCGTTGCCTAGAGAGGTGGTGGATTCTCCATCCCTTGAGGTTTTTAAGTCCTGGCTGGACAAGGTCCTGGCTGAGATGACTTAGTAGGGGTTGATCCTGCTTGAAGCAGGGGGCTGGACTAGATGACCTCCTGAGGTCCCTTCCAGCCCTATGATTCTGTGAATGGTGAGAATTTTGAACTACAGAGGTTATTTTGTAATTACAGTGTCCAAATTAGTGCTCAAACATTTGGAATTTAACCACAATATAGGAAAAAATACTCAGATAAGCCACTTTAATAATAGGCCAATGTTTATTGACAGTTAAGATCATATTTGTTTCTTTGTGAAGTGCAAGATGCACTATGAAACCAAAATACAGGAGGTTGTGTTATTAAACACACATTGGTTAAGCGATGCTACTTTTTGGCAAAGTGCTGTATTTTGTTGTTGTTCAGTTGTATCAAGCTGCCTAGTCAAACTGAGAGCCAGACAACCTTCACTATCAAAAGAACTGCTAGACGTAGAGAAAGTGGCTCCGGAAAGAAGCTGCCATATATGCATAGAATGATGTACAGTATTTATACTAGCTGAAATCTCCCTTTTGAATTTTCAAGTTTGCTGCGTACAAGTTAAACCTAGAAGGCACAGGTTTGTTAACACCACATCTGTCTGTCGACTGATACATACAGAAACATAGTTTCAACAAAATTAATGAATCAGCATCTGAGACAGTGCAAGGCCTCCACTTTTACAAGAAATAATACAGGTTTTACTACGGTTCATAAACCATATAAAAAGCCACACAACTTACATACTACAACAACAACAACAAAACCTGGCCAGGAACTCCAGGCAGAAAAACAGAACTAGTAACATAAATATGCAAGATAAAAATTAACACGTAAGTCACTGATGAAGTATTGTGTGTGTGTATATTTTTTATATATATATAAAAAAAATACAAACAGCACGGTTTCCAATAGTAAGAACTGAGAGGCACAGCTTTTGTGCAACAAAACAGTTTATATCCTGAAAGATATAGGATTTCATCACTAGAAAGTTATCCAGTAATATAGTATAAAAATGAGTATCTCCTAGTTTTTAGGAGCAGTCAAAATTGCATTTTACTTGCCAACTAAAACAGAAGGCTCCAATTCTAATGCTTGAGAGCCATGCACTCTCTCTCCACCCCAACTAAAAGGTTAAAGGATTACTAAACCCCTTTCAATTCAAAGAGGTGGAGAGTCTGTCTTCCTTCATTTAACTTTAGGAAAATTAAAGCAGAAGGAAAGTAATTATTTAGGAAGAGAAAAATTAAAGCAAGGAGTCTCCTGAGCTGGAAAACATGTTTGTGTATACATACATTTATGTATATGGGGGGTGGGGTGGGGGTTGAGGAGATGAAAGAAGGACCAAGGAGAAGCTGAAATGAAAAGGAATGAAACCAGAAGAAAAAATAAGATCTCAGTGTGCAAAGGAGAGAAATTCTAGGAATCAGAAATGGATGAGGCTACAAAATTATTTTTGGATAAAAAAATTGAGAGTTCTTGAACCAGGAAAGTATCACTGTATAAACATGGATATACATCACTTAAAAAAAAAAAGGAAAAGAACATCAACAAAAATCCTCTATATTCTGAATGGGTATTAAGGACTTAGACTCATGCATTAATCACTCAAAACAAACCCCAGTTTCCATATCACTTTAAGTCTGAAAGAACAGCTTAGACAAAACACCTTTCAGGGATGGCGCAGATATACGTAGCCCAGCATAGATATATGTAGCCCATCCTAAGCACAGAAGGCCAGACTATATGACCTTCTAGCATTTCTAGGAATATACTTCAGGAAAATGGCAGGAGTACAACAAAAAGCAATGTTGAAAAGACTACATTTATATATCTACATGGCACTTTATGAGTTAACTAAAACCAGAAAACACGGAGTATTTGAAGGGAATTGGGGACAGGAGACTATTTGCTACAGGATTAGGAAGATTATTCTCCACAAGAGGTCTACCTGCATCTATTATAAACAGTGTTACTGATGGTACAAGATTACTACAAGGCATCAGATTTTGCATCAGCAAAATCAAAACACGTGGCCATATTTCAGAGAACATTTCAGAGGCTTGAAATAACTCTTAAGAATTATTGGTCTCATCTAATCACAGAAATTCAAGTCACCCATATATACATGTCTTATAGTGTTGAGGTTTTTCCACATTTCATCTGGGAAGACATTGTTGACTATGACATGCCTTAGCAGCAAACAGAGGAGAAGCAGCAACAGCAGATGAAGCAGTGGAAAGAAAAAAGGAAGAGTAAATCTTCACTGTTCTTCCCAGCCCCAATTCCCAGATTTACTCAAATTTCCAGGAAGTTTCTAGTATGGTTGATTTTGTAGTATGACTGTCAGGAAGTCTCCGCACTGTCAACCTGGGGAACTTTACCTTCCAAGGCATGCTTTCTTCCAGAAGGTCATGCACATTTTTTTAAAAATCAAGATATTTAACGCTCTGTACTTGCTCCTTTCCAATTTTATATACCCTTCCAGCACTGCTTAATTTTGGAAGACCAATAGGGTTAGAATGTATTTAAAATGCTATGCCTTACCTAATTTCCAGTCATGGCCACCCAGACTTTATTCTCACTGGGAAAGAACTGAGAGTGTTCCAAGTCCTCATCTGGAACCACGTTTTCTATCCAGTACTTTGTGAGTCATTCCTAATCTGTTACTTGAAATGAATTAATCAATTTGAGGCAGTAATCAGCAGCTAGGGAGCCCATCTGTACTCAACATCTACCAGAACAGGCTCTACAGTAGTTATGCATGGACCTATTATTGAAGGCAGTCAACCTATTCCTTTCTCCTTGGATCGGACTACAGTGACATCCCCAAACTTGGCTTACTTTATGTAATGGATGCATCCTCTCCCCAAAGAAAAGAAAAAATGAGAAAGAAACAAAAAAAGAAGAGAGCCAAGGCTGTGTGAGTTAAAATACTGATGGACTCTCTGGGTTAAACGTCTATACTTAGTAATCCACAGGTCTACCTTTCATTTCATGCCATGGAAGGCACAAAGTCTGCCACTCTCCAACACCTGTACCCAGTCCTGCCAATGGAGGGAGGGGGTAAGCAAAGGGGGAAGTTGCCCCAAAGCCCAGCCTTCCTAGGGTACCTGAAGCTCTGGCTCCTGTTGCTACTTTACCAGCAGTGACGGCTAGAGCTCTGGGCCCCTTTGATGTGCTGGTAGCACATGCAGCTATGAGGGGGCCAATGCCACAGTCCTGGCTGTACTAGGGCATCTGCCCTTGGCCCCACCTCTTCTGGGGGCACAGAGATGCACCCCCCTTCCATTTTGCCCCAGGGCCTGTGGTGGCTTTTGGCCCTGCAGCCTGTGCTATTTGTGCCAATATTATCAGGTGGACATTTAACTCTTCTGTTGCTTTATATGAAGTACCTGACAACCCTAATTGAACTGTTTACCGTAAATAGGTAATATCTAGAGTTACCTTTCAATAAGAATTTAGTGACACCTACTTCAAATCCATGGGCAACTATAGTCTTTTTAATGCTTACGTTAGAATATATCTGTGCACACAGTACATGCAGGCATACAAAGCTGTCAAATGTACTGGTTATTATGGCTGACACCAATAATTTTGTAACTTCATTTTGATTAAACTGAAGAACGCGTGTTCCATCCTTTTTAGAGTTTTCTTTAAAATCCCATCCATACATCATACTATAGTTACAAACCATTATTCTCTCACACACTCATTTCCAAGATACTGAAATATTTAAGATAACCACTTAGGATCTATCACAAGGCATTTTGTGATATGCTATACGCAAATCTGGTTTCAAACTAATGTAACACTAGTCACGATTTGTGTTCAAATGATTGATTATAAGCTTCAGGTTGACCACAACTTCATTATCTAGACACTAAAACAAGAGCAAGCTAAGAACAATTAACTAAAAGAACTAAAACCTCAACAACCTTCAGTAATTGTACTGACGCTGGCAAGGCTGGTGAACAAACAATCCATTGTGCTTGATTTGCCGAGAGTGGCAATCCCTGGTAAGATTTTGGCGCCGGAGACTGTTTCTGGTGAGATGGTGTCTTTCATTATGTTCTTTTACCCAATGGGTCGGACGAAAACTCTTGGTTTGTTCCAGAAAACTTGAGTGAGCAGCAAGAGTGGCAACGTAGCAATGAATGTGCTGCCCCATTTCGTTTCGTGCGTCCATTCTAAAATGTAATATAAAAATGTTACACTTAAGTTAGCACTTTGAGAGCTAGAGAAATTTATTAAGTCAGAGTATTTTTTTCTACCTCAATGAATATAGATAGGTTTGGAAGGATTATTTTTGTATCAGTAAATGTCACTAAACAACAACTTAATTGTGTGCACACATAGAAATATTGATCGAGACCTGAAAAAGATCTTCAACAGAAATGTAGTGATAGGCAAAGTAAGAAAAATGCTGCTTGGAGAACTTAAGAGCCTGATTTCAGGATATTTACTGTGTATAGTTTGGCATGTGATTTTGACAATTTGTATTTACAATGCTTTGACTTTTTGGGTCTCAGGGTATGTCTACACAGCAGCCTTATTTCAAAACAAGCTATTCCAGAGGAGCTATTCTGGAATAGCTTATTTTGAAATAACTTCTTTAAAGTTCTGAGCTTTCACAATTTCTGTTTCTTAGCAGACTAAAGTAACATGTACAAAGAAAGACACAAGCTGGATAGGACTGGTTTTGTTCTGGGCTTATGTGGTGGTGAATCTGGGCCAAGTATGATTCAGTACTTAGTTAAGACATTTGTCTTAAAGACAGAGACACAATGGCTATGTTTACACTAGCCCAAAACTTCGAAATGGTCATGCAAATGGCCATTTCGAAGTTTACTAATGAAGGGCTGAAATACACATTCAGCACCTCATTAGAATACCAGCAGCCACGGCACTTGGAAATTGACACGGCTCCCCACCGCGTGGCTCAGCCAGACAGAGCTCCTTTTCAAAAGGACCCTGGCAACTTCGAAATCCCCTTATTCCATTTGCATGGCCATTTTGAAGTTTTGGGCTAGTGTAGACACAGCCAATATATTGGAAAGGGTGGGAGCAGCACAGAAAGAAACAATGAAGTGAACTGCAAAGAAAAAGAGGACACATTTTTCAGTGCACACACAGCTTCCTATACTTCCCCACACCTTTGCCAAAGAAAAAACTGTCATGGCTTCTGGGCATAAGAAAGACCCTACCTTGGAATATTTTAAAGAAATTCATTCCCTGGGTGAAAAAAGAAAACATGTCAATTATAAGCAGAGCAAGACCCAGTTGCAAGAATGAAACGTCATAAAGGAAAACTGCTTTTTGAAATAAAATGATGTGGCCGAAGACGTAGATATATGTCTGAGAAGTGCAGATCAACTGGTTCATTTGCAAGGAATCTTTCTTCAATACTCTCTCTATGCCTCTTCGTACAAGTGTAATTTAACAAGACAAATCCCAGGTTGCTTGCTATGCTGGATGTTCCTATAATAAAAAGTTTAGCTTAGCTAATCATTATGGTTTGTTTACTTAGTTAACTAGATTTAGATCTGTCACCCCGGTATACAATATAGAAAGCTGCAAAAAGAGAAATTTAAGAGTTCCCAGTTGTCACTGAGGCTGCATCTAGACAGAAGGGAACTGCTGGAAAAAGATATCCAAATTTGTTTCAGGATCCCATTTAAGCATAAGAGATTGTGTATCTGCAACATCTTTAAAGTCATCCTTTGGTACTTTTAGTAGCAGTGTTGCAACTAAACATATTTCAGACAACAAAGTATCAGTAGCAAGCAAAAGATTTCTGTCAACCATTAAAATTACCACCAATGGATGGTTTTGTATTAAGGACCAGCAAATACCAACAGTACACCATAGATGTAAAGATTGCGCTATTCCTTTATGCTGCAAATTCTCCTTTACACATTATTAACAATAAGCACCTTCACTGAGGTACTGAGTCCTTACAACCAGGCTACACTCCACCTGGCAAAGCAGATATTTGTGGAAGGTTGCCAGATACAGTGTATGAGAAGGAACTTGAACAGCTCACAAGAAATACTGAGGGGAAATTTGTCACTTTAACCCTTGATGGGTGGAGCAGCAGCCACAATGATCCAGTAACGTGCCTGTGTGTCAACAGAAGAGGAGGTTGCATATCAGAAACTACAGGTAGATCAGGAAATGCCCACACAACGGAATATTTTAAAAAAGTAGCTGTGAAAGATGTAATAAACAGTGGAAAAAAATCCAATTGTCACATGCACACTTTTGTCACTCCCAATGCTGAGAACATGGCAAAGATGAGAAGATATTTAGAAGAAGAAATGGAAGTATGTTCCTTACTAATATATGGCTGCTGTGCCCATTTAATGCATCTTTTAGCTGAAGACATTAGCATGTCTTCTCTAGGAATAAAGGAAAATGTTTTTGAAGTCACAGAATACTTCTGTAACAACCATTTTGCCTTAGCTTCACTGAAGAGAGCACAAGGATCCTAACTAATTATCTCGATGTATTTGCTGAAATTCTTGATTGATTGTTTTGAACAATTCATTAAGACCTGGTTTATTCTCATAAAACTTTGTGAAGAGAACAGTGATACAATAAAGGGAAGTATCTCATTCAAAGTATGTAACACTGGAATAAATAAGAGTTGTAGAGGATATGTTCAGTTTACTGAAGCCTATAATGACAGACTTAAGAAAATTTCAGAAAAATTGCTGCTGCATGCTGATGTTCTCGAAATTTAGAAGGCGCTTGAGAGATACTGACAAAAGAATACCTCACCAGAAAGTTTAACTTCAGGCAAAAAGAAGTGACTGGATCCAACACTATCTCCACTTCCAAAACAAAAAAGCAGTCAAGTAGCACTTTAAAGACTAACAAAATTAATTTATTAGGTGAGCTTTTGTGGGACGGACCCACTGAAAGCTCACCTAATAAATTATTTTGTTAGTCTTCAAAGTGCTACTTGACTGCTTTTTTTGTTTTGATAGTATACAGACTAGCACGGCTTTCTCTGTTACTTACCTCCACCTCATTTTCTTGCGACCATTCTTGACCCCAGGTATAACGGCAGATCCCTGAACTGACACTGCTGCCAAGGCATGGGCATCTCAAAATCCCTCCTGAGTTATGCAAGTCATAATAAATGTCAGTGCTGGAGCAAAGTCATTTAATCAGCACGTGTCTATTGATGATGTTTTGAACAAAGTTACTCCCCTCAATTGGTGAAAATCATTAGCCAGGCACCTTGAAACAGAGTTCTGTCAGATGCTAAAGCCAACTTTTCACAGCAGCAGCTTCCCCTACAGGCAGAGAGAATAGTTTCATCTTTTGGTATTATTCACTGAAACCTAAGAAATTGACAGGGAGTTGAAACTGCAGGAAAACCTGTATTTCTATTTCAGTCTATGAATCAAATGCAAGAGGGGAAGATGAAAGCTAGTTCTAGAAGTTTTAAGAATGCTGTACAGTCAGTGTTCTGAGGACCTGTCTGTTTGGGTTACTAAAATTTGAAAATTAAAGAAAAAAGTTTAAGGACAGCTGTTGGCCAGCAACTCCGGACACTGCTGCAATTTCAAATGTGACATTTTATTAAACTAAATCTTAAACATTACATACGTGTAAGTCTTGTTGTGTTTGTGTCTCATTTAGATCTACCACGCCTACTGTACTGCTGCTGCATCTGCAGCTTGACAGAGGTAATGAGTATTATGAACTGTTTCCTAAATTAATAAAGACCAAGTTATCTAAAAAAAAAACAAAGTAAATATTTTTAGCTGTTGTAAAATGCTGCACTGAGCTTTGAAGTAACACATTTTAATGATCAGATTTGCACCATTGTTTAAGACATACGTGAAGTAGTATCAGTGGGAAACCTAATTTAAAATAAATTATTTAAATTACCTTAGTTTAAATCAATCTACAGTGGCATTAACCTGGTTTTAGAAGCAACATATCAGAGCTGAAATTCTGAATGAATACAGCAATAAGGGAAGTTCTGGAACAAGCACAGTTATGACAGAATGAATACAAGCACTACAGTAATAAAACAAGAACAGATTAATTGTGTATGTCTTGAGCATGTTTTTGACTTATGTAATCTGCCAGAGCAATGCATATGTGGTTTTCATATTGTCCACAACAATAAGTCATAGCGTGTATATTAGTGAGCTACTGATGCACACTGAGCCCCAGCCACCTGGGTACCTCTTGGAGGATGAATGTAAACATGGCAGGAGATGGAATCAGTTGACCTGGGTTCAGACTCCTGTGGGTGTTTGCTGCAGCAGAGATGTACCCCTAGTGACTTTACAACTGGCACACAAAAGCTAGCAAGGCTGGAACTTGACTGTTAACTGATAACCAACATTTGTAAAAGCCTCTCTTCTGTACTGAGCAGTGAATTTTGCTTGTTATAGCAGAACTCATTAGAACCCACCACGTAACTTAAACTGACATCGAGGTTAGTCTTAAAACTGGTACAGTTATGATATACATGCCTATTAACAAAGCAGACTGATCAAACAAAAAGTACTGTCCCAAGACAGTAATACTTACTGTGCCAGTGTGCCTTAAGCAGCTTTCCTGGCCCTACAATGTTAAACGGCCAACCATTAAACTACTAAAGACTTCAGAACAACAACTTATTGTATTGACAGCTTGAACAATTAACTATTCACCTTTCATGTCTTCCCTCCATTACTGTTTTTTATCTCAACTATAAAGTTTTAGAGAACCAGTCATAAATTTGTTTTACAAAATACAGTAAAACCTCTATTTATGCGATTTTGACACGTGTTACATGGATTAATGCAAGTCAAAATTGTGAGTGGCAGGGAGATGGGAACCAGGCGGCTCCCAACTCCCCTCTGCTTGTGGGAGCTGGGAAGCTGACCAGCTCTGCTGCACTGGTCAGTTTCCTGGCTCCCACCAATGGCTCTGGACTCCCCTCTGCTTGGGGGAGCCGGGAAACTGACCAGTGCTACTGTGCTGGTCAGTTTCCTGGCTCCCAGGAGTGGTGGGAAGTCAGGAACCTTGCTCCTGGCTCCCCCAACTTGCGCAAAATTCAGCTTACATGTGGTTAGTCAGGAATGCAGCCTACGTGTAAGTCAGAGGTTTACTGTAATCTTATACATGAAACAGTGACAAAATATTTAGCCCAGCTCCTCAAAAATTCCCATTCATTTCATTGGGTTAATAACAGTACTTGAGCCACCCTCAGTTGAATACACAGGTCCATGAAATTCAGAGGGTGGATGCTGATTTACAATGAGTATCTGGCTCTTTAATTTGATTATATGTTTAAGTAGTGGTACATTATAAATAAGTGCAAGATACATATCTGTCATGGCTCATACCAACATCTCTAAATTATACAAAGTCATCAGAAGAATCCGGAAGGAAGGCAAAAGATCCATCTACTATTGAATGACACAATTCTCACTCAAATTTCACCATCTCCATTTTGCAACCATTGCTGTCACATCGCTGCTACTGCCAGTAGGCTCTTACAAACTAGTCTCTTCTGTTTTCTTTGTGCCTTAATGCCATGAGGATGGGCATGCTTTTGGGGCTCCTTACAGTTGTGACATTTCTTCAGAGCTTGATTTTCAGAGGTACTAGATAGCTAGGACTCCCACCAACTTTAACCGGAGTTATGATGCGCAGCATCTGCCACACCAAGAGCTCAGAGCTTCAGTATCTGCCTCTTGCTTACAAGAACTGCTTTACACCACTTTCCAAACTAAAATTTGCCCATTTTCTTAAAGAGTTGCAAACCAAGAACTTTAGGTATGGGAGCCTGGCTGCCATTGAAGTCAGTGGTAATTATTTACATACTGCTACCCATAAAACCAAATTCACCATAAAATGATTCTTCTTCATTCTTATTACAGATGATGAACACTAGATGAAGGCCAAAACCATCCAGTTTTTCTGAACAAGAGCCCCAGGAATTACATTAACATTTCTCAAAACTTGAGTATATAGAAAAAACACATCAGGCCACAATGAAAACACTTTTGCTACATCAACAATAGCTTCTGCAACTAGCAAATATTGCACTGTACATTTGAGTCTGTGGTCATTTTGCATGGTCACCTTTTTAGGATTAAGACCCAAGAGGAAGAATAATTTCTGACTTTAACAAGGAAAAAAAACTTTATTGGTGGCCTTCCGAGTTGGCATGGCTCCAGAGCCATTTGGCTAAGCCCAAATATACGGCAGTTGCAATAGCCTGTTAGCCTGAGCCCCATGAGCGTGTATCATTGCCATGGGGCAGCTATGATTATTTTAAGTTCAAGGTGTGCATACCCCCAGATGTGACATTAGGCAAATCACACATTCCCTATCCCTGCTCAAGTTCTTAGTCTCTGCAATGTAGATAGTACTTCTTCCACCTCAAAGGATGGTTGTGACAAGTAACTTTAGAGATACTACATGGGCAGGGCTAAGTACCTTTTATAATTTTTATTGCTCTCTTCTGGTTTAGAAATTCTGCTCTATAAACAAAAGTTAAAAAACTGAGCATGTTTAGTTTTAAGAAAAGATGACTGCAAGACCTGATAGCAGTCTTCAAATATGTCAAGAAGTGTTATAAAGAGGAGTGTGATCCTTTGTTCTCTGGTGTCCATTGAAGGTAGGCCAAGAAGTAGTGGGCTTAATTTGCAGCAAGGAAAGTTTAGGTTACCTATTAGAAAAATTTTCCTAACTACAGGTTAAACCTCTCTAGTCTGGCAGCCTCAGGATCTTACCAGTGCTGAAACCAGACAATTTGCCAGACCATGGTCAATATTGTTTAGCAGCACTACCAACACTTCCACTGCACCCATGACAAATGGACATCCAGCTAACTAAAATCATGTTGGACTACGGATGTTATCACACCAGAGTGTGCTGGATTAGAGATGCTCAACCTGAATAGGCTAGCTAAACAACGTCCGAAGTTTTCAAGAAACATTGCGAAGTCTCCCTCTTGAAGATTTTTAAGATGTTAGACAAATATCTGTCAGGGATGAGCTAGGTATTCTTGGTTCTGCTTCAGTACCAAAGCCCAGACTAAATGACTTTTGGAGGTCTCTTGCACCTCTTCATTTCTAGGAGGCACCTAGATAACCTATCTGTTATCTGAGTAATTTCCTCTGACTTCACTAGGAATAGCGTACAATTAATGGGATGATAAGGCTCCAGAAGTATTAAATATAATGACTAGACCACACCTAACACAGTGACCATGTCTTAGGCTAAGTCTACACTAGCCAAAAACTTCAAAATGGCCATGCAAATGGCCATTTCAAAGTTTGCTAATGAAGCTCCAAAACGCATATTCAGCACCTCATTAGCATGTGGGTGGCTGCAGCACTTTGAAATTGACGCGGGGACACATCTCGAAGAACCATCGTTACTACGGTGAGTAACTTCTCTTTCAGCGCCTCATTAGCATGCAGGCAGCTACAGCACTTCGAAATTGACATGGCTTGCTGCCACGCGGCTCGTCCAGACGGGGTTCCTTTTCAAAAGGACCCTGGCTACTTTGAAGTCCCCTTATTCTTATGAGCAGATAGGAATAAGGGGACTTCGAAGTAGCCAGGGTCCTTTCGAAAAGGAACCCCGTCTAGATGAGCCGTGTGGCAGCAAGCCACGTCAATTTTGAAGTGCTGTAGCCGCCTGCATGCTAATGAGGCGCTGAAAGAGAAGTTACTCACTGTAGTAACGATGGTTCTTCGAGATGTGTCCCCATGGGTGTTCCACGATAGGTGTCGGGCTCGCCCCGGCGCTGCAGGTCGGATCTTTTCAGCAGTTTCTGCCGGACCGCACATGCACCGGCGCGCGCCGCTCCCTTGCGCGCTCCCAGCCGCGTGCGCGATCTAGTCCCCGCCAGTTCCTTGACCAACCACCTCGGACGCTCCTGAAAAATACTAAACAGAGATCCGAAACGGGGAGGATAGGCAGGTGGTGGAGCACCCACGGGGACACATCTCGAAGAACCATCGTTACTACGGTGAGTAACTTCTCTTTCTTCCTCGAGTGTCCCCGTGGGTGCTCCACGATAGGTGACTACCCAGCAGTAACCCAAGATAGGAGGTGGGTAATCGGTTTATGTGCAGCTTGTCCCCGAGAGGACTGCTGTCGAGAGACAGGTATCCTCTTGGAATACCCTGTGAAGGGCATAATGCTTAGCGAAGGTGTCATAGGATGACCAGGTCGCCGCTCTGCAAATGTCTTTTAGCGTAATGCCCTTGAAAAAGGCTGTTGATGCCGCCACCCTCCTAGTGGAGTGAGCCCTAGGCGGGGCCAGTAAAGGAGTCTTTCTAAGTTCGTAGCACATTTTTATGCAGGATACGATGTGCTTCGAGATTCTCTGCAAAGAGAGACCTTCTCCTTTTGATTTGGGAGCGAGAGAGACTAGGAGTCTATCCGTTTTCCGGAAGAACTTAGTCCCGTCTATACAGAAAGCCAGCGCCCTCCTCACGTCCAGGGGGTGTAGGCATGCCTCTTTGTTGGAGTTATGAGGCTTTGGATAAACGAGGGTAAAACTATAGGTTCGTTAATATGAAACTCTGAAGAAACTTTGGGAACAAAGGCTGGATGCAGCCATAAGGTTACCGCCTCCTTGGAAATTACTGTGCAGGGTGGCATTGCCATAACTGCGGCAAGCTCGCTCACCCTGCGAGCTGACGTGATTGCAAGAAGGAAGGTCGTCTTTATCGTAAGGAGATGGAGGGAAACCTTGGCTGAGGGTTCAAACGGTGGTCCCGTTAGCGCATTAAGCACCAGGTCCAAGCTCCACGAAGGTGGAAGCGGTTTCCGAGGGGGGTATAGGTTTACCAACCCTTTGAGGAACCTGGTAACCATGGGATGGGCAAACACCGTGTGCCCTTCCTCTTCATGTCTGAAAGCCGATATAGCGGCAAGGTGGACCTTCAACGAGGATAGGGAGAGTCCGCCTCTCTTGAGGTCCAGTAAATACTCTAGTATTACAGGTACAGGCACAGCAAGGGGGGCTAATTGCTTGGTAGAACACCATGCAGTGAATCGAGTCAATTTTTGCTTATAAGGCTTCCTGGTGGAAGTCCTCCTGCTACTTTCTAGGACATGTTGCACTCCCTCCGTACACGTGCTCTCTAGGGAGCTGAGCCATGGATTAATCATGCTTGCAGTCGCAGGCCTCGGGGGTGTGGATGCACTATGGACCCCTGGGCTTGCGTGAGCAGATCCGGCGCCACCGGGAGGGGCATCAGTGGACGGTCTGACATGTGCAGGAGTAAGGGGAACCATTGCTGTCGATCCCACGTTGGGACTATCAGGATCATTTGGGCTCCCTCTCTCCTGGCTTTCTGCAAGACTTTGTGGATAAGCACTGTGGGAGTAAAGGCGTAGAGCAGGGGGCCTCTCCACGAGATGGCGAATGCGTCCCCCAGGGACCCCCGTCCCAGTCCTGCCCTGGAGCGGTATCGTGGGCACTTCTTGTTGTGTTGAGTGGCAAACAGGTCTATCGGGGGAAATTCCCATGCGTCAAAAATCGGTCATAGCAGATCGGGACGGATCTGCCACTCGTGCGTGAGTGCGAAGCGCCTGCTCAGCTGGTCTGCCTTCACATTGTGAGCACCTGGTAAATACGAGGCTTTCAAGGTTATATTGTTGGCGATGCACCAGTTCCACAATCAGACTGCTTCCACACATAAGGCACGGGACCGAGCTCCTCCTTGCCGATTTATATAAAACATGGTGGAGGTATTGTCTGTACTGATCCTGACTACTTGCCTTGTATATGGTCTCGAAAGTGTTTGCAGGCGTTGAACACTGCTCTGAGCTCCAGTATATTTATGTGCAGTGACTGTTCCGTGGAGGACCACAGTCCTTGCGTCACCTTTTCGCCCATGTGTGCTCCCCACCCTATGTGGGAGGCGTCGGTAGTGAGAAAGACAGATATTTGTGGTTGGTGAAAGGGCACCCCTGTTAGCATGTTCTTGGGGTTCACCCACCATTGCAGGGATCTGCGCACCTCTGTCGTGGGCGACACCACCCTGTGGACGGTGTGTGCTGCCAGTTTGTAGACGCTCGCCAGCCAGTGCTGCATGCTGCGCATATGCAATCGGGCATTCTGTACCACAGACGTTGCTACTACCATGTGGCCCAGCAGCTGTAAGCACATCAGAACCGGCACCGTAGGGCTGAAGGTGATGACTTGCACGAGGGAACCAATGGCGCGAAAGTGGGCATCTGGTAAATAAACCCTTGCTGTGATGGAATTTATACATGCCCCTATGAATTCTATGTCCTGTGCGGGGTCTATCTTTGATTTTGCCAGATTGATGACCAGGGCCAGCGAAGAGAACGTGTCTGCTGTGACACGTATCATGCTAAGTACCTCCTCCTTCGAGGCCCCTTTCAGTAGGCAGTCTTTTTTTTTTTTTTTTTTCCAGATATGGGAATATAAACACCCCCTGTCTGTGCAGGTAGGCTGACACCACTGCCAAGGTCTTGGTGAAGACTCTGGGGGCCGAGGAGAGGCCGAACGGCAGACCCTTGTACTGAAAATGTTCTTTGCCTACCATAAACCGGAGAAAATGCCTGTGAGCCGGTTGCATAGTTATGTGGAAATACGCGTCTTGTAAGTTGAGGGCTGCGAACCAATCTCCATTGACCAGTGCCGTAAGTGTAGAGGTGACTGTGATCATCCGAAAGCGTTGCTTGCGCAAGTACCGGTTGAGGCCTCGAAGATCTAGGATGGGCCTCCAGCCTCCTGTCTTTTTCTCTGTGAGGAAGTATCTTGAGTAGAACCCTTTCCCTCGGAGTTGCTCTGGCACTCTTTCCACTGCCCCTGTAAGCATAAGATGGCCTACCTCCTGCTTGAGTCTCACTTCGTGGGAGGCGTCCTTTAGGTGGGGTCTGGGTGGAGGTCGTGGCGGTGGGAGTGACTGGAAGGGAATCGCGTAACCCGTGGCTATGATCTCCAGTACCCATTTGTCTGTGGTGATCTTTTGCCACTGGTCGTAGAATGGTCGGAGGCGATGGTGGAACAGTAGCTTCGGATGACATTGCGCGATGGTAGTGATAGTGCAGCCCTCGATCTGTGTGTCAAACTTGTGGCCTTTGGCCCTGCCCCGAGGACACACGGCTCTGTTGAGAACGTCTCCTCGGAGTTCTGTACTGTTGGTGCTGTTGATGTCGTCCTTGCTTGTAGTCCCTGTGGTACTGGGGACGCTGTGGTTGATACTGCAAACAGCTTCTGCGTGTCAAAGGGAAGATCAACGATCTTCGCCTGCAGATCCCTCGGGATACCCGATGTCTGGAGCCAGGACTCCCTGCTCATGACCACTGCCGTAGCTGTTGAGCGTGCTGCCGTATCCGCTACGTCTAGGGCGATCTGAACTCCTGTCCTCGAGGCTGCGTAGCCTTCCTGCACAATGGCCTTGAGCACCGGCTTCGTGTCCTCTGGAAGCGAGTCCATGAGGGAAGTCAGCCTGGAGTAGTTGTCAAAATTATGGTTCGCTAGATGCTCTGCGTAATTCGCCATTCTCAACAGTAGGGTAGAGGAGGAGTAGACCTTTCTGCCGAACAACTCTAGTTTCTTGGCATCTTGTCAGTTCCCCCTGTCTTGTACTGAGAAGTTTTCGACCTCTGTTGAGACGATTCCACCTCCAGAGAATTTGGTTGCAGGTGGCTGAACAGGAACTCCATGCCCTTCGTCGGGACGAAGTACTTCTTATCCGCTCTCTTGTTTATAGGCGGAGTGGACGCAGGGGTCTGCCATATTGTGGTGGCGGACTCCATGATTGCTTCATCAGCATCGCTTTGCGGCATGACTCACACTTTTTGAATCCTGAAGAGGACACTGTGGTGAGTCTTTGAGTTGTTAATAGGGTACTTAGCACCTTCTCTGTGCCTGTTCCCCTCTCGGACTCAGCCTGCTGCGGCAGGAGGCCTAATGGCCTTACGTCCCCGGGCCTCCGCTGCTCCGCTCGCTACTAAGTCTGTAAAACTTTAATTTTTACTCTTTTCTTTTTTTTTCTTTTTTTTTTTTTTTGAAAACAATAACAAGCTAACTTAAGCTAAAGACTGAAAAAGAAGCTCTAAACACTTTAAAAACATTAAATACGCTAACTCTGGCCGTAGCCTGAGTGGATTCCGTCTGCAGCCCATGGCGGTTAAAGAGGAACTGGTGGGGACTGGATCGCGCACGCAGCCGGGCGCACACAAGGGAGCGGCGCGCGCCGGCGCATGCGCGGTCCGGCAGAAACTGCTGAAAAGATCCGACCTGCGGCGCTGGGGCGAGCCCGACACCTATCGTGGAGCACCCACAGGGACACTCAAGGAAGAATATGTATTTCAGTGCTTCATTAGTAAACTTCGAAATGGCCGTTTGCATGGCAATTTCGAAGTTTTTGGCTAGTGTAGACACGGCCTAAGAGAGTTATTTAAAAAAGACATAAAGCTATGATTATCTTATCTGAAAACACTGAGGGTATTTGAGCTTTGTTCATTCACTTAATACTAAAAGTTCAAATTAATTCTTAAAGCATTTGGACTAAGAAGTTGTTACCAGGTATTTTACTGCATTCCTTTGCATTAAGCAGTCATACATGGCCTGCTTATTTACCTCATTTTACCAACAGGATTTTTTTTTTTTTTAAAAAAAAGAAGAGACAGAGATTTACCTGGGACTACTTGGATTATGAAACTCCTCATCTCCACAGCTAGTCTCATTTAGACTGTGACAGGTATTATGGACAGCATATACGGACATGCTTGGATGTTCAATGAGAAGGTTCTCCATAGGACTGGTTTCCACCTTGATAGTGGTTAATCCGCCTGCAGTAAAACATGGGGGAGGGGTAATAAACCAGCTCTCCTCCATGGGACATGAGTCATACTGGATGAAGCAAGACTCGCTGGCATCAGACAAACATTCTAAAGAAGTCGATAAACAAGAAAAGACGGGGGAGTGGTCAGCAGCTGATGTTTCACTGATGTTTGTGTCTTCTGTTGAAAAGTTAGTGCAAGTGTCTGTTGGAGGTTGTCCAGCATTCCAGTTGCCACAAATTGAGATTAAGCCACCACAGATAGAGGATTGCAGGAGATGGAGATCAGCAAGTTCATATGGAGCAAGAAGAGTAAAACAAACAAAAAAAAAAGTCAATCAGTATGTACAGAAACACCTGACAAACAACTGGGACGTTTTCAGGAAACTCTTTCCCAAGTCAGATATAAAAATTGAGTATTGCCAGAAAAGTGATACAATTGTGTAATACAGATTGCTCAGTGTCAAATAAATATTATTTGTACAAGTGGCTCTACTGACATCTGAACTTGTTAGTCTTATGAAACTGATAACAGTTTCCCTAGTCAACTTACAAATTACATTATAAGCTTCATTATTTTACGCAAATCCATGTTATTTATGCTTAGACTAAAAATTCCTTCGGAGCTATTGGCTTCCTTACACAGAAGTACAATGAATATAACTGCCCGCTTCCAGCTGTACAGGTTATATTTAACAGACCTCTTACCTATAAAGTCAACCAGAATCCATTCATCATCTTCTTTTTCACTGAACTCTGGCTCTTGGTTGGACAAGTTATTGATCTCTCCCACAAACATATTATTCAGCCTCTGGAACATTTCTAAGGCAAGAATGAGACTTTGTCTAGTAAGTCTTTGTATCCAAAAATTCAAGACACAGCTCACACTTCTACTAGAAAATTGGCAGAGATCCACAATTAAAGTGCATAGATTCTTTATCGGCTTACATATGGAACATGGAGAGTCATGATTGTAAACAGGTGATAGAAAACCTGCAAAGAAGAAAAGAGTGGTCTTAATGCTACAGCAATCAATCTATTTGTAAATGACAAACTGGAACTCAGACAGGGCCAGTTCTTGACTGCAGGTTTTGGTTAATAGCCTACATGACTCAGAACACTTGCCATAAGGCAACGTAACACTTTTGCATAAGCCCATAGCATCCCCTACCAGCCAGCTGAACCATAGGAAGAGGACTGATGGAGGAAAAACCTAGCAGGGCTTGGTTCCCTAATGCCCTCCATCTGGATTCTGCCCTCATATAAAGGTATGCGTAGCTCCTAGCCTCATCCACGGGGTCTGCAGGAACATGAGAGAGGCTAGGGCCATCTATGCAGAGACCCTGTACCTCAGAACCACTTGGATCTTCTGGCCAAAGGGGGTCCAAAGAAGAGATGTTACTTTTGACTTCCTCAGGAGCAGTGGTAGGAGGGAAATCTACAGAAGACATGGTATTACCTACATTCTCCATGTTGCAGGGGCAGTGGGAGGATTATAACTCCATGCACATACCCCACTCTTGCAGGGACCCACTGATGCAGAATTCAGGTAGCTGACCCCATCTATACCGAGCAATAAAGGCATGCCCTGAGAGCACCACCACCTCTGTGGAGTTCAGGGAGCTCTGCTTGAATGTTAAATACAATACAAAGGAAATCAGTCAAATTCAAAGGTGCTGTAGCATGGTTATTAAGTGGAATCCTTTGCACAGCGATCAGATACTGCTGGGTAATGAGAGTTCTACAAACACAGGCTGCATCAGGACAATGAGAGTTCTACAAACACAGGCTGCATCAGGACAATTTGAGAACAAAGTTGCTTCCTTATATTTCATTATAAACAAAATTAATTTCTCAACAGAAAACACTTCCCTAGATTTATATGTATGAAAATGACAAGTTTCAGCCTGAGCAACATATATTTTGTGGCTAAAGCTGAAAAACCCCTAAGACCTTTAACTAAAAGAAACATGTCTAAATTCCTGAAATTACCACAACTGCATCCAATCACCTATTGTAGTCACTTCGTTTGTTTGAACCATTAACAGAGTTCAAATGACACTGTCACAATGCAACAGTTTAGTAGGAATATTCAGACATTTATTCTACAGTCATTTTATTTTAAGCACCTCGAGCTGTATTTCTACCTCTTAAGTTAATTATTAGAACGTATGTGTAAACACAGTGCATCACTTACATAATCTCTTCTCCCTTCCTGGAACTAGCCCATGTTTATAACAGGCTAGGCAAATTAGAGATGCAGGTTGAACCTCTCTAATCCGGCCCCCTCTCGTCCAGCAACAACTGTAACCCGGAATGATTTTAGTTAGCCGGATGACCACTTATCGGGGTGTGGCCAAGCTTCCCATGGTCCCAAAAAGTTTGTTTACAGCCACCAGTCTGGGCTCTCAGTGTTCTGTGTATTATTTAGCTGTAATTTACCCCTAAATGTCTTCTAAGACCCAGTGGAAGTATTGGTAATGCTGCTAGACAATATTGACCTTCCATGGTCTGGCAAATACTTTTATTTGGCATTGGTCAGGTCCTGGGAGTGCTGGATGAGAGGGGCTCAACCTGTATTTTCATAAAATGTATGAATTTCTATATTCAGATAGCTTCTGAGTGCAAGATGAATCATATTACAGAAAATATTCAAAACAATTGTTCAAAGCACAGCAAAACAAACAATGGAAATTTATTTCTAGCAAGTAAATATTGATTAAGGGAGATCACCTTCTGTAAACATAAACTCCAAGTTTCTGTGTTAATGTACTGCACCTCCTGAACCTTTGCGCTGAATAGCAGAAAATTAGAGAGAGACTTGATAGTTACTTCTGTTTATCATTGGAGCTTCTCTCCTTTTTGTTAAGCCACTGAGGAACCAGTTTACATTCTGACAATAGGGATCCAGAGCTGTTCTGTCCATAGGAGAGTTCAGGGCAACCCCACAGGCTCTGTTCTTTGGGGACATAGAAGTAGGGGGCCAAGAGTGCTCTGGGGTATTAGCAGGGGTCTGGCACTGGCAGTAGGGATCAGCCCTGCCCATGCACTCACTGGTAGCAGCAGATAGCAGAGTGACCTGGTCCAGCTTGCCCTGCTCGCTCCATGGGCTCCTAGCTTAAATTGGGAGAGGGGACTTAGAGGAAGGGGTGGAATGGAGGCAACGTGGGGATGGAGTGGGGTTGGGAAGAGGGAGGGTGGTGGGGTTGAGGGAAGAGCAGAGCTGGGGCAGAGCCAAGAAGAGGTGGGGCCTGGGGCAGGGCCTGAAGGAGGAGGTTATTGCAGGTCCCACACACCACTATATATGGACCTCTTGGGATCCAATACTATTGGTGCCTCTAAATTTGTTGGACTTCTGCAACATATGTGATATCAGCCAGAGGCTGAAAAATAAAAATATTTAGAGCCCTGCAAGGACACAAAATTTGTATCCACACCTGCATCCACAAAAACGAGCTGTGGGTATCCTCATTCACACCTGTGCACATGGATACCCACAGATGTAAAGCAGAAAGCTACAGATCTGCACAGCTGTTTGATAATTACAAATGTCTATGGTTACCACAAACACAGCTGGGGGACAGCATACACTGGGGTTGGTGCTATCTGGTTAGCTATACATCTGTGAGGGTGTTTACTGGGTAAACTATGCAGTGTAACAGTGATTACAGTAGCTGATTGAGAGTTGTGTGTGAAGTTACAGCCACATGTGGTCTAACCAATTCTTAGCTGTTAGAACTTGGTTCCTCAACTTTTATTCCCATGTTAAAACCACTCTCAGCAGTCTCTTGACAGACATCAGTAGTCTCCAAAAAAGCAAGATTTAAGCAAAGGCAAAAGAGGTGCAGTTAACATTAGCTGTTCAATAGCTTCATTGCGCATTGAGTCACAATCACTAGTTCTCTGGAAAACATCTTCTTTATGTGCACCAACAGTCAAAAAAGTTGACAATGTTAGGAGTCATTTGGATAGGGACAAATAAAGAAAAAACATTGAGCCACTAACTAAATCCACAGTATTCCCACACCTTGATCCTGGTCACCCCATCTCAAAAAACATGTACTTGGGAAAACTAGAGAACAGCAACAAGAATGACTAGAGTATGGAACAGTTTCCATATGAGGAGAGATTAAAAAGACGGGGGGCTGTTCATCTTGGAAAAATGAGAACTAAGGGGGGATGTGATAGAAGTCTGTAAGATCGTGAATGGCATGGAGAGAGTAGTATTTATCTTGTGACCTAACACAAGAACCAGAGGTCAGTCAATGAAATTAATATACAACAAACAACAACCAGCATCTGATGAAGTGAGTCTGTGCTCACGAAAGCTCACGCTCAAAACTTTTCTGTTAGTTTATAACGTGCCACAGGACCCTTCGTTGCTATACAACAAAAGTACTTCTTCATGTAACACACATCTACAAGCTGTAGAACTTGTTTCCCAGGATGCTGAGGGGGACAAAAGTATAATGGGGTTTAAAACAGTTAAATAAATCATAGAGGTCCACCAATGGCTACTAGCCAAGATGATAAGGATGCTCAGGGTGTACCTACAATTCTGACTGCCAGAGTCAGGGACCAAATGACAAGGGATGGATTTTTTGATAATTGTCCTGCTCTGTTCATTGCCTCTCATGCATTCGGCATCAGTGTTTGTCAGACAACTAAGTTAGATGGACCATTGCCCATGATAAGTCAGCCCTTTCTTTTGCTCTTACTATAGCAAACTTTTTCTCCAGCCACCATGACAGCTTCCAGTTCACTGACTTGAACAAAGTGGTCACCATTTTGTAAACTTCATTTTCTACCATATATCTGCAGTCAGGTTCACTGTATTGTGGTCCTTACAGCTAGAGAGATCTGCACAGAAGAATGTCTACAAGGTAAAGTTGTCAGGTCCACAACACTGATCCCTCAGTAAAAGGCGTATCAGATTCACTGCAGTTCTAGAGAATGCAGTAGATTAACATGTATTGGGTTGAAAATATTACACATAAAAAAACCAGTAAAAATGAGGCACATTTTTAGCTCCATTTTAAATTTATGAATTGTTTTCAGTTTGTTCAGACAATTTTTTTTTTAATTTTAAGCCAAGGCAATATTACTGGTTTAAAAGTTTTTAAAAATTACTATTGCTATTTTGAGAAGGGAAGTACAGAAAAGAAATAAAATGTATTCTTAAAGGAAAGCTTAAAATGAAACACCAGTTGCCCCGCAAGCTTGATAAGGCATAAGAAAAGTGTGAGTTGGAGTAACTCAGATTTACTGAAGGTGGCATAATAACCTCTCTAAAATAAGATAATCTGAAACTGTTGCCCAGTTTCTGAGATATGTTTGGTACTTTGAATCCTGGAGAAATATTAAAAAGGAGGTTCCTCTGAACCACTACCAACAGTAGACGATACAAAGATATATACGTAAAATGACTGACTGATCACTGTACATCAGAGTATTTGCAATTTATAGGACAACTAGCTTATTGAAAAGCTATTCTAAGTTGGCTTTCTGGAAGTCTCTTGTCTGAAAGATACCAAGAGAACCTGTCCATTTGTGTTAACACTGTAATCAGAAAGGTTAGGGTGGGAGTCACTGATGTTCCGGTCAAGATCAAAGACTGTGACTGAAGTTGCAGAAAGCCTGTAAGAAACCACAGAACTTTTTGTTGAAACTATGTATGTCCTCATATAAAAGACATTGCATCCCTCTCAGAAAGATTTAACAAAAAGGAGAGGAGACAAAATTCTAAATACTAGCTTGTGGCTCTGGCTATGTGGCCACAGAGCAATAACGCCTTACTCACTGCCCAGATCTCACATCTCTCCAAACACACCTGTGTGTGGGGAACAGCCAAGGCACACACCTTGGGCAATAAAGGGTGAGGCAAGCCAATGTTTCTTACCCAATATGCACTGGCCAGCAGGCGGCAGTCTGTACCACATAAAGGGAAGAAATTTACTACATTCCACCCTCACCTTCCAAGCAAGAGAAGCTCCTATGAGGTGTATGCCTCTGGGCTGAGACAAAGGCTAGGTGGAAGACTGAACACTTAGGTTTGATCTTCTGGGGTGCAATTTGGAGCATGCGTGAAACGGCACATTCCAAGATCAGTGTCAAACCCAGAACTCCTTGTGAGCCGCGAGGATTAAGGAATGTCGGCAGGAGGAGCACTCCTGTCGACAATCCGCAGTGAGAACAGAGACCATTGCCGACAGCTGCAAAATCGATTTTAGTCAAGCAACTGCTGTACCTAAAATTATGTGGCAGCTGTTGACATTCCCGGTAAGTGCAGATGTGGCCAAAGTCTATCCCCAGTTAGCTGAATTGTTTCCCAGTACACTTGCACAAGCAACCATTGTGCTTTAGTGCTTAACTGGCTTCTACCACCTCTACCTCAGTGAGCCACTAAAATGGGAGGGATGTCAGCTGTTATGCCAGGCAGAGGATTAGGATTTCAGGTGGAAAGTACTGGGCAGGTGCAATTGCATTCTCCAGACACCAGAGCCTGCTGCTCCTGCGGGAGCTGCTGCCCAGGTCTCTGACCGCAGGGCTAGGCACTTTCCCATGAAGACCCCAGCCCCTGGTCTAGGTGACCTGACCGGGCGTGCCGTTATCCTCTCGCCTCCGGCTGAGTCACATCCTCTGGTTTGTTTTGCTGGCTAGGAGCCGCCTGGCCCCGGGCAAGGCCTGCAGGAGGCCGGGCTGGGTCACACCTGACCGGATCACCTCGGCCGGAGGGGAGGGGGAAGGTCCCTCTGCAACCAACCACGCTGGCCTGGCTGGGGCCGGAGGCGGCGACCCGAGCCCCCTCCTGCCCCGGGGCGGACCAGCTGCCCGAGCACTTCCTCCCAGTCCCCGCGAGCGGGCCGGCGGGGCGGGGCAGAGAAAAGGGGTCACGCTGGGAACGCCGCTACTCCGGCGTCAGCGCAGCGGAAGTTCAGAGCGCAGCAAACAAGCGGACCAGGACCTGCCCCGGCGCATCCGGGCAGAGAGTAGCGCCGCGCAGCCGCCCCGCGCGCAACCTTCCCGCCAGGGAGCGCGGGCAGCGCGCCCCGGGAGCCGGGCGGAGGTGGCGAGCCCTGGGGAGCGCGCAACGCCGCTCTCCGGCCGAGGCATTTAGGGACCCCCGCTGCTCCCCGCGAGTCACACAGCTGGGAGGGAAAATCCTCTGCCGTACCTAGTTACACCGCGCAGGGCAGGGTCGTTTCCCCCCCGGCGCCCCAGGCAAAGGGACTCCTTCCGTTCCGCCGCTGGGGGCGGCGTGTGCTCACGCTCCTTAGAGAACGACCTTCCCATAAAAGCCGCACACGCCGCGGTTTCCAAGCAAGTTCCCAGAGGCTGCACGGGAGCTGCCGGGTGACCGACGCCCTGGGCACTCGGACCCCTCTGATCCGACCGCCGGGGGCCCCGCCGAGTTCTGTCCGCTTCTTAACGTGCCTGTCGAGCCGGGCTGCCCGGACCTAGGGCTGTCGTAGGCGTCTCGAGGAGCTGGAGGGGAGGAACCACGTCAGCCCCACGCGCAACGGGGGCAGACTCCCCTGGCCCCGGGGGACGAACTGTTGGAGGGGGGCGGGAGGTGGGGCACTGCTGTGTGCGCCCACACCAGCAGCCTGTCCCGCAGCACAAGGCGCTCACTTAACGGGCCGGTGGCAGGCGAGACGGGCAGCGGAACTACCTCGTTCCCCTTCCGGACACGGGCAAAAGTAAGTTACGGAGGGGGTAAGAGATTAACTCCAGTGCCCCCAGCCTGCTCTGTAGAGGTGGCCGCTGGGTCAGGGGTCCGAGTCGCTGTACCGCTTCTTCCAGGGTGAGTGCAGTGCTCCGCGACTCACCTTCCAGAGACAGGAGGGGCAAAAGCCGGGACAAGCACCAGTGGCTAGTGAGGTAGATGAGGGAAGGCAGCGAGGGACCCCAGCTCCGCAGGGCCGCTTGTGAGGTCCCGAGTCTTGTTACCGCAACCGCCTCTCTCCAGCTCGGTTCCCTGCCGAGTCTTTTGTTGTTACAGAATCCAGCGAACAGCTGATCGGCCCGGCCGCCCCAGGCCCCGCCCCGGCCCCCCTCCCGTCTCCCTAGGGCCGGGCTAGGGTTCAGACCCCACCAATGTGAGCAGAGCGGGGCTCGGGGCCGCGCCGGGACAGGCTGTCACTAACGCACGTGATCCGGCCCAGAGCCACAGAGAAACTCTGCAGCTAGGACAACAAAAGGAGAGGGAGAGAAAGGGGGAGTGGAAGTGAAAGAGAAAAAGAGAAACTGCAAAAAGAGAAGAGGAGGAAGAAGAGGGTACTTGGGAGGGAGAGAGCTTAAAGGGCAGGAAGAGGGGAAAACAAAGGAAAGGAGTGAGAAAAAGTTCCAAAGAAAGGAGGAAGGACTCAGATAAACTGCTGCTGGACTCAGAGTAAGAGCCAGAAGAAAGAGAGCACAGGAAGGGTAATAAAATGGAACTAATAAAGAATCAGACAGATGCTGGGACTCAGCAGCAAGTTGATACATTATGCACAGACACTGCTATATATTATTTAGGCAAAACCTAGTTTCCTACTATGAAGCTGCATCTACATTACAGCTGTTCTTTGAAAGAAGTTCTTCTGGAAGAGATCTACCCAAAAACCCCTTCTTTCAAAAAAAATCACATCCACACACAAAGTGGATCGAAAGATCAATCTGCTCTTTCAATAAAGCATCCACATAGCCCCCACTCTTTCGAAAGACAGAGCCAGGGATCAAAAGATCCAGCACCACGATAACTGCTTCTTCATAAAAAGGGCCTGGGGAGTGTCTACACACACACTTTTTATTTTGCCTTCAAAAGAAGGTGCTCTTCCTGATCTGGGAGCAGAAGGGGGCTTCTGGAAGAAGAGCTGTGTTCTTTCGGTTGCAGAGCACATTTTGTGTGTAGACGCTCTGTGTTCTTTTGAAAAAACGCATGACTTTTTTGGAAAAAACAAACAAAAAAAAAAACGCCACTTGCTAGTGTGGATGCAGCCTGAGTTAATTTCATGCATGGGCACACCAACTCCAACTTACAGGACCACCAGTCCTGGTTGTATAGTTTACAGCTTTGGCTAGAATTTGCAGAAAAATCAAAATCAAAATCAAGCAAAAATCAAACTGGCCTGCCTGAACTTTCATTTGCAAGCTCTTTGCTTTGAACGCAGTATATCTAGAATTTGGGACAAACTGGACATGAGCTTCTTTACATTTCAGTTTTGAGAGGGTTTCCTGAACTGTGGGGTTTGATTTTTGTTTGTGTTGGGGTTTGTATTTATTTATGTGGTATGTTCTATTTCTAAATTGACTTTGCCTAGAAAGTCAGAGCCATCCTTAGAATTTATAGGGTACTATGCAGTACTATTACACTGGTGCCCCTATTCCTCATGGCAGCTGGGAGGAGGCTGATTTTTTTAGATATTTGATTTTATAATCTTCAGCAAGACACTAATGAAATATTTTTAAAACACATTTTAAACTAAGGTCCTGTAGAATAACAGTAAATTCAGAAACTGGCAGGAGTTATCAACAAATTGGACAAATACAACTTATATGGGGCTACTATAAGGTGGGTGCACAACTGGCTGGATAGTTGTTCTCAGAGGGCAGTTATTAATGTCTCACAATCACGCTGGAAGGGCATAACAAGTGGGGTTCTGCAGGGGTCTGTTCTGGGACCAGTTCGGTTCAATATCTTCATCAACGATTTAGATATTGACATAGAGAGTAGGCTTAGTAAATCTGCATATGATACCAAGCTGGGAGGGGTTGCAACTGCTTTGGAGGATAGGGTCATAATTCAAAGTGATCTGGACAAACTGGAGAAATGGTCTGAGGGAAACCAGATGAAGTTTAATAAGGACAAATGCAAAGTACTCCACTTAGGAAGGAATACATACAGAATGCGAAGCGACTATCCAGCACCAAGTACTGCAGAAAGGGATCTAGGGGTCATAGTGGACCATAAGCTAAATATGAGTCAACAGTGTGATGCTTTTGCAAAAAAAGCAAACATGACTCTGGGATGCATTAACAAGAGTGTTGAGAACAAGACACGAGAAGTCATTCTTCTGCTCTACTCTGTGCTGGTTAGGCCTTAGTTGGAGTATTGTGTCCAGGTTGGGGCACCACATTCAAGAGGGAAGTGGAATAATTGGAGAACATCCAGAGAAGAACAACAAGAATAATTAAAGGTCTAGAGGCCATGAGCTGTGAGGAAAGACTGAAAGAACTGGCTTTGTTTAGTTTAGAAAATAGAAGACAGAAAGGGGACATGATAGCAGTTTACAAGTACCTGAAAGTGTGTTACAAGGATGGGGGGAAAAATTCTTCTTGGCCTCTGAGGATAGGACAAGAAGCAATGTGCTTAAACTGCAGCAAGGGAGGTTTAGGTTGGACATTAGGAAAAATTTCCTATCTGTCAGGGTGGTTAAACTCTGGAATAAATTGCCTAGGGAGGTTGAGGCATCTCCATCACTGGAGATATTTAAGAGCAGGTTAGATAGATATCTATCAGGGATGGTCTAGATTATACTTGGTGCTGCCATGAGGGCAGGGGACTGGACTTGATGACTTCTCGAAGTCCCTTCCAATTCTAGTGTTCTATGATTCTATGAAATGCCATTAAAATGCCTTCATTACCACTTGAATGGTTCTTTCACAGGCTCTACTAATAGGTCTAGAAGGATTTTTCACTTTAAAGTTAAACTAGAATCTTCGCGGCAAGCAGAGCCACAGAACATGGCTAGGAAGAGGCAGTGGGTTGACATTAATCATAGAATATGAGAACTGAAAGGGACCTCAAGAGGTCATCAAGTGTAGTCCCTTGTCCTCAAAGCAGGACCAAGCACTCTCTCTGTCACTCCATTAGGCATTTATCTAATCTGTTCTTAAATATCACCAATGATGGAGATTCTACAACAATCCTAAGTAATTTATTCCAATACTTAACCATCCCCCACCCTGACAGTTAGGAAATTTCTCCAAGGCTGTGTCTAAACTGCATGGGTTTTTTTTGTTTTTTTTGATACTCTTTGACCTCCCAAGGTCAAAACAAGTAAAGTTGAAAAATCGCATTCACACAGCCACGGCATTGTGAAATGGAGTGTTCTCATTTACTGCCACATTTCACAGCCATAGCATTGCAAAAGGAGGATTCACATAAGCCAATAACTGTGCTCTGTTCACACATTCATTTTTCACCTTCAAAGAGGGATGGGTAGTCAAGGAAAATTGGTCGGAGTTGTTATGATGAGGGAAAAGCCTTCTTACCTAGGCTTATCATGCATGGCCTACCCCTCTGCAGGTTTTTTTTTTTTTTTTGGTTTGGAAAAAAAAAAAAGCAAGTGTAGACAAGACCCTAATGTCCAACCTAAACCTCCCTTGCTGCAATTTAAGCTCATTGCTTCTTGTCCTATCCTCAGAGGCCAAGAAGAATTTTAGTCCCTCCTCTTGGTAACACTCTTTTAGGTACTTGATATCATGTACTCTCTCAGCCTTCTCTTTTCCAAAGTAAACAAACCCAATTATTTTAATCTTCTCTCATAGATCATATGTTCCAGACCTTTAATCATTTTAGTTGCTCTTCTCTAGACCGTCTCCAATTTCTCCACATTATTCCTAAAATGTGGTGTGCAGAACTGGACACAGTACTCCATCTTAGGCCTAATTAGTGCAGAGTAGAAGAATCACTTCTCATGTCTTGCTCACAACACTCCTGTTAGTGCATCCCAGAATCACGTTTGCCTTCTTTTGCAACTGTCACACTGTTGATTCATACTTAGCTTCTGGTTCACTGTGATCCCTAGATCCTTTTCTGCAGTACTTCATCCTAGGGAGTCACTTCCCATTTTGTGTGTGTGACACTGACTGTTTCTCCCTAAGTGGAGTACTTTGTATTTGTCTTTATGGAACTTCACCCTATTTTCCTCAGACCATTTCTCCAGTTTGTCCAGATCATTTTGAATTCTGACCCTATCCTCCAAAACACTTGCAACCCCTCCCAGCTTGGTGTCATCTGCAGAACTGGCCCTAAAACTGACCCCTGTAGAACCCCACTTGTTATTCCCTTCCAGCATGACTGTTAACCATTAATAACTACTCTCTGTGAGTGGGTATCCAGCCAGTTACACACCCACCTGATAGTAGCCCCATCTAGGTTGCATTTCCTTAGTTTACAGATAAGGAGGTCATGCAATACTGTAAAAAACGCTTTACTGAAGTCTAGGTATACCACATCCACCACTTCCCCTTTATCCACAAGGCTCGTTATTCTATCAAAGAAAGCTATCAAACTGGTTTGACATGATTTGTTCTCGATAAATGCATGCTGACTGTTACCTATCACCTAACTATCTTTCAGATGTTTGGAGGTGGATTCCTTAATTATTTGCACCATCATCCTTTCCTAGCACTGAAGTTAAGCTCACTGGTCTCTAATTTCCTGGGTTGCCCTTACTTCCCTTTTTATAGATGGCACTATATTTTATTTTATAGATGGCACTATATTTGCCCTTTTCTAATCTTCTGGAATCTGTCCCGGCTTCTATGAAGTTTCAAAGATGATTGCTAGTGGCTCAGATAGCTCCTCTATCAGCTCCTTGAGTATTCTACGATGCAATTCATCAGGCCCTGGTGATTTGAAGACAGCTCACTTTTCTAAGTAATGTTTAACTTTTCCTCTCTCTCTTTTAACTTCTTGACCTACCCCAGTTCCACTAGTATTCACCATGTTAGGCATCCAGTTTCCATCAACCTTCTTGATGAAAAGTGAAACAAAGAAATCATTAACTAACTCTGCCATTTCCACATTTTCTGTTATTGTTTTTCCTTCTTCATTGAGCAACAGGCCTACCCTGTCCTTGGTCTTCCTCTTGCTTCTAATATACTTGTAACACTGCTTTCTTGTTTTCCTTTATGTCTTGAACTAGACTGAGCTTCTTTTGTCCTTTTGCTTTTCTAATTTTTGCCCCTACATTCCTGTGTTATTTATTTATATTCCTCCTTTGTTCTTTGACCTAGTCTCCACTTTTATACAATTCCTTTTTGATTTTTAGGTCATTCAAGATCTCCTGGTTAAGCTAAGCTGGTCTCTTGCCACACTTCCTATCTTTCCTATGCAGAGGAATGGTTTGCTCTTGCCAGCTGTCTTAAACTGTTTTTCCTCGGCCCAGGAACTGCCCCAAATCTTCAGTTGCCCTATGTAACTGCAGTATTCTGCATTTGGTAATGACGGCTCTGTAGAATATGTGACATGCTTTTGGTGGAAGAATACAGTGCTTTTGACGAGGTTTGGGAATGGTGGAATTGCCTACTTTATTCACAATGGTTCCCCTAAACATTAAAAAGTCTCCCTGAACTACTGCAGAATTTTTCTTCAAATTCTAGCCATACCCGTAGTTACATTACCACAACTGATTATCTGGCAAGAAACAATAACGGATGAGAGGAATAAATGGGCCCAGTCTGAAAGGAATATGAAAGCATGCCACATAAGAACAGGGGAAATCTAGCATCTGGTTGTATATTAAGAAGCTGTAATGCAGATGACACAAAGAGAGGTAGGTACAGAAAAGAAAAAAAAAAAGTAGTTTGCTCTCAACTTCCCAAACAATGTGTATTTTTATACATCCAAATTTAAAATCATGCATCTCGGAACAAAAAATAGTAGGCTCTGCATTGCAAGGATGCGGAGAATTTTACACTGGGAACCAATGGCTCAAGAGAGACTTGGGGATAATCAGATGAACATGAGCTTCTTGTGAAACACTGTGACCAAACAGGGTTAATGTGAACCTTGGATACACAAGCAGGAGTACTAAGCAGTAGTAAAATAATATCACTATATTTAACAGAATTGTTAATGCTGCTGGAATATTGTATCCAGTTCTAGTTTCACTATTCTGCAAGGATGTTGAAAAATTGGAGAAGGTTCAGAGAAGAGCCACAAGAACAATTAAGAGATTGAAAAAAACACATTGCCTTAATAAGCAAGGACTGAAGGAGCCCAGGATTCAAGGATTACTTGATCATAATCTACAAAGATCTACATATGAAACAGTACCCAAGGCACCATCAATTTTTTTTTTTTTTTTTTTTTTTTTAAACAGAGGACAGACCTGCCATTACAGAGCACCCCTTCCACCAAATTCATATACCACAATTTGAGTGTCTCTCCACTAGATAATCACAATGGTCCCTTATGGCCTTAAAAATACATAAATCTATTAAATGAAGTCACCTGAGCTATATTGGTGGATGTAATAGGAGAATAAAGGACTTTGTTCTGAGGAACAGAAGAGAAAGCCACACGTATGTCAAAGTTTTATAGAAAGAAGCAGAGTTCATCCCTGGCAGCTTGCAGGGTCTCCTTAATAACACATTCTATAAAACATAAGGAAATTCTCATGTACAAAAAGCACTAAGGTCTGGTCTACACTAGAAGGTTAGTTTGAGTTTAGGTGTAATAGTAGTAGTAGTAGTAGGCATCCTTCAGTCTGCATAGACTATGGATCGCGCCCTTAAGTCAATTTTCTAAGTAATCAGTCCACACTATGGGGTCTGTTCCGCCAATTTTCAAGGGTCCTAAGGTCAACTTTTGCACTCCTGTGTTTCACAAGGACTAACACCAAAATTGACCTTGCATGGTCAATGTGAGGGTAGTGCAGATGGAGTTTTATGAAATTCAACGTTGTTGGCCTCCTGGAGGTGGCCCCCAGTGTGAGCACTCTGCCCACCACTTTCCATTCCGCTGCTTTACAGGAAATGTCTTGGGAAAGTTTGAATTTCATTTTCTGTTTGGCCAGTGTGGTGAGCGGATCAGACAGCACATCTCAGCAGCATATCTGACCATGCATTCCCAGGGTTGCAGATGAGCTCCAGCATGGAGCATGCAGGAGATCCATGATCTCCTTGTGGGGGAGAGGGGGTCTAAATGAAGCTACAAAGAACTACAAAGCACCAAAAGAAATGCAGACACCTATGCCAAGATTTCACTGGGCATAGCAGAAAAAGGATACACCAGGGATGCCTAGCAGTGCTACGTGAAAATAAAGGAGCTCAGGCAGGTATACCAGAAAACAAAGGAAACAAATGGACGTTCTGGTTCATTGCCGCAGACATGCCACTTCTATGAGTGGCTTCATGAGATTCTAGGGAGGGACCCAACTACGGTCTCCAAACAGTAAGTGGATACCTCCTATGAAATTCTGCAGGCAGCCTCTGGCAACAGCAAGGAAGATATGGTGGATGAGGAAGACGAGGAGGAGAACAATGGTCAGCAGACAAACAGAGCAGCTTATCTCACCAACAACCAGGACCTTTTTTAATTTTGGATCTCATCTCCCCACCCCCCCCAGGATATTTTCCACCCAGACCCTGATGGCAGAGAGGGCACCTTTGGTGACTTTTCATTGTTAATCATGCTACAAGTGGGTTAAGGCAATTGGGTGTGATCTGTGATGGGCGCTGTACCTACATAGCCCAGGTCCCCCAGAACAACTTGTTAACACGTCCGGGGATGGAGCACTGATCCTACCTGTAAATCTCCATAACGCTCTCAGACAGCTACTCTTTAATTCTTCTCATGAGGTTTCTGAAGAGGCCTGCCTTATTCTGACCTCCACGATAGGATACCTTTCCTTGCCTAGCTACCAGTAAGTAACCTGGTGTCATTCCACCACAGAGGAGTGTAGCATACTGAGCAGCCTTCTATGCACATTCAGTCAGCATCCATTCCTTAGCAATATGGGTTATTCTAAGGAGGCTAATATCTTGCAATGCAACCTAAACAAAGCTGGTGAAGGCACATCAAGCTATTAGGCTAGCACAGCCTGCTCCACCATGGCTGGACCACCCCCCCGCCTCTCTCTCTTTCCTGGGCTGCTGGAGGAAGGGAAATTTTCGATGTCCCAGCTACGATGTGAAGGAGCATGCAGTGACCATGAGAGCCACACATACAGCCACAAGGACAGCACCAGCCACACTGCCATGCCCTGCTGTGCTCCCCAGGCTGCTAGGAGAAAGGAAACTTTCACTGTCCAACCAAGGGTAAGTGGGAGGCATGCAGCAACGAGACATGTCCACAACAGCACAAGCTGCATTGTCCACCCTCACTCCACACACACGTGCTTGAAGTGTGAGCAACGGCAGAAACTGCTTTTGGAATCATAGGCTTGAAAGCATGTCCCAAATCTGTGCTTTACCATGACTGAAAGTGAACTGAGTCAAGCAGCTCCTTTAAGATTTTTGTGTAGTACCTGCTACACAGAGGACACTTAAAAGCAAAAATTTGTCCTTGCACATAACAGATAACTATTGTTTACCACAGTCTCTTTCATTAAATTTCTTTGTGTGTTTTAAAACTTCTCATCTAGAGCAAATGTATTTCCCTAATGTCTGGCTTTCACTTATGTTTAGTTGCAGTGTGCGCAAGAGTGAGCTCGTTGACCCCCACTCCCTCCAGATGTTAGACTGGCACAGATCCCAAGGAGAAAAACACAGGAAGATATTTTCCTGGAGCAAATGTAAGCTGCCTGCATGAATGAGGCACAGTTGAATGCCTGGAGGAGAACAATGTTGGAGGAGAGGCAGGTGGATCAGAAGGACAGGAGAAATGTGAAATTCCAACCCACAAAGAGATATTGCAGATGACGAGGCAGTAAACAGAACTAAGTTGCCTAATACAAGAGTACAGAGTTCCACTGCAGACCATGACTAACAACTTGCCTTCCTCACCATGTTCCTTACTCTCCCCACATTGGGATGGGGGAAAAATCAAGGACAGCCTTGCATTCCACTCCCAGGGACTCTTCTCAGAGCAGAAGGCTAATATCCCCCATCTGTGACAGCAAGACACCTCTTGTCCTTGCTTATCCGCTCAGAAATTCCTGCTATGAGCTCCTTCATTGTCCCCTGAATGAAAATGGTAAAGCTTGCAAAAAGTATCTTTATTGCTTGTGTTGCACCGGGGTGGGTGGGGGGGAGAGAGTTAAGAGGATTTACAGGCCAGCACACATCATACTGGGGCACCTCCTTAAGAGCAACACATGTGACTGTCATGTTGCTATCTGGTCATTCATAAAGCTGTTTTTCAAACCCTTCCTGATTAGCAGTGCTCTTCACTGTGCTCTCCTTATTGCCCTGATGTCTGGCTGCTCATAATTAGTGGCCTGGTAATCTGCCTTGGCCCTCCACTCTGGCATGAAATTTTCTCCCTTGCTCTTACTTAAATTATGGAGCACACAGCAGGCTGCCTCCATGAGGGGAATGTTGCTTTTGCTGAGGTTGAACTGAGTTAGGGGGCTCCTGAACCTGGCTTTTAAACAGCCAAAAGAATATTCTGTTCCCATTCTGCACTTGCTCAGCCCATAGCTCAGCTCCTTACTATGGTCCAGGCTGCCTAAGAGAGCCAAGGGTAAGCCGGATCTCCCATGATCATGATTGGCAACTCCACATCTCCAACCACGATTTTCTGCAACACCATGCAGAAGTACCCCTGGCAGTTCATGTATTCTGTGACAAAGTAGTCTGGTGCCAAAATAGAGACCTGCATTCCATCTCTCGCCTCGCTGCAGTTAGAGAACCCCATCATGGCAAAACAGTCCACTATATCCTGCACATACCACAGCACAAGCGCTCATAATACTTGCCACAAGTGTTTTAAGCTGCAGAGGTTCAATGCTATCCTTGTAAAGGTATCTGCATAGGTATGGAAAAAAGGGCATGAAAACACTTTTGACAGTTGCTTTCCAAAGTGGGGGGAGGAGACAAGTGCCCTATGGGATGCTGGCAACAAACAGCCAGAATGACCCATGGCACATTTTTGCCCCATCATACACTGGGACAGAAACCCACAATACAATGGGTCAGCAAGAACTTTGGGATAGGTACCCTCCCCGTATATTGCTGACAAAGTAGTACTTTGCAACGCTACTAGAGACCCACTCCATCAGCTTTATGTACCAGTGTGGAAGTGCACCTTCAGCTTTACAAAATCAGATGCTATAAAATCAACCTTAGCAAATTTAACGTAATTTCCGGTTATAACTGTGGCCTCAGTTAAGATGAGCTACAAGAAGAACTTTGCTGCTGCAGCAAGCCCTGAAGCGAACGGTGCATTCTCCTTTTCAGAACTCAAAGAGGCAAGGGAACAAGCAAAAGAAGTAAAGGAACTGTAGTTTGGATATTTTGCCTTAAGTTTATGTTTTGAGGAATAAAACTGACCAGATGGAGACCTGGGAGAGCCACTGAGTCCTTCCTGAATCCAGACTGAATAGATGGTGCTGCACCAGGAATGTCTGTGTCTGAGTATGTTCAGTTCTGCTTTCTTAAACACTGATAAACTTGGTCTGGATGTTCACCCTTACCTCCTTTCATGACAGTTCCTATTCCTCAAATTAAGAACACCTCTAAGTTGAATTTTTTATGATTAAAATGCTTTTTAGGCCCTGGCTGTGCAGCGAGCCCTCAGCAGAACTGACATCATTCTGGTTACATGTTATAGTGTAACTTAAACCAAACTGCATCTTTTTATTTACATCACTAATTGCCAGTACGTCTGCATTCTTCAAAGCACCACACAGTCCACAGAAAGAACACTTCACCACTTCCTGACTCAACAGTGAGCACAGCAAAAGGCAGCATTTCCCACTTTTCTCAAACTTCTTGACACTATTTGAAAAAGTGGTAATAGAAACATTGGTTCTTATTCCCCTTTAATTTAAACTGGGTTTACAGTGTTGTAACTCCATTAACTTCAATGGAATTACTATTAGTATAAAGGAGAGGAAAACCAGGTTGAGTTAGCAACTACAGTATCTATGATCCATATCTTTATACTGTAGATCTACGGAACAGCAAAACTTAGTCTACTGACAAGGAATTCTGCTTAGTATTGGTAATATGTGAGGTACATAACATCCACACACAAACTGTGTAAATATAATGGCTTTTTCCAAGCATGAGATGTCAACATAGTATGTCCCCATTAGCGTTGCCAGGTTCAACTTCGTCAGCAATGCGCTCTGGATACCTATTGCACAGTTCCTGCTACCCCCTTGCATCGTGAGTTAAGCTCCCAATGTCTGACAAGACAAAAAAGTGCCATGGGTGGTTCTGGGTTTGTCTCATCAGTCTCCCATAGTGCACTTGTCTCCTCCTGCTCCCCATGGAAAGCAATGACAAAGAGTGTTTTTGTGCCTTTTTCTTTATGTGTGGAGACACCGTTGCAAGGCTAACATGGAGCCTGTTCAGCTTCAAACTGTTGTGGCAAGTATTATGAGGATCTCACACATTGTACTGCAGTATGTGCAGAGGCTAAGCAACCTGCAGAGCAACGAAGACTCTGAGGAGGACATGGACATACAGGATGTGACGCACTGCAGAGGAGAAATGGAGAGATTCTGGCTGCACTCATTGCTTTGTACACAGTGAAGTGCAGCACTGGTGCAATGACACAAGCTCTGAGTGGCAGGACAGAGTGCCTAAACTACAAGGGCTACTTCTTCCCAGGCCGTGTCCACGCTGGCAAAAATCTTTGAAACAGCCATGCTAATGGCTATTTCGAAGATTGCTAATGAGGCATTTAATTGAATATTCAGTGCCTCATTAGCATTAGCACGCTTCCGGCCGCGGCACGGCTACCAAGGGAATAAGGGAATTTCAAAATGTGTGGGGTCCTTTTGAGAAGAACCACCAGGTAGCTGTGCCGCACCGCGGCTGGAAGCGTGCTAATCCTAATGAGGCACTGAATATTCAGTTCAGCACTTCATTAGTAATCTTCAAAATGGCCATTAGCATGGCTATTTCAAAAGATTTTTGCCAGTGTAGACACAGCCACAGTGTTGCAAGTGTTGGTGGTTTCCATGGGCTGTTTCACCGACATCAGCGTGGAATGGTCAGGAAAGGTGCATGACTCAAATTTTTTAGGAACTCTGATCTGTTCAGAAAGCTACAAAGTGAAACTTAGTTCCCAGACCAGAAAATCACCACTGGAGACATGGAGATGATGACTGAGTGTGGCAGCAATAAGTCGACTTTGTGAGGAGCACGTGGGAAAGTGAGGATAGTCAAATTCGAATTTATAAAATCCAGCATTACAAAATCAATATTAATATAACATAAGAACGGCCATTACTGGGTCAGACCAAGGTCCATCTAGCCCAGTATCTGTGCCAGGTCCACAGAGGGGGTGAACCGAAAATGATGATCAAGCGACTTGTCTCCTGCCATCCATCTCCAGCCTTTGACAAACAGAGGCCAGGGACATCATTCCTACCCCCTGCCTAACAACTTTTTATGGATGTAACCTCCGTGGATTTATCTAGCTCTTCTTTGAACTAGTCCTAGCCTTCACAGCTTCCTCTGGCAAGGAGTTCCACAGGTTGACTGTGTGAAAAAGAACTTCATAAGTTTTAAACCTGCTACCCATTAATTTCATTTGGTATCCTCTAGTTCTTATATTATGGGAACAAGTACATAACTTTTCTTTATTCACCCTCTCCACACCACTCATGATTTTATATACCTCTATCATAGTCCCCCTCAGTCTCCTCTTTTCTAAACTGAAAATTCCCCGTCTCATTTAGCCTCTCTTCATATGTGACCTGTTCCAAACCCCTAATCATTTTAGTTGCCCTCTTTAATGCCAAAATATCTTTTCCGAGGTGAGGAGACCACATCTGCACGCAGTATTCAAGATGTGGGCTTATCATAGGGGCAGTAAGATACTTTGTCTTATTTTCTATCCCTCTTTTAATAATTCCTAATATCCTATTTGCTTTTTTGACTGCTGCTGCACATTGCATAGATGTTTGCAGAGAACTATCCAGGATAACCCTAAGATCTCTTTCCTCATGAGTTGTAGTTAAATTAGCCCCCCATTATACTGTAAGTATAGTTGGGGTTATTTTTTCCGAAGTGCAATACTTTACATTTATCCACATTAAATTTCATTTGCCATTTTGGTGCTCAGTCACTCAGTTTGATGAGATCTTTTTGAAGTTCTTCACACTCTGCTTTTGTCTTGACTATTCTGAACAGTTTAGTAGCATCCGCAAACTTTACTACCTCACTACTTACCCCTTTCTCTAGGTCACATATGAATAAGTTGAATAGGATTGGTCCTAGGACTGACCCTTGGGGAACATCACTTGTTACCCTTCTCCATTCAGAAAATTTACCATTTATTCCTATCCTTTGTTTCTTGTCTTTTAACCAGTTCTCAATCCATGAAAGGATCTTCCTTCTTATCCCATGACAACCTATTTTACACAAGAGCCTTTGGTGAGGGACTTTGTCAAAGGCTTTCTGGAAATCTAAGTATACTATATCTACTGGATCCCCCTTGTCTGCATGTTTGTTAACTCCTTTGAAGAATTCTAATAGATTAATAAAACATGATTTCCCTTTACAGAAACCATGTTGACTTTTGCCCAACAAATTATGTTCTTCTATGTGTCTGACGATTTTATTCTTTACTATTGTTTCAACTAGTTTGCCTGGTACTGACATTAGACTTACCAGTCTGTAATTGCCAGGGTTGCCTCTAGAGCCCTTTTTAAATATTAAGGTTGTTAGCTGTCTTCCAGTCCTTGGGTACAGAAGCTGATTTAAAGGATAGGTTCCAAATCACAGCTAATAATTGTGCAATTTCACATTTGAGTAAATTTGACTTCATCTCATAGTGTAGATATAGAGAGAGAGCTCTAGGGAGATGTGTAAGGAGGATCAGCGCTCCATTCCCAAACACGCTAACAATCTGTTCCAGGTGCCTCAAGCTATATAGGTGTAATGCCTCCCACACATCACACCCAACTGCCTTATACAACTTGTAGCATTATTAAAATGAGAACTCATGGGAAGCGCCCTCCCCACTATCAGGGTCTGGCTACAAAATGTCCTGGGAGGAGGGGATGAGATCCAACATTACAAAGAGTTTGGAGCTGTTGGTAAGATCAGCTGCTCTATTTGCCTGCTGACCATTGTCGTCCTTCTCTTCCTCATCCACCTCCTCCTGGCTGTTGCCAGAGACTGCCTGAGTAATCTCTTGAGAGGTATTTGCAGACTGTTTGGGGACGACAATGGTTGAGTCACTCCCTAGAATCTCATGCAGCCGGTCATAAAAGTGTCATGTTTGCGATGAAAACCCAGAACATCCATTTGCCTCCTTTGTTTTATGGTACACCCACCTGAGCACCTTTATTTTCACGTGGCACTGCTGGGCACCCCTGGTGTATCCCTTTTCCTCCGTGCCCTGTGAGATCTTGGTATATATGTCTGCATTCTTTTGCTGTTTCATAGTTTTCCCAGCACAGATTCATCCCCACACACAGCAATGAGGTCCTGGATCTCATCCACGACTCTGGGAGCTCATAGCCAGATGTGCTGCTGAGGTGTGCTGCCTGCTCTGCTCGCCACACGAGCCAAACAGGAAATTTCATTCAAATTTTCCTGGGCTGTTTCCTGCATACCTGGAGAGCTGCGATGCTGAAAGTGATGGCCAGAGTGGTCACGGTGAGACACATCCAGGAGACCAAGAATGTTGAATTTCACAGTGCTCTGTTGGCACTATTCTAAGGTTAACCATGCAAGGTTGAATGTGGTGCTACTCCTGAAAAGCAGTACAAAAACTGACCTTAGGATCCCTTAAAGTTGACAGAATGAAACCCTGTAGTTTGGACGGATTCTTTATAAATTGGACCTAGGTCACCTATATTCAACTTAATCTCCCAGCATAGACCAAGCCTGAATGATCTTAAACCTTCACAGGCTGTGACCACTTCATAGGTGGGTTTGGTAGTCAAAACAGAGCTGGCTGGCTGGCCCAAGAACCCTTATTACATTACCATTAAGGCAAAGTTTTTCAACCAGGGGCACGTTGATCCCCTGCAGGTACGCAGAGGTCTTCCGGTGGTACCTCAGCTCATCTAGACATTTGCTTAGTTTTACATCAGGTTACATAAAAAGTATTAGCAAATTCAGTAGAAACTAAATGTCAAACAGACAGTGCCTTTGTACTGTTCTATATATTACCAGCAAATTTTCCCAGCATTGCTCGGTTCTTACGTCAATAATGATGTGAGGTTATTTTTAAAATAAAAGAAAAAATGTACATGCGTTTTAAAACCATTGTATTTTTCAAAACTTGTATCCCTCATGCTCCCAGCCCAGAGCCTCTTCTTACCCCCTTCAACCCTGAGTGCTGCTCTCCCACACCAACCCTCTATCCAGGGCCCCTCCTCACCCCCAAGTCTGATTCCTGCACCCGACTGTCCTGAGCTCCCCACCGCCACCCTACCTTGACTCCTGTTCTCCTCCACACAAATCCCAGCCCACTGCCCTGAATCCTTCCTCACCCCCAGTCGCTTGTTGTTTGCCTTTCTGTACCTGTGAGAGAGAGCGAGCAAGCAAAGTGCACAGCTCATCTGCTCCTTGTCCTCCTGAGCCTGAGTAAGGAATGCTGCAAACTGTGCACTTTTCCCTAGCTCCCTGACAATGAGGTAGACAGCAATGAATCTGGGGGATAGGGGAGCTTCAACTCTGCACTCCCCCCAGGTAAAATCAAACCCTTATCTTGCTTTCGGTTCCAATAAGAGGAAGCTGTATAGTAAATTTGGTGGTTCTACCTCTGACTATTTAGTAGTTCTTGACCAGACAAAGAGAGACAGACTCATAGACAAATTCTCTCTACATAGTAGACATCAGCAGTTCTTAAAACTATAGGCAAGTTTGTTTTAATGGGGTTGCCAGGGCCAGCATTAGATTTGCTAGGATCCAGGACAGAAAGCCAAAGCCTCAGCCATGCCATGTGGGGTTGAAGCTGGATCCTGACTTTTTCAGTAAGGTGAAACTTTGTGGTAGATAAAACAAATCAAACTTCTGGAAGTGGTACAGCTGTCTAGAAAGGTTGAGAACCACTGTTCTCATTAAGGTGTAACTACTCACCTCCTAATAGTGGCTCTTGGAATGCGTGTGGATGAATACCAATGTATTTAATTAAATATGCACTTGTTACTTCAAAGAACCCTCCAAGTCAGCTGACTTGCACAATCCAAACAGCTGAGGACCTAACAACTTCAAGCCCTGGACCTGTAAATTGGGAAGTCAACAATCCCTAGACTTTTTTCTTAAATTTTCACTTTAAAAACAAATGCATTAATCCCCATCCAAAAAGACTTGAATTACACTATTACAATGTTGCACAGTGAGATAACTGTACATAAACTTTGTCGACTTTGAGAAGGCTTTTGACAGCATACACAGAGAAAGCCCTTGGAGCATTCTGAGAGCCTACAGAATCCCTCTACAAGTGGTCCAGCTCATCAAGAGGTTTTATACCAACTTCACATGCAGCAGGGGACACTCCGATCCGTCTTTCGAAGTCAAGACTGGGATCAGACAGGGATGCGTCATGTCTGCACTACTCTTCAATATGGTGATCGACTGGGTGATGTGGAGAACAGCAGATGGGTCAAGGGATATCAGATGGACACCCCTTTTCCACATTGGAAGACCCTGACTTTGTGGACAACCTTGTATTGCCTTCCCACACCAATTAACACCTGCAGGAAAAGACACAGATGCCGGGTGGGATTAAGAATTATCCAAACAAAAAAACACACAGAGATTATGACTCTCAACACAGATTCACTAACACCAATCAAGAGATGATGCAAATTTACCCAGCACAGGACAGCTTTACATACTTAGGCAGCACCTTCTGCCATGACGGAGGCGCTACGAACGACATCCAGAGCAGATTAAGCAAGGCCAGAAGTGTCCTCAGAAGTAAGAGCAATGTATGGAGATCTACACAGTACAGCGTCCACACCTAGCTTAAGTTGTACCAGAGCTGTGTCATATCAACACGACCATATGGCTCAGAGTGCTGGTGGATGACAGAGTGTGACCTTGCCAAGCTCTTGTCCTTTCACACCACTAGCCTTCACAAGATACTTTGCATCTTTTGGCCAAAGACACTCTCCAACCACAACCTGCTCCTGTGATGGCACTAGGAATTCATGACCACTGTCATCATGAGAAGATGCTGGAGATGGATAAGGCACGTGATGAGAAGGAAGGCAGGCACCATTGTAAAGATAGAACTTCACTGGACACCTGAAGGAAGACAGAAATGTGGGAGGCCCAAGACCACGTGGCAGCATACTGTTAAGGCAGATATGAAGAGAATGAACTATAACTGGGACACACTGGAGAAAATGGCCAAAGACAGACGGAAGTGGAGGATCTGCGTTGCTACCCTACACACTAGCGGGCGTAACAGGCTTTAACTAACTACCTAACTGTGAAATAAATAATGAAACAGAGGAAAACCCAAAAGCTAAACTTCAGGCTATATACACTACAAGGCTTACAGCGGTACAGTTGCAGCTACACCACTGTAGCATAGACACCTACTACAGTGGCAGAAGTGTTTTTTTCCATTGCTGTAGTAATTCCAGTTGCCTAAGATAATGGTAGCAAGGTTGGCAGAAGAGCACTCTGTCAACCTAGCTGAGTTTATGGGGACAAAGGGGGCTGGGTCACACAGCTATCACATAGACATGAAAATGTTCACAGCTTTCAATGAGTGATGTAGCTAGGCTGACCCAACTTTTAAGGTGTAGACCTGGCCTAAGTTACCGGAAAACTGATGCGGCCACTGTGTATGTACACTTTATATTTAATAAGACACCAATTAACATCATTAATAGCTTTAGCCTCTAATCCTGCATGGAGTTGTACATAGACAGACTTCTGCATGCACGTAAAGACTCACTGAAATTAACTGTGGGTGCATGGGTATGGGCACTCCTATATTTATCGTACATTGCTAGATCAAGGTCCGATATTGTGAACTCATTGAGACAAAGGCTGGTTTTGTTTGTGCTTTGTATAGTGCTGAGTTTTATTACAAGTGGCTTTTAATAAAATACAAATAGAGATACAAGATTTGCAACATAAATGAATTACTGTTGCAAGAGGCCAAGATAACTTTTGATATTTCTCGATTCTGAAGGCTTGTTCTTGTAATCTTAATATTGCATCAACATGATTTGTATGCATTTTTTCCCTTTATGAGTAGAAATCTGTGCCGATACAAATTTCTATCTGTAGGTATTTGTTGATCTGCAAGCTCTTTTACTGGAAACCACAGCACCTCACACTGGAGCTCCACCCAACTGTGTGGCTGTACCACCCGCAACCCTATCTCACATGGCTCAGGGTGGTACAGCTGCACAACTGGGAGAGGGTGACAGCATATGGTGCTGGCTCCTCTGAGTAGCAGCACCACGGTCTTCTTTGTCTGCTGCAATTCCTAGGAGCAGAGCCATGCACATCAGCAGATACTGATTTCTATACATGGATATCTGCATCTCTGGATACAAATTTGTGTCTGCACAGGGCTCTACTTATGAGAGCACACACAACTAACGTGAAAGAAAAGCCTGTAGCAACTATCACATAGTAATGGCTGACAAATGTGCTCTTGCAGCTGTGAATGGGCTTGAAAGTGTCTTTCCATCGTGTGTGACTTTGACAGTTTGCATAGCATTTACGGTTTGTACTGTATCGGTGACAACTATCTGGTATTTTAGGATACACACTTCTCTAGGCTGCACTAATACTAGAAGGGCAAGGAGATCAACTTAAAAAAATTGGCCGTATAAAGGTGTGAAAGGTGTCCTACTTAGGAGCACCTCCTTATACCTCATCTGGAATTAGCTGTGCCACCTGATCGGCTCCCTTTTCCAGCAGTTATTCTGTCTGTCTGTCTCTCTCCACAGTTACTCCATAGCCTCTCATGCACTAAGAACAGCAGCATTGTCCTCCTGATGTCTTCCAGCTAAGTCATTTCACAGTTCTCCCCACTTCCAGGGTGTCACAAGCCCTTTGTGGCATGAACTGTCAAACCCTTTGCTCCCCAGTCCAGAGCCCCTCAGCCCCGGAGCTCTAGATTTTTACTCTCCCAACCCTTATTGCTTCCTACTCTCTCCTTGCAGCTTCTCACCCTTCCGTCTTGTATCAGGCAGAACAACTGCAAGTTTCCTTCCCAACTTACTCTTTTTATAGATGCTGTCCAACTCCCCCTACAAGCTGGGCTTCATACACAGTTAGAATCTAGCTAGCACACCGTAGATTTTCTCTAGATTCAGCCTATAATTAATTGGCCTAATTTACCCCATCAGGCCTTGTGCGTGGGTCGCCTGCCCCACATTGTTCCCTAGGGATCTCATGTTGTTCCCAGGGCTTTCACAACCTAGTCAGATCTCAGGAGCCTGGTCACAGCTCACAGGCCCAGCCGTCCAGTCAAGGTGAAGTGCCTCCACTACTGGGTAGTGCGGGCTAACAGTTAAAGTCACTACCAGTTGCCCCTATGGCTGAGCGGTGAGGCCTAATAGTCCCAGTCAATATGAATTGCCCCTGCCGTCGGGTCAGCGCGGCCTAGCAGCTGAACTCACTAAAAATTGCCGCTACCTTTGAGCAGTGAGGCCTAATAGCCACAGTCAGCATGAACCACCCCTGCTGTCCAGGCAGCATGGCCTAGCAGCTGAAGTCCATGTAAATTGCCCCTACGGTGGGGCAGTGAGGCCTAATAGCCAACATCTGACCTGAGCGGCCCAGGCAAAGTCTGGAGGTTCCAGAGGCCCTGCCAAGGTTTGCAGGCCTCAACCATTGGGCCGATATGTGTTGGCACGGTGGCTTAATCCATCTATGCAGGTCCAGTGGCCTAGTCCTTGTTTGTGGGCCTCAGCCCAAACAACATACGATGGCCCGGCAACCCAAACAATTGGCGTAGGCCCCACGGCCTGGTCCCTTTTTGCAGGCTTCAGCGGCTGAGTACCCTGCGCTGGCCTGGCAGCCTAGTCACAGTTCCCCCTTTGGGGTGTCCCAGAAGTGGGGATAGGGGAGCTCGGGCCTGCCCTCTCCACTGAGCTCCAGCCCAGGGCCCTGTCGGTGGTGGGTGTATGATCCCAGCCACCAGCTCAGCAGGGACCCTAACCACACCACGCCGAGCTCACCACAGGGCCTCCTGGCCCCCTACCCTGGGCTACTTCCCACCCTGCTTGGGATGCGCCAGCCATCCTGGCTCTGTCTGCGTCTCCCCAGGCTGCTGCTACTGCTGCTCCACAGGTTACTGCTGCTGCTCTCTCAATCATGGCTCCAACGCTGGCAAGTTTTGCCCCCACACTGTGGCAAGAGCTCTGGCTCCCTGGGTGGCCAGCCCCAACTGACTGGCCTCCCTGGCCTTTATACCTGGGCTACAGCAGGAGCATGCCCAGCAGGGACTTGGGGCAGGGCCTTTTCCACCCAATAAGCCTGGCCCCTACCCCCCTGCTCAGTGTGGAGCTGGTACACCCTGTCACAGGGGATACCCCCCATCACAGAATGGTAATCTGACAAGGTGAAAAATAACTTAAGGACTATAAACTCAGCTAGCTGAATATATTACATTAACTTTCAACTCACTGACAAGAAGTCTCTGACAAGAAACCTAGAAAACAAGACTCATCTCTGCATATAAGAGAAAAACAAAAGACCTTTTTACTTGCAAAACACTGGTTCTGAGATGGAAGAGGAAAGGAAAGTGACTGGTAAAACAGCACAGATGTTTAGATCACCACAATTAAAAAGAGGGGAGACACAAAATTAAACACAAAGAGTAAGTCCCCCAAGGGCTTGTCTACAGTGGAAAATTACAGTCTGTTAGAACATGTGTTACGACAGTGTTAAACACTCAGTATAGAGCAGTATTATCATGTTCAGCTTTATCAGCGGGGTGACCTAGGGTTAGCCATGGCCAGTCAACTCAGTGTTAAACATGATAGTTCTTGTCTGCATTGATGCCGTGCTATTTAAGTCATGGGTTAAAATAAGTAACTAAGATGCATTTTAACAATTACATTTTCAAGTGTAGACAAGCTCTAAGAAGGTTCCTAGTGCTGTGTTTGAAAGCTGGCTCAAGGAAGAATTAAGACAGGCAAGTAATATTTTGGAGGTCTCCCCTACCCCGAAAGTTACTTCTTGGGCTAGTGATCTCTCATTTCCTCAGTTACTCCCTCAGTTCCTCATCCACTTCTCTCATCTCCTCTTCTACTTCCTGCTTCCATCACCAGGAAAGGATGGAGATGGTAGATTTTCCCTCTCACCTCTCTGTACACCACACAATGTTTGGCAGGCAGGAAATAAGCCTGAGAGCAAGGTCTCTCCCCAAAAGCAGGCCAGCTGAGCACATGTTGATATTGCCCATCAGTGCTTTGTTGACCCAAGTTAGCAATGTCCTTAAGCATGTGCAGAAGTCCCATTAAAGTAAATGGGACTACTCAGAGGGTTTAGAAAAGTTAAATACCTTGCTGTCTTAAAGTCTAGAGGCCTGAACCTGCGTTCTTACAAGTGAAGCGCAAAATTCCCATTTCAATGGTCCAAAATTAGACTCAGAAGAAATCACTGAAGCAAACTAATCTGGCTTATCTCACCAAATTGTGTATAGTTGTGCAATTATGAAATAGGTTTAATGATGGAAATAAACAGACCATCCATTAGCACTTTATTTGTAACCAGGGATAGATTAATTGTCTGACCACATCTGTTACTATAAAATACTATGCACACCTATGTAATAAAATAATGGTTTGGGGCTCTGACAGCCCATATTTTCAAAACTTCATTTCTACTGATTTTTCAAGAACTGAAACATTAATGCCAAGCATGACATGTTGTACATGTAACACTAGCACTTACCCTGGAGAATATGTCTAGCCATGGTGCACAGATATAGTGACATTCCTACAACCATATCTGCAGCTGGAGGATGCTACCTGGTGCTGTGAGCCTGGGTATGTACACTTCACAGTTCACCCCGGTTCTGGACAATTGCCCCTTCTGTGGCATGAGGGAAAGTCTGGCACACATCTGGCATGAGTGGTGCCAGGTTGCAGCCCCTCTTTTGGCTCCTCCAGAACCTCTTATTGTGGTTCTGTCTGAACATTTCCCCTCACCTATTTATTTTTGCACACCCCATCCATGGTACCACATGGATGAGGAGGTCCCACAGCTATCTCCTGGTTATGGTCAATGTGGCCATTTATAATACTGTGGAGCAGATGTTGGCTATGGGAGGGGCCTACGCCAGTGAGACCTATTTCTGTTCCTGCAGCTGTTCATGCATCCAGGCAGAGTTCCTTTGGGCAGCATCTGCTGACTCTCTGGATGCTCTCAGGGAGCAGTGGGCGTTATCATAACTTCTCTGCTTGATGCCCTCTTCCAGTTCCCTTGTTTTAGCCCATTAATTGTCACACCTGATTCTGTTTTTCTTTTTATTTGTCCCCTGTAATCAGTTGGTTTTCTGGGTTCAGTGGATCCTGCCTGTAAACCACAGACAGGTCCTTAAGGTGTAGGTGGGCACATGCCTACCCATCCACCAGATCCCAACAGGACCAGATCTGCAGATTATTATGAATATACTGAGCTTCTAACAAAAGAACTCCCATAAGTAGTATATTTTGGAGAGGTCCCACTACTCAGTCATTCTTCTTAAGGGGAGGGCGAGACCACAGATATAGCTACATATTAGAAATACCAAGTACTAGTAGAAAGAATAGCTCTAAACAGAAAGTATGCAAACAAAATGCGAACCTGTTCCATCTAACTTCTGGAAAACAGAATGTTTCACCATACAAAAACCAAATCAAAACCAAATCAAATCCTATCAACAACTAAGTATAAAATTATTTTAAATTAGCTGACCAAGTTTATAAAACAAAACAATAACTCATAAGCAGAGTAAAAACTGACATGGTAATGTTCTGAGCAGTATTTCTAGATCCTCCATTCAATGCATCTGCTCCCACAGGCTGGCCAATGGTTTAAGTTCAGTGGAAAACAGCTGCCAAAGCCAGTAAATGGTTCAATAAACGATTCCCTTAGAGATGAAAGACTAGTGTCCCAAACCTATAAATCCTTTATATCTAGTACTATACTCTGTGCCCACAGTAGCTTAAATGGGACCATTTAAGATAGGAAGTACTTTGCTGGATAGTAAGTCTACATCTACATGACAGCACTATTTGGAAATAAAATATTTTGAAACAACACAAAATGCATTTTGAAATAGCACTCAGCTATTTTGATACAGCATTTCTGGTTCGTAATGCTATTTTGAAATAATGCCATTGGAGCCCATTATGGCCTCTTTCGAAACAGGCGGTATTCCTCAGGGAATGAGGTTTACTGCAATTGAAATAACGCACCTGTTATTTAGAATTTATTTCTAAGTCGTGTGTGTGTGTGTGCGTGCGCACCATTTAGATGCTGCCATAGTTATTTTGAAATAACTGCTGCTATTTTGAGATAAGCTGTGTCTACATGGCCAAGTTAAGTGTTTTCAAGATCAAGCTGTAATATTACAAGCCCTGATCCAAAACTCACTGAAATAAATTGAAAGACTAATTCGTTTCAATGGGATTTGGATCAGGCTCAAAGTACACATGTAAGTGGAGGTTTGACTTTATTTTAAAAAGTTAATTACAATAGGATTATAAACAGATATTCGAATCTCTATCATAAATTAAGGAAAACCCCTCTGTATATTCAGAATACTAAAAACGTACAAAGCCCAAGAATAGTTGCATATTTCAGGTACTTCTTTTTCAAATGGAATATTGTTCACCGTGCAGTCAATCATCAGCCTCAACTACTATGTCCACTCTATTTCTGCTAGGGTGGTGGTGATTTTTTTTTTTTTTTGGACTTTGATAATGACAAAAGAAAGTCTCTGCCACTTTAAGTGATTCCAAAAATATAACTGGCCATCCCTTTCCTTAAAAGGCAATAGCTTATATTTGTTTTTGAGCTGAGATGACATCTTTTTTAGTAAAACATCATATAATAAAGTATGGACATATGTTTTAGAGTTGTAGAACATTAATTCACCAGATATTTTGGTAGCTTCTGGAACAAAATTACGAAATGGGAGCGAACCACATATAATCAAAACAGTAGGTACCACAGAAAAAAGCTGCTTTTTGCAGAAATCACTGCAAGCTACTAGCAGAAATCACTGGATTACAGTCCTCCAAAGCAGTCAGCTGTTACAATTCACTTAAACATTTAAGCAAAACAAAAAACAAACAAAATAGAGGATTCTGTTGCCTTTGGAACACCTGCACTCTTAAAGGCCTGAACCAAGGTGCATTTTCAGTTTCATCCATTTCAGAAATCAGTCTTTTGTTCTCCTTCACTGCACATGAGTGTATTTAAAAACTGACCCTCCCCAGCCCCTCAAAAAAATAAAAAGATCACACCTTCTTTGCACATCGTAAGGAAGCAAACATGGGCATAATATTTTAGCTTGCAGGAAAGCTTTACTATCATCCATGGTCAGACTGGAGGGAAAAAAAAAAAAAATAGTACTACTGTACTCATCCATGTTTCACCTACAACTCATGTTCTGCCCCCCCACCTCCATGATGCCAGAATAAGGAATTTCTCACTGTAGACAGTGCATATTTTTATAATCTGAACAAACCTACATTATTCTTGAGAATTTGATGACATTTTAATTGTCATAATAAGTCTGAAAAGTCCAATATTGTGTGATAGATTGTACTATCTAGGGCAGGGTCAGCAACCTTTCCAAGGTGGAGTGCTGGAATTTGATCTTTTGACCTCTATGCATGGTCTGAGTGCCAATGATACTTTTTGAAGTCACTAACAGTCTTTCTTACAACAGCTAAAATAGATAAGGATGCAGAGATTTACCGTTTGGACACTGGGAAACCTTACTCTAAACAGGTCAAAATAGAGTATGGCAATATCAAATACATATTCACTGATATAGCAGTTACAAGTTTTGAATGCTTGGCAGTGACTCTATTATATTTGTATCATAGCAGCACATAAAGCCTTAAAATAAATTACCAACCTTGTTACTATCATCTATTATTTGAGTATCTTTCCCCCAATTCTCCAAGTTCTTCACAAACATTTGTTCATTCATTACAAAGCATGCAGTAGATCAGCACCTTCCCAGCTTCACAGAGCACTTGACAAATCCAAGCACAGAGAGCTTAAGTGACAAAGCATGCAATGGGAGCATGCAGTGGTGCTGGTGGGGGCTCTGTCCCCATCCCCGTACTGCAGCAGGGTCTCTGCCCCTGCAGTAGCAGGGGCTCCCGTCCTG